>NC_143485.1:11191781-11817000 GCF_027475165.1 Benincasa hispida
TTAAGCGCTGACTTCGAGTCTTAAACAAGGGGTTCCACCCTCTCATTGACCCGAGAGAGACTCGGTTTAGTGATTGGTGTTGAGGTTGATGCCCTAAAGTCTCGTGTCCTATAGTTTGTAGACAGTTTGTACGAACGCTTATGTTGTTAATATATGATATTTACTTCACATCTTTTATTTTTGCTCAGTTGCTTGTTTTATTTATTTTACCACAAACCAATAAACATAAAATCCCTGGTTATCTGTATGTGACTCAAACATATATGTGGTGACATACAAGTGGATCATGTCTTGAGTGATAACCAAAATGGTATATAGTATATGGATATAGGAGGGAAATCTTATCCTGGTAATGCTATGGATGCGGCCTGCTTTGTGGAATGGTCACAAGTGTTGTGACTTGTCACAGATGGTCTGATCCTGATCATTCGTGTTGGGGACATGCGAGCGGGGACGTCCTATACAAAGAGTTTGTATAAGACCTGATCACGAAGTGTTAACGTCTCGTTATATAACACCATTCATGACAGAGACGTCACTTCACTAGGATGACCATAAGTAACATGACCTCAATCCTAAGTGAGTTGAGAACTCCTACCATTGAGGGCGGTCCTTTGATTTGTATGGGTGCGAGTGGCCAAGTCGCCAATTCAAACCTACCATTTTAGGGATTCGTCTGATTTGGGAGCTGGGAACTCAGCTACATAAGATGGAATTCACTCCTTCACCGAGGCAGGGGTAAGTAGATAGATAGCTCCCTTAAAGGCTGATTCCGGGGCTTGAATGATGTGGCGCCACACACCTTCTCTTGGTCCGAGAGGTGTTCACACATAGTTGAACTATGTTGTATTGTTCATTAGAGGAATCAGTGGTACTTAAGGAGTGAGATATAACTACAGGGGCAAAATGATAATTTGACTCAACTGTACTTACGAGCATCTGTGAAGGGTCATCGTACTCATGATTGGTTATATCCGATAGACATAGAAATATATCTGTGGTAAGAAGAGTTCAGCTATTGGTCTTTAGTGGAATGCCTGACAGGTAACAGATGGTGGATCTCGTGGCTAAAGAGTTTAGTCAGCTATTCACGGACTGTTGGAGCTTCGAGCCACGAGTCCATTAGGTCCCCTGGGTAGCTTAGATAAAGTCGAGAACCAGTGTTTGGGTTAATTTGAAATGTTCAAATTGACAAGAGAAAGTTCGATTATATATAATATAATTAGACTGGTTAATTATATATGATATAATTGGCTAAATGTATGAGATACATTATTTTAGAGGAAGTTAGATATATATATATATATATATATATATATGATTTATATTAAGTAGAGGAGAAAATACTATAGTAGATATGTGATATCAAACTATAGGATAAAAATATAATATGATTATATTTATTAATTAATTAGTTGATTAATTATATGATAATTAATCCAAAAATCACGTTTGGACGTGGGTTAGTGGGAAACTGTCGGTTATTGAAACCGATGAATAAAAATGAAATCGTTTCATTTTTAATGTGAGTTTAATCGCTTGTTCAATCAATCGTCCAAAAGAATTCGTGAGCGCGCGTTGGTGAAAAGAAAACGATCGCTTACATAAAATGAGAGCCAATACGATAGTCCTCTCCGCCTAAACGATCGTCCACCTCGTGCCTAAACAATCGCACACTATCGCTTACACGATCACATAACTTCTCTAAATGATCGTATAGTGTGCCAATTTTGCTAAACGATCGTATACATTTTCCTAAACGATCGTTCAGTAAATCCTATATGATCATGTAGCTCCTCCTAAACGATAAGCATTCTGCTATGCGATAGCGTCTTCTTCCCTCCCACTTGCTTATCGCCTACACGATCCGTGCTTTCTTCTCCCTCTACCAAATTTACCAAAGATCACCCTTTGGGTTTTCACTTTAAGAATACCCAGGGCTCTTTTCTGGTGGTGTCGTCCCCACGGCGTTCGTGTTCGCAGTTGTTCGTGCTGCTGCAATCGACGCTTCCACTGGGCATTGGTAGACTGCATGGAGGTTTTCCGCTGCTGTGAATGCTGAAGTTCGAAGACTGTCTTCAACTGGTATGACACTCATTCTCATGTTATTTTGCTCTTCATAGCATGCCGTTAATTAAGTTTTGTTTGCATAACTGTATGTTTTGAATGTATAATGTGTATTTCGGTCACGATGAGATTAAAGCAATCCGAACGTACTCATGGAACTCCTCGGTAAGAGATCTTTCATGCTATTGATTGGATCACAAACTAATTGTTCATTAGAGGACAGTGGGACTTAAGGAACAAGACGTAATCTCGGGGGTAAAAAAACTTTTGACCCAACCGTTATTACGAACTATCTGTGAAGGGTTGACTTACTGATTATGGTTATATCGAGTGGACACAAATATATCTACAGTGAGGAAAATGCAACTACTGAGTTTTAGTGGAGTGAGCCAGTAGTTAACGAATGTTGGTTAACTAGGTTAAAGAGTTTAACGGTTAATCTCGAATCGTTGGAGTCCATGATCTGTAGGTCCATTAGGTCCCCCTACTAGCTTACAAACGGATTAAACCTTAGAATATAGCGATGAGTAAATTTGAAGTGTTCAAATTTGAATTAAGGGAATTAGTAATTATATACGATATAATTACACGTTTAATTATCGAATTAAACGAAATTTGGAGAATTGGATAATATTTACATATGATTTAAATATTAAAATTACATCAATGGGGATTCATGTTTGTGGAATTGGTGGTGTAAATAATTTAATATTAGATATTAAATTATATTAAATAATTAAATTGTTTAAATGATTAATTATATTTATGATTTGAATTAATTTTATTTTAATTGAAAATTTGAACTTTATGAAAATTCAAAATAATAAAATCAAATTTCGATTTCAATTAAATTTTGGAAATTTGAATTTTGATTTTAAATAAAATTGATTTTTAAATTTGAAAATTGGAAAAATCAAAGTGGGTTTCTCCATCTTTTGACACTCACAATTCCACCCGAATTTCCACTCACTTGATGTGGATTTGGTGTCAATTTGCTTGATTGCACTAATCAGGCTGAATAAAACACAGTTGATTCAACTAAGATGGATGGCCATGCAAAGTTGAATTTTGCTGGTGAGGGTTCAAACTTTAGCTGAAAACCAACTCATTTTGAATCCCACAATTCAATTTAGGGTCCAAGAGAATAGTAGGGAAGATACAAATGGTGGTCTACAAGCTTTTGGAGTCAAGAATCAAGTTGAGTTTGTGGATTGAAGGAGTTCTACAAAGGTATATCAGAAACCCTCCTTTTTATTCTATAAACATGCTTTCTTAGTTGCTAAAATTGATGAATTATAGTGCTTAATGATTCTATTTGCTTCCGCTAATTGCATGCTAACTCTAAAAATTGGTATCGGAGCATGATTTAAGCACTCAATTCGTGGTAATTTTAGCTTGGTGGGTAAATTTCATAGATTGTATGTTGTTGTTATGGATAATTTCAGTTCCGGCTTTAAAATTCTCTTCAATTAGGTGTTATTTATTTTAATTGACTCTTTGTTTATGAGCCTTAATGCGTAATTAAGAGTCTATAAATTTGTTAGTCAATAGAGTTACAATTAGATTGTAATTGAAGAAAGAAGCAAAAAAGGTCAGTTGAAGAAAACCTATTGTGAAGCTACTGCCAGGCATCATTGCAACACTGCCCATAGAGCATCACAATGCTGCTCATTAGACAGTCCGTGGCATTGCAACGCTGGGATGAAGCATTGCAATGCTATTCATCCCAACCCAGGAGATGCGCGCGTGACCCGATTGGCAGTTCAAGTGAACCGGTTCAGCCGAGTAAGGTCTAAGAGGTCCGGTTCAGCCCCCATTTTGGCCGGTTCAACCTGTTTTTTTTTTGGAAATTTGGAGATCCAATTCGGGCGGTTCGGGAAGTTTAGAAGCTATTGGAAGTCAGTTTTGATTATTATTGTAACAGCAGTCACATCTGGAATCTCGAATCTATCTCTTAGCTGGTCTGCCACTGAAAGGACCGGTAGTCTCCATAGGGACTTGGCTCGACAAGAATTCTCTATCTCTGGCTATAGTTCTTCATTGAAAGCGGGTGTAAAAAAACTTGCAGGGCTTACTAAAATAGAGGGAAAACTTCGAGCTAGAACTAATGGATTAACATCAATATCCGGGGGGATTTCTTTCCTATGCTTGCTATTTGATTGCTTGGAATGCCAAAACTAGTCCATATCAGTGTGTGTTTAATTATTTATGCATTATGAATGTATGTTGTAATTAAATAAATCTTGTATGTGCATATAGTATGCCATGTAGATTTAAAATCTAGCCATAGGAAGCATATAACATGCATTGAAAGTATGTTATAAAGAGTTATAATATATAGTATGCATGTTTGGGGTTTCAAATGTTTAATATAAAGTATTATATTAAATCCTAAAATACTCGATGTATGTTTTGGATGAAAAGCATGTCTAAAGTTTTATAAAGCTGTTATAAAATGGATTAGACATTTAAAATCCATAATAAAGATAAGATGCATACTCACATAGAGTTAACAAATAACAACTTGTTTTAATAGTTAAAATAGGTCGTTATCTTGTAAATTTTGGTTACAAACTAGTCATCCTAGTCACTTAGGACCGCCTTCATAGGCAGGAGTTTACAACTCATTTAGGGTTCAGGTCATGTCACCTATGGTCATCCTGGTGAAATATAAGTCTTTAATATGAATGGTGTTATATAATGAGACTAGTCATTTTGTGGTCTTGTCTTATACAAACTCCTTTATATAGAATAACCTCCGCTCACATGTCTCCATATGAATGATCAGGATGAGATCATTTGTAACACTTTACAAAAATTGTAAGATCTACAAAGCGGGCCATATTCGTAGTGTCACCAAGATAAGGTATAGACCATTTAGGTATCACTTAAACATGATCCACCTATATGTCTCTACATACATGTTTAAACTACAGATGATAACCTTAGATGTCAATTTATTGATTTGTGGGTTAATGCTATTAAATGTCAAATAAAACATCTCATATTTTATTAAATAAATAAAATATTTGTACAATACAATTACAAACTATAGAACCCTAGAAATTTAGGGCACCAACCCAACAATCTCATACTTGTCCTAAAGCTAGTGGGGTGTACAATATACAAGAAATTGTTAAACTCACTTAACATTTCTTGTAAGTGTAACCTCTCATTTTAGATTCTAGAGTTTCGTCCCAATGAGCTAATCGTAAAGAAAAAACGATTGGGGTAAAAACTAAAGGAATCCTATCCATTTCTAATGTTTGAGGTAAAGAATCATGTAAATGCTATCAGTAGGGGGACACAAGCAAAGATGCTTCGAGGTCAAGCATGAAACTTTACTGCAAACTAATGAGAGAGATCACGGGATATGTTGACACACGTCCCGCTCCCCCTTACTATAAACACTCTCTCCATTCACCTTGATATTGACCTATACAAACACCATCCGTAGGGGGATACAAGTAAAGGTGTCTCGAGGCTGAGTATAGATCTCATGGTGTGAAATTTTAGGGAGAAATGTGAAAAGGTTAAATGAAGTATCATATACCAATTTTTCTCCAATTGAGTGTTATACCTGTGGTTATTTAACTTAGAAAAATCCAACTACTGATTTTTAACTAAGTGTTTGTTTAATTTGCCAAAAAGTAACACTTACTTTGGATAGTTAAACAACTTTTATTAATGTTTATTAAACACTTTAATGAACTTTAATCAACCATTGCATGCTTGTCACAAATCTATCTAATTCACCTTTCCAAATAAGTTCCCAGGTAGGGGTGTTACATTTCCATTAACTTAAGTATCCCAGCCTAGACAGAACTAACCTTAGACAAAAAGTTTCTTGTTACAAATTTAATCTTTTAATTAAGAATCAATTCAATCCTATAAAATTGATTAAAAGATTAAACTTAATTTCTAATCTTATTAGAAAAGTGATCTTAGGTGTATGTGAATCATATTTTAAAACTATTTTAAAAATGATTTAAACCTAAGGTTTGCATGCAATTCTGAATTATTAATTTTAATTTCTAATTTCATTTAATTATAAATTTTATAAAATAAATGAAATAAATTAAAATCAAACAATTACCTTCAATGACATACTTAGTAAATTATAACAATTATAAATTACTTAAGGTAGTGTCATGCTTCATGTAATTTCATTTCATTACTAACTATATATAACACTTATATAATAAGGCAATGAAATAATTAATAACATTCATCCATACATACATTCAACTATATAATATAACACTTATAATATAAATGATGCATTGATATGTTATTCATGCATGCAAACATATACTATAACATATATTATATGATGTATGAGCATGCTATAAAAATTAAATCATGCAACTATATATATTATAACATTTATAATATAAATAATGCATGAATTAAATGCATAACTTATGGTGAGATTTTTTAGTATATGACATACATTATCATGTATATAATAAAATAAAATCATACATCAAATGCATAATTAAAACAATTATTGGATCGGGATTGGACACCTAAACAATTAATTAAATTAATATAACACTTATATTAATTTAATTAATCAAGATAACTATCTATTAGATAAAGAATTGGTCAACCGGTTCAAAACAAGTGAACCGGACCTTGAACCGCTCAAACTGAATTGCCCAACCTCCGAACCGGCTAAGAACCGTTCGAACCAAACGAATCGGATAGGAACCAGTCGAGCTACGAACCGCACTGGGCGTGAACTGAACCCTTTATTAATTCAATACATAAATAAAGGCACTTGACTTCTTGACCCACCCTCCATATTAGGCAATAGTACAACCGTTGAGTCATTTAAACTATTTAAGCATAATATATAATTCAACAAGTGTATACAATAGAATTTTTCTGTTTCTTTGAATATTTTAAGCTCCAAAAGCTGACAACAATTGCACGAAAATAAGTAAAAATGGCAAGACATTAGTAAAATTAGATGTAGGTTGTAAATTATGTTTGAAATGTATGTAAAAACAACATATCGATTAATAATATTCAGGTATAACACGCAGTCATGGAAAACCTTCTTAGTTACCAAAAATATACATGTAACAACTATTATTGCAAGTCGTAGTCTTAACGAATGAACTTTGAATTCTCCCTCGTGGCTAGTACTTAGTCCAAACTTCATATTATCCAAACAGGAAAAAAAGTCTCATATATTGCACTAGCACCAGCACCAGCACCAATCTCATCATTACTGAAACTAGTTTGAATCTATAAATAAGAGCTCATGAGTGTTGAGGAAACTTTTATCACCTAAGAAAAAATTCGAAAGGGCTTAAGAACATTCTTATCCAATTTATCCAAAAAGAATTAATTCCTTGCCAGAAAGTGTTTAAACAAACAACCTTTCCATAGTAATCAATTAATCATTATAAATTTAAAAGTAAATTGACTGAATTATTGCATATCAAAGTTTTAAAATTAGTTAAAGATATTAAAGAGAGTAATACAATCCACCAACTAAAAAATGCATAAGATAACACACTTCCGTCATGAAATGAAAACTCTATTAGCATAACAAACGAGCATAACTTCTACCGAGAAGTTCATAAAATAAATGAAATTAAAGGACATTCCATAACAACTCAAACAAACTCAAAACCTGCACAAAAAAGGCCTGAAATATGAACCATGCATGTTATATTGTAAAAAGAAAATTTGGAAAAAAAAAAAAAGCTATAGAATTACACATACCTGCTATGAAAGGTGTTGAGTTATTCAATCTTCTCTAGGCCCAATTACTCAAGATCAACAATGATGAAGAAATAGCTAAGAAAGGCTCCGTCAAATCCTCGATGCTAGGTACTCGATGCTCGATATGTTTCTACTCGGTACTCGATGTGAATATCCTTCTATCCTCGACAACTTTCTATTCTTGCTCGATTGAATGCGATAAGGGCTGATCGATACTCAATCCTACTTGATGAGTCTTGATCTTTACTCAATGCGACTCGAAGACAAAAAACGACTGACTCGAAGCTGCTCGATAAAAGAAATCGATGCACGATTCAACTCGATACTCTGGAATTCGATATGATTTGATAGCTAGATTGTATTCACATAATTTGCAGAAAGATTGAAGTCGATTGAACGAAGAAGATAAAGAGAAGAAGAAGAAACACATAGGATTACGTGGTTCGGCCAAGACGCCTACGTCCACAGGAAGATTCACGTTATTTTTTTCACTTAAAAAATTGCATACAATTTTGTTTTTACAGAAAAATAGAAAATTATGAACTACTCTATTTTATTTTCTTATCGATGGTATTTATAACATATACCAGCAGATCGTTTACAAGATAAAGTTAGTTATAAACTAAACTAGCTGAGGTATTTGAGTCACAATTTCTTTAAATTGTCCACCTTGACTCTAATGCCTTGCAATCTTCTGATCTTCCTAATTCTGACCATACTGTCTACCCTGTGTCTGGAAGTTTGAAACCAACCTGTTCTAGATACTTGACCAGTTAAGCTTTGAAACAGGCTTGTCAACATGTTAGTTGCATTCTCTAATGTGTGAAACTTTAGGATTTGTATTTCCCTTGTCTCTACTTTGTCTCTGATGAAATGATACTTTATATCAATGTGTTTAGTTCTAATATGGTATTGTAGATTTCGGGATAAATGGATAGCACTTTGGTTGTCACAGTAGAGTTTTACCACTGTTTGATCTATTCCAAAGTCTTTCAGCAATCCTTTAAGCCACAATACCTCTTTGATTGCTTTTGTTAAATCCATATATTCAGCTTCTATTATAAATAAAGCTACTATAGGTTGTAGTGTTGTTTTCCAGTTGATTAGATTAGGATCATAAAGGAATAGGTAACCTGTTAGGGACCTCCTTTTGTCCAAATCACCAGCATAGTCAGCATCCATATATCCATATAGTTTTAAGTTTGGTTCAGCTGATTTTTGGTAGACTAGTCTTGAATTTTAGACCAAACTAAGTATCTTAGGATCCATTTAGTAGCCTCCCAATGTCTCTTACCTGGGTTAGACATATATCTACTAACAAGGCTAGCTAAATATGAGAGATCAGGTTTAGTAGAAATTATTAAATACATTAGGCTTTCGACTGCCTAGCTATAGGGTATGACGTACATCTGTTTTTGATGTTCTTGGTTAGAATCTTTAGGAGAGTTAGCTGAGGATAGCTTGAAGTGCTGAGCAATAGGTAAGCTTACAGGTTTAGCATCACTTATATTGAACCTTTTTAGGATCTTCTCACAATAGTTAGATTTATTAATGTTTAGAACAGACTCCTCCTTGTTCCTTAGGATTTCAATTCCTAGGACCTTGCTTGCTTCTCCCAAGTCTTTCATATCAAACTCCCTTTTTAAGAGGTTTTTAACATGGATTAGATCTTCCTTGGACCTACCTGCCAGTAACATATCATCCACATATATGAGTAGGTAAACCTTGTCCTTCTAGGAACCTGTATTTACATAAACACATATGTCAAATTAACTTCTTTTGAATCCAATACTAGAAATATAGTCATTGAATGTTCTATACCAACACCTAGGTGATTGTTTTAACCCATAGATTGTCTTGTTGAGTAAGCAATATAGATTTTCTTTTCCTTTAACTTCAAAACCCTTAGGTTGCGTCACATAGATTGTATCTTCTAAATGTCCATGAAGAAAGACAGTTTTCACATCTAGTTAATACAATTTTAAGTTATTTTGAGCAACCAAGTATAAAAGAAGTCTTATGGAGGTTTGTTTGACAACTGGAGAGGAAATATCTGAGTAGTCTATTCCTTCCCATTGAGTAAACCCCTTTGCAACCAACCTTGCTTTATACCTATGTTTTCTATCACAGGATGCACCTTTCTTAAGTTTGAAAACCCATTTAGAGGCAATTGGTTTGTAATCCTTAGGTAGAGGAACTAAAGACCAAGTGTTATTCACTTTTAGTGAATGCATTTCCTCATTCATTGCTTCTATCCAATCCCTTGCATCAGCATAACTTGTTGCTTCTTCAAAGACTTTTGGTTCTTGGTTAGTAGTAGCCACAACAGCGTTTAGAACCAAATTCATATAATTCATTTCAGTATTTCTAACTGGAGGGGTAATGGTTCTTCTTTATCTATCCCTAGCTAAGACATATTGACTCAAATCAGGCTGCTCATTTACAGTCTCCTCTTGTTCCCCTACATCTTCCTCAACTTCTCTTGTGTCACTGGGTTGGTTAAATTCTGTTGGTTTCTCAATAGGTAACTCCACCTTAATTCCTGTGGTAGATGACTCACCTTCATCCCCAAGCCTTTTCTCCTTTTGCTAAACATTTCCTCTTCTCTAAAAGTGATGTCTCTGCTAATTATGAACTTTCTCTCTATTGGATGCCACATTTTATATCCTTTGACACCTTCTGTAAAGCCTACAAACATGCATTTGACTGCTCTGGCTTTCAACTTTCCCTTATTTTGGTGAACAAACCCAACACATCCAAAAACCTTAAGGTTGTTTAGATTAGGAGGATGATTAGTCCATTTTTCCTCAGGGGTAAGCAACTCTAAAGATGTGTGAGGGCACCTATTCAAGGTATACACTGTGTAGCCTGCAGCTTCTGCCCAATAGTTTTCACTTAGGATAGCATCAAAAAGCAAACATCTAACCCTTTCCATTATAGTTCTATTTAACCTTTCAGCAACCCCATTCTGTTGAGGTGTATACCTCACAGTTTTATGCCTAGTTATACCATTCACACTACAGTATTTTTCAAAGTATTCATTGTAAAACTCAAGCCCATTGTCAGCTGTAAACTATTTTAACCTTTTAAATGTTTGGGTCTCTATCATAGCTTTCCATTCTTTAAACTTCCCAAAAACTTGGTCCTTAGTTTTAAGAAAGTATATCCAGCTCTTCCTAGAAAAGTCCCCATAGGTCAGAATGAACATAATCCAATGTTCCTTTGGTGGTATGCTGAGATTTTGTGAAACTTTGTCTGGTTTCTTTTCCTAGAATACAGTGTTTACAAAAGGAAAGGTGTTCACTGATCACTTTGGGCAGTGTACCTTGTTTAGACAGTGCTTGCATCCCTTTTTCACTGATATGGGATAGTCTTTTGTGCCACAATTTTGCCTCTATCAAGCTTGTTGTTGAAACAGTGTAGGCACTAGTCATCATCTCTAGTCCTCTTACAATATAGAGGTCACTGATCTTTTCACCAACCAACACTACCTTAGAATCCTTAATCACCTCTAAGATTCCACCTTTTTCTCTGTACTCACACCCAATAGAGTCAAGCATACCTAGAGATATCAAATTTCTCTTGATAAAGGTACATGTCTCACATTTTTTAGAAGCTTGATTGATCCATCCTTTAGCTTGAAGGATACTGAACTAACCCTAGTGATTTTGCAGGCTTCATTGTTCCCCATGTACACAGATTATCCATCCACATCCTTGTAGATATTAAACCAAGGTCTGAAGGGTGTCATATGATAGGTACAGCTAGAGTCAAGTACCTAGTCATGCTTTCCAAGAGGACTTATTTGGTTGGTTTTGTTTCTAGTAGAGGCTAAGGCATCAGAATAGAAGTAGAACCCTTCAGCCACCGAAGCTTTTGGCTATTTTCTTTTTAGATCCTTCTATTTTTCCTAATTTTTCCGTTTTAAGTTGTAGCAATCCCTCATCAAGTGTCCTTTTTTCTTGCAATAGTTACATCTCAGCTTGGTTTTGGGTTTATGCTCTTCACTAGACTGATTTTTAATCCCTTTAGATTGATTCTGCTTGTTCTTGCCTTTGACAAACAACCCTTCTGCACCTGGCTGCTCCTTTTTTACTGACTGAAGCTCCAACTCTCTAGTTCTTAATGCTGAAATAATGACATCAGCGATAACTGACTCTCTGTTATATTTCAAGGCATTCTTCACCTCTTTATAGGCTTCGGGTAGAGAGTTCAGCAAGACAAAGGCTTCATTCTCGTCGTTAGTTTTTTCGCCAAGGCTCTTGAACTCATAAACCATCCTTTTCAACTCATCCAGATTGTCTGATAGTGGTTTAACAGAATCCATCTTAAAAGTGAAGAACTTTTCCCTTAGGTACATCTTGTTGGGGAGATTCTTGGTAGTAAAGAGACCTTCCAGCTTGACCCACATCTTACAGGTCGTGTCTTGATCGATCACCTGTCTCAAGATGCTGTCACTGAGATTAAGAACCAAAGTTCCATAGACTATAAGTTCCATATCTTCCATTTCTTGAGCTGTTAATATAGGTGGCAGAGCCGATGGGTCTAAAAGGGCTTTATGAGTTCTCTATTGTCCAAGAATAGCTTTGATTTTGGGCTTCCACAGGCTAAAATCATCCTTTCCATCAAACTTCTCTATTTCAAATCTTGTAACAGCCATCACTGATCTGATCGAGTATTGAGATTGGTTTTCTTGAGTATCTTGATGCTCCAAGAATGCTGATCTTGATGATCTTCAAATGCTCTGATACCATAAATTTTTGGGTTATTCAATCTTCTTTACGCCCAATTACTCAAGATCAACACTGAGATGATAAAGAAATGGCTGAGAATGGCTCTGTCAAATCCTCGATGCTCGATATGTTTCTACTCAATACTCAATGAAAATTTCCTTCTATCCTCGATGAGTTTTTGTTCTTGCTCGATTGAACGCGATGAGGGCTAATCGATACTTGATCCTACTCGATGTGACTCGAAGACAAAAAATGACTAACTCGAAGTTTCTCGATAGAAGAAATCAATGCACGATTCAACTCGATACTCTGGAATTTGATACGATTTGATAGCTAGACTATATTCACGCGATTTGTAGAAAGATTGAAGTCGATTGAATGAAGAAGATAAAGAGAAGAAGAAGAAACACACAGGATTACGTGGTTTGGCCATGATGCCTTGTCCACGAGAAGATTCACGTTTTTTTCACTTAGAGGATTGCGTACAACTTTGTTTTGTTTACAGAAAAATAGAAAATTATGAACTGCTCTGTTTTGTTTTCTGATTGGTGGTATTTATAACATATACCAACAGATCGTTTACAAGATAAAATCAGTTATAAACTAAACTAGCTGAGGTATTTGAGTCACGATTTCTTCAAAAGTTATGATTCGTGTTCTTTTGTAAATATTGATGTTTTCTGAAGCAAAAAACACCTATATATAAGTTCAAACTTATTTAGATATTAAGTAAGGTGTTATAAAACTACTACACCAAAAAAAAATTACATGTAAAAGTTGCAAAATTACCTTTAAAACCAATAGTTATCTTTAATTGTAGCATACACTTGGAAGTTTAAAGTTAGGAGGATCATAACCAACAAATTATTAAGCTAAGCATTATTGAACACAAACTAAAAGTTCAGTACCATTTTGCAATCTCTGATAATGGAATTCGATGAACTCATTTATAAATTAATTTAAATTAAAAGGAAAAAAATCCCAATGATATAGATCCAAATTAGTAGTCTTTTTTCTCAAACCAAAACACAAAATTGACGTACAAATCACTTCACTCTAAGTCTCGATTTTTCTCTCTTTCGTTGCTTCGTCGATCTCACACTCTCTCCGTCTCTCTTATTCTTCTAGAATTCTCTCTCACTCTCAAACTCTCACCTCTGAACTTCATCTCATTCCCACGCTTGCTGCCATCACACACACTCATCTTTTCTGTTAGTTGATATCTTTAACATCATTGTTGTTCATATCCACATTCAACATTAAAATACCTTAAAATTTGTTTATCATCTTTGCCAAATAGATCCTGTATGTATATGTTGTTGGGATAAAACCTCTCACTTCTATCTTAGGAATAAGTAGAAAAATAACTAAGAAATTAAAAGAAAGCAATCAATCTACTATGTGAAAAATTGTTGCAATCATACAGAACAATTCTCTCTCTCGTTCCATTTACAAAAGCACTCTCTCAAAGATTTTATATTGCTCACAATCTTTTCCCACTCTCAAACTAGAGAATATATAAAGGGAATTTGACTAGAGATAGCACGATTAACTTAAAATGTTTCTAACTATGACGACTTGAAACTAGAGGCGTAAGCTCCTTTTATAAGTTTCGAGCTTATCCCTATTCTTCAATTTAATTGATGTGAGACAAACTGCACTTTTAATATTTTTTCAAAACCCAACGTCTGCAACATCTATTGTCTTCACCGATAATCATAATTCTCAAGTTAGAAAAAACCTACTCCCTCATGAAAAGTAGACCACTTGGAATACCATCTCCCAAGATTTTCCTTTTTCATCACATGTCGATAAACCTTGCTGATATTTATGGTGAACTTTCACCTACTTGGCTCACCTGGAAATCCTTCCACCATAGACATAACTTCTACTACACTCCTTGCATATTCTCTAAATTAACGTTAGTATGTAAATTTGTGAAACCGCTAACATCACATCCCCTCTCATGGTAAAGCAAACATACCACAAGGATGATTTTCGTCTTCTTTAAAGGAAGTCACCGTCTCCTATGACATGAAAGACAACGTCAACATCCGATCTAGAGCCATTTGATGAATCTGTTATGTTCTTCATGTGCTCAGACTGTTCGCAACCCCAACAATCTATCTTCTGCTCGAAGACTCCCATCTTTGAGAATCTATTGGAATCACTTCGAAACGTCACTAGAACACCATCACCGCTTAATTTGCACTTGTGTAACCCATTTTGTATCAACACGTTCTTGACTTGCACTCACAAGCTCAAGTTGATCCTTCCATACAATTTCTCTACATCAAACTTTATTGGACTCATAAAGCTTGACACACATCTACTTCACTCCTCGCAAAACAATAGTAGCAATTAATTAATTCCTGAAACAGAATCGTGTGAACGCATTCATGTCTCTAATTTTGTTTTACAAAATTTTAAATTGCAGAGTGATGGAAATAACAAGATAAACATAATTCCCTAACCATACTTCTACTGGAATTTACACAAAGAGGAAAGGGATAACGATACTAACCCTTGAAGTAACACTTCCTCACGATTCCTCTTCGACAACACGAACATGAGTATGATTCCAATTCTTCTCTTGAGCTCAGCAACTCCACAGTAGCAACAATGGAGACACCACCACAACATCTTCCTTGTTATTCTCTAGATGAGAACCAGACAGAGTTTTGTGAGCTTGCCTTTTTAGTTTTGGTGAAAAGGTAGAGATATTATTTAGAAAAAAATGGTAGAGGAGAAGAATATTAAGAGGAACAGAGCTCTTCTCTTTTTGACCTTTTTGAGAGAATAATGTGGGAGTTATGGATAACTCCCCACAACATGAAAATTAACTCCCCTTGGGAGTTGATTTTTAAAAATTCAAAATTTAATATATATTAACTAATTTTAATATATAAAAAATGAAACCATATGTTATATCACATATAACATATAATCTATAGTTTATATTCTTTCATATGACCTATAGTATTAATATGAATCAAATTCATATTAGTTTTAATCTATAGTTTTTATATGAATCATATTCGTATGATTATTTGAGTCAGAATCAAATATTTCTTTCTCTCATCAAAACATTATATTATAATGTATCATATACATTATATATTAGTATCACATACAATTAATTCTCTTTATTTAATTTGAGCAATTCAAATTAAACCAAAATTAGTTTGATTCTCATTAATCCTTATTGTGATAACAAGGGGGCCTTATAGACCAAAAGAATGAAGCTTCAATAATACGAGATTAATTAATTAATCAACCTCCATTAACTGTCGGTCATTACACTAAACACCGAAAGCTGCACTATTTGCACTATAGATCTATTGCTCGTAAGTACAGTTGCGTCAAAATTATCGTTTTACCTCTATAGTTACATCTAACTTCTTAAGTACCACTGATCCTTCTAATGAACAATTAGTCATAGTCCAACTATAATCAAACTCCTCTTGAGTTAGGAGAGGGTATCGCGCCATATTGTTCAAGACTTGGGATCAGCCCTTAAGGGAGCAATTTATCTACTTACCTTAACAATTGAGAAGGAGTGGATTCCTTCTTGTGTAGCTGTGTTCCTAGCTCCCCAATCACACGAATCCCTAGAATAGTATACATATTAAGTCGATGAATCTGGCCACTCTCACCCATGTAGATCAATGAACCACCCTCATAGGCACGAGTTCATAACTCACTCAGGATTAAGGTCAAGTCACCTATGATCATCTTGGTGACATGTGAGTCTCTTCTAGCAATGGTGTTATAAATAAAGATTATTCATTTCGTGGTTCGAACTTATACAAATTCTTTGTATAGGATACCTCCGCTCACATGTCTCCACATGAATGATCAGAATTAGATTATTTGTAACACTTTATAACAATTGTAACAATTACAAAGCGGGTCGTATCCATAGTGTCACTAGAATAAAGTACCCAACCTAATCCATCTACTACAGACCGTTCAAGTTATTACTTAAATATGATCCACCTGTATGTCTCCGCATACATGTTTAAGATTCATCGAATAACCTTGGATCTTAGTTTGTTGGTTTTGGTTTAATGCAACTAAATACTAAATAAGATAACACTTATTTTATTAAATAAATAATATGTTTATATAAATACAATTTACAAACTACAAGACCACGAGATTTAGTGCATCAACCCCAACAATCTTCCACTTTTACTACAGCTAGTGGGGTGTACTGAAATAAAGTACAAACCAGTACAGTACTAAAAAAAACAATAGACTAGAGCATACACTATGTGCCCAGTAAAATCTCCCATTTGCCTTAGACTAGATGCGGCATGTCTCGTAGACCTGACTCTCCAAGTGACCTTCAAACACTTTAGCTGTGAGATCCTTTGTAAATGGATCAGCAAAATTGTGCTTTGAAGCGATCTTCGTGATGATCACGTCCCCTCGATGCACAATCTCCCGAAAGAGATGATACTTGCGCTTTATATGCTTTCCACGTTTATGGCTTCTAGACTCTCTGGAATTTTCCACAGCACCACTATTATCACAATAAAAGGTGATGGGCACCAACATTCCTGGAATAAATTTCAGATCAGACAGAAACTTTCTGAGCCATTCATCCTCCTTAGCAGCTTCATAAGTCGCTACATACTCTGCCTCCACAGTAGAGTCAACTATGCAACCTTGCTTTGTACTCCTTCATACTACAACTTCTCCGTTAAAAATGAACCACTGATTCTGAAATGGATTTCTTAGAATCCCATCAGTCTAAAATTAGAGTCAGTGTACCCCCAAAGGATCAAATCCTTAGACTATACATAAGCATGTAGTCCTTCGTTCTCTGAAGATACTTGAAGATGGTTTTAACTGTTGTCTAATGATTTGATCCTGGATTCGACTTATATCTATTGACTATCCCCACTGCCAACAACCGATGGTTAGGGGATCCGTCTCATTTTCTCAACCTTTTGAGGTGCCTTAGGACACTGTTCCTTGCACAAGATAATTCCATGCCTGAAAGGTAATAAACCTCTCTTGGAATTCTGCATCAAATATTTGACTAACATCTTGTCAATGTATGATGCCTAGACAAGGCCAACGTTTTGTTCTTACAATCATTAAAAATCTGGATCCCTAGAATAATCCGCGTCTTTCCTAAATCTTTCATTTAGAATTAGGTCACTAACCACTATTTAACATCAATAAGTAGAGCTACATCATTCCCAGTGAATAGGATATCGTACACATATAACACTAAGAAAGCTATTGAATTGTTGATGATTTTCTTGTGAACAAAAGGCTCATCAACATTCTGATCAAAACCATAGGACTTGGTTGCAGTATCAAATATTATATTCCAAGATCAAGAAGCTTATTTCACTCCATAAATGGACCGATTAAGCTTGCAAATCTTTTGCTCTTAACCTTAGAAAATGAATCCCTCTTGTTGTTGCATATAGATGGTTTCCTCGAGATTGTCGTTCAGAAAGGAAGTTTTGACGTCCATTTGCCAAATCTCATAGCCATAATACACGGCAACAGATAGGAGTATCTGGATAGACTTTAACATGATAGCATGTGATAAAGTTTCCTCATAGTCAACTTCCTCAACCTGAATATAACCGTTCATCATTAGTCTAGCATTAAAAGTCTATACCTTGCCACCAACACCCATTTTCTTCATGTAGATCTACTTGCAACCTATAGGTTTTACCTCATCAGGTTGATTTACAAGATCTCAGCCTGAATTGAAGTATATAGACTCTATTTTGAGATCTATAGCTTTGATCCATTTATCCTTGTCTACATTATCCATTACCTATTTATAGGAAAATGGATCCTCAACATCACCATCAGAAATTACGATTATAGTTTATGTTAAACCCATATAACGAATAGGTGGGTTTGCAACCCTCCCACTACGTCGAGGCTCCCTCAATGAATTAGGTGGATGTGACCGACTAGATGAATCAATATCAACAACTCTTGTTGATGTGCTAGGTTCTTCAACAACTCTTGTTGAAGTTTCAGTAGTTTCGTTGGAAAGCTTGTTTAACACTATCTTACTGTGTGGCTTATGCTCCCTTATGTGGTTCTCTTCTAAGAATGTAGCATTTGTCGAAACAAACACTTTATTTCTTTAAGAGTGTAGAAGTAACCACCTCTTATTCACTTGGGATAGCCTACAAATAGGCATAGTCTTGAACGAGGTTTCAATTTCTTAGGATTGGCCTCAAGCACATATGCTGGGCAACCCCAAATCCTGAAATGGCATAAACTACCTTTACGACCATTCCATAATTCCAAAGGTATTTTAGAAACACTCTTTGATGGAACACAATTCAAAATATAAGTTGCAGTCTGTACTACATAACCCTAAAACAAATCAGGTAAATGAGCATAATTCATCATAGACCGGACCATGTTCAACAAAGTTCTATTTCTCCTTTTTTATGCATTATTTTTCTGAGGTATACCAGGTGCTAAGAGTTGGGATACGATTCCATGTTCTATCAAATAGTCCTAGAATCTTAAAACCATATACTATCCACCTCGATCAGTTTGAAATGTCTTAATTGTTTTTCCTAATGTATTCTTAATTTCAGCCTTGTACTCCTTCAACTTTTCAAGGGCTTCAGACTTGTGTTGCATTAGGTAAACATACCCATACCTAAAATAATCATCTATAAAAGAGATGAAATATTCAAACCCTCTTCTCGTCTTAACATTCGTACGACCATAAAGGTCTGAATGTACAAGTTCCAAGAGTTCTTTGGCTCTATGACCTTTTCCAGTAAAATGTGTTTTTAGTCATTTTACCTTCAAGACATGACTCATATACCAATAAAGAAATTTCTTCTAACTTGCTTAGTGGTCCGTTCTTAACGAACCTTTCAATCCTATTGAGATTTATGTAACCTAGTCTTAGGTGTCAAAGTTGGGCATTTTCTTTAAGAGAAACTTTTTGTTTTCTTATTCTGAGTTATTGTAGTTCTGAACATTTCAGTATTAAGAAGGGTCTTAGATGCTAACTACCTTAGCACATAAAGATTACTTTATAGATTTGCAGAATAAATTTGAACACCATGCTTTTAAATAAACACTTTGTCTACACTAAAGTTTAAAGTATAAGATTGTTCAAACAAACATTTTACAGAAATCAAGTTCCTCTTCAGACTAAGAACTACATATATATTATCAAATAACAAATATGATTTCTATAAAAGTAATCAGAGGCCTCCCGCTGACACAATTGAGACAACTTACCCAGTTCCAACCCACATAGTCTCCTCACCAGTCCTGAGCTGCTGCCAGGAACTAATTCCATGAAAGGAAGAGCAAACATAATTAGTGCCACTTGAATCAATTATCTAGGTAGAATCACCATTCTCCACTAAGCAAGTTTTCATAACTAGTAAATCACATTTACCTTGTTTTACTTTCCTTTTTTCCTCTAAATACTTAGGACAATTTCATTTTCGGTGTCCCTTCTGGTTGTAATGGAAGCAAATTTCTTTGGCAACCTTGGCCTTCCTGCCCCTCTAGGCCATAGTAGGGTTAGTTTTCCCCTGACCTTCTTTCTTTTTCTTCCAATTTTTGGTGTCGGAAGAAGAAGATACAGACTTTGTTCTAGAGATCGAACCTTTGTGGAACTTCTTTGAGAAAGTGACAACATTTTCCTCTTCCCTCTGCTTCTTGACTTTCATCAAATGATAAGTCTATAATTCATTTAGGATGGTGGTTAGATTATAGTTTAGCTTATTCATAGCAATGTTACTATGGAACTAGATCAAACTCACAGGTAGAGTCTTGAAAATTAAGCTAACCTGACTGGCTTCGAGCAACATTAAAGTGGATTGATAACGGCAGAAATGCACGTTATTACAGCGCAAAATTATAAAACAATGCAGGATTGCGATGATTAAAATATACAATATTGCGTCGAAAAACATTAAGTTCAAAACATTGCAGTCGCATGCGTCCATTGCATTAAAACAGTTAACTTATGTATTTTTGTACAGAAAATGCGTTTGACGCAAGGCAGAAATGCGATCTAAAGAAATTAACGTACGAGCGCATTAAGAGATTGCGTTGACGCAAGGATATGTGATCATTTGCGCTTGCGAATATCTGCTCAAGAAGGTTGCCGCATAGAGCCAACGCATCATGGTGGGCGCATCTGGGTGAAAAGCGTAATAAATCACGATGGGACAGAAAGCTGATGACGGTCGATTTCGAATTAAGTTGACAAGCCGTTAACGACCTACTGTAGCAAGTACACTCAACTTTTCGGTGACAAATATTCGGCACATCAGATCGAGAATTAGTGTCATCCCATCAATGCAATCATAAGAGAGAAGAAGCCTTTCACCCCGAAGCTCTATAAATACTAAAGGTCACCTTCAGTGAAGGAGTTCGTTCAGTTCGATAATTTTCTCCATAGATAGAAGTAGCCTTGTTCATATTTTTCTTATACTTAGAAGGCGGAGCGAGAGAAGGGAAGAGACGCTGGAAGATCGCCCTGGTCAGCTCGAGAGAGAACCCAGGAGATGTGAAAAAACAGAGAGAGGACCGACTCTTGCGAGAGTAAGATTATCTTTTGAACATAGTAGAGAAGAACAGTGTAAAAGCCTTGAGAAGCAAGAAATTGCTACCAGGCTCTTTATTCTTATTCCGCATTGTCATTCTGTATTTTGATTATATATCTATAAAATGGAACTTACTTATCTACATCTGTTCACTCTCTTTAAAGCATGCATGAGTAGCTAAATCTATCGAATGGGTTGAGAAGAACTTAGTTAACATGACCTAGGATCTTCATTGTATGCGATCATCTTATTTTATGTTGCGCCCATCACACCTTTAGAGCTACTCGAGAGAGAGTCTAAAGAAAGAACCTAAGATTAGAGAAAGCTATGTTAGAATCTAAACTTGAGAGAGCAAGATTAGATCTGCATAAGCAAGAGATAGAGACTTAAAGAAAAGCTCTATTTGTCAACATGCATCGCATGCACCTAGAGATAGGTTATGGTATTATGCGGTCGCCTTGTATGTGTGTGTATATCCATAGTCATCGCATAGACAAGAATAGAGGCTTATGTCTAAGTCCTATAGACATCATTGCATATATCACATGCGTTCTAAAACTAGAAGCCATAGCATTTGCATTGAGTGATGATTTGTTGTTGTATGCATGTAGCATGACCGCATAACATGAACATAATTCTAGGAAGTATTAGTTGAACCCCTTCTCAACCCATTCCCCCGCATATTCATCGAATCTTTCGCAATATTAACTCTTTTCCTAACTCTACCGCATACATTTTATACTGTAAACAAAAAACCAACCAATTCTTTGATTTACTTGTTACTGCAAAGTGATCTAAAAATTACCACCGCATATTGTTTTCCTTAGTCCCTGAGTTTGACCCTGGGCCTACCAGGCAACTCAGTAGGATTTATACTTGGATCTTACTGAGAAAACTTCTTTGCACAACGCATTTTCCACCAACGCAATCCATCCATTATTTCATCGCATAAAATAACGCATCAAGTTTTTGGCGCCGTTGTCGGGGACTTCGGCAATACAGTGTGCTAACGATAATTTTTCTGATTTCTTTACAGCTTTCAATCTCTGGCAAATTACGACCCAAAGATTGAAAGAACGTTCCGACGAAGATTAAGAGATAGCCGCCAACAACAACAACAAGAGCAAGATAACATGGCGAAACAACCGGGAAATGGAGCACCAAATAAAAATAATGTCATGGCGAATCCCATCCTATTGGTGAACGACCGCAATAGGCCCATTCGGAACTATCCATCACCTAACCTCTACGATTTCTCCCCAGGAATCATGAGGCCCGCTCTTGATGGATCGAGATTCGAAATGAAGCCGGTGATGCTGCAGATGATCCAAACTACCGGACAGTTTAATGGAAGGCGTGGCGAGGACCTGCACGCCCACCTCCGGAGTTTCATAGTGATCTGCAACACTTTTGTGTTCCCTAACATCTCCACCGAGGAAGTTCAACTTACTTTGTTCCTATTTTCGTTGTGTGATCAGGCACGAAAATGGGCATACTCTCTCGAATTGGGGGAGATTACCTCATGTGAGCAAGTAGTAGAGAAGTTTATGAAGAAATACTTCCCTCCAATGGAGAATGCCAGAAGAAGGAAGTTTATAACAAACTTCGAACAGAATATTGACAAATCGCTCAGTGATGCCTTGGCGAGGTTTAAGAGGCTGGTAAGAGATTTCCCGCATAACGACTTACCAGACTGCTTACAGATGGAGATTTTTTTTATCACGAACAAAACCTTGCTTCGCAGACCGCTGCCAATGCGGCAACCGCTGGAGGTTTGCTAGATAGAACTTATGATTAGGCCAAGAACATCCTTGATCGTATTTCATAAAACCATGAAGACTGGAGAGAAAACGATCAAAGATTGAGAATCAAGGACAATGACGCGAACAATGGTGCCATCGTATCTCTTTAGAGTCAAATGACTGCGATGATGAACCTGATATAAGGAATTGCAATCAATAGCCCAACAACGCATAGTGGGCAAGTGAACACAATCAACCAGACGACCGCAAAGTGTGCTACTTGCGGTGAAAGACACGCAATAGAGGAATGCTCGCAAAACCAATAGTCAATTTATTTTGTGAAGAAAAATCTGTTCTCTAACACGTACAACCCTAGGTGGAGAAACCACCCCAATTTTGCGTGAAAAAATCAACAGCAAAATTTCCAATCAATGGCGCGGAAAGAAGGGCCACCTTGATTTTTCCCGCGAATCAACGGTCAAACGAGTAATCAAGCCAGCAGTTCGCAGGCGCCACAATCTTCCACTTTGGAAAATTTTTTGAAGCAATACATTGAAAAGAATGAAACTGTGCTTCAAAACAAAATGATGTCCATCCGTAATCTGGAAATTTATATAGGCCAGATCGCGGATGAACTTAAGAACATACCACAAAGGGCCCTACCGAGTTCAACGAAACTCCCATGCAACCCAGGGGGTACGGGTAAAGAGCAATGTCAAGTCGTGACGTTGCGAAGTGGAAAGAATGTGGTAAGGGAGAAGAAGGAGCCTAGCCGGACTACTCCAATTGCGCTAGAACCAAAGATTGTGGTGACTCGAGAAGAAGCAGGAGAAAAAGAAGCGATGAACTCAAAGATTGCGTCCACCTTGAAGCCAAGAGAATAGGGGACCGTAAGAATACAGCTGCCACCATTTCCATAGAGACTTAGAAAGAAGAAAAATGATGAGGTACAGTATCAACCCTTCATGAATATGTTAAAACAATTGCATATTAATATTCCGTTCATTGAAGCAATTGAGGAGATGCCTGCATATGCGAAGTTTCTAAAGGATATGGTGACAAAGAAGAGAGGCACTTGTAAGTTTGCCACGGTGGCTTTGACGCAGAGTTCAAAATCTATAATCTCACCGAAAATGCGTGACCCTGGGAGTTTCACTATACCTTGCTCCATTGGAGGATTATACATCGGGCAAGCACTATTCGATCTTGCGCCCATGACAGTGACTCTCTAATTAGCAGATAGATCTCTTGTGCAGCTGGAGGGGAAGGTGAAATATGTACTGGTTACAATCGACAAATTTATATTACCAGCAGACTTCATCATCCTGGACTACGAAGCCGACAAGGATGTGCCCATCATCCTGGGGCGACCATTTTAATCAACCAGTCGTACCCAGATTGATGTGCACAAAGGAGAGATCACATTGAGCGTGAATGGACAGAAGCTCAGGTTTGACATTATCCGAGCCATGAAATATCTTGATGAAGAAGACCTTAATGAATCCGATGATGAACAAAGTTTGAATGAAGAAGAGAAGCCTGAAGATGAAAACAAAGATAAAGGTGCGATCGCATCCATTGTAGCATGTAATGCGATCACAGAAAAACAAACAAGGAAGATGAGGTGATCGCATCCCAAGAAGTTAATCTGATAGCGAATGAAGAAAGAAAAATAACAAAATCGTCCCTAGAACAACCACCAATAATAGAGATGAAGACCCTTCCTAACCACCTGAAGTATGCATTTTTTTAGGCAAAATGAAAAGCTACCGGTAATCATTTCCTCTACACTTAATGAAAACCAAGAAAATGCGTTGCTGAGCATTTTGAGAAAATATGTAAAAGTAATTGGCTGGATGCTCGCAGACATTAGAGGAATCAGCCCCACATACTGTATGCATAAAATCCGTCTCGAAGAGAATCACAAAGGATCGATTGAACATCAACGCAGACTCAACCCTACGATGAAGGAGGTCGTAAAGAAGGAGATAATCAAGTGGTTAGACGTGGGCATCATCTATCCAATAGCAGACAACACGTGGGTCAGCCCCGTACAATGCGTGCCGAAGAAAGGAGGGATGACAGTAGTCCCTAACGCAAATAACAAGCTGATACCGCAAAGAATCGTCACCGGATGGCGGATTTGCATGGACTACCGTAAACTAAATGCGACAACAAAGAAGGATCATTTTCCTTTACCTTTTATTAACCAAATGCTGGATCGTCTAGCTGGAAATGACTTCCACTGCTTCTTGGATGGGTATACCGGTTATAACCAGATCATGATTGCTCCCGAAGATCAAGAAAAAACCACATTCATCTGCCCGTATGGAACATTTGCGTTTCAACACATGCTGTTCGGCCTCTGTAATGCGTCGAGCACTTTCTAAAGGTGTATGATGGCTATTTTTTCGGAAAATCTCGAAGACTTTGTAGAAATATTCGTGGACGACTTCTTTATGTATGAACACACATACGAAGTCTGTCTTGACAACTTGGAGAAGATATTGAAAAGATGTGAGGAGACAAACCTCGTGCTTAATTGGGAGAAATGCCATTTCATGGTAAAGGAAGGAATTGTGCTTGGGCACAAGGTCTCTAGGGACGGGTTGGAGGTGGACAAGGCAAAAATTCAAGCGATTGAAAAGCTCCCACCTCCAACAAGTGTAAAGGTTGTCAGGAGCTTCTTGGGACATGTTGGATTTTATAGACATTTTGTCAAAGACTTCTCAAAGATTGCATGACCGCTGAGTGCGTTGATGGAGGCAGATAGAAAGTTTGACTTTGATGACAAAGGCCTCAATGTATTCATGATTTTGAAGAACGCATTAACGACCACACCTGTGTTGATCGCACCAGATTGGACATTTCCCGTTGAATTAATGTCCAACGCGAGCGGTTATGCGATGGGAGCAGTGCTGGTGTAGAAGAGAAAAACAATGCTACATCCCATCGCATATGTGAGTAAAACTTTGAATCTTGCTCAAACTAACTACACTACCATAGAAAAAGAATTGCTTGCGGTATTATTTGCGTTGGATAAATTCAGAGCATATTTGCTGGGAACAAAAGTACTCATCCACACTGACCACTCGACAATAAAATATTTAATAACAAAGAAAGACGCGAGGCCAAGATTGATTAGATGGGTTCTCCTCCTCCAGGAATTCGATATGGAAATAAATGATCACAAGGGGACAGAGAACCAAGTTGCGGATCATTTATCCATATTAGAAAATCCAGAGATTGACCGCAATCAGTCAAAAGTGAGTGCAACGTTCCCAGACGAACAACTATTCAGATTGAAGAATTGCCATGGTACGCAGTTGTGGTAAATTATCTGGTTTGCAAGCAATTTCCCAAAGATTATACTGACCATCAAAAGAGGCGGCTCAGACATGAATGCAGATCATATTTTTGGGATGTGCTAAATCTGTATAAGAGGGGGTTAGACCAGTCTTTGTGTACCGGATATTGTTCACCAACGCATATTATCACAATGTCATGATTCCCTTATGGAGGGTACTTTGGAGGCCAGCGCACAGCAGCGGAAGTATTACAAAGTGGTATTATTGGCCAACATTATTCCGGGACGAAAGAGACTACGCGATGAAGTGTGATCAGTGGCAACGCACGGGTAATATTTCATGGAAACATGCGATGCCTATGAACACCATTTTAGAACTAGACTTGTTCGATGTCTAGGGCATTGATTTCATGGTACCATTCCCACCATCGAATGGTCACAAATATATTTTGTTAGCCATCGACTACGTGTCCAAGTGGGTAGAAGCAGTAGCATGTGCCACAAGCGATGCGGCGGTAGTTTCCAAATTCCTGAAGAAAAATATTTTCACTCGTTTTGGCACTCCACGTGCCATAATAAGTGATGAAGGCTCCCACTTTGTCGATCACACTGTCAAAGAATTGCTGTGTAAATATAATATCCTCCATAAAGTGGCCACTGCATACCATCTACAGACGAATGGTCAGGCCGAAGTGTCCAACCGGAAGATCAAGCTGATATTGGAGAAGGTTGTAAAGCCTTCGCAAAAAGATTGGGCAACAAAGATGGACGATGCGCTGTGGGCATACAGGACCGCTTATAAGACACCTATAGGCATGTTTTCGTATGCGTTGATATTTGGTAAAGCATGCCATTTACCACTGGAGCTGGAGCACAAAACGCTGTGAGTGGTGAAAAAGCTAAACTTTGAATTAAAGGCAGTAGGGGAAGCAAGAAAACTCCAATTGGTCGAGCTAGAGGAATGGAGAATTCACGGCTATGACTCTTCCCTGGGAAATTAAAGTCACGTTGGTCCGGACTCTTCATAGTCAGAGAAGTATTCCCGCATGGCGTGGTCAAGTTATCCAATGACGACGGAACCAACATATTCAAAGTTAATGGGCAACGAGTGAAAGTATATCGCAGAGAAGACTGGCATTGCAAGGTCGCCTCTATGGACCTGAGAAACTCTAAATGAGAAAGAAGTGGGCGGTCCCTGTGCAATCATTCGATTCAAATTCATCAGGGACACAAGTTTTGTGAAGTATCCGTTGAAATCCTGAATTCATGAACTTATTTCTATTCCCTTTTAGTATTATCATCTCGATATCTAATTACTTATCTAAAAAAAAAAGAGAGAAATTTTGTTAACATTGTTTTTTTATTATTATTTGACCCTCTCAATGTTTTTTGCAACGATCGAGGTGAACGATTGCAGAGGTGCTACACGAAGATGCAACTACTTTATTCCGTCACTGTAATCCAAAGAAAGCAGATCGTTGCAAAGCAGGATGCGTCCACAAATAATTGCGGTGACAATACAAATTTGGGGGTTGTATCTTTCCTTGACTTTATTCCAACTTTTGCACTATCGCATCGCATTTTAATTTTGAAAATTTTATCACCGCATCCTCTTTGGTTGCGCAATCATTTAATATTGATTAATTTAGTAAGTCACCGCATTATTACTCCTTGTCAATTATGATTTCAATGATGAAACACATGCCTCTATTTTTTTTTTCATATATGCTAAAGTCAACTTAATTTTAGGACCTTATGAAATATTTCTAGGAGATTAGTGATCTGATAGCTTTCTGTCAAACTGACTTTTTACGAAACTTCTTAAGAGTATCGCATGACTTCTTTCAACCTTTTAGCAATGAGGACATTGCCGCATTTTAAATTTGGGGGTGCAATATTCATTTTCACCTTGCTATTTTTAGCTTATCAAAAAAAAATTAGCATAATGTTGTGATCGGATCCTATTCGTAGTTGGATGTCCGCATGACACAGGTGGGGGCAAGCCAAAACGAAAGCTAGGTACTTGGATCAGCGTAAGGTCATAGAAAAAAAAATGTCTAAAATACGCAAGGATAAAAATCATTTGAAAATACCCTAGTGAAAAAGTTTTTTTATGAAACAAATCATGCGATGCCAAGGGAATCTAGTAAAGTCTTTTTGAAGGTTAAACTTGCGATCCCTAAAATTTAGAAATATTTTAAGAAGAGACCTAGATAAGAATTAAGGAAATTTTGGTGTATAGGATTTAAATAAGGCATCCTCGAGGAATCTAGGAAAGAGAAGGTGGTCGACTTTCTAAAGAAAATCTTTAGCTTGTGCTTGGGGACAAGCATTGTTTAAATTTAGGGGTGTGATAAAGGACAGAAATATACGTTATTACAGCGCAAAGTTATAAAACAATGCAGAATTGCGGTGATAAAAATATACAATATTGTATCAAAAAGCATTAAGTTCACAACATTGCGGTCGCATGTGTCCATCGCATTAAAACAGTTAACTTATGTATTTTTGTGCAGAAAATGCATTGACGCAAGGCGGAAATGCGATCCAAAGAAATTAACATCCGAGTGCATTAAGAGATTGCATTGACGCAAGGATATGCGATCATTTGCGCTCGCGAATATCTGCTCAAGAGGGTTGCCGCATAGGGCCGATGCATCATGGTGGGCGCATCTGGGTGAAAAGCGTAATAAATCACGATGGGATAGAAAGCTGATGACGTTCGATTCCAAATTAAGTTGATAAGCCATTAACGACCTACTGTAGCAAGTACACTCAACTTTACAGTCGATTCATAGTTTTCTTATACTTAGAAGAAGGAGCGAGAGAAGGGAAGAGACGCCGGAAGATCGCCCTAGTTAGCTCGAGAGAGAACCCAGGAGGTGTGGAAAAATAGAGAGAGGGCCGACTCTTGCGAGAGCAAGATTATCTTTTGAGGATAGTAGAGAAGAATAGTGTAAAAGCCTTGGGAAGTAAGAAATTGCTACCAGACTCTTTATTCTTATTCCACATTGTCATTCTGTATTTCAATTATATATCTATAAAATGGAACTTGCTTATCTATATCTGTTCACTCTCTTTAAAGCACGCATGAGTAGCTAAATCTATCGAATAGGTTGAGAAGAACTTAGCTAACATGACCTAGGATCTTCATTGCATGCAATCATCTTATCTTATGTTGTGCCCATCACACCTTTAGAACTACTCGAGAGAGAGTCTAAAGAAAGAACCTAAGACTTGAGAAAGCTAGGTTAGAATCTAGACTCGAGAGAGCAAGATTAGATTTGCATAAGCAAGAGATAGAGACTTAGAGATAAGCTCTATTTGTCAACATGCATCGCATGCACCCTAGAGATAGGTTATGGTATTATGCGGTCGCCTTGTATGTGTGTGTATCCATAGTCATTGCATAGGCAAGAATAGAGGCTTATATGTAAGTCTTATAGACATCATCGCATATATCGCATGCGTTCTAAAACTAGAAGTCGTAGCATTTGCATTGAGAAATGATTTATTGTTGTATACATGTAGCATGATCGCATAACATGAACGCAATCCTAGGAAGTGTTAGCTGAACCCCTTCTCAACCCATTCCCCCGCATATTCATCGCATCTTTCACAATATTAACTCTTTTCTTAATTCTGTCGCATACATTTTATACTGTAAACAATTGATAATGTGTCATTTGCCCTTGGAGCTGGAATATAAAGCATTGTGTGCGGTCAAGAAACTGAATTTCAATTTGAAGAAAGTAGGGGAAGCACAGAAAGTGCAACTGGTCGAGCTAGAAGAATGGAGGAACAATGTATATGAAAATTAAAAAAATTATAAGGAACGCACTAAGCGCTAGCATGATCAATGCATATGCGGCAAGAACCTCCAAGTCGGGCAGAAGGTCTTGCTTTTCAATTCACATCTGCGACTTTTCCCAGGAAAGCTAAAGTCTCGTTGGTCCAGCCCGTTCATAATTCGACAAGTACTTCCACATGGCGTGGTGGAATTATCAAATGACGACGTTACCAACATATTCAAAGTCAATGGGCAGTGAGTAAAGGCATACCATGAAGAAGACTGGCATCGCCAAGTCGACTCCATGGAACTAAGAAACTTTGAATAAAGAAGAAAGTAGGTGGTCGCTGTTTTGTCAAATGATCACAATTTCTCAGGGACACAAGTTTTAGAAAACTTCAAGTCTTCAACTCTTTTCTCCACTACTCAGAATCTTCACCATCTTTTCAGCTATCTTTTCATTTTTCAGTCTGTTCAAAAAAAAAAAACTTTTCTTTTGATTAAAATAATTTGACCCTCTCTTTATTTTCCTTACAACGATCGAGGCGCTGGATTGCGGGAACGTACGCGAAGCAACACTTATCTTATTCCATCATTGCAACCCAATGAAGAATGATTGCCATAAGATGTATGCGTCAATACAATGCGGGCGACAACACTAAATTTGGGGGTGTACTCTTCCTTATCTTGACTTCAAATTTTGCACTATCACATTGCATATTATTTTTCAAAGTTTTATCACCGCATCCTCCTTGATTACCACAATCATATCACCAATAGACAACTTTAGTAGTTTACTGCATGTTGTTCTTCACCAAATATGATTTCAATGATGAAAAATATGTTTCTATCTCTTTTGTATATACTAGAGTCAACGTAAATCTTAAGATACTCACCTCATGAAATATTTCTCGAAGTTTGGGATTTGCTAGCTTCTTTCAAACTCTCTTTACAACGCAGTTTTTTGACCATCGCATGACTTATTTTAATCTTTTAGGCAATAAGGACATTGCCGTATTTTAAAATTTGGGGATGGGGTATTTTTTTCCAACCTTGCTAAAAAAAAGATGATTTTTAAAAATAACAACTCCACTATCAACGCAATGGGAAACTCATGATTGATAAGAGTTAAGTTGTGAAAGGCACTTACCCGTAGTTGGATGTCCGCATGACACACGTGGGGGCAAGCCAAAACGAAAGTAAGTCACCAGGATCAACGCATAAATAAATGACCATAACTCCACTGCAAAACTGGTATGAGTTTAGTCTAAGAAAGTGTGCATTGCTCGTAGTTGGATGTCCGTATGACACCCGTGGGGGCAAGCCAAAATGAAGGCAAGACACTCGGATTAGCGCAAGGTCAGAAAAAATATAGAATTGAAGAAAATTTTTGTGCAAGGATAAATCATTTGACACCCCAGTGGAAAATTTTCTTTTTGAAATAAATCATGCGATGTTCCGAAATTCAGTAAAGTTCTTTTGAAAGTTAAGCTTGCAATCCCTAAGTCTTACAAATATTTTAGGAAGAGATTTGAATAAGACTTAAGGAAATTCTAGCATATAGGATCTGAACGAAGTATCCTTGAGAAATCTAGGAAAGAAAACTTTACGGTTAACTTGCTAAAGGAATCTTTAGCTTATGCTTGAGGACAAGAATTATTTAAATTTGGGGGTGTGATAATGGGCAGAAATGCACGTTATCATAGTGCTAAGTTCTTAAACAATGTTGGATTGCGTTGATAGAATATGTTAAATTACGTCCATTAAGCATAAATTCTACAATATTGCGGTCGCATGCATCCAACGCATTAGGGTAGTTGATCTCTATATTTTTGTGCAGAATAATGCGTTAACGCAATGCAAAGAATGCGATCATAGTAATACATCGGTCGAGCGCGACTTCACCGCAAGACTCTGCATTGATTGTGCTCGCAAACAACCACCCAAGAAGAATCAATGCAACATGGTGGACGCATTTGGACGAAAGGACAATTAAGATCGATGGGACAGAAAGCTTATGGCAGTCAGATCCAAATTAAGTTGACAGCCGATAACGGTCACAAAGTACATCCAGCTTTATCAGTGACAACTATCCGGCACATCAGTCAGGAATTAAAGCTGTCCCATTTGTACAACCAGGAGAGAGAAGCTGCTTTTCACCTTTGATGCCCTATAAATACCAAGTGCATTTTTCAGAGAAGGGGTTAAGCAGTCGATTACTTCATCACTTTACAAGTTCACACCTCTGTTCATAGTTTTCTTTTCCATTTCACGGCGAAGCTAGAGAAGAGTGGTGACGTCGGAGATCGTCCAAGGCGGCTTGAGAGAGAACCTTGGGGTGTAAGAGCAGAGAGCGGGTTGACTCTCGTGAAAGTGAGAATATCTTTAAAGCACGAGTAGAACAGTGTAACACCTGGTGACAAAAATTACTTCAGGCTCTTTACTATACTTGCATTGGTATTCTGTACTTCATCTTTTATCTATTCAATGGAAGTTCTATTTCTACATCTACTCACTCTCTTAATACGCATGAGTAGTTAAACTAGTTGAATGGGTTGAGAAGAACTAAGCTAACATGATCTAGGAAGTTCATTGCTTGCGATTGTCTTGTTTTATGCTGTGCGAAACATCCCTTTAGAGTTGCTCGAAAGAGAATCTAAAGAAAGAACTTAATGTCTCGAGAGAGCTAGGTTAGAATCTGACTTGAAAGAGCAAGATTAGGCCTGCATAAACAAGAAATTGGGACTTAGAGATAAGCTCTGTTTGTCAATTTGCATCGCATGCATCCTAGGAATAGGAATGATATTATGCGGTTGCATATTTGTGTGAATGTCATGTTGTCATTGCATAAATAGAAATAGAGGTTTATTTGTAAACCCTGTAGACTTATCGCATATTTATCGCATGCATTCTAGCCTTAGAAGCTGTGGCATTCACGCCGAGAGGTGGTTTACTATTGTATGCATGTTTCATGATCGCAAGGCATAAATGCAACCTATGGAGTGTTAGCCGAAACCCTTCTCAACCTGTTCACCGCATATTCATCGTATTTTTCGTTGCCAACTTCTTTCAAACTCTGCCGCATTTATTATTATTTTCATTAACGTAACAACAACTCAACACTTATTTATTTAAACGGTTACCACAAGTTTTCATAAAAATCTCTAATGCAACTATTTTCATAAGTCCCTGTGTTCGACCCTGGACTTACCAGGAAACTCAAAGGAATTTACACTTGAATTCCGCTGGGGAAACTTGAGTGCATAACGCTATCCATTTTCCACATTTCATAAATTTAAGCATCAACAACAAATCAACCAATTCTTTGATTTACTTGTTACTGCAAAGTGATCTAAATATTACCACCGCATATTGTTTTTCTTAGTCCCTGAGTTCAACCCTGGGCTTACCAGGCAACTCAGTGGGATTTATACTTGGATCTTACTGAGAAAACTTGTTTGCACAACGCATTTTCCACCAAAGCAATCCTTCCATTATTTCATCGCATAAGATAACGCATCATGGACCATCATGTTCATAACACGTTCTTGAACAGAGGCCCCTTCTTTCATACGGGTTTCTGAAGATGTATTTCAAAATGTCATCTCGGAGTTATGTGGATGTTGTCCAAACATCTCCCTCAATGAATTCATGATCTCTCATGCAATGATCATGGTTTCGTGCTTCTTGTCCAAGACTTCAAATAAACTTGCCAAAATGTATGCCTTGACCCATCTATCATATGCGTCCCGAACAATTTGAGATGCTCCAGTAGCGGGCATTTGAAGACATTCGTCAATCAGGATAAACCTCAGGTCATCAATTATCAGTATAGTGTTTATAGTATTTTTTCAACTAGTATAGTTGTCGACATTCAGTTTCCAACACTTAACACGTTTAATGTAGCGCTAGCCATAGTTGAAGATTTGTGAAATGATACAAATTATTTATATTAGTTATTAAAGCATTACCCATAAAAAAATCTAATCAAATTTCAACAAAAAAACTAATGTACCCTATGTGATATCCATTTTACTATGATGCTTCAATGAGTCGAGATAAAAACCACCGTAGGGTGATCAATTATTCCTTCACTAAATTGAGACAATCTCAACCAACCATTATACCAGAATAACTCTTATCCTTATAACGATTAGTCACCATTATTTGGCCTAAAAATTATTAACTTTTTTTTAACAATTTCTTGTAAGTGTAACTATTCATATTAGACTCTAAAGTTCCGCTCCAATGAGACAACGTTGGAAAAAATCGATTGGGGCAAAAACTAAAGAAGTTTTTATCAATTTTGGGAGTTTGTGTAAAATTCCATGCTAATGCCATTCATAAAGGGACACAAGCAAAGGTGCCTTGAAGCCAAGCATGAAATTTTACAACAAACCAATAAAGGAGATTGTGGGATGTGTTGACACACATCCCTATCCCACTTACTATAAACACTTTCTCCATTCACCTTGGCATTGGCCTATGCAAACACCATCCATACACCATCCATAAGGGGACACAAGCAAAGGTGTCTCGAGGCCGAGCATAGATCTCACGGTGTGAACTATTTACGGAGAAACGTGAAAGAAAATTGACATATCATATACATCATTTTTCTCCCATTGAGAGTTTTAAACCAGGGTTTATTAATTTAGAAAAATCTGGCTAATAATTTAACTAAGTGATTGTTAAATTTGCCCAATATAACTCTTGTATTGGATAGTTTAACAATAAGGATTCTTGTTTATTAAATACTTTAATAATCCTAATCATTTATTGCATGCTTATAGTATAATTGTCTAATTTACCTTTCAGGTCGGTTCTCAGGTAGGGGTGTTCAATTTCCATCAGCTTAAATACCATAACCTAGACAGAACCTTCCTTAGACAAAGGTTCCTTATAGACATTATGTTATAAATTTAATCTTTTACTTAATCCAATTTAATCCTATTAAAAGGAAATTAAAAGACTAAATCTATTTTAATTATATTAGAAATATTATTAACATAGGTCTAGGTAAAATCAATTTTGAACCATTAAAATTGATTTCGCCTATGTTTGCATGCAACTCTTGATTGTAGATTTTAATTCTAATTTCATTAACTTATAACACTTATTAAGAAAATGAAACAACTAAAACCTATGCTATGCATCTAATGATATAAATAGAATATAACAATTATATTTTTAAAATAATGTCATGCCTTCATGCATCTCCATTTTCATTACATAACATAACAATTATATTAGAAAGAAATGAGAATTATAACATCCATCATCCAAGCTATATATTATAATGATTATAATATAAAATTATGCATGGACATGTTATATATGCATGCAATCATATAATATAACAATTATACTAAATATGATGCATGCACATGCTTAATTAAATTATGCAACTATACAATATAACACTTATATTAAAATGATGCATGAAATAATGTTTATCCTAAGGTGGGATTTTTATACTATATGACATATAATATGCTATATAATTAAATAAATCATACATTACATGTATAAAATAATAAAAGCTGCAGACCAAAAATTTACATCCTAAAACTTAATTAAATTAATATAACAATTATATTACTTTAATTAAAAGAAAAATAAATTAATTACTACAAATTAATAATAATAAAAAAAACAAAACTGTCTTCAACTACCGCTGGAGGACTCGAAGCCACAATCTGGAGGTGCCTGATGCACGCGCGGACCTTTCTCAGAACGTAACGATGCTCGACACGCGTGAACCTTTTGAATTGCCGCAATGTAGCCTTATGCTACATGCAGTATCGTTACGCTGCCTTTTGAGTTGTCGTAGCATAGCCTTATGCTGCACACAGCATTGCTATGCTCTGCATCAATATCGCAATGTTGCTGCCGAGTGTAACTATGTTGGGCATTCTGCCTTACAGCGTAATATGCAATGTAATTATGTTGCGCCTTGCGCTCCAAGGTAGAATGCTTTGCTCTACTTCGATCCTTCATCATTTTTGCTCTATTCTTGCTCCAAAATTCTCCAAATTGAAGCCTGAATCTTGGTAAACACTTCACCATGAGTGACACAGACTTACAGACTTGATTGCAAGAAATTAAATGCCCAAAAACATCGAACCCGTATAAATCGAAGCAATAAATCTATGCCAATTTTCGAAACATTCAAGTACAAACTAACATACATTCATAATGCAGTGCTCAAATCCCACTAAAACTCCGTTTCCAGATAAAAAAGCAAAAATCAGAGATATGATTTGGTTCTTATACCAATTTAAGGAATTGAATTCCCGAAGCAGAAGCATGTGAACACATTTGTGTCTTTAATTTTGTTTTACAGAACTTTATATTGCAGAGTGACGGAAATAATAGGATAAACATAATTCTCTAAGCATGCTTCTACTGGAACTTAAACAATTATGGACTGGGATTGGACTCCTAAAGCTATTAATTGAATTTATATAACATTTATAAATTATATTGTATCAAATACATAACCTATAGTTTTTATATCGCATTAAATACAATATAACCTATAGTTTTATTTTCTCTCAACATTACATGACATTTAATATAAATCATATTTATACTAAATTCAATTATATGTTCTCATCCATATAACTAATATTTGAATTATATTCAAATATTTAATTTCCCCTCAAAATAAATTTTATATTATAATGTATCAAATACATTATATTAATTATATCACTTATAGTTAATTTAATTAATTATATCATATATAATTAATTCCCCCAATTAATTTGAACAATTCAAATTAATCCAAAATTTAATTATCAATAAATCCCTATTTAGCTACAGAGGGGACATTATGGATCAATAGATTGAAGCTCCAATGGTACTTGGATAATTAATTAAACTCTTTAATTAAATTACCCAACTTCCATTAATTGTTGGTCACTCCACTAAAGACCGACAACTGCACTCTTCGTACTATAGATATATTTATGTGTCAATTGGATATAACCAGTGAACAGTGCGATGATCCTTCACAAATTGCTTGTAACTAAAGTTGGGCCAAAATTATCATTTTGCCCATGTAGTTACATCTAACTCCTTAAGTACTACTGATCCCTCTAATGAACAATAAGTTATAGTCTAACTATGATCAAGTCTCTCTTGGCTCAGGAGAAGGGGTGGCCACATTGTTCAATCCTCAAAATCAGCGTTTAAGAGAGCAATTTATCTACTTACCCTAACATCAGGGAAGGAGTGAATTCTGTCTTGTGTAGTTGTGTTTCCAGCTCTCCAATCAAATGAATCCCTAAAATGGTAGGCATATTGAGTTGGAAATTTGACTACTCTCACCCATACAAATCAAATGACCACTTTCAAAGGCAGGAGTTCATAACTCACTCAGAATTCAAGTAATGTCACCTATGGTCATCTTAGTGAAATGTAAGTCTCTACTATTAATGGTGTTATATAATAAGAATAATCATTTTTTGTCCGGTCTTATACAAACTCTTTCTATAAGACACCCCAACTCACATGTCTACACATGAATGATCAGGATCAAATCATTTGTAGCACTTTACAACACTTGTAACATCTACAAAACGAGTCGTATCCGTAGTTTCACCAGGATAAGGTACTCAGTCTTATGCATACAGACCATTTAGATTATCATTTAAACATGATCCACCCGTATGTCTCTACATATATGTTTAAATTACATAAAATAACCTAGGATTTTAGTTTATTTTATTGAGTGTATGCTCATAAAAACAATTATTTTATTATCAATTTGTTTATACAATGTTTACAAACTACGAGAATACAAGAGATTTAGGACACCAATCCCAACAATCTCCCACTTGTCCTAAAACTTAGGGAACCAAATGTACAATACAAATAAAGTACAAAATATAATAAACTAGGTCATACGCTATACCCGACTAACATCTCCAACTTGCCCTAGACAATATGTTGCATGTCCCATAGATTTAGATTTTCTAGATGACCTTTGAACACTTTAGCCATGAGAGCATTTGTAAACAGATCAACAACGTTATGCCCCAAAGAAATCTTCATGACAATCACGTCACCTCGATGCACAATCTCCAAAATCAAGTGATATTTTCGCTTAATGTGTTTGCCTCTACGATGACTCCTAGGTTCCTTAGAATTTGCCACAGCACCACTGTTATCATAATATGTGATGGACAAAGACATATTTGGAACAATTTCCAAATCGGTAAGGAGCTTATTAAGTCAAACAACCTCTTTAGCAGCTTTACAAATAGCTACGTATTCGACTTCCATAGTAGAGTCTGTGATGCATCCTTGCTTGATGCTTTGCCAAGCTATAGCTTCTCAATTCAGAGTAAACACTGGCCTTGATGTGGACTTCTGAGAATCCCAATTAGTCTGAAAGTTAGAGTCCATGTATCCTATAAGGATCAAATCCTTATCTCCATATACAAGCATATAGTCCCTAGTTCTACGAAGGTACTTGAGGATTGTTTTGACTATATCCAATGATCTAATCCTGGATTGGATTGATATCGACTGACAATCCCTATTGCATAACAAATGTCAGGTCTGGTACATAACATTGCATACATAAGGCTACCAACAACCGATGCATACAAAATTCGTCTTATTGCCTCAACATCTTGAGGAGTCTTAGGATACTGTTCCTTAGACAATACAATTTCATGCCTGAAAGGTAACAAACCCTTCTTGGAATTGTGCATTGAATAGCTGACAAGCATTTTGTCAATATACGATGCCTGAGACAAGGCCAACCTTTTGTTCTTACGATCCCTAATGATCTAGATCCCTAGAACAAAGTATGCCTCTCCCAAATCTTTCATTTGGAATTGAGCAGTTGATAACTGGTAAAAATACAAGTTGTTAAAGCCTAAATTATTAAAACAATGGGAAAAAGTGATGGTAAAATAGACAATATTATATTTGAAAGCGCCAAACTAAAAGGAATTGTGATCGCCAATGCTCATCGCATAAAAGCAGTTAATTTGCCTATTCTATGCAGGTACAATGCGATGACGCATATGAAATTACGATCTAAGGGCACAATGCGACAGCGTGCTTGAGTTACGATCGCAAGAAGTTTCTCAAAAGAGATCGCATAAAGACCTCACGTAAAGGTGACATCATAATAATTCGTGATGGACGTAAAGCTAATAACGGTCAATTTCAAAATTCAGTTGACAGCCATTAAAAACCATATGGTTGCAAGTACATTGAACTTCCGGTGACTTTCAGACGGTGCAACAGAGTAGAGAAATTAATTCTACCCATCTTTGTAATCATTGGTAAGAAGAGCTGCTTCACCTTGAAATCTATAAATACCCAATGCTACCAGATAGAGAAGGAGACAAAGAGAGCAAGGATGCAAGGCGAAGCCGAGAGAAATCACTTTTTGGAAAGATCGAGATTGCTGGAAAACAATACAAAGGAGAAAATCCAACCCTTACGAGAGCAAGAGTCCGAAAATCAAAACAGTGTTGAAGTGGTAAAGAGCAGTCTAAAAGGCCACAGAAAGCAAGACATTGCTTACCTGGCTTGTTATTTCTTAATCCATTTGTTGTTTTGTACTCAACACTTTATTTGCAAAAATGGAAACTTCATTTCGATTTATGTTCAGTCTCTCCACACCATGCATGAGTAACTAAATTTGTGAATGAGTTGAGAAGTACTTAGCTAACATGACTTAAGCTATGCATTTTATACGATCATCTTGTCTTATGTATGCGACATTCATCATTTGGAAGTACTTGAGAGAGTAGTCTAAAGATAGAATCTAGGCTTGAGAGAGTCAGATTAGATTGCATAAACAAGAGTAGAGACTTAGAAATAAGTTTTATCTGCTGCTTTCCATACACATCGCATGCGTCCTAGAAATAGGAAATATGACATTATGCATTAAAAAATGTAGTACTAATATTTGTGTATAGCATAATCGCATGACTTGTACACAATCTTGAGAAATGTTAGCTAAATCTCTTCTCAACCCCTTCATCGCATACTTGTTATAACATTACGCTTTCATCACTCCACGTTCAATTCCATCGCATAGGAAAGTCAATCAAAACACCATCTACTTCTTTATCACCACCGCAATAGAATCAGAGAGTCTATCGCACATCTATTTAGTAGTCCCTGTGTTTGACCCTGGACTACCAGGAACCTAAGAAGTCTTATACTTGGGCTTTGTTAGGAAAACTTGTATGATCATCGCATCAACACACATCATCGCATCCACAAATCATCACATTAGCGGCCAACCATTTGTTTATATCAGTCAAAAACCCTACATCATTCTCAATTAGTAGGATACATCCACATATAGTACGAGGAAAACTACTGAACTATTGATGATTTTCTTGTAAACACAAGGTTTGTCAACGATCAAAGCCATAAGATTTGATCATAGCATCAAATCTTATATTTTCTTTGGAGTTTAAGTTCCTCTTGATATGAGGTACTATATATACCTCATATGATAACATATATCGTTTCTTGTCCAAAAATAACTTAAGTTGCCTACAACAATAGCTGAAACGGCCTCACCAGTACAGATTTTGAGAGTCATCTCTCCAGCTACCAATTATCTCCAGGAATTAAATCCCTGAGGAGAACATGATTAGTAGCTCCTAAATCAACTATCCAGGTAAAATCATCATTCTCTACTAAGCATGTCTCCAAGACAAATAAATCAGATTTTATTTTCTTTGGAGTTCTTCCTCTTCTGGAGAGAAGTGGGATCAACTCCATAATTCATATCATAAACTCCAAGTTCATCTCAGAGGACAATCCTCATTGATTAACTTCGTTAGATTTAACAACAATTGCTTTATCTATTTGTCCCTTGAAATTCAATATGGATTGGAGTTTAGTTAGGGAGCTAACATTACTGCTTTCATTGTCATCAACCCCATTTTGCTTGAATTGTGAGAACTTTTGCTCAAACAATTCTTGCATTGATTGCATGATCTGATGTACAGTGACCATGTTCTCAAATCTTTTGGCTAATGCATCAGGTATGCTTGCCAAAATGTGAACACTGGCCTTAGAATTAGCCTTTGTTCACATTTCACATGCATCACGGACATTTTGTGTTGCATCAAGGGTTAGAACTCGAGGACAATCCTCAATCATGAAAACGTTGAGGTTGTTAACAAAGAAAAAAATCTTTTATTGAATCTTTCCAGGTCGTATAATTAAAAACGGTCAAATTGAGGCAACTAACGAAAAATTACAATTTGACATTTTTGCTGAAAAGAAACAAATTGATCTACATTAGATTTTAGCATAACTCTAAAATATCCAATCAATTTTAGCAAAAACTATATGAACCCTATTTAACATCTAATTTTGCAATGATACTTGAGTGATTTAGGACAAAACCACTGAAGGGTAATCAGTTTTTTCTCCACTGAACTGAGATACTCTCAACCAATTATTACACCAGAATAACTCTTATTCTTATAACAATCAGTCATCATTTCTTTGGTCAAGAAATCATTAACTAACTTAACAATTTCTTGTAAGTGTGACCCTTCATTTTAGACCCTAGAATTCCACCCCAATGAGCCAACTAAAGCAAAAAATTGATTGGGGTAAAAACTAAAAGGCGATCCTACTCATTTCTGAAGTTCGCCTTGATATTGACCTACTACATAAACCATCCAAAAGGGGACACTCCTAAGCCGCCTCGAGACCGTGTAAAAAGGTCTCACGGTGAAAACCAATGAAGGAAACCGTAGGACATGTTGATACACATCCTTATCCCACTTACTACGAATACTCTCTCCATTCACCTTGATATTGACCCATGCAAACACCATCAGAAGGGAGACGCACCCAGGGCGCCTCAAGGTCATGCATAAGTTCACGGTGTGAATATTAAGGGAGAAACATTAGTGGAAAAATTGACGTATCGTATACATATTTTTCCTCCCACTGAGTATTTTAATAACCTAGGTTTAAATAACATAAGAAAGGTACAACTAATTATTTTTATTAAGTGATTGTTTAAGTTAACTCAAAAGTAATATTTACTTTGGATAGTTAAACAATTTTTTTATTAATGTTCGTTAAAAACTTTAACAAACCTTAATCAACAATTGCATGCTTGTAGCAAATCTATCTAATTCACCTTTCCAGGTCAGTTCTCAGGTAAAAGTGTTCCGTTTTCATCTGAAAAAATTCAGAATAGAGAACCTTTGAGTAGAAGCGAATCGTTCCAAATCCCATTAAGAATGAACACAAACAATTACAGTCTAAATGGAAACAAACAGATTATGTATAATTAGAAAATTACAACATGCTACTTAATTGAACATACAAGGGATAGAGTATGCAAACCTTTAAAGAACTCTTCTTCAAGTATCCCTCGATCGTTCAGCAACTGATTCAACAGCACGAATTCAACACAACGATCAGAACTCAATCTCAACGAACGTCTGAATGAACCTCGAACCCAATCGAGTCCAACTAGATCCTTGAACAGAATTAGAACACCACCATAATGGTTACCTCGGCATTCTTGGTGTGAGAATCCAAGAGTTGTAGGCTCTGTATGATTTTAGATTGAGGAAAGCAGGAGGTAGGCGATCGAGTAAGTGGGAGATGAAGGTTGTCTATCATATAGACGAAATCAATCATTTAGAAAATGGAAGCCTATCGTATAGACTTTGCTACTCGATCGTGTAGTAACGATTAAGCGAGTAACTATTGTGTAGTAAACTCATAGATCGATCGTGTAGCAACGATTAAGTGAGTAACTATCGTGTAGTAAACTCGTAGCTCGATCGTGTATGCTCTCTATGCTATCGCTTAGTAAAACCTTTTTACTTGATAACCTTTTGTGAGATTATTCCGAATGAATTATCAATATAATTTGGAAAATCATTTTCCTTTTTATCTCACAGTTACCATAAAACTTCCATTAACCTCCCACTCAATTCGGCTATTGGAGAAAAAGAATAATTAATTATCATATAATTAATATGTTATAAATAAATATAATAACCAACTTATCATATTATATTTATAACCTATAGTTTTAATATTTCATCATATGAACATATAAACCATAGTTCTTTTTCTATTTTATGGTATTTAATATAAATGATATTTATCTTAATTCCTCTAATTAATGTATTTAATACATCAAATCAATTGTATCACATATAATTGAATTTTCTCTTGTTAATTTGAACATTTCAAATTAACTCAAAATCTGATTCTCAACTTGAACCCATTGAACTACCAAGGGAACCTCATGAACATATAGCTTGAAGCTCCAATGGTACGTGAATAACTTATTAAACTCTTTGATCATGAGATCCACCATCCGTTAACTGTTGGTCACTCCACTAAAGACCAAAAATTGCACTCTTCGCACTACATATATATTTATGTGTCCATATGACTAATCAACAGTGCGATGACCATTCACAAATCGTTTGTAAATACAACTGGGCCAATTCACCGTTTTTCCCTGTGTAGTTACATCTAACTTCTTAAGTACCACTAATTCCTCTAATGAACAATAAGTCATGGTCCTACTATGACTAAGTCCTCTCGGGCCAAGAGAGGGTGTGGTCACTATGTTCAAGACCCGGAATCAGCCCTTAAAGGAGTAATTTATCTACTTATCTCTACTTCGGGGAAGGAGTGAATTTCGTCTTGTGTAGCTAGATTCCCAGCTCCCCAATCAGACGAATCCCCAAAATGGTAGGCTTCTTGAGTTGGCAATCTGACCACTCTCACCCATACAAATCAAAGGACTACCCTCATAGGCATGAGTTCCTAACTCACTCAAGATTAAGGTCATGTCACCTATGGTTATTTTAATGAAATGTAAGTCTCAATTATCAATTGTGTTATATAAAGAGACTAATCATCTCGTGGTCCGGTCTTATACAAACTCTTTGAATAGGATACCTTGCTCTCATGTCTCCACATGAATGGTTAGGATCAGACCATTTGTAGCACTTTACAACACTAGTAACATCTACAAAGCGAGTCGTATCCGTAGTGTCAACAAGATAAGGTATCCCTCCTTTATCCATCTACTACAAACCATTTAGATTATTACTTGAGGCATGATCCACTTATATGTTTCCACATACATACTTAAGTTACATGAAATAACCACAGATCTTAGTTTATTGGATTTGATTAAATATTTATAAAATAACATTTATTTTATTAATAACAATATATGTACAAATGTTTACAAACTATGAGACCACTGGGAGAATTAGTACACCAATCTCAACACCCGTCAACTTAAAAACCCCAGCCTAGACAAAACTAGCCTTAGACAAAAGGTCCCTTATAGATACGTTTGCTACAAATTTAATCTTTTATTAAAACCAATTTAATCCTATTAAACTAATTAAAAAGATTAAACTTATTTCTAATCGCATTAGAAATTTGTGATCTTAGGTCTATGTGAATCAACATTTTAAAACTATTTAAAAAAAAATTACCTAAGTTTACATGCAATTCTGAATTATTGATTTTAATTTCTAATTTCATTTAATTATAACTCTTATAAAATAAATGCAACAAATTAAAATCGTACATTGCATCGAATGACATGCTTTATAAAATTATCCAAAGTAATGTCATGCATCATGCAATTCCCATTTCATTACAAACCGTATATAACACTTATATAATAAGGTAATGAAATAATTAATTACATACATCCAAACATACATCCATACTATATATTATAACTCTTATAATATAAATGATGTATGTATATGTTATTAATGCATGCAACCATATAGTATAACACTTATATTATATCACGCATGAGCATGCTATAAAATTAAATCATGCAACTATATATTATAACATTTATAATATAGATGATGCATGAATAAGGCATAACCTATGGTGGGATTTTACTATATGACATACATTATGACATATATAAAATAATTAAATCATACATCATATGCATAATTTAAACAGCAATTATGGATCGAGATTGGACTCCTTAAGCCATTAATTAAATAATATAACATTTATAAATCATGTTGTAATAAATACATAACCTAAGTTTTTATATTGTGTCACATACAATATAACCTATAGTTTTATTTTCTTTCAACATTACATGAAATTTAATATAAATTATATTTATACTAAATTCAATTATATGATTCTCATCCATATAACTAATATTTGAATTATATTCAAAGATTTAATTTCCTCTCAAAATAAATTTTATATTATAATGCATCAAATACATTATATTAATTATATCACATATAATTAATTTAGTTAATTATATCATATATAATTAATCCTCTCAATTAATTTGAACAATTCAAATTAATCTAAAACTTAATCCTCAATAAATCATTGTTGAGCTATAGAGGGGACCTCATGGACCTATAGATTAAAACTCCAATGGTACTTGGATAATTAATTAAACCCTTTAATTAAATTACCCAACATCCATTAACTATCGGTCACTCCACTAAAGATCAGTAGCTGCACTCTTCGTACTATAGATATATTTCTATGTCCATGGGATATAACCAGTCAACAGTGTTATAACTCTTCACAAATTGCTTGTAAGTAGAGCTGGGCCAAAATTACCGTTTTGCCCATGTAGTTACATCTAACTCCTTAAGTATCACTAATCCCTCTAATGAATAATAAGTCATAGTCCTTACCAAGTCCCTCTCGGGCCAGGAGAGAGTGTGGCCACATTGTTCAAGCCCCAGAATCAACTCTTAAGGGAGCAATTTATCTACTTACCCAACATCAGAGAATGAGTGAATTCCGTATTGTATAGCTATATTCTCAGCTCCTTAATCAGAAAAATCCTCAAAATAGTAGGCATATTGAGTTGGCAATCTGGCCACTCTCACCCATACAAATCAAAGGACTGCTTTCATAAGCATGAGTTCACAACCCACTCAAAATTCAGGTCATGTCACCTATGGTCATCCTGGTGAAATGCAAGTCTCTACTGTTAACGGTGTTATATAATAAGACTAATCATTTCGTGGTCCGATCTTATACAAACTCTTTGTATAGGATACCCCCGCTCACATGTCTCCACATGAATGATCAAGATCATATCATTTGTAGCACTTTATAATATTTGTAACATCTACAAAGCAGGTCATATCTACAGTGTCACCAGGATAAGGTATCCAGCCTTATCCATCTACTACAGACTATTTAGGTAATCATTTAAACATGATTCACCCGTATGTCTCTACATACTATTTAGGTAATCATTTAAACATGATCCACCTGTATGTCTCTAGATACATGTTTAAATTACATAAAATAACCTAGGATCTTAGTTTATTGAATTGAGTGTATGTTCATAAAATAACAATTATTTTATTAATAACAATTTGTTTATACAATGTTTAAAAACTATGAGAATAAAGAGATTAGAATACCAATCCCAACAAGAAATTCATTAACATTGTGAGAAAATAGGAAAAACATTACCTTCCTTGTGTTAGAATTGATCTGCTTGGTAGAGTATACGACAGATTATAAGAAGGCAAAGTATGTGGTGAACAACTCTCAAATGCGTGGATGGGAGCACCGACAACTGCAATGAGCAACATGAAAAAGTTGTTGGACCCGTCTGTTGTGGTCTTGAATGGCAGAGAATGTCTCCCACGTCCATCTATATAAGCAATGGCCATGAAAGAGAGAAAGGAGATCGATGGCTAATGATTCCTTACTTTGAATTCAAGAGAGAAATCCTTCTCGGAGTCCTTATGATAGGAACCAGATAGCTCGAGAGCATCTTCTTCCTCCACCCATCCATCACCACGACCGCACAGTAGAATAAGCTTAAGCAAGCCCAAGCTAACGAGTAAGAGATTGTCACTAAAATCTTGACCATTAGTTTTAACCCATCATCTTTTTGTATCTTTATTATATTTCAATATTAAGAATATTGTATCTACTGTTTTAATCTTGTACATCATGAACTTTATCTTTTTCATTTTCTCCACTTTTATTTCTTCTTTCGCCATGAATAGTTAAGCCATTAGTGGGTTGGGTTGAGTTTATCATCATTCTGAAAAATGTAATTAGATAGAAGTTCATTTTGCTTACTATGTTGGTATTTCTGAATCTTGGTTCCATCATGCTAATCAAATCAAGTGGTGAAGAATTTGAATCCAAACACATCCAACGGCTAGTTGTCTTACTTTACATAACAGTTTTTCTAATTTTAACTGATATGGTATAATCTATAAATACCTAAATTAGATCAATTTTTAAATTACACACACACAAAAAAAAAAAAGAACTATTGTGTAAAGAAAACTACAACAAAACAATCTTCAAAGAAAAGAGTCCTTCCCATAGATGTAGGTTTGTTTTGGCCAAACCACGTTACATGTGTGTTCATCTTCTTCTTACTTTCATCTTTTCTTCTGTGAATGCTTAAATTTCATCTCTGCAAAATTCAACAAATCGTTAGAAAGAAAAAACCCTAAACACTTGGTCAAAACTTTTGGCTCCAAACTACTATGTCTCTAATACTTAGAAAATTTCCTTCCTTCAAAGCATAGTTTAGAGACTTAGCCAAACTTTCTTTCCAAGGCTTGTATTCTAAGCTACTTCCTACCCCTAAGGAAATTCTGTAAGGATGAGGATGTTACAAAAACAATCCAATATGTCCATATGTTTTTATAAAGAAATCACGGTCAAGATTTGCTATTTGTATATGTTGATGACTTAAATATAGTTGGGACTCCTAAAGAGTTTTCAAAGGCAATAGAATTACCTTAAAAAAGAAGTTGAGATGAAAGATCTCGGAAAAACAAAATTTTGCTTTGATTTGCAAATTGAGCATTTAGTGGATGGGATATTTGTTCATCAGTTAACTTATTTAGGAAAGTTTTGAAAAGATTTTATATGGACCATACACATCCATTGAACATTCCAATGGAAGTTCGTTCGCTAGATTTGAATAAAGGTATATTTCGACCTCAAGATGATAATGAAGAACTTTTTGGTCCTGAAGTACCATATCTTAATGTAATTGGTGCACTTGTGTATCTTGCTAATAATACAATATCAGATATTGCATTTTCAATAAATTTATTAGTAAGATATAGTTCTTCTCCAATAAAAAGACATTAGAATGGAATTAAACATATACTCCATCATCTCCGAGGATCGATTGACATGGAGTTTGTTATATTCAAATAAATCAATTTTTTATCTAGTTGGTTATACAATTATAGATATCTATTTGATCCACACAAAGCTATATCTCAAATAGATATTTTGTTCACATGTGGAGGAACTGTTATATCATGGTGATAGGTGAAATAGACCATAACAACCACTTCCTCAAATCATGCTGAAATTCTTGCAATTTACGAGGCTAGTCGAGAATGTGTATGGCTAAGATCAATGACTCAGCACATTCGTGTAACATGTGGTTTATCTTCTAGTAAAAATCTTTCAATGATATTATAAAACAACACAACATGCATATCTCAAATCAAATGAGGATATATTAAAGGAAATAGAACAAAACATACTTCACCGAAGCTTTTCTACACTTATGATCTTAAAGAAAATGGCGACATCACTGTACAACAAATTTGTTCGAAAGATAACCTGGAAGACTTATTTACAAAGGCATTACCTACCGTGACCTTTGAAAAACTAGTGCACAACATTGGAATGCGGTGACTCAAAGATTTCAAGTGATGTTTCTATGAGGGGGAGTAAATGGGCATCTAAGGAGGAAATATGTACTCTTTTTTCTTCACTAGGATTTTTTTTCTAGTGGGTTTTTTCCTACTAAGGTTTTAACGAGATATATTTCATATATAATGGACATCTAAGGGGGAGTATTATACATATGTTAAATTAAGTATAATGTAGATGATCATTATTATACATTGGTGGTGACACGATTAATGAAAATCGTGTACTATGTATACATTTTTATCACATACAAACTCATCCTATTTTTGTTAATAGTTTGATCTTTAACCTTATTTCTAAAATTTATTTCTTCAGAATTTTATTTTTAATTTTTTTTCTTCAATACCCTATTTTTGTCATATTCAAAAACCACATTATTCTTAAACTTAATCTCAATAATTAAAAACATAACAATGTTGTTTTCCAAAATTTGCACTTTTTGAATCATACAATTTTCAAAAACAAAATTCAGATTGTCTAAAAAAACACATATTTACTCAACTGAATGAATCTAACAAATAATACCCTGAATAGTTTACTTTCCAATTAAAAATCAAAGGTTCAAACTCTCTCACCCCACTCTAATTTTTTTTTTTTTTTTTTTTTTTAAAAAAATCCTAAACTAATTTTTCTATCCAAAACTATATGATGTTTTCAAAATTCTACTCCATAAGCTCAGAATCCTTTTCAGTTCATGTTCTTCCAAGAGTTTCCATTAATGAAATACTTTTAACCTTCCCTCTGCTCATTATGCAAAAAATCATAAGGTTTTCAGGCTACAGAAACCTGGAAAAAGAGTAGCCAACCAAACCAAACCCCCTGAAAGATGAGAAAGACAAACAGCATAACATCATATTAAGAGTAAATACAGCCTAAAAGAGTTTTCATAATACAAAGTTAGACATGCCAAGTCCTGGACCTTCATTTTTGTTGTTTCTTCCACAGCACCCCTATCTTTTTTAGCACATTGCCATTTTTCTTTTTCAGCAAATCATCATCTATCTCTTCACAATAAGACCCATTAAACTTTCCTGCAGCTGAATCATAGCTGCTGTCCAATGATCCTGATCGGTCCATGAACTTGCCGTTATTTCCCGCTGAGAGCATCGCCGCAGCTGCCTCCGCAGCCTTCCTCCATTGGTCTGACTGTACCCTCAACCGTCTCAACTCCATTTCTATTTCCGCATTTGCAGCCTGAGCAGCCTCCAACTGTTCAGACACTCGAGCGGCCCTCTTGTTGCTCTTGTCTGCTTCCTCCATCACAATTCCAAGTCTTATGTGAGCATCTTGTTCAGCAGCCGTCGCATCCTTGACTTCAGTTGTCCCATCACTTGCTTTTGCTCGAATCATTATCCTTTTGTTAATTTCGAGCTTTAGCATCTCATTTTCATCCGAAATGCTATGGTAATCTCTCTCCTTATCAGTGAGATTAGACTTCAATTCTGCAAGATGCTCCTTTAATTCCTTGATCTCCCTTTCGAGTTCATACTCCCTCTGGCTAGATAGGTTCTTCTGAATCTTCGCTTGCAACTGCTCGTTCTCTTCCGAGATACCCTGTAATTCAGTCTCCTTATCCATCAAGTCTGCCTTCAACTCTTCGATATCCACTTTGGATTTCTTCAGTTCCTGCTCTAGATTGAATTCCCTAGAATTCATGTTGGACTTTAATTGATCAACCTGTTCATAAGCCATCTTTATCTGGACTGCACTCTGGATTTGTTCTTCATGATATTTGGTCTCTGCCATTTCCAGGGCTGTTTTCAGTTGTTCAATCTCTGATTTGAGAGAACAAAGTTCTTCAATATGATCTTCTCCTCTCTTTTCCTCCTTTTCAACCGCTGGATGTTGCAAAAGGTTACTACTAGCATTAGCAGCATCTGTTTTGAGTTTACCAACGAGTTCTTCTAATAAGTTAACACGTGCCTTCGACTCGTCCAACTCTGAAGCAATGGAGTGGTAAGCCTTCATTGCCTCCATACCATCATGTCTCAGCTCCTCTACACGTTTCTTGGCATCTTCAAGTTGTGCTAGAGTTTCACTTACAAGTAACTGAGCCTGAGCTTCGGATTCTCGACAGTTTTTCAGATCGCATTCCATTCTTTTCACAAGACACAGAGTTTCTGCAAGGTTACTTCTCAAGCTATCGAGTTCGTTATTTGCTGAATCTGCATGCTCAGTCTTTTTCGTTTCAGACTTGGCCACCATTTCAAGCTGGATCTTTAGCTGCTGAATCTCATTTACAGCAGAAGCCAATGCAGCATAGTCGAGTTTGTGCTGTTCTTGAATGGCCTCAAGCTCAGATTGCCAGGCTTGATCTCGGTCTTGTGAGATCTGTTGTAATTCTATAACACGAGCTTCTTCAGAAGCAGAAAGCTCGAGTACTAGTTTTTCAGACTGTTGAAGCTTTAAAGTCATGGCTACAAGTTGATTCTTGGCTTCCTCGGCATCTTGCTTGAATTCCTTCTTGCATGATTCAGATAAACATAACTGGTCCTTCACTATCGTCAGATCCTCTTGGAGCTGAGAAACCTGAGATTCCAACTCGGAAATCTTGCTCGGACGCTTTTTCTGAAGCTGCAACAAGAAAATAGGCTTTATTAGAAGTTTCAAAAACAACTTCTAACAACACTGAGAAATAAATATCAGAGAGGCATTCAAAGTGGCTCCACCTCAAAACAAAATCTGTACGCGAAACACACCACTCAGTCTATAACTATAGACAAAAATCTATGGACAAAATCTGATTTATAAGAGAAGGTCCTGATGGCTGAAGGCAATGCAATTATGATGGTTAGACGAAAAGAAATAAAGTTGAACAAAAAATATCACAGAAAAGTGCTTCCACCAAATCATGTAATACAAGATTATACAACCAGGAAACAAATTAAAGTTTATAGGATCCAACATTTCTGACCTACTTAAAAATTTGAAAGAATAGAGCTTCTCTGAACAACTTTTAGAACTATAAAGTCAAAATTCAAACTACACTCAGCCATTGCCTCGATGAGAAGCAGCGAAATATTAATACGAGAATTTGAGATGAAAACATTAGGATAAATTTTATAGGAAAAAACATTAGGTGAAACCAATGAATGAGAGATTTTTAAAAAAATCGCTGTAAAGATGATTTTCAATCATTCAATCAAAAGAAGCCTAGGAATCTTTACCCGTGATTACTTCACTTCAGTTTCTAAAATTATAACGTCCGAGAACTTGAACGCAAAATATTAATAACCTTGGATATTTAGACCGTTTAATGTCTTAAAGGATAGATTATAGAGGTTGAAGCACCATTAAGAAGCTCAACTCAACCAAAAACAAATGGTACAATTAAGATTACCTCGCTGCTTGCAGGGCTTCTAGGTGACTTTCGATCAATAACTTTAGGGCTTCTTTCTTTAATGCTTCTATTATTTACTTGGTTCGAGGAGGAAGCAGAATCACATTCCAGAGCAGTCGGCCGAAGCTTCCGAGCAACTCGAGGAGAAACCTTTTGAGGTGCTTCCGAACAGGAATTTCTGTTGGCAAATGAAGTAATATGACGATCAAGTTGAATAGACAAAAAATGTAATACTATGTCTACATTGGCATATCTACTTATCATCACATCAATCTAGAAGTTACAGAAACAAAGGCAAGTTGAATTATACTTTATGTGTGTATAGAAAAGATTTTCTTCCATGAAGTTATGCAATGAAAATGTGGAAGGGCAATATCAACTCCCAGCAGTGCAAAAAGTATAATTCATACTTAAATCATAATTATTGGTTCATAACAATTGTTTATATCCCAAAATCTTCTAGCCTTACTTTGTTCATGAGGTTGGAACAAAATTCTCTCATTACAAGTGATTTTGATGGTCTAGAAATTCATAAATTGCTGTCTTATGCCAGCATGGACATACTTGTTCCTCAAAAATGATGTTTATCAAAATACTGTCATGTTTGTGATCATGAACTACATAGCTTTCCACAGCTTTAGCCTCTGAATGTCTATAAAGGATAACCACTGAAAAAGGCAACATAACTTTTCATACTTCATTGCATAGAACTCAAATCCTTAAATGCCCCAGCAAGTTTATCCAGATGATGGTATAGGATTTATACCATACTAAGAAAAAGAACAGAACAATATTAATGGAAAAGAAAACAATGAAGGCCTTTGTTGATTGAACACAGGTTCTGGTTACTGTCAAACGGCCAAATAAGAGTTTTATTTGTAGTCACAGTACAAGTAGGAAAAAGTAGTAAAAACAATAGTGAAAAAAGAGATTTCTAATTGCAATGAAGCATGCAGCATCTAGAATTCATATGAAACCTAACTGAAAGGCAAGGTTCAACGCATAAAATTTTTCATAATTCTGACAGTAAAACAATATCCAGAAATCAACAGAACATGGACATCAACTAAACTTCAATAATAATATATCTGTATGTATTCTATCACTTCAAATGTTAACATTTAGAAATTTCAAATATAGGGAACAGGCTAGGCCGAAAAGTACACGAAGTATGAATTATCAATTCTTCCTCACTTTAACAATAGAGTCAAGAGTGAGCTGGTGAAAACTGAAAATAGTCAACAACTACTTCTTCACATAAGTTAGCCAAACCAAATGAATCGCAAGGTATTGTTAATTAAAATAGCTCAATCCTCTACATTTTGTTCAGCTAAACACCAAAGGAAAGTGAAAGTTACCTTGATTTTGGGGTCTGCATAGCTACCCTTTTGAAAACGAAGTAAATGAAAGCTCAATCTGGTATCCTCCTTCAATGCTTCCTGAATCCTGACCCACCAAACCTGCAACTTTGCAATGAAAATTAAAATATAAAATCACAACAACATGGGGCGCGTAGGAATCCGATGGGAGTGCCCTTAGGGAAATAAATGTGGTTCATGAACAGCATGTGGTCCTCATCATCACATTTGAATCCACAATGGGAAAAGAAGTGACAGCATTAATTTCGTACTTTATTACCCAAATAAAAATCTTACCCTGTAATGAATGCATACATTCACACATATCAAGCTACATTTAAATGGAAGAAGTGTTAAAGGAAAGAAAAGAATGAAAAACTAAAGTGGTAGTAAATGGACAAGTTTAAAAGGTGTTTGTCTATTATGAAATAGGAAACGGTATAAAAAGACAATTTTCATCGTTTTTAGGTACTCTAAGCCCTTCTTCTCAACATGACTATCTTTTATAGGGGATTCAAAATTACAACCCATAAAGAGAGTTTCATAGGTTGGTCTAGAGGTCATGGAGCTAATCAAGATTTAAAATGTCAATGTAGACGAAGACATCGAGGTCTTAATTTTACAGAAATTTCGATGAAAATATCAATTTCGATGAATATTTTTGGAAAAATTATAAAATAAAAAATTCAAAAAATAAATTTAAATTAGTAAATAAACATTTTGTGATATTTAAACAAGTTGACATGCCTATTATTTATATTATACTTACATTTTACTACTTAAAATTTTATGTTTCATGGATTTTTCTGTAATATAATGAAAATATCAATTCTCCCCTAACGTCCATGTTGGACACATAGAAACATAAAAATACCAACAAATCGACGAAAATTTAATACTATAGAGCTAATGAAAAACAAAAATAAGTAGGCTAACAAGAGTTATATTAAAACTTCCTCCTTTTCTATAAAGAAAAAAGAAATATTTAAACCATTATAGCAACATACCTACATAAAATTTAAAATATTACAAGTTTCCTTGGCAACAAAATGTAGTAGAGTCAAGCAATTGTTTCGAGAAATTAGTTGGGTTATCAAAAAGAAGAGAGAGGGATCGTTTACCTTTATCACTTGTGCTACGCTCTGGTAGAGAGAGAGAGAGAGTTTTAAGTTGATCACATCTCTAAAATTTGAGGATAAATGTGAATAAAAGCTTTGAGAAAATTTCACATCCAAATTCCAACTAAATTTAAAATCATCAAGACTTGAACAGTGAAAGAAAATAACTTTTTAGCAGTGCACTCAAGCATGCCCAAAAAAGTTAAAAAACCAAAACTCAGAAACACTGGAGAGAACCAGCATTCATGATTGAGGTGAAAGGAGATGAGTATTTCAAAAAACTCATTTGCTTTCAAGTAAGACACTGAAGATTAGTTTCTTACAATGGGAGTTTTCTCATCAGTACAGGTCCAATAATGGATGTCAAAAGATGTTCCTCCAATTTGGCCGTGAAATAAGGGCAGTGGTAGGTACAAACAGTCTGCTGTTTGGTTGACATTTAAACACAAATAAGCCGACAAAAAACCAATCAACATTTTTAATAGCCATCATAAAGGCTGTTAACTTTTTAATTACACCCAATTGTTACAAAAATCATCACAAGTCCAACTTCATTTCCCAAATAAAACTCCAAAAAAAAAAAAAAAAAAAAAAAACCCAACGATTTTCACAGTTTCAAAATGGTGGGGCTTCTCCTAGAGCTTCACAGTACATGATCTAAAACAAAATTCCCAGAAAACAAACAGAAATAGTTCAAAATCAAAAGGGTCAAAGCAGAAAATCAAAAATGAAAAAAAAAAAAAAAAAAAAAAAAAAAAACAACCCGGGGGGGGGTCAAATCAAATCCCTAGCCAAAGCAAGTAATGAGGTTGAAGAAAAAGCAACAGGCAATTTTGTTTCACTTTTCACACAAAAGGGGTTATAAAAAAGCACAAGAGAAAAGTAGTTCCAAGATTTAGTTTCACTTTGCAGAGTGGAAAAGACCAAAAGCCTGAGACCCCAAGAGTGTAAACACTTTACAGAAAACCCTTCACACCAAACTAAAATCGTTGAAGAAGAACTCAAAAACCAAAAGCAGCTAAGAAAAACGCAGTAGGAGAAGAAGGGTCTGTTTCACTCTGTTTGGATCCCAAGAAACAAAACAAAGACAAATTACCAAATGGGTGTTCATAACAAAGCAATATGAGAAGAGGGTTGGGAAATGTGAAGCAAAAAAAGAAAAGAATCCCAGCATTGAAACAGTAAGCATGAACAGAAGGCATTGTTAAAGAGAGAAATTGTTACCTGAGAGTAGAAGGAATAATGTCAGTGGGAATAAAGAGGCATTATGAGTAGTGGATAAACATTGAGCAGAGGTTGGTTGTTTGTTTGGCTAATCTTCAGCGTCGCCCAGTTTTCGATGTTTTTTCTTTCTATCCCTTTGGGGTTAATGGGGTAAAGAGAGAGAGAAGCAGAGAGAGCGCAGTTGTTGTTGTTGTGTGGATTACCAATTTAGCGGCTTGTCGTTTTTGCTTAATAAATTCTCGTCTTCAACTATGATGGTCACCATATGATTATAAATCAATATTAAATTCCTTCCATTTTCAATTTCTTATTTTAGAGGAAGAGGTCGTTTGACCACTTAATTGAGTTAATAAATTTAGAGGGAGTAAGTTTGTATTTGAAATGTAGAGTTGTAAGATGGAGCTTCTCGAAATTATAAAATATAGACTAAAAGGAGAAAATAGATTACTCAATAGGAGGAAAGATGGAGTTCAGGATAAATGTGAAAAGTAAAAAAAATATAAACTTGAAATTATTCGATAAATATGCAAACTTGAATAGTGTTTACTATTGAAGTTGAGTTGCTTAAGTTGAAAAGCCAAAGACCCTTTAAAGTATTGTTTTTGTCGGGTTTATTTTCAAATGTCCAATTTTAGTTCATATGTTAATTTAATGTTTCAAATTTCATTCTTATTAAAATTGGTAAAATAATAACAATGTTCGTGAAAAATAGTATGCAAGTTTGTTTTCCAAATTTATAGAGGCATGTGTGACTCGAGATCATATGAGGTCTTAGACAAAATTATAGTAGAGATGCCTTCATATAGAAAGTATTATCTAAAATTTATTTTTCTTCCTTTTTGAGACATAAAATTATGTATTAAATTTTGATAATCTCACTCAGTAATATGGCTATTCCATTTAATCTTCCTTACAACATAATTTATCTTAAATAAGATTTAATTAGTTTTAATTTTGAAAAACTTCTTTCAGCAGAAGCCACTGTTGTTGGTATTGTTAATAATATTCTATAAGCAATATATGCATTTGAAAAAGCATTTACCTTTTTATATAATTTAATATTTTAATAGGACAATCAATTTCATTTTACTAAACTTCTCTTGATATTTTTAATTCAAAAAATAAATATAAATTATTAATGTCAAAAAATGTATCATGTTTTAACATATTTTCAACAATATCTTTTCAAATTATCATCATTTAATGACTTTAAAATTTTCATATCAAATACGAAGTTAAAGATATTTTTGTATACTTAAAATTGTTCAAATCTATTTTTAAGTGAAGAAATTGTTTGACCTACAATATAGTAAAAGTAATCAATTCTAAAAGAATCTTCAGGTGATCGTATTTCTTCAATGTCAACATTCTCATCATTGGTTGTATTTCCATATCATTTGCAATTTCTTTAGTTGAAATCATAACATATGTGAATCCATTTTCTCTATATTTTTCTAAAAATGAAACTAAACCTTTCAAGTGATCTAAAACAACATCAATATGATATCTTTATGTCGTAAGACTTTACTCATAGAATTTAGGGCAAATAAGATATCATACCATATACTCATGTCGAACAAGAATTCAAAATTTTCAAATTCACAAGTAGCTAAACAGTTAGCTTCACTTTCAACTTTAGGATCTTCACTGGTTTATCCTAATTTTGATAAAGTATCCCTTATTTTAGGCGCTTGAAATCTTATAGTTTTAACACTTTCAATTCGACTTTCACATCGTGTTTGTGAGAATGGCTTGATAGTCAAGTCGGTTATGTGATCTAACAAAAGTTTCCAATATTCTGTAGATGAAGAAATTAAAGAATAAATACGTTGCACAACTCCAAAAAATTGTCATAGCTCTATGACATGAGCTAGCCATGTCAGAAAATACTAGATTGAAATTATGACAATACAAGGTGTATAAAATGCTCTAGGATTCATTTCCAATAATCTTTTTTTTACACCTTGTCGTTTTCCTTTCATTTAGATCCATCGTCATATCATTGTCCTCTTATATTCAATATATCAAGTTTAAGGTCCTTAATTGTGTTTATAAATACATGAAATAAATCTTTTCCACTAGTATCTTCAACTTTTAAAAATTCTAAAAAATTATTCATATAATGGACTTGTTGAAATATCAACACAACTCAATCTAAGAGACATTTGTTCTTGATCACTTACATCAAATGCACAATCTAATATAACCGAAAACATTTTGCTTCTTTAATTTTTTCAATAATTATATTTTTTATTTCAAGTCATAATAGTTGTATGAGTTCATTTTGTATATTATGTCCAAGATAATGACAATAAATTTCTTTATTTTGAATAGGATGAACATGTTCTTGCATTATTGGATCAAATTTATCAATCATTTCAATTGAGATTAAGAAATTTCCATTATTTTCTTGATAAATTTTTTCATTACTTCCACGAAATGCGAAATTATTTTTAGCAAGATTTTTAACAACAACAATAATTTGTGTTAATACTTTATTTGAATGTTCTTTTTCTTTATTATTTAATTCTTGAACATCTTTTTTAATTGTTTTATCTTTTAACAATCTAATTTGTAAATCAACTCAAACATTCATATTAGATATGTGTTCATTACAAGTTCTATAACTTTTAAGTCGAGAACTAAGATTTTTCCAATCATTAACTCTATCATTAGCCAATTGAACTATATTAGATTTAGTATCAAATAACTTACAACAAAAACAATAAACTTTATCAAAATCTTTCAAGTAGACGAACCAATTGTTGGAGTTGATGCCCTAAATCTCGTAGGGTCTATAGTTTATAATTATAATGTACAAATATTTTATTTATGTAATAAAATATTTGATGTTTTATTTCAAAATTAGTTTTATTAACCACAAACCACTAAACTAACATCCAAGGTTATCTTGTAGCTTAAACATGTACGTAGAGACATATGGGTGGATCATGTTTAAGTGATAACCTAAATGGTCTGTAGTAGATGGATAAGGTTGGGTACCTTATCTTGGTGATACTACAAGTATTACCCGTTTTGTAGATGTTATAATTGTTGTAAAGTGTTACAAATGATCTGATCCTGATCATTCATGGGGAGATATGTGAGCGGGGATATTCTATACAAAGGAGTTTGTATAAGACCGGACCACGAAATGTTTAGTCTCATAATATAATACCGTTCATAATAGAGACTTATATTTCACAAGGATGACCATAGGTAACATGACCTAGATCTTGAGTGAGTTGTGAACTTTTGCCTATAAAGACAACCATTTTATTTGTATGGGTAACAGTGGCCAGATCGTCGACTCAACAAGCCTACCATTTTAGGGATTTGTCTGAATAGGGAGCTGGGAACATAGCTACACAAGAAGAAATTCACTCTTTCCCTAACGTTGGGGTAAGTAGATAAATTGCTCCCTTAAGAGCTGATTTCTGGCTTGAACAATGTGGTGCCACACCTTCTCCTGGACCGAGAGGGGTTTGGTCATAGTTGGACTATGATTTATTGTTCATTAGAGGAATCAGTGGTACTTAAGGAGTTAGATGTAACTACAAGGGCAAAACAGTAATTCTAGCATAGTTGTACTTACGAACAATTTATGAAGGGTCATCATACTGTTGATTGGTTTTATCCAATGGACACAGAAATTATCCAATGGACACAGAAATATATCTGTAGTGCGAAGAGTGCAACTGACGGTCTTTAGTAGAATGCTCGTCAGTTAACGGATGATGAATAATTTTAATTAAAGAGTTTAATTAATCATTTACATACTGTTAAAGTTTCAAGCTACAGGTCCATGTAGTCCCTCGGTAGTTCAACGGGATTTAATAAGAATCAGTTTTTTGATTAATTTGAATTGTTCAAATTAATTGAGGGAATTGGTTATGTCATATAATTAATTTAATTTAATTATATGTGCTATAACTATTATTTATGAGAGGAAATAAATATTAAAATATGATTCAAATATTAATTATATGAATTGGATTCATATGGTTAAAATTAATATAAATGTGATTTATATTAAAAGCCATTGGTGAGAGAAAAGTATGTTGTATTTAATATAACATATAGTTTAATATATATTTTATGATAAGGTAGTTATCATATAAATATATATTAAATAATTCATTAAATAAATTTAATTTAATTTAATTTAATTTAATTTAATTTATGAATTAATGTTATTTGGGAGGGAGTTGTAACTCCCCCTCTTTCTCTCTAAATCGTGTATGTGGGTTGATTATACTTTCTTCTTCCCTGAATGGTGAAGAAAAGAAATAAAGAAACATTTTTTTGGTGTTCTAATATCTCAGGCTTTCCTCTGCCTTTCTTTTCTTCTCTTCTCTCAATCCTTCCCCTCACCAAAATAGTCAGAGTCCACTCTTCCTAGATTCTCATCCAGAGAATACCGAGATTGCTTTTATGGTAGTACCCTTTTTGGTGTTTGTGATTTTCACAGTAAAGAGGAAACATGAAGATTATGTTCTTCAAGGGTAAGTCTTCTATTTCCTTTTTCTCTTCTTAGTTTCTCAGAATGTTGTATGATTTGTTTAATTAAATGCATGATCTATTTTATTTCTCTGTAAAATTGCATTCTGTAAATTTTCTAGAATTGAGACGATCCGCTTTCGCTGCGAACCTTTCACAGGGATCCTTCACCAATTTCTATCATGTTTTTCGCCATTAGATAATTTTTTTAGTATAATGAATATGAAGATTATTAGAATTGGGACGATCCGCTTCCATTGAGGACCCTTCACAGGGATCCTTCACCAATTTCTATCATGCTTCGGGGAAGGAGTGAATTCCGTCTTGTGTAGCTGAGTTCCCAGCTCCCCAATTAGACGAATCCCCAAAAAGGTAGACTTGTTGAGTTGAAAATTTGGCCATTCTCACCCATATTAATCAAAGGACCGCCCTCATAGGCGGGAGTTCCCAACTCACTTAGGATTAAGTTCATGTCACGTATGGTCATTTTAATGAGATGTAAGTCTCAATTATCAACGATGTTATATAAAGAGACTAATCAACTCACCCAAGACTAATCATCTAGTGCACTATACAACTCTTGTAAACATCTACAAAGCGAGCCATATCCGTAGTGTCACCAGGATAAGGTATCCCTCCTTTATCCTTATACTACAGACCATTTAGGTTATTACTTAAGGCATGATTCACTTATATGTCTCACATACATGCTTAAGTTATATGAAATAACCACGGATCTTAGTTTATTGGATTTGAGTAAATGCAAATAAAATAATACTTATTTTATTAATAACAATGTGTGTACAAAGTTTACAAACTACGAGACTATCAGGAGAATTAGGACACCAATCCCAACACATGCAATGAGTGATTCATGTTTATTAAAGTGTTTAATAAACATAAATCAACATTATTAAACTATCCTACGAAAATGTTATTTTGGAAAAATTTTAACAAACACTTAATAAAATTATTAGTTGAAGATTCTAAGTTAATCAACCCTAGATAAAACACTTAATGGGAGAAAATGGGCATCCGATACTTCATTTTTCTCCTTGAATGTTCACACTGTGAGATCTATGCTCGGCCTCGAGGCACCATTGCTTGTGTCTCCCTACGGGTGGTGTTTGCATAGGTCAATATCAAGATAAATGGAGAGAGTGTTTACAATAAGTGGGAGCGGGACGTGTGCCAACACATACCATGGTCTCTCTCATTAATTTGAAACTTTCATGCTCGGCCTCAAGGCATCTTTACTTGTGTCCTCTACAGATGGCATTTGCATGATTTTTTTACCCAAACTCTAGAAATGGATAGGATTCCTTTAGTTTTTGTCCCAATCAATTTTTCCCTACGGTTGGCTTATTAGGATGGAACTCTAGAATCTAACTGAGGAGTTATACTTACAAGAAAATGTTAAGTAAGTTAATATTTTCTGGACCAAACAATGGTGACTAATAATTATAGGGATAAGAGTTGTTCTAGTGTAATTATTGGTTGAGATAGTCTCAATTCAGTGAAGAGGTATCTGATCACCCTACGATAGCTTTTACCCTACCCACTAAAACATCACTACAAAATAGATGTCAATATGGTACATTAGATTTTTGCTAAATTGATTGGTTGATTAATTGGGTAAAGCGTTTAATAACTAATATAAATAAACTGTATGGTTTCAGTAATTTCATAATGATGAGTGCTACTTTAAACATGCTTTCCACTGATAAGTTAAATGGCGATAACTATATAAGCTGGAAAAATACTATTAATACAGTTCTCATTATCGATGACCTAAGATTCATTCTATTTTAGGATCATCCTCAAGCCCTAGCCTCTAATGCATCCCAAAATGTTCAGAAGGCATATGAGCAATGGGTAAAGGTGAATGAAAAAACCCGAGCATATATCTTGGCTAGCTTTTCTGAAGTTTTAGCCAAGAAGCATGAGTCCATGCTCACTACCTGTGAGATCATGGAGTCCCTGGGGGGAATGTTTGGACAACCGTCCTCACAACTCAAGTATGATGCTCTCAAGTATATCTTTAATGCCCGGATGAAATAAGGAACGTTTGTTCGTGAACATGTTTTGAACATGATGGTCCACTTTAATATGGCGAAGATGAATGGGTTTGTCATTGATAAGGCCAGTCAGGTTAGCTTCATCCTAGGAACTTGATAACTAGCAGAAATGCCAGTTATTATAAGCCTTTTATTTAGAATTATGAGGGCTAATAAGTATAAAATGCGGTGATAATACTTAGAATTTACGAAAAATTGAGTTTTGTGTCGATTAGCACCTAAATCCTCACTTACCCCAATATTATGCATTACTCCGTGCCAAAGTGTCTATTTTTGTAGCTATCGTAGGGATCAAACGCGTGCGTTGGAAATAAGCAATTGCAAACAAACACATGCGCTGAAGCCAGGCGACCTCAAAGACAAACGCATGCTCTGAAAATTGAGCTACCGCATAGACGAATACATGTGGTGATCATATGTGCCCATCGCATAGAAGTTGCGGTGATCGAATGCTCCCATCGTATGGAAGTTGCAGTGATCAATTGAAAATTGCGGCCACGAAGTGACAACCATAATAGAAGGATGATCGCAAGATAGGTAGAACGCGTTAATACTTCAGTTGACTCAAGCTCAGATGCATACCTTTAGAGTATCAACAAGATAAGACGATGTGACATTGTCCATACCGCAACAAAGGCAGCAGTAAGACATAACGCAATCATGATAGCTGTCGGCGTTTAAACCCTATAAAAGCCCCTTCGACCTTCATTTCAAACCATCCGAACTTCTGCCTCAAGGTAGAGGTTTGCGATCATAGATGAGAGCTTGAGCAAGATTTTCAGTAAGAATTCTTCACCTCCACAAACCAGACTAAGTAACGACCAAAGCTTTCATTGGAGATAGAGCTCAAGAGAGATATCTCCACCATTCATCCATGGCACCACCGACAGCCTTGACGCAGAGTCCTTCATTTCTCTTCTAACCTCTGTATTGTATTACATTTTAGCTTAGGATATTAAGACATTTTGTAATCAATACATCTTTTGATTCCTTCAATGTTATCTTCTTCATTATCTTTATCTTTATCATCATTTACCTTCATCGTTTATTTATCAAAGGCAATCGTATACTTAATCGTGTAACCTAGAGATAGGACACATGTAGCAACCCACCGAGAGGTGTGCGTTGTGCAAGTATAGTGAATTAATCCTCTTTGCTTAGTGTAAGGCTATAGCAACACTTGTCTATGGGTTGTTGCATTGCTTGTTTATAAGTTAAATAGTCGCATCTAACTGCCTGAGAAGGTAAGAGATGGAACGCACTAAAGCAAAGTATGCATTGTTCCTAGAGATAGGCACAATCTTATGTTCGACGCAACCATGCACTATAGAGATATAGTCATGCGGCTGACCACCGAGAGGTGTGCGATGCGTTAGTGTGACGAGCTGGGATTACTCGAGCGAATTAAGATAATAAACATTACTATGCGTTAATGGTTGTTATGTATCTACCTATTCTCATCGCAAGTCTTCTATTGCTCAATATGTTTAGATAGGAGTAAGAGTAGTGTATAAATCCATTAAACTTCTTCTTTTTATTTTTATTCATCGCCTCAAACGCATTGCTTCACAAGCATTATTGTGTGACAAGTCCCTGTGTTCGACCTCGGATTACCCGAGAAACTTGCGTTCACATTATACTTGGCACGAGCGTAAGAAAACTTGTGATAGGTACGTGTGATCATTGCATACTAGATTAACGAATTTTCATTCCAATGCATGACCTTTGACGCATGGGCGTAAACACGTAGATTAAACCATGTCTAACGCATGATTGCATACGCAACCCTATCCCTAATTTTCCTCCAACAAAACCTTACCTAAAAGTTTCCTACAGTTTTATAGTAATGTTGTTATAAACAAGCTTGACTATAACCTGACCACCCTGCTCAATGACCTGCAGACATATCAATCCTTGATGAAAGTCAAAGAACAAAAAGTTGAGGTAAATGTTGCCTCGTCCTTCAAAAAGTTCCACAGAGGTTCAACTTCTGGAACAAGGAACAAAATTTGCACTTTCTTCCTTTGACACTAAAAAGTGGAAAAAGAAAAGGGGATGCCAGGAGAAAGGTAACTTCGATGCTGCGCAAAAGGGGAAAAGATCAAAGCTGCAAAAGGAATCTGTTTCTATTGCAATGAGGAGGGACACTAGAAAGGGAGTTGTCCTAAATATTTGGCAGAAAAAAAGAAAGCCAAACAAGGTAAATGTGATTTACTAGTGTTGAAAACATGTTTAATTGAGAATGATAATTCAGCTTGGATAATTGATTTGGGCACCACTAACCATGCTTGTTCTTCATTTCAGGGAATTAGTTCCTAACGGCAGCTAAAGACTGGTGAGATGACGATGTGTGTTGAAACCGGGAATGTCGTCCTAGCTGTGGCAGTGGGAGGACTCCGACTTTGTTTACAGAAATCTAAACTTTTATTAGAAAATGTTTATATAGTTCCTGACTTGAAAAGGAACTTGATTTCTATAAAATACTTATTACAATAGCCATACACTCTGAATTTTAATGTGAATAAAACATTTATTTACAAAAATAGTGTTGAAGTTTTTTCTGCAAAGTTAGAGAGTAATCTTTATGTACTAAGGTCGTTAGCAGCAAAGTCTCACCTTAATACTGAATTATTTAAAACTGTGATAACTCAAAACAAAAGACAAAAAGTTTCTACTAAATAAAATGCCCACCTTTAGCATCTATGATTAGATCACATTAATATTAATGGGATTGAGAGATTGGTTAATAACGGACTTCTAAGTGAGTTAGAAAACGATTCATTACTAGTATGTGAGTCATGCCTTAAAGGCAAAATGACTAAGAGATCTTTTACTAGAAAAGGTCATAGAACCAAGCCCTTAGAGCTTGTATATTCAGATCTCTGTGGTTCTATGAATATTAAAGCAAGAGGAGGGTTTGAATATTTCATCACCTTTATAGATGATTATTCAAGATATGGGTATGCTTACTTATTGCAACATAATTCTAAATTTTTTGAAAAGTTCAAAGAGTACAAGGTTGAAGTTGAAAATGCACTAAGTAAAACAATAAAAAGACTTCGATCTGATCGAAGTTGAGAGTATATGGATTTAAAATTCCAAGACTATTTGATGGAACATAAAATTGTATCCCAACTCTCACCACCTGGTAAACCTCAGCAAAATGGTGTATCAGAAAGGAGAAACGGAACCTTGATGGGCATTGTTCGATCCACGATAAGTTACGCTTTCTTATCTGACTTGTTTTAGGGATATGTAATACAGACTGTAGCTTATATTTTGAATCATGTTCCATCCAAGAGTGTTTTTGAAATATGTTTGGAATTATGGAATGGCCATAAACGTAATTTACGATATTTCAGAATCTAGGGTTGCCCAGGACATGTGCTTGAGCTAATTCTAAGAAATTAGAACCTCGTTCAAAATTATGTCTATTTGTAGGCTACCCCAAACGAACGAGAGATGGTTACTTCTACGATCCAAAATATAATAAAGTATTTATGTCAACAAATGTTACATTCTTAGAAGAGGATCACATAAGGGAGCACAAACTACGTAGTAAAATAGTATTAAATGAGCTTTCTAGCGAAACTACTGAACCTTCAACAAAAGTTGTTGAAGAGCCAAGTATATCGATAAGAGTTGTTGATGTCGGTTCATCTAAAAGGTCACATCCACATCAAACGTTGAGGGAACTTCGACGTAGTAGGAGAGTTTCAAACCCGCATGCTCGTTATATGTTCTAATAGAAACCCTAGCCATTATTTCTTATGGTGAAGTTGGGGATCCATTTTCATATAAGAAAGCGATAGAGGATGTTAACAAAGATGAATGGATCAAAGCTATGGATCTTGAAATGGAGTTTATGTACTTCAATTCAGTCTGGGGCCTTGTAAATCAACCGGATGGGATAAAACCTATAGGTTGTAAATGGATCTATAAGAGAAAAAGGGTTATAGATGGTAAGATGCAAACCTTCAAGGCTAGAGTAGTGGCAAAGGGTTATACCTAGGTTGAGGGAGTTGACTATGAGAAGACTCTCTTACATGTTGCCATGTTAAAATCTATTCGAATACTCCTGTCCATTGCCGCATATTATGACTATGAGATCTGGCAAATGGACGTTAAGACTACTTTTCTAAATGACAATCTTAAGGAGACCATCTATATGCAGCAGCCATAGGGATTCATAACCCAAGGTCAAAAGTAAAAGTTTACAAACTTATTCGGTTAATTTATGGATTAAAACAAGTTTCTCGATCTTGGAATATAAGACCTTATTCTGCAATCAAGTCTTATGGTTTTGATCAAAACGTTGATGTGTTAGGGTTGATACCCTAAATTTCGTGGGTTCTGTAGTTTGTAATTGTAATGTATAAACATTTTATTTATTTAATAAAATATGAGATATTTTATTCGACATTTAGTAACATTAACCCACAAACCAATAAACTAACATCTAAGGTTATCATCTGTAGCTTAAACATGTATGTAGAGACATAAAGGTGGATCATGTTTAAGTGATAACCTAAATGGTCTATAGTAGATGGATAAAGCTAGGTACCTTATTCTGGTGACACTACGAATACGACCCAAAGACCTTATTCTGCAATCAAGTCTTATGGTTTTGATCAAAACGTTGATGTGTTAGGGTTGATACCCTAAATTTCGTGGGTTCTGTAGTTTGTAATTGTAATGTATAAACATTTTATTTATTTAATAAAATATGAGATATTTTATTCGACATTTAGTAACATTAACCCACAAACCAATAAACTAACATCTAAGGTTATCATCTGTAGCTTAAACATGTATGTAGAGACATAAAGGTGGATCATGTTTAAGTGATAACCTAAATGGTCTATAGTAGATGGATAAAGCTAGGTACCTTATTCTGGTGACACTACGAATACGACCCACTTTGTAGATGTTACAATTGTTGTAAAGTGCTACAAATGATCGAATCCTGATCATTCATATAGAGACATGTGAGTGGGGGTGTTTTATACAAAGGAGTTTGTATAAGATCGAACCACGAAATGAATAGTCTCATTATATAACACAGTTCATAATAGATACTTATAACACAGTTCATAATAGAGACTTATAACACAGTTCATAATAAAGACTTACATTTCACCAAGATGACCATAGGTGACATGACCTGAATCTTGAGTGAGTTGTGAACTTTTTCCTATGAAAGCGGTCCTTTGATTTGTATGGGTGAGAGTGGCAAGATCGTAGACTCAATAAGCCTACCATTTTGGGGATTCGTTTGATTAGGGAGTTGGGAACACAGCTACACAAGACAGAATTCACTCAATCCCTAACATCTAGTTAAGTAGATAACCTACTCCTTTAAGGGTTGATTTCGAGGTTTGAACAATGTGGCGCCACACCCTCTCTTGGCCTGAGAGGGGTTTGATCATATTTGGACTATGACTTATTGTTCATTAGAGGGATCAGTGGTACTTAAAGAGTTAGATGTAATTACAAGGGCAAAACGGTAATTTTGGCCCAACTGTACTTACGAGCAATTTGTGGAGGATCATCATACTGTTGACTGGTTATATCCAATGAACACAGAAATATATCTGTAGTGCAAAGAATGCAACTGTTGGTTTTTAGTAGAGTGATCAACAGTTAATGAATGTTGAATAATTTAATTAAAGAAGTTTAATTAATTATTCAAGTACCATTGAAACTTCAATCTATAGGTCCATAAGGTCCCCTCTATAGCTCAACAAGGATTATTGAGAATTAATTTTAGATTAATTTGAAATGTTCAAATTAATTGAGGAAATTAATTATATGTGATATAATTAAATTAATTATATATGTGATAGAATTAATATAATGTATTTGATACATTATAATATAAAGTTTATTTGAGAGGAAATAAATATTTGAATATGATTCAAATATTAATTATATGGATTGGATTCATATAATTAAATTTAGTATAAATGTGATTTATATTAAATACCGCAATGATTGAGAGAATTAAAAACTATAAGTTATATTGTATTTAATATAATATAAAAACTACATGTTATGTGTTATATTTGATATAACATATAGTTATATATTCATATAATAAGTTAGTTATCATATATATATATATATATTATTCAAATTTATTTTAAATTTAAATTTCAAAATTAAAGGGAGTTACAATTCCCTCCCCTTAATTCTCTCAACCGGACATGTTAGTGAGGAGTGGCTTTCATGCAGATTTTTTTTCTTTTTTTTTTTTTTTCCATATTCTTCTTCACAGAGGAGAGGTGTGTGAAAGCTTATGGTCATTTTCCTGAAAAATTTTCCTCTCTCTCAAACCCTCTCCCTCTTCCAAAATCTTAGAGCCCACACGCTTTTGAGAAATTCTCTACCCAAATGAGAATATAGAAGGTTCTGATTGGTAGTGTTCTCACAACTTGTCCGTGATCGGTTCGAGAGTTTTGTGACGAGCGGTTCTTTGAGGGTAAGCATTCTTTTCCTCTAATTTAAAGTTGCATGTTGTAATTTTCGAATTTTAATGCATATTGTATGTTCTGTAATTTTGTTGTTATGTGAATTAAAAATTGGACCGACCCCACTTTTGCAACGAAACTTTATAGTTCCTTCAATTGGTATTAGAGTGGTGGTTTTTGGTCCCAATTTTTTATTGTTCCATAATTAATTTTACAGATCTATTGGTGGGTTGCATTATGTATGTTTTCATTTGATGAATGATTATGAATGTGAATGGTTTTAATTTCTGGACGTTTCGGGATTGGACCTTTTAGTTTTATCGCTTTAATTTTTGTAAATTGGTTTGTAAGGGCCCTTTATTTTTTGGCATTAATTGCGATAGAGTCTGTATTTCTTTATTTTTGAGTTGATCGTTAGCTTTTTGGTGATTTTCTGTAAGGGCCCTTTCCGATCGAGGCCAAAATCAGAGGTTTTTCGAAGGAATTCGCAGCTGTAAAGTGGCTACTGTACAGTAGTGTTGCAACACTGTGTCCTAGCGTTGTAATGCTGCGAAGGGTGGAACGGTATGTTCTTTTCGTAGCATTGCAACGCTCTGAGATGGAAAGAATGAATCGGTTCGCACACAGTTCGGTTTGTAGCTCAGTTGATTCGTGTCCTGTTCGCTTGGTTCAAGTGGTTTAGGGTCGATTCGGGTGCTGGACGGTCCGATTCATATGGTTCAAGACCCTATTCGCTTGTTTTGAATTGGTTGACTATTACTTTTGTAGTAGTTAGTTGTTTTTTAATTAATTAAATTAATCTAAGTGTTATATTATTTAATTATATGTTTAGGATTCCAATCCCGGTCCAATGATTGTTTTAAATTATGTATATGATGTATGTTATTTTATATAATTATATGTGATAATGTATGTCATATAGTATAATCTCACCATAAGTTATGCATTATTCATGCATCATTTATATTATAATGTCATAATATATAGTTGCATGATTTAATTTTATAGCATGCTCATGCATCATATAATATAAATGTTATAATATATGTTTGTATGCATTGATAAAATAGTCATGAATAATTTGTATTATAAGTATTATAATATATAGTTTGAATGTATCACATTACTTTAGTATATAAGTGTTATGTATGTTAAGTAAGGAAATGGAATTGCATGAAACATGTCACTACTTTAGGTTATTTTATAATTGTTATAATTTATCTAAATATGCTTTAACATGCAATAATTGGTTTTAATTTATTTCATTTCTTTTATAAAATTTATAAATAAATGAAAATAGAAATTAAAATCAATAATTCAGAATTGCATGCAAACTTTGGGTTAAAATTATTTTTTAAAATTGTTTTAAAATATGATTCACATAGACCTAAGATAACTTTTCTAATGAGATTAGAAATAAGTTTAATCTTTTAATCAGTTTAATAGGATTAAATTAGTTTTAATTAAAAAAATTAAATTTGTAGTAAATGTATCTATAAGTGACCTTTTGTCTAAGGTTAGTTTTGTCTAGGCTGGGGTATTTAAGTTGACGAAAACGGAACACCTCTACTTAGGAACTGACATGGAAAGGTGAATTAGATAGATTTGATATAAGCATGTAATTACTTAAAGTTTATTAAAGTGTTTAATGAACATTAATCAAAGTTGTTTAACTATCCAAAGTAAGTGTTACTTTTGGGCAAATTTAAACAACAACTTAGTAAAATAATTAGCCGTATTTTTCTAAGTTAAATTAACCCTAGATAAAACACTCAATGGGAGGAAAATGGGGTATATGATACTTCATTTTTCCTTTTCACGTTTCTCCCTCAAAGTTCACACTATGAGATTTATACTCGACCTCGAGGCACCTTTGTTGTGCCCCCTATGAATGGTGTTTGTATAGGTCAATATCAAGGTGAATGGAGAGAGTGTTTATATTAAGTGGGAGCAGGATGTGTGTCAACACATCTCTCATCTCTCATTAGTTTGTAGTAAATTTTCATGCTCGACCTCGAGATATCTTTACTTGTGTCCCCTTACAGATGGCATTTGCATTACCTTTTACTCAAACTCCAAAAAATGGATAGGATTGCTTTAGTTTTTACTCTAATCGGTTTTTCCTTATGGTTAGCTCATTAGGGCAGAACTCTATAATCTAAAATGAGGGGTTACACTTACAAGAAAATGTTAAGCAAGTTAACAGTTTCTAGACCGAACAATGGTGACTGATATTTATAGTAATAAGAAGTTGTTCTATATATTGGTTGAGATGGTTTCATTTCAGTGAAGGGGTATTCGATCACCCTTCGGTGGCTTTTGCCCTATCTCACTGAAACATCATTGCAAAATAGATGTCATATAGGGTGCATTTTATTAATTTGCTAAATTTGATTTGTTTTTCAAATGGGTAATGCTTAAATTCTAATATAAATAATTTGTATGTTTCAGCAAATTCATTATGACTTCCGCAACATTAAATTTACTCGCTGCTGACAAACTTACCGACAAAAATTACACAACTTGAAAAAATACAATCAACATCCTTTCAATCATTGATGATCTAAGATTTGTCCTTATGGAGGATTGTCCTCCTGTTCCTACTCAAAATACTCCTTGAGATGTTCGAGAAGCATATGAGCATTGGATACAGGTAAATGAGAAGACCAGAGCCTATATTTTGTCAAGTATCGGATGCAAAACTCCAATAGAGGCTTACTAACTTTCAGGCACGGAGCTACTTTGTCTAAGGAACAATGTCCTAAGACACCTCAAGAAATTGATAAATGAAACAATCCCCTATGCATCAGTTGTTAGTAGCCCGATGTATGTGATGTTATGTACTAAATCTAACACCTACTATGTAGTGAGGATAATTAGTAGATATCAATCTAATCTAGGATTGGATCACTGAACTATTGTTAAAAACCATTCTCATTATCTTAGGAGAACGATGGACTACATGATTGTGTATGGGTCTAAGGATTTGATCCTTACAGGATACACTAACTCTGATTTCAAACTAATAGGGATTCTAGGAAATCCACTTTAGGATCAGTGTTTACTCTTAATGGAGGAGTTGTAGTCTAGCAAAGCACCAAATAGGGGTGCATTACTGACTCCACCATGGAGGTAGAATATGTAACGGCTTGTGAAGTTGTCAAGGAGGCTGTTTGACTCAGGAATTTCTTGACTCGACTGGAAGTAGTTCCGACATGTCAAGACCTATTACCCTTTACTGTGATAATAGTGGTGTTGTGGCTAAATAGCCTAGGATTCATAAGTGTGGGAAACATATTGAGCACAAGTATCACTTGATTCGAAATATTATGCATTGAGGAAACGTGATCGTCACACAGATAGTTTCGATGCATGACTTTGCTGATCCGTTTATAAAGGCTCTTACGGCTAAAGTGTTTGAGGGTTACCAAGAGAGTCTAGGTTTACGAGACATGCCTCATTTTGTATAGGGCAAGTGGGTGATACTACTGGATGCGTATTGTATGCCCTAGTTTCTTGTTTTTTTGTACATTATACTTATTTATTCTTTCTTTTGTACACCTTACTAGCTTTAGGACAAGTGGGAGATTGTTGAGGTTGATGTCCTAAGTCTCATGGGTCTTATAGTTGTAATTGTATTGTACAAACAATTTATTTATCTAACAAAATAAAGAGGTATTTTATTTATCATTTAGTTGCATTTATCCACAAAAACCAATAAACTAAAATCTAGGGTTATTTTCTGAAACTTAAACATGTATGTAGAAACATATAGGTGGATCATGTTTAAGTGATAACCTAAACAGTCTGTAATATATGGATAAGGTTGGGTACCTTATCTTGGTGACACTACGAATACTGTATGTTTTGTAGTTGTTACAATTGTTGTAAAGTGCTACGAATGATCTGATCCTGATCCATCATGTGTAAACATGTGAGTAAGGGTGCTCTATGCAAAGATTTTGTATAAGATCGGACCATGAAATGTATAGTTTCTCTATATAATACCATTGATAGATGAGACATGCATTTCATCAGGATGACCATATTGTGACTTGACCTAAATCCTGAGTGAGTTGTGAACTCCTACCTATGAAGATGGTCATTTGATTTGTATGTGTGAGAATGGTCAGTTTCGTTGACTCAATATGTCTACCATTTTGGGGATTTTTTTGATTAAGGAACTGGGAATAGGTAGACTATAGATAAATTGTTCCCTTAAGAGCTGATTTCGGGGTCTGAACAATGTAGCGCCACACCCTCTCTTGGCCCAAAGAGGTTTGGTCATAATTGGATTATGGCTTATTGTTCATTCAAAGGGATCAATGGTACTTAAGGAGTTAGATGTAGGGGCAAAATGGTAATTTTGGTCCAGCTATACTTACGAGCAATTTGTGAAGGGTCAACACATTGTTGATTGGTTATATCCAATGGATACAAAATATATTTGTAGTACGAACAGTTCAGCTGTCAGTCTTTAGTGGAGTGATGGGTAGTTAATGGAGATTGATTAATTTAATCAAAGAGTTTGATTAATTAATCGAAAACCATTAGAGCTTTAAACTATAGGTCAATAAGGTTTCCTTGTTTGCTCAATTGGGAGAAAATGATAATAGAATTAACTCGAATTAATTTAAATTGTTCAAATTAATAACGAAACTTATTTATATAAAATTGTATGAGATATAATTTGAGAAAAAACAACAACCTTAATATAAATTTGATTCATATTAAATATTTGAGAGAATTTGTATATATATATCATATTAAATTAAAGTATATACATAAATTAAATAAAAATCAGTTCTATTTAATTACATATATGTTTTTTAATTACATAAAATAAATTGTTAATTAAAGTACATATTAATTAAATAAAAAATTAGTTTTATTTAATTATATGTATTTTTAATTACATAAACCTTTCATTTTCTTCAAATAAATTCTCTCATTATTATTTGGAAAATGAAAAGAAATGTTCTTTCATCCTCCACTTGGACTATTATAAATACTCCAAAATGTATTGAAATTGTAAGGTGTTTGAAAATATTGAAGTTGTTGGAGGTTTTGGAAAAGTTTTTTCTCTCAAAACAAAATCATTTCCTCTCCAAATTATTCAAAGAAGCCCACAAACAGCCCACAAACTCTGTTTGTTTTGAACACTTATTGCTGTGTTTTTTATTGTTCGTGTTTAAAGTTTTTGAAAAGGAAATCGTGAATATATTACTATTCAAGGGTACATTTTTCGAATAATTTTTTCTTCTTAATTTCTCTCTCTCTCTCTCTCTCTCTATATATATATATATATATATATATACATTTAATTGATCATGTGTATTATGTTTCCGTCACATATATTCTTTGCGTATTATGTAAAATTAAAATTAGAATCCGATATTTCTGCAATAGGTACTCACGTATCCTTTCATCTCTCTATCTCATGCTTTCTGTGTGTATCCCCTGCCCGATGGCTTCTCCAGAAAGAAGAAGAATTAATAAGCTTATTGAACAAGCTTCTCATTTCTTTCATTAAAAACAATAATAAATGGCCATAATGGGCCAAAATTTGTTGGGCCAGCTTTTAATAAATTTTGTTATTTTTGGGGACCCAACAAACTCTCCCTCCTGACTATTCAGAAGGGTCGACCATACCCGCTTTCAATCTACACAGTTAAGGCCTTCGTCATCATATCCAAGTCGTTCTCATCGATGTGTATCTTTTCATTCAACATGCCTCAAATCTAATGATATCTAACATCAATATGCTTGGACATGGAGTGGAAAGTCGGATTCTTGCTGAGATGGATAGTGTTGTGACAGTACAACACGTATCTTTTGTGTTCAACTCCAACTCTTGCAAAAATCTCTTCATCTAAAGCACTTCTTTAGTTGAAAGAACGAACAACACACTTCTGTAACTTAGATTGCCATGATACAGCTCCCCTTGCAGATGTATCCAAATAACCTGAAGTGGATATGTCTTTATCTGTGTATCCATTAAGCACAGTTCATGTTCTTCAAGGGCTAAAAGATGAAGAAGAATATGCATCTGAAGAGGAAGCTGAAATTTTATCCCAACTTATCTTCTCACAGGAATAAAGAAGAAAGTTCAAAAGCCCCCTCGTTTTGTGAGGCAAATAATAAGTCAGAAGGTAGTAATGAAGGGGTTTCATTAGTTCCAGTTGTAGCATTTGAAGAGGAAACGAACTTAGAAAAAGAGTATATTGATTGATGCTCTCAAAGAACCATTCATTGATAAAGGAAAAGTTGTTGAGTTCTCATCGAATTTAGAAGAGAGATTTGAAAAGTCAGCCTCCGTGGAAGATGGAAGAAGATTTGTTGAAGGTGCTGATGTTTTTTTTCTCTCCAGTTTATTAATTCGGTTCAAGTTTCCAAGACAACTTTTAACTCAAAAGAAGGCACCCCAAAAACTCCTCCTCAAAAATTAAAAAGGCCTACCTCATTGCCTTCTTATAAATTTTTTTTTAAGTTTGTTGCAATCTTACCTAAGTTCCAGCACTAATTAGGAAACAACCCGAGATTGCTTACTCCAACCATGTTGTCACTAAAACGATTACTCTAGTTCCAACTGGAAAATTCAATCTAATATGGGAAGTGATCCCATAGCAGAAGCGAGTGATCACTTTGCTTTGATTTTTTTAAAAATAATACAACACAAGAAGAAACATACATCAATGTAGTAAGTTAAGCATGAAATTAGAAGGAAGAAGAAACATATCTTTGAAGAACCGTTCTTCAAACTTCTCTAGGTCTTCATAATTCCTCAACGAACCAATCTTCCATGAACTGTAGGAAGATGCCACCATCGGATTTTTCCCGATATTCTTTTGGCAAGGACCAGTTTGTGGGAACCAACTTTTTGAAAGAGAGAGGGAATATTGTTTTCATGTGGAGATCAATTTTTTTTTAAGAGAAACCTTTTTTGAGAGAGCGATCAATAGGAGAGGAAGAAGATGTTTTTCTCTACAATCACTAATTAATTTGAAAATAGCTTCTCATCTTCTTTTAATGTGAAGTGGGATTGATTTTTCAAAAAATAAAAACCACCCACTTCACATTTATTTAATTAAAATGGAGTGAATATCATGTAATTAAAATATATAATTAATTAAATGGTTTTAAATTAAATATCTTATATTTAATTAAATGTACATCAAAATCACATACAAATGCACATTTTTCTAATAACCTATGATTTTAATATGAATCTCATTCATATTTATGAACCTATAGCTTTAATATGAATCCTGTTCATATTAATTATTTGAATCATATTCAAATAATAAATCTCTTTTTATTATAAAGTTTAATTTTGAATCTTATTCAGATTTAACTTTATATTATAATGTATTCATGTATATTATATTAATCGTATTATATATAATTAACATTATTCCCTTATTTAATTTGAACAATTCAAATTCTTTCAAAACTCTTGGTCCTTGTTTATCTGTTGTTAACTAGTAGGGAGACTTAATAGATCTACAGATTAGAAGCTTAAATAATTCGACATTAACTAATTAAACTCTTTAATTATGTTAATGAACATACATTAACTGTGGGTCACTCTGCTAAAGATCCATAACTGCACTTTTCGCACTGTAGAATATTTCTGCATCCATGGATTTAACCATTATAGTAAGTTGATCCTTCACGAGAAGTTCACAATTACAGCTGGGTCAAATTATAGTTTTACCTCTGTGATTAGCTCTTACTTCTTAAGTACATTGATCTCTCTAATGAATAATTTGGGTCCTACCATAAACTAAGTTGGGTGGATACCCTTTGTTCAAGACTCGAAATCTATACTTAAAGGAACTATTCCTCTACTTACCCTAAAGGCAGGAAGGAGTGAGTTTCATCTTGTGTAGCTACGTTCCCAGATCCCTACTTGGACATGTCTAAAAAAATGTAGGCTTATTGAGTCGGTGACTCAGGCCACTCTTGCCTATAGACAGAAGTCCATAACTCACTCAGGATTGAGATCGAGTTACATGATTATCTTATGAAATATTAATCTCTTCTATCAACAATGTTAGAAGAAGAGATTAAATATATTGGGTCCAGTCTTATACAAACTCATTGTATAGGATACCCTCACTTGCATGTCTTTACCTTAACGATTTGGATCAAATTGTTTGTAACACTTACAACATTTGTAACAATGACAAAGTGATCGTATCCATAATGTTATCAGGATAAGACACCTAACCTTAATCCATATACTATAGACCTATTAGGTTATTACTTGAAACATGACCCACCTGTATGTCCAATACATATTGTTTCAAGTATCATGAAATAACCTTGGATTTTTCTTGTAAAAGTGCTTTAGGCACTTCTCAAGTTATTTGCAACATTTCTATTGGTTAAGGTGAAAGTATTGTCTTGGATTGCTATCTACCCCTTAAAAGTCCACTGTCTAGCTAGCATTAGTTCAAGCAGTTTGGTTTTGAGTGATAGAATGGGGCGAATTGTGTGGAATATAGAAGTTTATGTGGCTGATGGTTCTCTAGTGGCATTCTCTAAGGGATTTGGGCCTAAATTGAGGCTAATGGATCTTGATCTCTTAATTAAGTTTATTAGTTATAACTGACTTAGCTTGGGCATAGTTGGTCGAAAGGTTTGAGTTTATTCGTGGGTTGTCACGACTATGGTTAGGGAAAGGCTTCCTGTAAATGCCTAAGTGCTAATTGTTTGGGTGAATAGGCAACTAGGGATAGGTGTCATCTTCAGTCATGGATAACAAATTATTGCATATATAAAATAATCAATTATTATATCAAATAACTAATTAATTACAAGGCTTTAGGGCATAAATCTCAACAAGAAGTTTTATCCATTGCAAATCCAAAAAGTCAAAAGATAGAGAAAGATTTCGATAATGACTCTTTGACAAGTGTTAGCAGTGAAGAACAAAAGATTTTGGTTTCAAATTCAACCTCAGATCATGAAGATATTATTTTGAGAAAGAGACTATAGATCTCTTTCAAACTTCTTCCAAACAGTCACCACAGCTGCTTTCATGTAAGTTTTCCTTTATTAAGTCTCATCAAATCCCTTCGTAGTTTTCCTTCTTATTGAAGCTTGGGGCTTGAAACTCCGAAGGGTTATTCATCACAATTCAATTCAATTTTTTTGGATATCGGAATCTCAGTAGTTCATAAATATCCAAAAGAGTTTTGTGGTTGTTTTAATTAATTTGGTTCAATATGTTTGACTCTGTTATTTCTTGTGGTTTGAGTTCCTGGTTGGAAAATGGTACTTTCTTGATTATATTCCTAATCTGAGAGTCTACTCAGAGTGCGTTTTGTTGTTTTACATCCATATCTCATGATGACCATGTCAATTACTAGAGGGAGTTGTTCTTTGGATGTTGCTTCATGCAAGTCGGACAGGAAGTGGTGTTTCCAGTGGCAGACGGATGAGTAATGTGTAAGAACCTACCCTTGGGAGGGGAACAACGGCTAGAAACGGCTGCTAATACCCCATACGTTGAGGAGCAAAAGGAGGAATCCGTCTGATAGCTTGTAGAAATACAAGCTATTGTAGCCTTTTATTTAGAATCATGAGGGCTAATAAGCAGAATATGTGTCAATAACACCAAGAATTCATATGGAAAAGTGAGCTTACATCGACCAGCACCAGAAACCTTTATTAACCTTTTATCATGTGTTATTATGCATCAAAGCATCTATTTTTGCAGCCATTGCAGGAATTGTCCGAATGCATCGACCTCAGACCGTCGCAAGAGTAACCGCATGTAAAGGTTCATAAAGACTAGTTCACTGCATGGAATGTTGCGTCTGCAGAGTGGTAATCGTAATGAAAGATTGATCGCCAAGTGGGTGGAATGCGTTGACACTTCAGGAGAAACAAACTTGAACGCATACCTTGGGAGTATCAACAAGATAAGGTGATGCTGACATTTCTCATACCGCGATAAGAGTAGTAGTAAGTCAGAACACAATCATCAATGTTATCGGCGTTTGAGCTCTATAAATAGAGCTTTGGATCTTCATTTCAAACCATTCGAGTTTCTGCCTTAAGGCAGATTCTTGTGATCACAGATGAGAGCATGAGCAAGACACTCTTTGAGGATTCCTTACCTCCATAGCCTTTTCTGAGTGACGACCGGAATTTCGCTGGAGATAGAGCTAAAGAGAGACTTCTCCACCATCCATCCCTGGCACCATCAGTGGCCTTAACACATTTCGGATGAAAAGTAAGATATTGCTTACATTCAGCCCTCTACGTCTCCTCTTATCTCTGTATTATATTAATTTTGGCTTAAGACATTAATACATTTTGTAATCAATGCATCTCTTAGTTCCTTCAGCTCCATCTTTTTTATCTTCTTCTTTATCATCGTTTACATTCATCGCTTAGTTATCAAAGGCAGTCACATACTCAGTCATGCGGCTTAGAGATAAGATGCATGTAGCAACCCATCAAGAGGTGTGCGTTGCACGAGTATAGTGAGTTAATCCTCTTTGCTTGGTGTAAGGTTGTCGTAACGCTTGTCTATGAGCTGATTAGTTGCAACTAACTGCCCGAGAGGGTAAGTAGTGGAACACACTAAAGCAAGGTAAGCTTTGTTCCTAGAGATAGGAACGATCTTATGCTCGACACAACCATGCATTATAGAGATATAGGCATGCAGCTGGCCACCGAGAGGTGTGCGATGCATTAGTGTGGCGAGCTGGGATTACTCGAGCGACCTAACATAATGAACCTTATTATGCATTAACAGTTGTTGCATCTCTACCAATTCTCATAGTTAAACTTCCATTGCTCAATCTATTTAGTTAGAAGTAGAAGTAGTGCATAATCCTTTAACTTCTGTCTTTTTACTTTTATTCATCGCCTCAAATGTATCACTTCACAAACATTATTGAGTTACAAGTCCATGTGTTTGACCTCGAGTCATCCCAAGAAACTTGTGTTCTCGTTATACTTGGCGAGAAAGCAAGAAAACTTGTGACAGGAACGCATGGCCATCGCATATGCGCTTAACGCACATTGCATATTTTTCTAGTCCAATGCATGACCTTCGACACATGGAGATCAACGCATAACAAAAGACAAGCATATTTTTCCTCTTTCCTTTTTCCAACCAATAAGTTTTTTGGCGCCGTTGCCGGAGACTTGGCAACTAATGGTATGTTAAGTTTTGTGTTTTCGCAGGCACCCCTTTTAGTCTTGGGCGTATTGTAGCTTGTGCGACCAAGTTACAGACGATATTTGAGTAAAGGTGATGCGCTGAAAGTCAATATTGACCCTGAGATAGAAAGGTTATCTATCGCACGAGCTGGAAGCAGTCTTAGGAGCATGTTAACCAATATGTGGCCAACAAATGTTGGAAGCTCCGATGGTCAAGACAATGAGTTCCTTGACCTAAGTAGTTGAGATCAATCTCCTGTATGGAAGACTCCTTGCGGTAGCTTCACTCCAATTTCTCCCGGGACGTCTTCTACTCTATCTTTACTTGCTTTTCTAGTTAACTTTAGTTTATTTATTTGATTATTGTCATTTTGGTTTGCAGTTGCTTTCTTGGATATGGTGTGCATTCGCTCCTTGTGGGTGCGATAATAATTCCTCTCGGTGCGTTGTTTCAAAGGAAGAGTCCTCTCCATCATTTAATGCATGGCTATATCCTCCATATGAATTCTAAAGTATTGACGCAATTGATATTCTGCTTGTAGGTTCTTTTCTTGTTATCTTTTATGTGTTATCCTTCTGAAATTCTTTTTTGACCGTTTGCTTTCTTTTGTGTTGAAAGATTATCATCCATGATGACACTTATAATTCACTATATTCACTAACTAATGCCATAGGGCTCATCTCACCTTGGCAAACTTCTTCAAGGTTTGACAGTCTTAAGTTTTATTATGTTCAAACCTCTACTCAAACATCTTTTACCGCATTTTTTAGCTTTTTGGCAAGGGCCCTGCCAATCTCTAAATTTGGGGGTGGCAGTGGTCCAGGCAAATGCGTCTATCCTAAACATTGTGGTGATTAATTTTTTTTAAAAAAATCTCTTAATAAAAGTTCCATTGTCAGCGCAAGGGGGAGACCTAAGCCGATAAGAGTTAAAGTTGTGAAAGGCACTTACCCGTAGTTGGATATTTCGCATGACACTCATGTAGGTAAGCCAAAACGAAAGTAGGTGGCCAGAATCAACGCATAAGAAAAACTCCTCTATCTGGCACAATCCAAATTAAGACACGCAACTGAAGTTGGATGCCCGCATGATACCCATGGGGGCAAGCCAAAACGAAGAGCGTAACCAGGTTCAACACCCCAATTCAATATTGTATCGTAGAGTTTTGAATTGTATTAAACGAACGCATTGTAAAAAGCTAAAAGCTAAGTTTCTTGAAATGAGTAAAAAGTTTTTGAGCGGAGGCTTGCTAGAATTAAACTTAGAAAAGATCTCTTAGAAGAAGTAGCTAATTTTGAGGAGAGTGTTACTACCAAGGTTAGAGGTGCAAGTGATTTATACTTTGAAAAGCTGGTCAACGCAAAGGAAAAGCTAGAGGGTAAATTTTGAATTTCATAAGTATAAGACATGCTTGAGGACAAACATGATCCTAAATTTGGGAGTGTAATAGCTTGTAGAAATACAAGTTATTGTAGCCTTTTATTTAGCATCATGAGGGCTAATAAGTAGAATATATGTTAATAGCACCAAGAATTCATATAGAAAAGTGAGCCTGCGTCGACCAACACCAGAAATCCTCACTAACCTTTTATCATGCGTTATTATGCATCAAAGCATCTATTTTTGCAGCCATTGCAGGAATTGATCGCATGCGTCGACCTCAGACCGCCGCAAGAGTAACCACATGCAAAGGTTCATAAAGACTAGTTCGCTGCATAGAATGTCGCGTCCACAGAGTGATAATCGTAATGGAAGATTGATCGCCAAATTAGTGGAATGCATTGACACTTCAAGAGAAACAAACTTGAACGTATACCTTGGGAGTATCAGCAAGATAAGGTGATGTTGTCATTTCCCTGTGAAACCTGGATTTCTATTTTTCTTACTTAAGCAAGTGATAAAAGGAATTAACTAAGTGAAAGTTAAATCCTAAGTTAAGGGGGAAGGAAATTTCTAAATGTCAAGTAGATTTTCTTTGAATAAATTAAGTTGAGCTTTAATTGGTAAAATTGTAATGAAATTTGTATAATAAGTATGTTGATGAGAAAGTTAGTATGAAATGGTGAAGAAAGAATGGGGATTTGAAAAGAAAAATATGGAATTGAATTGGGAAAGTTGGGGAAAAATAATAAGTAGGTTGAGCTAGTGTGGAATAATATGGAAATTGAGTTTGTGAAATTTCGGCTAAGTATAGAGAAGTTATGTGAAATGCATTATGGCTGAAGGACGGAGAAAAATATGGAATTTATGTGAAATGCGAAAATATGGTAAATTACTTTGGAAAAATTTGGAAAATCTGTGTAAAATTATCACAAAGTGGTGAACAAAAGTGTACGGAGAACAATGTTCGCAGTAGCTAAGAGCGAGATCGTTGAGAGTGAGATCAGCGAGATCGTTGAGAGTGAGATCATTGAGATCGAGACCAGCGAGATTGAAGAGAAAATGGGAGAGAGCGAGATTGGATAGAAGATGGGAGAGAGCGAGACCAGCGAGAAAGCTGGAGAGAGCGAGAGTGGAGAGAGCGAGACCAGCAAGAAAGCTGGAGAGAGCAAGAGTGGAGAGAAAAGTTAAAGCTGGAGAGAGCGAGAGGGAGAGCGAGTTTGGAGAGAGTAAGACCAGCAAGATTGCTGGAGAGAGCAAGAGTGAAGAGAGCGAGACTAGCAAAAAAATGGGAGAGAGCGACACTGCCGAAAGCGGAAAGAGCGAGAGCGCCTATGCGTTAGCTTTGCTTTGTTTGATTCGAACGTCACGCCCACGCCTCGCCTATGCATTGAACGGCCAAGCAAGCTTCTAGGCAATGTATTTGGACGCGTTGGGGTAGATTATGCATTTAAAAACCCTAATTTGAATACAAACAAAGCTTGAAGACGTAAGGGCAAACGTCAATTAAAATCTAGGTGTCCGATTAAGAGAAATTCTTAAACCCTAAGAAATTGTGTTGGATGCGTTTGGGAAGAACACATTGAATCAAGGTGAAGTCAGCTTACGTTGATAAAGGGAGGATTAAACATTTGGTCATGCAGCCAAGTAGGTGTGTCAATCCCATGAGCAATTTGAACGCCTATAAATAGGGAGTTGGGATTTCATTTTCAAATCACACAAAAATCATAAATTTCGTAGAAAAAGTAGAGGGCAGTGAGGGTTCAGAGGAATGTGTCAATTTTGGATGAGGAGATCTTCCAATCTACTCGTGCGTTTGGAGTGATTCTAAAGCCATCTGAAAGCTCTAGAAGTCTAGTTTTCAGAGTAGGGCTGCCGGAGGAAAAGGCTCAAAGGAACTGGGCTAGAGGTTGAGAAGAAGGCAGAAGGGTCAGACTGTCGGATCAGTCTGGGCCAGTCTTGAAGATTTTGAGATTTTCGGCCAAACCACGAGGAATTCTGAGCTGAAAGTTTAGGGTAAGATTCCTAAGACATTTTAGAATAAGTTTGTAGAATGAAGTATTTCCAAATAAGGTTCGGAACTATGAGTAATTTAAGTTGTAAGTTGAATCTGGATTCTAGGGGTGAAAAAGGGACCCGAGGAGCTACTAGAGTGAAAAGTTCCTAAGAATTCGAGGTGAGTGGCTAAAATATTTTCGAACTAAAACGTTTTTAAACTGTTTTGATTACAAATGTTTTACAGAAAGCATGTTTGCGAAAATAATTCTCATGCCTACTAGTTTTATAAAGTGGTTTCCAAGCAAGTTTGAATTGTGATTTGAACGCATGCATATTGTTGAAAAACTATTTACATATGTATATGTATTGATTTTATCCAGCATGCGTTACCATCTTTAAAGCCATGTTGTATATGTGTTATACTGTACATGCTTTAAAGAGAAAAGTTGTTTATAAATAGTTTTGGTAAAATGCGATGCCGAAGTACAAGGAGAAGACATCCACCCAACTAGATACTGAAGTACAAGGAGAAGGTATCTATTGGTACTGAAGTACGTTTGAGAAGGTACCAAGCCAACGGGATACTGAAGTACGTTGGAGAAGGTATCCTAGTAGCTCGATACTGAAGTACAAGGAGAAGGTATCTGAGCAGTAGTACCTAATGTGTGAAGGTACTTAGTGTGGCCACAGGTGAATAAAGTCAGAGATTAAGTAAAAGGGTTCTCTCTGGACTAGTAGTTGGTGTTGGGATTATTTTACCAGTTATACAGTACTTTGACTTGAGAAATAATTTTACTGTTTTATGTTTAAAACAGTTTTATATAATTTACGCTTGGAAAATATTTATGCTGCAAAAGTTTATATTTCAGATAAAACTATTTTCTGAAATTATGCATGAGAATTTACTATGTTTTCTCGGTCACTCACTGGGCGTAAACTCACCCCGTTTTCTTTTTGTTTTTTCCCCCCACAGGTAGCGGTCAAATCCTCTGAAGACAGCTCAGTATCTGCTCTGCCACCAAAGGACCAAAAGACTTGTAACCGTTTGCTAGGTGGTTACAGTTAATATTGTGCACATGTTACTATTGTTCATATAAGGACTAGGGTTTGTGGGTTTTGGGACTGTAAATCTAGTGTTGTAATGACTCTAAACATATTAAGTTTCTAAGTTAATAAATTGTGGGCTTACAGCCGTCCCGTTGTATATAATTTGTATTTGGTATCAGAGTTATTCCACAAGAGTTTTTAGGCAATAAGTGTCAGCCTAAGGGTTGATAACTGCTGCAATCATGCCCTTCTCTAGGCTAAGAAGGTGGTCTGGGACGGGGTGTGACATTCCTATACCGCGACAAGAGTAGCAGTAAGTCAGAACGCAATCATCAATGCTGTCGGTGTTTGAGCTCTATAAATAGAGCTTTGGATCTTTACTTCAAACCATCTGAGTTTCTGCTTTAAGGCAGATTCTTGTGATCACAGATGAGAGCATGAACAAGACACTCTTTGAGGATTCTTCACCTCCACAACCCCTTTCGAGCGACGAATGAAGTTTCGCTGGAGATAGAGCTCGAGAGAGACTTCTCCACCATCTATCCATGGCACCATCAGCAGCGTTGACGTATTTTGGATGAAAAGTAATAACATTTTGGCTTAAGACATTAATATATTTTGTAATCAATGCATCTCTTAGTTCCTTCAGCTCCATCTTCTTCTTCTTTATCATTGTTTACACTCATCGCTTAGTTATCAAAGGCAGTCGCATACTCAATCATGCAACTTAGAGATAGAACGCATGTAGCAACCCACCGAGAGGTGTGCGTTGCACAAGTATAGTGAGTTAATCCTCTTTGCTTGGTGTAAGGTTGTCGTAGCGCTTGTCTATGAGCTGATTAGTTGCAATTAACTGCCCGAGAGGGTAAGTAGTGGAACACACTAAAGCAAGGTAAGCTTTGTTCCTAGAGATAGGAACAATCTTATGCTCGACGCAACCATGCATTATAGAGATATAGGCATGCGGCTGGCCACCGAGAGATGTGTGATGCGCTAGTGTGGCGAGCTGGGATTACTCGAGGGACCTAACATAATGAACCTTATTATGCATTAACAGTTGTTGCATCTCTACCAATTCTCATAGTTAAACTTCCATTGCTCAATCTGTTTAGTTAGGAGTAGGAGTAGTGTATAATCCTTTAACTTCTATCTTTTTACTTTTATTCATCGCGTCAAACGCATCACTTCACAAACATTATTGAGTTACAAGTCCCTGTGTTCGACCTTGGATCATCCCGAGAAACTTGCGTTCTCGTTATACTTGGCGAGAAATCAAGAAAACTTGTGATAGGAATGCATGGTCATCACATACGCGCTTAACGCACATTGCATATTTTTCTTGTCCAACGCATGACCTTCGACGCATGGAGATCAATGCATAACAAAAGACAAGCATATTTTTCCTCTCTCATTTTTCCAACCAATAAGTTTTTGGCACCGTTGCCGGGGACTTAGCAACTAATGATGTGTTAAGTATTGTGTTTTTGCAAGCACCCCTTTTATTCTTGGGCATATTATAGCTTATGCGACCAAGTTGCAAACGATATTTGAGTGAAGGCGATGCGCCAAAAGTCAATATTGACCCCGAGATAGAAAGGCTATCTGTCGCATGAGCTGGAAGCAGTCTTAGGAGCATGTTAACCAACATGCGGCCAACAAATACTGGAAGCTCTGATGATTAAGACAATGAGTTCCTTGACCTAAGCAATCGAGATCAATCTCCTGCATGGAAGACTTCTTGCGGTAGCTTCACTCCAATTTCTCCAGAGACGTCTTCTACTCTATTTTTACTTTGCTTTCCTAGTTAACTTTAGTTTATTTATTTGATTGTTGTCATTTTGGTTTTACAGTTGCTTTCTTGGATATGGTGTGCGTTCGCTCCTTGTGGGTGCAATAATAATTCCTCTCGGTGCGTTGTTTCAAAGGAAAAGTCTGATTATTCCTCTCGGCCAAGTTGACAATCACTTATTTATTATTATTATTATTATTATTTTGTTGAGAATGGATCAAAACTAGCCTTTAGGTAGAAATAAGCCTTTAGGAAGAAGGTTGTCCAATAGTTGATTTAACTGCTGGTTTTAGTAATAGAAGGGATGGTTAAAACTTCAGGTTTCAAAATTAAAGCAGTATCTCTTGGGTCATCAACAATATGCATCTTATTCGCTCTCAGTTGAAAATAGTCCAACCTTTTGAGCACTTATTGAACTTTCTTTCTTGGTTAGTGCAAATAGAAATGTTGACAAGTTTTTAGACTATTTTCGGTAGTTTCGTTCGAGAAATGTGAACCAAGGATTCTTTCGTGGTATGTCCTTACTTGAGCAGATCGTGTTGGAATTGCTTGGATTATTATTTTCTTGTGGTGTACTCTTTCCAAAGATTTTGCTGATCTCTCCATCTAAGTCTTGTGCCTTACACTATAATGCTTTAATTTTTCTTTTCCGAACTATTGATGTATTGAAGATGGCTTTGAATTGTATTGTTGGATATTACTATTTTCTTTTGTATTCCTTTGTCCACAGTTGATGATAGCTTGTTTCTTGTATTTGGTCATTATTAGGATGCTATGGGTTTGTCAACCTAGTTGAGATCACCGAATGTACCCATTGATCTTTAAGCTCTTTGTACTATTTTATCTTTGTTTGTTCTTCAAGTATTAGTCTCATTTCATTAATTTAATGAAAATGCTTGTTTTCATCTCAAAAAAAAAAAAAAAAAAAAAAAGAATACACCATTAGAAAAGTTTTTGTTTCAATCACAGTTAGAAAGGTTTTCCACATGATCAAAGGCAAGTGTCGGTATTATTGGGATTTGTGCCCTAAAGCCTTATAACTTATTAACTGATTAATTTATTATTAATTATACAATACTAATTTATCCATTAATTGAAAAAATCTAGGGTTATTACATGAAGTCTTGAACATGTATGTAGTTGACATACGTATGGATCATGTTCAAGAGATAACCTAAAAGGTCTATAACATATGGATAAGGTTAGGTGTCTTATCCTGGTGACACTATAGATACGACCCACTTTACAATAGTTACAAAGGATTTCCAAACCATTCATGGGGAAACATATGAGTGGAGGTATCCTATACAAAGAGTTTTTATAAGATCTAACCGCAAAATATTTAATATCTTTTTGTAAATCCATTAATTGATGAGATTAATATTTCATAGGATGATCATGTACGACTCAATCTTAATCCTGAATTATTTATGAACTTCTGTCTCTGAGGTTGATCCTTTGATTTGAATGGGTGAGAGTGGCTCAAGTTGCCAACTTAATAAGCCTATCACTTTGGGGACTTGACTAAATGGGGAGCTAGGAACACAACTACACAAGATGGAATTTACTTCTTCCCACATAGAGTAAGTAGATGAGTAGTTCTCTTAAGTGCTGATTTCGGGTCTTGAATAAAGGGTTTCACCCTTTCACTGACCGAGAGAGACTTAGTTTATGTTTGGACCATAAACAAATTGTCATTAAAGGAATCAATGGTACTTAAGGAAAAGAGGTAATTACAGTTGTAAAACGAACATTTAACCCAGCTGTAATTATGAACAATTCGTGGAGGATCGACTTGCGTATATTGATTATATCTATGGGCACAACTTGTCCTACAATGCATAAAAGTTCAACTACGGGTCTATAGTGGTTTGCCCTGTAGTTAATGAATGAAGGTTAATTTAATTAAAGAGTTTAATTAATTAATCTTTGATCATTGGTGCTTATAATCTGTAAGTTCATAAGGTCCATTTGCTAGCTCACCACGGACTAGCAAGGATCAAATATGTTGAAAGAAATTTTAAAATGTTCAAATTTTATGAGGAAAAATATTAATTGTATTGGATATAATTAATTACATGATTTATCATAAAGTTTATTTGAATGAGATTCAAATTATAACTTTATAATATGAAAAGTTAATTTATTTCAGTACGATTCAAATAATTAATTAATTATTTGGATGAGATCTATATAAATAAATAAATAATTTAATTTAAATAAGATTTGAATTAAATAGATGATGAGAAAATTAATTTATTTGAATTGGATTCAAATAATTAATTATTTCATTTGGATGAGATTCGAACTAAAGATCTTGCATAGAAAAATATTTAAATATTGTAAACCATTTAATATGAGATATTATTGGGTTAACATTTATTAATATTGGATATTATTAAATATTTAATTTAAAGTCTTTGCAAAAAGGTTTATCCCAATAGGATTAAGAGTAAACCATATAGAGTTATATAAATAGGGCCCTAGGGAGCCCTCATAGAACACACACTCTACAAGAATAATCTTTACGATTACTTTTAAATTGTCCCTCTAGAAATTGTCCCTATTTTCTTTAAAAAGTTCTAGAAAAATTTTTCTTCCCTATTCCCTCTATTCTTTCAAGAAGCAATTCCCACAAGTCGGATTTTGCCAGTCATAGCAAGGAAGATGTGTGGAAAATGAAGACTTCAAAGAGAAGACTACTAGTTCGAGGAGGAGCTTTATGCAATTGTAGATTGGCAAAAATATGTTATTTAATCTTTTTTTTATCATTTGTATTTTTAATTCTTTCAAGAAATTAAATAACGCGATCACATGCTTCCGCCAGGATTCAATTTTCTTCATATATGATAGATACTTGTTTGTTATTTAAAAAAAACAAGTTGCCAAAAAGATATAAATTATTTCTAATCAAGTAATCTCCATCATGAAAACCATGAATTAGACTCACAGAAGTAGGACCCATATGGAAACAAATAGACTCTGATGATCTCATTACCTTCGATGTTGGTACTAGAGCAATGACAAGTGTAAGGAAGATCCAAGCCGAGATGTCGTTGTAGGTGACAAAAGAGATGTTGTTTCATTGACTTCGATAGTGAGGAGTCTTAATTTAGCTCAGTTAAAATGCGGGTGAGAATAAGGAAAAGATGGTGATGGATAGAGTGACACTCATGAATACAATGAACTAGTTGTAGCCAACTCTATCTAAGGTAAAATAAAGGGACAGTCAAAATTTAAAGTATGAGGATCAAAATGAACATTTTAGAAGTTATGGGTAGATTGGAAGAAAGTAGAATGAAAAAGGATTAACATGAATGTTTTTGAAGCATATAAAGTAGAACAAACAAAAGCATAAAGCACTAATAACTCCTAAAAAGATCTATCCTTTATGGCCTAAATTGAGCTAGTTCTTAGGAATTTGATGTCCAAACGTGATTTTATGCAGGATATCGAGCTTGAGAGGTCATTGGGATGATATAGGTGCAAAATAAAAAATTTAGGGGCCAAATGAAGCTTCTAGGCTCAAAAGGTTGAGAAATAATGAAAATGCCCCTAAAGATCAGGTTGCAATGTTGTGCAAAGCTAAGTCGTAACACTACAAGACAGTAACATAGAATCGTGACGCTCCCTTACAGTGTTTGGACACTATCGTGAAGACACATGGCACAACATTGCGACGCGCTAGAGAAACCCGACTCTCTAGGACTCAAGCTAGGCCGTTACTAAACACATGCATGCATGGAAATTAAAACGACATTCTTTTTATAGTGAAATAAATGCTAAATAAATAAGGTAACTAAAAAGATTTGCATTAAATTCAGATAATAAATTCAAATGATAGGGTACCCAAAAGTCATAAACTGAAATAAATAAGTTTGAAAACAAATCTCAACAGTAAGTTCCAAATACACAAATTGAAACTGAATAAAAACATAAAAGAAATCTTAAAACATGAGCGGAAGCATTAAAATTGGTCCCAGTGGCTCGATCATAGATTCCTCTTGTCATTTGCTAGTGCGTCCTTGCCCTTACCTGAAACATAAACATGAGAAAAGGTGAGTATAAAATACTCAGTAAGTAACCCCACTACTGGGGTCAGGCTAGACATCTATGTCCTCTAGATGCCTACCTCTAGTAGAATATATAAACTTCTCTAGTCCTCATGGGACACATACATATATGAATTACTACATTTCATCTTATTGTAGTTAAGTATACCCTCTACCTCTAGTAAGTCTCGTAGGACCCACAACCTCTGGTGAACCCCGAAGGAGACACCACCTCTAGTGAATCTCGAAGGAAACATAACCTCTAGTGAATCCCAAAGGAAAGCACCACCTCTAGTGAATCCCGAAGAAAACACAACCTCTGATGGATCCCGAAGGAAACTACCACATTTAGTGAATCCCGAAGGACACACAACTTCTGGTGAATCCCGAAGGAAAGCACCACCTATAGTGAATCCCGAAGGACACACGACCTCTAGTAGGCATCTAACTAATCAGTGAGGATACTATCACGATCTCAACATCACAAGTATCATAACATGGTTCTAAAACATTCATGTACGTATAACCCATCAACCTCAGATCAAACATAATCTCATAAAATAAAATCTACTTTAATCATGCTAGCAATCAAACATCTTTATGCGGATCTAGTCCTTTCAAACCTCAATCAATGAAGGCATACATAAACATCATGCTAACTAAGGAGGGAGAGAGAGAGATTGAGGGTTTTAAAAGAAAAGAAAAGAAAAGAAAAGAATTAAAATAAAATACTTTACTTTATTTTATTATATCTCATATCTTATTATTTTATCCTTTCCCCTTCCAAATTATGTTTTTAATCCCTCTTTTCCTTACCATTCCCAATTCCAAAAAGAATTTAACTAACCTCCTTCAAAATGACATTAATTCCTGACATCAATTTCCAATATAAATTTCCAACTTTAATAATTAAATTCCAGCAGTTACACTTAAAAGTCCAAAATTCCAAAAACACCCTCAATTAAAGAAAATTACTGAAATTACATTACTAACAAAATTTGGGGTGTTACAGAAATATTGGACAATGTTGCAACACTCTTTATTCAGTGCAAATTTAATGTCGTTAATTCAAACCTAGCCCAAGAAAAATGAATTTTATAATACTCACACAATAACTAAAACTAACAAGTAGTTATAGCGAAAGTAAGTGGTCGATCCACAAGGAACCTTTATTAATTGGCAAGATTTGATTTTTGAATCCAAATTGTGGGGGACGGGGAGTTTGTTGATTTTAAAGAAACTAAGTAAAAGTCAAACAAGAATTGAAAGGAATTTTTGGTAATGAGATTAATGAGAGAGATTATTAAATAAATTTCAATGGAAAAATAATCTTGGGGATTTTATGTAGATTAACCTAATTCTATCATAGACTTAATAGATTTCATGCAATTCAACTGTTCCATAGTTCATTAAAGTTAAGCCTTAATGCCCTAATTAGCTAATTAACCAACTAGCCCAATTTAGTTCATAAATGCTTCCTAAAGACATTCCACAAATAGTCCCTAAATTAAATTAATTTCTTGGATTTTCTTAACTATGACATTCTTGAAATTCAAAAGACTAAAAAATCAAGAAGGATTATATGAATGTTCTAAACTAGAGGATTCTTTCAAGAAAATAGGAAAAGAAGTCCAAACTTTCAATCAAGATCACTAATTCTTGCAACCTAATTACAATTTTGCTATAGAGCCATGTAATTTTGCATACAAAAATCAATTAAAAATGAGTTGTCAGTTTATTTTTAATAGATTTTATTGAGATGAAAAGCAAGAACATTCAAGAACAACAAATTACAAAAAAAGAAATTAAAGAAGAGCCTCTAGAACTAGCTAAATCTAATATAATTCCCAAGAAAATAACTTACCTACTCATGGAGAGGGAAAATCTTCAAAAAAAATCCATTGAATCTTGCAAAATTTGTACAAAGATTGAAGAAAATTACGAAAATTTCTCTAAAAAAGTATAGAGAAAAGCTCTCAATTTCATCTAAATTCTATTTCTTTCCTTTTTCCAAAAATCTGGAAAAACTGAGTTTTTATTGATTGAAGGTCACAGCGTTGCAACTTTGCGTTAACGCTGGTCCGACACTTACTTGCGCAAAGGCGCCTGCGTTGATTTTTATTTTTTCGTCAATGTTCGAAGCGTTGCGACGCTGGGAATAGTGGCGATGTTGTCGTTTTTTGCAGCTACCGTCTTCCAACGTCAGGCAAGCATTGGACCAACGTATGCTGGGAGCGTTGCGACGCTTCGATTGTTGCATGAGGCGTGCTGATTTGGTTCAATTGAGGGATAGAATGGTAATTTGCCATGGTCTCTTCTTCTTAGTTGATTCTTTTGCCTAATTTGACTCTATTTAGCTTCAAACTTATTGTAATGACTCCAAAGGTGTCGGGATTGGATTTTTCCTACAGAATTGACATTTTAAACAAACAAATAACATAGAATTGAGGGATTTTAACACTAAGAACATAGCTCTTTACGAGACCTATCAAAATACCTCAACTTAGCTCTTGGTCATCCTAAACAAGTTAACACTAAAAATATGCATTCAGTCAAAATGTGAATTACTTAATTATTTGTTCATTCAAATTGTTTGTATGATAGTTTGGCATGCACAAATATTCCATCTTAACTCTTTTCTCAACAATCAATGAAGCATTGATACAATACAAGTATTTAGAAGTTTACAATTTACTAACAATCAATTGAGACTTATTTTTTAAAATAAAGTTCTTTTTCTAGTAAAATCATGAAAGAAAAAATTGCAAGATTTTATTTTATTTAAGAGTCTAAGGCTAGTGGAAAGGTTCTATCTAACTTTCAATTTTCTTTCGACCTACATTGACTTGGTCATCCTTCTAAGATATACCTAAACTTGCAAAAAAAAAAAAAAAAAGAGAGAGAGAGGCAATTCTAAGACAAGGGTGTCTTTTATAAACTCACGCACACAAATCTTAATTGACATTTTTTTTACCTAGAGGGATAGCTTTCACACTCATACTGTCAGGAACCTATCGCTCTTTTCTTGCCGGCCCTAGTTAGACGCTATTTTCACCTCTATTCATGCACAAACACACACGTTAGTGAAAGTTATGTTATTTTGCAAGTTTGCTTAATTAACTTTTTTATAGTAGTAACTTTTTTTTATGCCCTATTTTATCCTCTTTGTCTAGACTTGTGATGCGTTATTTTATGATGTGGAAATGTGGATGAAATGCGATAGTGAAATTGCATTGAGCACTCAAGGTTCTTCAGCGGAATCCAAGTGTAAACTCCACTGAGTTTCCTAGTAAGTCCAGGGTCGAACTCAGGAACTTGTGAAAACAGGTTGCGATGGTAATTTTTAGGAAAACTTTGCGATAACCAAATAAATCAATAGTTATTGAGGTTGTTGTTTGCGGTGATGAAAAATAAATAAATGCAGCGGATTTGAGAAAAGTCGAATTACGTGATAGATGCACTGAGTATGCGGATGAACAGGTTGAGAAGGTCTTTAGCTAGCATTACTTGGGAATGCGACAGACTATGCGATCATGCTACAACCATGCACAACAAGTCATTTTCTAATGCAAATGCGATGCTCCTAAGTCTAAGACGCATGTGTTGAATGCAAAAGTGTCCATAGAGCATATTCTTAAGTCTCTACTCTTGCCCTATGCGATGATGCAAGATGCAGGTGACCGCACACAATCATATCCTATCTCTAGGATGCATGCGATGCTTTAATAGCAAACAATGCTTATTCCTAAACTTCTATCTCTTGATTATGCATTCTAATCTGACTCTTTCGAGCCTAGATTCTAACTTGACTTTTCCAAGCCTAGATCCTGTCCTTAGACTACCTTTCCAAGTATCTCTAATGAACGAATGAAGCATACATAATATAAGATAATCGCATAGCATGAAGATTCTCAGTTGTGCTAGCTAAATGCTTCTAAACCCATTCAACAGATTTAGCTACTCATGGGTAAATAACAGAGAGTGAACAGATATAGAGAAGTAAATTCCATTTTTATAAATGAGTTGAGTACAAAATAACTATGGAAGATAAAGATAGAGAGCTTGGTAGCAATTCCTTGCTGATCGAGGCTTTTACACTGTAAATCTCTATTCGGTTCAAAAGATATTCCTGCTTCTGCAAGTGTTGGCCCTCTCTATTCTTGAAGCTTTCGACACTCTCCCAAGCTTACCGAAACGATCTTTCGGCATAACCTTCTTCTCTTGCGTCCACCTTAAGGTGAAAGAAAATCTAAGAACAAGGCTAAACTATGAACAGAATTGTGAACTCGTAAAACAGCTGAACTTCTTTTTTGAAGGATGCCTTTGGTATTTATACTTTATAGAGTTTCGGGATGAAGGCGGCTTCTCTCTTATGATTTCTCAGATGGGATGGCTTTAATTCCCTAACTGATACGCCGGATATTTGTCACCGAAAAGCTGAATGTACTTGTTATGGTTAGCAGCTGTCAGCTTAATTCGGATTCGACCATCATCAGCTTTCTGTCCCATCGCGATTAATTATGTCTTTAAATCCTTCTTGAGCAAATGTTTGCGAACACAATCACCACAAAGTCTTGCGGTAATGTTGCGCTCGACCAATGATTTCCTATGATCGCAATTTTTGCCTTGCGTCAACGTATATTCTGCATAAAAACACAAAAATCAACTGTTTCTATACGACGGACGCATGCGACCACAATATTATGAATTTGATGCTTTTTGGACGTAATTTAACATATTTTATCAACGCAAGCCAGCATTGTTTAAGAACTTAGCACTATGATAACGTGCATTTTTGCCCATTATCAACTTGCTACTCTAACAAGATGGTTGTTCTTAGACCAAAAGTTGTACTATCGAGATAATAAAGAAAATCAAGTAGAAACGACATTTTTAAAAGTCTAAGATTGTAATTAAACGTAAAAACAAAACATTCGAGTTTTTATGAAATTAAAAGGAAAATAATTTTTCTTTTGAAAAAAAAAAGTTTCAAAATTTTGTTTGAAAATTTTAAAATGTCTAAAATTTTGCTTGTATCTTTGCTAAAAAAAAAGTGTGTCATCAAAATTTCATTGATAAGAAAGAAATGATTTGTGAAAATCAAATGATGCATAAAATAAAATAAATGGCATTCTTTTATTTTGTGTTTTCATGCATTTATTCATTTAAAGGAAAATGAATCTTTTGGAGCATAAAAAAGAAATCATGATTCACAATCTCAAAGTCATCATATATCAAAATATCAAAATGATAGAATCTAAATCCGAGCTCAGATGCTCAAGGGTTTCAGACGTGCATTTAATATCATTATAGAGCAAAAACTTTTAGTAAGGCTAATTTTCACAACCCTAAAAATTTGATCAAAAAAATTTATCAAAAACATGTAATGTTTCCCATCCCCAACTTAAAAATTGAACATTGTCCTCAATATTTAAACTATGCATAGATGTTTAAGAACAAAAGGTAAGGGATGCAGAGAGAAACTTCCTTGGTTTTTGGGATTGCTAATTCTTTTGCTTGATTGAGAGAATGAAAATTCCTTGTTTTTGTTTTATTTTGTTGAGCTTTCCATTTTCTTTTGAGAGTTTGTCTACAAAGAAAAAATTGATTATTCTTTCATTTATTAACAAAATATGCTAAGAAAATAAGAAAGTAAGAGAAAAAGAAAAGAAAAGAAGAAAGAAAGGAAAAAAATGAAAGAGAAAAGAAAGAGAAAATTCGTCCTTTTTTGCAAATTTTTAGCATCGCTTTCTCGACGTTGGTGAAGAGGGGGATCACATGTACGAGGGACTAGTCAAAAGCAAGTCCAATTGGACTTGGTTTACATGCCCTTCATTGTAGATTTTAAGTCTATGCCCATTCACCTTGAAAATCTTTCCTATTTCAAGACTTTTAATTTCAACTGCACCATAAGAGAAAACATTAGTAATTTCAAAAGAACCTAGCCATTTGGACTTAAGTTTTCCAGGCATCAATGGTAACGCAAAATTGTAAAGCAATACTTTTTATCCTATTTTGAAGTCCTTTCTTATCAGACCTTTATCATGGACAAATGTGGTTCTCTTTATAGATCTTGGAGTTTTCATAAGCATCACATGTTAATTCTTCCAATTATTGTAATTCTAGAAGTCTTTCCTCTCCAGCTTGGGTTAAATTCAAATTACATTGTTTTACCGCTCAATATGGCTTGTGTTCAACCTCTACAGGAAGATGGCATGCTTTGCCATATAAAATTTTGTACGGGGTTGTTCCAATAGGTATTTTAAAAGCGATTCTATAAGCCTAAAGTGCATCATTAAGTCGGGAGCTCCAGTCTTTTCTTTTTAGGTTGACCATCTTTCCAAGAATGCTCTTCACTTCTCGATTGGAAAATTTTACTTGGTCATTTGTTTGAGGATGATATGGGGTTGCAACTCATGATGTACTCTGTATTTCCTCAATAATGCTTCTATGGTTATATTATAAAAATGTGTTCCTTGGTCGCTTATAATGACTCTAGGAATTCCAAATCTACAAAAGATGTTTTTTAGAAATTTTGAAACAACAGAAGAATTATTAGTTCTAGTGAGGACTGCTTCAACCCACTTGGAAACATAATCTGCTGCAAGCAAAATGTACAAATAACCAAACAAAGAAGGGAATGAGCCCATGAAATCTAAGCTTCAAACATCAAATATCTCACATACAAGAATGAAATTAAGTGACATTTCATTTCTTTTTGACAAAGATCTAGATTTTTGGCAATTATCACAAGACTTGCAAAATGCATATAGTCGACAAGAATTCCAAAATAGTCCTGAATCTAAAATTTTTAGCAGTTCTTTTAGGACTAAAATGACCTTTGCATGTGTGCTCGTGACAAAAGGACAAAACAGACTCAAACTCTTCGTTAAGGACACATCTACTAATTATTTGATCTAAACAAAATTTTCATAGATAAGAAGGATCCCATATAAAGTATTTAGAGTCACTTTTGAGTTTAGACTTTCTAGATGAAGACATGTTAAAGGGAAACTTACCAGTTACAAGGTAATTCACCATGTTGACATACCATGGTAGGAAAGTAGATACCTTGAAAAGGTGTTCATCAGGAAAGTCTTCTCTGGTTGGAATTAACTCCTCTTCTTGCACGAATTGGCTTAGGTGGTTGGCTATTAAATTCTCCCATCCTTTTTTTGTCTTTGATGATCAAGTTGAATTCTTGCAAGAGAAGAATCCACCTTACAAGTTTGAGTTTGGATTCTTTCTTTATCATAAGGTACCTAAGAGCGACATGGTCAGTATAAATAATTATTGGAAAACCAAGGATATAAGTTCTAAACTTATCTAAAGCAAAAATAATTGAAAGAAACTCCTTTTCGGCGATGGAATAATTGATTTGAGTTGAGTTGAGAGTCCTTGATGTGAAATAAATAACATCGCACTTCTTATTACTCTTTGTCCTAATATCGCCCGAACTACTAGATTGCTAGCATCGCACATGATCTCAAATGGCAAGTCCCATCGGGGTGGTTGGAGGACACTTCTCTTTAAGTTTGTCAAAGGCTTCTTTGCATTCATCGTTGAAATCAAATGTGGCATCTTTTTGAAGTAGACTAGACAAAGGGAGTGCAATTTCGGAAAAGTCTTTAATGAACCTCCTATAGAATCCTGCACTACCAAGAAAAGGACACACTTTCCTAATGTTTTTAGGATAGGGAATGTTAGCAGTGATATTTATTTTTTCTTTATCTACTTCTATGCCTCTGTATGATACAAAATATCATAATACAATCCCATGTGAAGCCATGAAGTGACATTTTTCATAATTGAGAACTAAATTGGTTTCTATGAATCTCTTTAAAATCAAGCTCAAATAGTGTAAAAATTCTTCAAAGGAATTACCATACACGGTGAAATTGTCCATGAAAACTTCTATGCACTTTTCTACATAGTCAGAGAAAATACTCATTATACATCGTTGAAACATACCTGGGGCATTGCATAGCCCAAATGGCATTCTTCTAAATGTATATGTACCGTAAGTGCATGTAAACGTGGTCTTTTCTTGATCTTCCTGTACTATTGGTATTTGGTAGAATCTTGAAAATCCATCAAGAAAACAAAAATATAGTTTCTCGGCGAGCCGTTCAACCATTTGGTCCATAAAAGGAATAGGAAAGTGGTCTTTTTTAGTTACCTCATTTAGCTTTCTAAAATCTATGCACATTCTCCAACTGTTTTGCACTCTCATTGGAATTATTTTATCTTTATCATTTTTTACAATGGTCATTCCGGTTTTCTTTGGTACCACATGTATTGAACTTACCCATTGGCTATTTGGAACTGGGTATATTATTCCGGCTTCAAGGAGTTTGATGATTTCCTTATGAACTATTTCCTTCATCTTTGGGTTAAGTCTTCTTTGAAGTTAGACTGTGGCCTTGGCTCCGTCTTCTAGAACAATCCTATGCATACATAAGGAAGGACTTATCCTCTTGATATCATCCAAAGTCCACCCAATTCCCTTTTTGTAGATTTTCAACGTTTCCACTATGGTGCATTCTTAAGAAGATGTGAGTTCTTTAAAAATGATAAATGGAAAAGCATTCTCATCTCCTAGGAAGACATAATTGAGGTGTGAAGGGAGAGTCTTAAGCTCGATCCCTTGTACCTAAGATTCAACAATTTCCTTATTAGAAGAATTACCATTCAAGTCAAAATCATTAGAAGTAAGTAAAGAATCAATTGAAGAGTTGTCATCATCAAGATCAATAAAGGGGGTAACCAAACAATCAAAATTTTCATCAATAGACAACAATAGTAAATGAGTCAAGACATGCATTTAGTATGCTTCATTTATTAAATTTGGAAGCTCAGCCTCAACCTCATCTTTGGCCAAAGTTGAGGCCGAACATGCATTTATGTCATAATATGATTCATTCATCAAATAGGGAGGGTCAGCCTCAGCCTCATCCTTGTTGAGGCCGAGCACGTCAGTTTGGGACTTGGCCTAGACTCTCCCCTCTTCTCTTGCTTAATTGGGCTGTATGGTGCGGTTTTCTGGCTCGAGTCCTACCATTTTCTTGACTGAATAGTTTGCGAACTCCATAAAGTTGATTATGTATTTTAGACAAAAATCACCCATCATTAGTGTGATATTTATAATTTTATCGATGACTAAACCCTAAACTTTCATAAACGAATAAATCTAGACTCTTAGTTAGGTTTTTTATAAATCGTCTTTACATTAATTCTAATCATCTATTTTCTTAATTCGACATTTCAAGAAGTCTATACATTTGTAAGAATTGATTCATGAATAATTTTCAAATGTAATCTTAATCAACGATCTAAAATTGTGCACTTGTGATGATTTAGGGGTTGTTTGGGGTGCCGAATTGAGATAGGGTGTCTAGAGTTTATATATTTGTGGAGTTCATATATCTGTGGAGTTCATATGTTTGTGTTTGGGATACAGAGTTGAGTTCATATGTTTGGGTATCTAATGCAGTTTTTTGAACTCTAAATAATATGTTTTTATGATCATTATTTTTGTTTTCAAACTTTTTTATTCAATAATTCTACCCATCTTTATTTGAATAAAATATGGATTGCAATTTTTTTTTAATTTTTAAAATTTTTCTTTCTTTCTTTCTTTCTTTTTTGGGCAATGAACAACAATTAACTCATTATATTTCTTGTAGAAATATGATTAAATAACATGAAAAACTAAAACAAAGTCAAAACTTTTGATTCTAACTAATTTTTCTCCATGAATTTCACTATCATCTTCTTCTTTTTCTTCTTCTTATTGTTGCTCTATATTTTTACTATGTCATGATTTTTTTTTTAATTAAATCTCCCCCATCATCGTAACAGCTAGTGGAATGTCACCACATTTATTCAACAGTTTCACTTTCATTTCCTCTAAAATTGGAGAATCATCATAGAACAAATATCTATTTTTCACTAATTCTTGCGAGAAAATGTTCAAGGAAAAAAAATTCATTTTATGGTTTTTTTTTATATATATATGTTACATACTTTTCAACTACATACATACTTTTCAACTAAATATTCTTAACACTAATTTGATATGTGAATTCATTACGTATAAATATTGCACTTATTGTAGACGAAATAATATTTTTTATATAATCAGCAACCTTACAACATACTTTAACAGTCATCAGTCTTATAGTAGTCGGAAGTGGTTGTCGAAGTTAATTATCGAAGATGATTTTTACTGGAGTTTGTAGTAAGAAGTGGTTGTCAGAGCCTAAAGTTGGTCACATGAAGGTGTATTAGAGTTGGTTGTCAAAGTTTGTCATCGGAGGTGGTTTTTGAATCTTGGAGTTGGCCGAGCAAAAGTGGTCGTCGAAGTTGATTATTGAAGATTGGAGATTGTAGTTTGACATGATTGTCGGAGCTCGAAGTTAGTCACATGAAGGTAGTATTAAAGTTGGTTTTCGGAGTTTGTCGTCAAAGGTAGTTGTTGAAGCCTTGAGTTGGTCATCGAAGTTGCTCACTCAAAAGTGATCATTGGAGTTTGTAGTTAGAGGTGGTTGTCGGAGCCTAGAAGGTGGTTGTCGGAGTTTATCATCGGAGTTTGTTGTTGGAGCCAATTGGTCGTCGGAGTTGGTAGCACGAAGGTGGTCGTCAAAGTTGGCTCACCGGAGGTGGTTGTAGGAGGCCAAAATTGGTTGTCGGAGTTGGTCGTGGAAGGTTGTCGGAGCTCAAAGTTGATCACCGGAGCTGTCATCGGCGGTGGTTGTCGGAGTTGGTCGTGGAAGGTTGTCGGAGCTCAAAGTTGATCACCGGAGCTGTCATCGGCGGTGGTTGTCGGAGTTCAAAGTTGGTCACCGGAGTTGTCATCGGAGGTGGTTGTCGGAGCCCGAAGTTAGTTCCCAGAGTGTAACAGTGGTCGATGGGTGGAGTTAATGAAAACATGAGAAGAAGGTGAGTTGGGGTCAGTCGGGATGAGTTGGTAAAATATACCAACTCGACTATACCAATATTTAAAGTTGGTAGGCCAAACAATGAGTTGGTATATTATACCAACTCAACTCAACTCATGTTGGTGAGCCAAACAACCCTTAAAAGTTTAGTTGATACAATTATAAATCTCACACGATGTTTTTCAAATGAAATCTAAAGGAGAATGTAAATTAATATACTTATGAAAGTTAAATTTAAATTGATAGGTTAAAATATCATTTTGGTCCATGTACTTTAATGATCGTCTCATTTTGCTCCATGTACTTTCGATTGTCTAAATTTGGTCCTCAAACTTTCAATAAAGCTTAAAAGTAGTCCATGCTATTAAATTCGACTTAAAAATAAGGTGAATTGGCAAATAAAAATAATATAAAATATAAAATATGATTTAAGAAAAATCAAAATCAAACATTTTAAAAAAATCGATTTTTTTCTCTCCTTTTCAATTCCTTTCTCTTTCCCCTCCCATCCATTCTTTCTTCTTCATCGAAATCATACTCCTCTGCCCATTTCGGTAGATCTTCCGTAAGATTTGCTTTTCTGATCATCCAAATGAATGGCTTCTTCAATGCTACTATTCCCAATCCCAACTCTAGGATTTGAGTTATACCCAAATTACAGAGGCTTCCAAATCACCGACGATGGGTTCTACAGCCCGGCCGTCGAGCCATTTGATGCATTTTTGTCCATCAATGGATTCTCTTTCTTCGATAAACCTTAAATTATAGTTTAATAAATCTAAGTATATAGCTTTTAATTTTCTGGGCATTCCCTACCTGGGTTTCTTGTGTTGGGGTTATTTAGTGGACTCCATAAAGAAATCTCATCTACACAAAGGAGATTTCTGTTATGGAAGAATCATTTTCTAGGTTCAAGATTTGAAGATAAATTGTTAAGTATATGTTCTTACATTTATGTGGGGATTATTCCTTTCCTCATTCAAGGGTTTTTAGAAGAAAAATTATTCAAACAATTTGAAGTGAACTAATTTAAGGTTTGCCGGAGAAGCAGAAAGAAAAAGAGAAGAAATAGAGAAAGAAGGGGAAGAGAGAGTTTGATGGAGAAGATGAAGATGAAGACGAAAGAGAGGATGAGAGGGGAGAGAGAAATGAACTGAAAAGTAAAATGAAAAAGAAAAAGAAAAAAAAAAAAAAAAGATTTTTAACCCAAATGTTTGATTTTGAATTTTTTTTTATCATATTTTATTTTTTTTAATTTTTTTATTGAAAAAAACGCATTTCTAATTAGTCTACTTTCTATTTGGTTCATAAGTTTTTAAATGTTACACATTTAGTTTTTAAATTTTAAATTTTGTTTTAATTTACTCCATAAATTTCAAAATGTTATAATTTCATCATTGAAATTTAAGTTTTGTTTCAATTTGGTCCATAAATTTCAAGATTTTATATTAACTCCAATTTTTCATTAAATATTTACTTTCAATTTCTATTAATTAATTAAAAATAATTTTGAGTGAAATTTTAAATTTAATTTTAAAAGGCATAAGGATAGTGAAATTTAATCAATTATAATTTTTTAATTATTTTAAATTTGTTAACAATAAATTAACATTGAAGACGGAAAATAAGTAATAGTTCGTAATCGAAGTTAAAAGTACAAATCTTAAAACTAAAGACAAAATTAAAGTAAAACTCAAATGTCAAAAGTAAAATTATAACATTTTGAAACTTAGAAACTAAATTGAAACCAAACTCAAAACTTAAGGTGTAACATTTTAGGATCAAAAGGTATTTTTCGCTATTTTCATTTTTCAACTTGACTAATTTTTAAGTCTAATTTAAAAACAAGGACCATTTCTAAATTTTATTGAAAATATAGAGACCAAAATTGGACAACTAAAAAAACAGAAATCAAAATAAAATAACCATAAAAAAATAGAGATCAAATTGATATAAGTATTCATTCAAAATTTTAATTGATACAACTCTAAAGTTTAAAGGTATAAATTAATTTTTAACATTTTAAGAACATTTTTAATAAGACAAATTCCTGAATATCAGTAATAAATTTAATATTTTTCATGACTTTGGTGATTAAACCTGTCATGATGTACCCACTAAAATGGGTAGATCAAAATAAAATGGATCCAAAAAATATTATGCTCACACGTCTTATTAAACATGTTTTTATTGTCTACCTTCATTTCATTTAGTCAACATCCACTATCATATACCTTTTGTTACTTCAATTAATATGTCACTCCAAATAAGTTAGTAACTAGTAATGTTCTTCATTTACAAATTTGTTACCATCAAAATTGAAAGTTCACATAAATATTGATTTTTTACTATGATTTCACACTTCTTTAAAATCAAATACTTAGAATTTTTAACCAATTTAAAAAAACATAAAACATGCTTTTAAATTATACTTTTTTTATGCCATGCTATAATGATTTCATGTTTAGTTATTCTTTTTCAATTTATATTTTTCCCTTCATTATATTATAGTTTTTAAAAACTATGTTTTTTAGTGTTTGATTTTTAAAATATTTGTAGAAAGTAGATAAAAAAAAAATAAATTTATATATGAGAATGATGTTTAAAGATATAATTTTATAAAATCAAAATAAAATAATAAATAGTTATCAAATGACGCTTTTGATTTTCAAATTTTAACGTAAATTTAGAGAGATGGTATATAATGACCATCTTGATAAATAGCCAAAACAAAGTTTCAATTGAAATATGGCCAACGCCAATTAAGAAGATTTCTCTCTCTTTATTTTTTTTCCCATCTTTACCCTTTAATCAAATCGAACATTAAATGAAGAACATTATCCGTAATTATTGGTTCAGTACCTAAAAATTTGGTCTAATTTAAAGATTCAAAGTTGTTAAAATAAATTAAAAGTAAAATTATAAGAGTAAACGATTAGATATTTATCTTTCTAGTTTTTGTTTCTCCAGCAAATATTTGTTAGGAGTTGAGGGTTTGCGATTTAAACTCTTATTATTATTATTGTTAAGAAACAAGACCTGAATGAATGATTTCTATATGTATTCTATTGATCAATAACATAATCGTACATGTATAAATAGCTTGATACAAGAACTAAAAATAGCTAACAGAATCCCTAACAAAGCTCAACCTACCATTTGAAAATCCTAACAGAAGAAGATTAACTTTGCAATTTAACATCTCCCCTCAAACTCAAGGTGGTAGGGTAGAAACCAATTTGAGTTTGCATAGTAGTTGAAGAAAGCGCCTAGAGGGAAGGGCTTTGGTGAAGATGTCGGCCGGTTGCTCGGTCATAGGTATGGATTGAAGGCACATAGTAGAGTTTTGAAGCTAATTGCAGACAAAGTGGTAGTCAATCTCAATGTGCTTTGCCTGTTCATGAAAAATATCATTATGTGCTATCTGAATGACACTAGGATTGTCACAGTGAAGAATAGTGACAAAATTTTGAGGAGCCCCCATGTCAGCCAAGAGCCAGCGCAACCATAATACCTCTGAAGTTGTATCAGTAAGTGCACGATACTCCGATACAACCGTTTGTTTCTTACTCCGCCAAGAGATGAGAGAGTCACTCAAATAAAAACAGTAACATGTGGTAGATCGTCTATCCGTAGGATTGCTTGCTCAATCAGCGTCAGAATATCCAGACAGAATCAAAGAGGATTCAGAGGAGAATTGAAGTCCATGTCCCAACGTACCTTTAACATAATATAAAATACGAAGAACAGCTGTGAAGTGGATAATGCATGGAGTGGACATGAAGTGACTGACAATATGAACTACATGGGCTATGTCTGGACGAGTTACTGTTAAATAAATAAGGCTACCAACCAGTTGTCTATAAAGTGTTGGATCTTGGAGGGGAACACCATCAAAAGAGGTCCAAGCTGGGTAACAGTAGAACTGAAGGTTGCAAACCAGGTACAGGGAGCTTGTCTGAGCCCATATAATGCACAATGAAGAAGACAGACCTTCTTTGGTGGACAAGATACGCCAATTGGAGGCTGCATATATACTTTCTCAGATAGTGTGTCGTTGAGGAAAGCATTCTTAACATCCATTTGAAGAAGGGGGCCACTGCTTAGCAGCTACTACGACCAATAGACTATGTACAGATGTCATTTATGTAACTGAAGCGAAGGTTTCCTCATAATCAATACCATATTCCTGTGAATATCCTTTGGCCACCAAATGAGCCTTATAGCGTTCGACAGATCCATCAGAATGGGTCTTGATTTTATAGATCCACTTACATCCAATAGGTTTCTTGCCAGGCGGTAGATCAACATACTTCCAAGTGTGAGTCTTGTCTAATGCCTAAAGTTTCTCATCCATGACTTGCTGCTAAAGAGGGTTAGTACAAGCCTCATGATAGGACTGCGGTTCAACTAAAAACATAGTAATGGAAAAACAATGATAGTCCTGTAGATACTGTGGAGTTTCTCTTACCTGGGCAGACCGATGAATAGGTGCCGGATCATGATCAACATTAGGGACAGATGGTAGGTATGGGAGTGCAGCAGAAGGAGAAGACTGACCAAGCTCTAGGACAGATGGAGTGGAAGACTGAAGCTCTGGTACGGGTGGAGTGGAAGACTCACGCTCTGGTATGGGTGGAGTGGGAGACTTAGATGAAGATTCACAGGCGGGAAATAGATTTGTGGTAGAACTAGTGAAAAATGATTGGGTACCAAGAAGGGAAGCATGAAAAGAAGAAATACTAGAAAACATACAATGTTCCCAAAAGGTGACATGGTGATAGATACGTAACCGGTTGGATATGAGATCTCAACACCGGAATCCTTTATGTTCAATTCCATAACCAAGAAAGCAACACAACTGAGCCCGAGGTTCAAGTTTGGAATGTTCATAGTGAAGGAACTCTTATTCAAGAGTACCTACGAGCGGAAGCGGATCTTTCCAATTCATTGTGACAGAATTACCGCATATACATTCAAACATACTTTCATGATGTAAAAGGGAACAAGTAATCATACCAGATGAAGCTTTCTTCTTCACAGCGAGTTTGAAGCCTAACCGTCTACCTCGAACAGTCACCACTTGAACAGAAGGAATCGGAGAAGATAACACCACTTAGAGCCCTCGGTATTCTTTGAGTGAGAATCCGAAATGTGGGCTTTGTTCGGATTTGGTAGAGGGAAGAAGGAAGAGCGACCGTACACAACGATCAAGCAAGTGGGAGATACGGTCGTCTATCGCATAGACAATATGCTTGATCATTTAGGTAAAGTGTACGATCGTGTAATAAAAGTAAGTGATCATCTAAACGGTCGTCTATACGATCATGTAGGAAAAGGGTGAGCGATCGTCCAATACGATCACATAGGAAAAACTAAGTGATCGTCTATACGATTGTTTAGTAAATACCAGGAGCTAAACAATCGCTTAGTAAAAAGTTAAACGATCGTTTAGATAATGGTGGGTGACGGTGTAATTGGTATGCGATCGTTTAGCAATATCGTATATGTAAGAGATCGTGCAGTCCTATCGTATAGGCACTGATTTTCTAAACGATGACACTATCTTTTTCACAATACCCGCACACACTGAGTCAACATACTGTCTGCTATTTATAATGCACTCGTCCGTTATTTTACATGAAGACGCACCTTCCCATTTCCTTTATAACTGTCCAATTAATGTGAGCTTATCACATTCATAACTTATAAATTAATATAAAATATTAATTATAATATTTTTTCCTTTACTAGATATAAATCATATTTATATCTAATTTCCTCCAAATTAATGTATCTCATACATAAAGTTAATTATATCATATTTAATTAACTCGTTCAATTATATCATATATAATCGAACTCCCTCTTATCAATTTGAACATTTCAAATTGACCCAAAAACTGACTCTCAACTTGTATCCAAGCTACCAAGGGGACCTTTTGGACCTATGGCTTAAAGCTCCAACGGTACGTGAATAGCTGACTAAACTCTTTAGTCACAATATTCACCATTCGTTAACTGCCAGCCATTCCATTAAAGACCGACAATTGAACTCTTCTTGCCATAAACATATTTCTATGTCCATTAGATATAACCAATCATGAGTATGGTGACCCTTTACAGATGCTCGTAAGTACAGCTAGGCCAAATTGCCATTTTGCCCCTATAGTTACATCTCACTCCTAAAGTACCACTGATTCCTCTAATGAACAATACAACATAGTCCAACTATGTGTGAACACCTCTTGGGCCAAAAGAAAATGTGTGGTGCCACATCGTTCAAGTCCCGTAATCATCCTTTAAGGAGCTATCTATCTACTTGCCCCTGCCTCGGAGAAGAAGTAAATTTCATCTTGTATAGCTGAGTTCTTAGCTCCCAAATCAGACGAATCCCCAAAATGGTAGGTTTAAGTCAGCATTCTGGCCACTCGCACCCATGCAAATCAAAGGACCGCCCTCAATGGTAGAAGTTCCCAACTCACTCAGGATTGAGGTCATGTTACCTATGGTCATCCTAGTGAAGTGAAGTCTCAGTTATGAACAGTGTTATATAACAAGACGTTAACACTTCGTGGTCAGGTTTTATGCAAACTCTTTGTATAGGGCGCCCCCGCTCGCATGTCCCCTACAAGAATGATTAGGATCAGACCATCTGTGACAAGTCACAACACTTGTGACCATTCCACAAAGCAGGCCGCATCCGTAGCTTTACTAAGATAAGGTTTCCCTCCTATATCCATATACTACAGACCATTTTGGTTATCACTCAAGACATGATCCACTTGTATGTCACCGTATACTTGTTTGAGTCACATACAGATAACCAGAAATTTTATGTTTATTGGTTTGTGGTAAAATCTAAATGTGCAAAGTCAAGTAGTGAAGTAAATATCATTTATATTATACATCACAAGTGTTCGTACAAAATTATTTACAAAGTACTGAACACGAGACTTTAGGGTACAAACCCTAATACTCTCCCACTTGTCCTAAAGCAAAGTGGGGAGTATAAGTAAACAGGCACAAAACAATAAACTAGGGCATAAAAACCCAGTGCAACAAAATCTCCCACTTGCCCTAGTCCAGCCGCGAGTGGTCCCGTAGACCCATGCTCTGATGGTGACTCTCAAACACTGTAGCCGTGAGAGCCTTCATAAATGAATCAAAAACGTTTTTCTCCGAGGCGATCTTCGTGACGATCATGTCACCTCGATGCACTATCATGCGGATTGACTTTACATGGCAACAGGTGAGAAAGTCTCCTCATAGTCGACTCCCTCCACCTAGGTTTAACCCTTTGCCACAAGTCGAGCCTTGAAGGTTTGCACCTTCTCATCAGCACCCCGTTTGCGCTTGTAGATCCATTTACAACCTATAGGTCTTACTCAGGATGATCTACAAGATCCCATATCGAGTTGAAGTACATCAACTCCATCTCGAGATTCATGGCTTTGACTCATTCATCTCGGTCAACATCCTCCATTGCCTTTTTATAGGACAACGGATCCTCAACGTCGCCATCTATCACCATAGCTAGGATTTTTGTGAAACCCAGATAGCGATCAGGCAGGTTCATAATCCTCCCACTGCATCGAGGTTCCCTCAACTCTTGAGGTGGAACCGACTTACCAGATGAACTATCATCAACAATTCTGGTTGATGAAGTAGGTTCTTCAATAACTCTTGTTGAAGCTTCAGTAGTTTCTTTCGAAAGCTCACTTAACACATCTTTACTACGTGGACTATGCTCCCTGATATGATCCTCCTTTAGAAAAGTAGCATTCGTGGAAACAAACATTTGGATTTCGGACGGATCATAAAAGTAACCTCCTTGTGTACCTTTTGAGGTAGCCTACAAAGAGGCACAACCTCGATTGTGATTCTAACTTCTTGGGATTTGCCTCAAGCACATGTGTTGGGCAACCCCATATGCGGAAGTGACGTAAACTAGCTTTACGCCCGTTCCACAACTCCAGAGGTTTCTTGCAACACTCTTAGAAGGAACACAATTGAGAATGTATACCGCAGTCTCCACTGTGAAACCCCAAAACGTGTTCGGTAAGGAAGCGTAACTCATCATCGAACGAACTATGTTCAACAAGGTTCTGGAGAAATTCATTGGCATTTAGATTGAGTTATGGCAGATTTAAACATCTCTATGTTATGGAGGGAACTTACGGCTAAAGGTCTTAGCACATACAAGTTATTTTCCAGTTTAGCTATACAAATTTCAACACCATCCTTACGAATAAACGCTTTATTCAATAGTATAATTGTATTATAACAAACACTTCACAGAAATAAGGTTCCTTTTTAAGTTCAAAAACTACAAAGACATCTTTTAATATAAGAAACCTATTGTGTAAAGTAAACTGGATATCTCCTACTGCCACAACTGAGATGAAATGCCCTGGTGCCTACTCGCATCATCATCTCACCAGCCCCCAACTGTCGCCAGGGTCTAATCCTTTTTTTCTACTTGGCCTTAGGCTTAGCAGCTTTTTTTTTCCTCCAAATAACGAGGATAATTCTTCTTCCAGTGTCCATCCAGGTTATAGTGGAAACATTTTCCTTTTCCAACCGGCGGTGGACACTTCTTCTGGGCGACAGGTGGCAGGTTAGTAGGCGCATTCCCTTTCCCTTTACCACCCTTCTTCTTCTTCCCCTTTCCAGAGTTAGAAGTGGAAGGTGCAGACTTTGTTCCTGAGGTCGAACCTCGATAAAACTTTTTAGAGGAAGAGACAACATTTGCCTCACCTCTCTTTTTCTCCTTACCTTTTAGCAAGGATTAGTAAGTCTGTAACTCGTTGAGGAGAGTGGTAAGGGAGTATTCCACTTTGTTAAGAATCGCATTGCTGACAAAGTGAAGAAAGCTCTTTGGAAATGAATGCAGGATAATTCTAACCTGACTACCCTCATCGATCTTAGACCCATTCATCTCTGCCATGTTAAAGTGGACCATCATATTCAGCACGTGTTCACGAACAGAGATGTCTTCTTCCATTTTGGAGCTGAAAATGTGTTTCAGAGCCTCATGCTTAAGCTGTCTAGATGGTTGTCCAAACATTCCCCGCAGGGACTCCATAATCTCACGTGCTGAGACCATAGACTCATGTTTCTTGGCCAACACGTCACTAAGATTGGCCAGAATATAGGCTCGGGCCTTCTCATTTGCCCGTGTCCAACACGCGTACACTGCCCGAACATTTCGAGTAGCCTTCTGAGGTAGAATAGAAGGACATTCCTCTGTTAGGACAAACTTGAGATCCTTGATGATGAGTATCGTCATGAGCATATGATTCCAACTAGAATATTCGAGGCCGTTCAATTTTTCGACGCTTAGTAAATTGATAGTGGGTTAAGCCATTAAAAACGTTCCTGAAAAAAAAACAACCGTTTATAAGACTTTGCAAAAACCACATTTTAATTAACCAATTAATTTTTAGCAAAACAGGTTCTAAGTACCCTAAGTGAAAAGACTTCTATTTTGCAATGATGTCCTAGTGAGGCAGGACAAACGTCACCGGTGGGGTGATCTGATGGCTCTTCACTGGGATGAGACAATCTCAACCATTAGGCAAAACCAACTCTTGGAACTAAACCTAATAGCCACTATTTATTCAGTCCAGAATAGTTAACCCTTAACAATCCTACATAAGTGTAACTCCTCGTTTTCGGCCCCAGAGTCCTGCCTTAATGCGTTTACCGTAGGGTAAAGCTAGATTAGGATAAGAGACTAAGTAACCTTATCCTCTTACAGGAGATCAAATAAAGAAACACGCAAAACAACCATCCTATAGGGGGACACTCCCAGGGTGCCACGAGGCGATGTGTAAAATTTTTATTCAATCCAACGAGGGAGACCGAGGGATATGCTATCACATTTCCCGCTTCCACTTACTATGAACACTCTCTCCATCCACCTTGATATTGACCTACCCAAACACCATCTGTTGGGGGGACATGCCAAAGGTGCCTCGAGGCCGAGGGTAGATCTCATGGTGTGGACTATGAGTGGGAAACGCGAGAGGTGAAAATGAAGCATCAAATGCCCCAAGAACCTTCCACTGAATGTTCTACCTAGGGGTTTATTAACCTAGACAATCCGGCTACTGATTATGATCTAAGTCATTTATAAAGTTTGCTAAAAAACAACTTTTGTCTTTGAAATAATAAAAAATCCAAGTAGTCACATTAAACTCTTTAATGGACTGACCTTAGTCTGCATGCATCAAATCTATCTAAATTACCTTTCCAGGTAGGTTCCCAAGTAGGGGTGTTATGTTGTCGTCATCTTAAATACCCCAGCCTAGATAGAACCCGCCTTCGACAAAAGGTCTACTATAGATAGACTTACTACATATGGATCTTTTACTAATTATTTTAGTTCTAATTTCATTTTATAACCATTTATAAAATAAACAACTAAAACACTCATCCTACTTGACGAAGTATTTATAACGCTTATAAATATAATGAAAGAAAATAAATAAAGCATACATAAATATAACCCTTATATTATATTACGCATGAGCATGCATTTATGTAAATTAAAGCATGTTTCTCTAAATTATAACACTTATAATAAAGAAAATATATATGACCTAAGGTGGGGTTTATCTATATGTGCATACCATATGACATATTAAAAACCTATATCGCATGTAAAAAATGAAGGATTTATGGACCGGAATGAGCCTTTACAAAACGAAATGAAATAACCCTATCTGTTACATTTTTCATCGAGCAAATCAGTTCACAGGCGAACCGGGTCTTGAACTGCTAGGAGAACTCCATCATGTAGTAAATTTCGTAGGTAGACGATCGTTCAGCGCGTATTAGATGATAGAAGCATAATTAAACGATCACATAGACGACGACGAGGCTGTGAAGCCTGATCGTCTATGCGATTGCGTAGCACGACGACAGGTAAACGATTTACCTTGCATTATTAAGCGATCATTTAGTCATTTACTAAGCGATGAAGTTTGCTGATCTAAACGATTGCCAGTGCACACGCGTTTAACGATACACGAGCATCTCATCGTCTAATCGATGCGTGCAACCAGGTAAACGATTTACCTTGCGTTATTTAAGATGACGGCAGAACACCCCTACCTAGGAACCTACTTGGAAAGGTAATTTAGATAGATTTGATGCATGCAAACTAAGGCCAGTCCATTAAAGAGTTTAATGTGACTACTTGTTTTTTTTATTTCAAAGACAAAAGTTGTTTTTTAGCAAACTTTATAAATGACTTAGATCATAATCAGTAGTCGGATTGTCTAGGTTAATAAACCCCTAGGTAGAACATTCAGTGGGAGGTTTTTGGGGCATTTGATGCTTCATTTTCACCTCTCGCGTTTCTCCCTCATAGTCCACATCGTGAGATCTACCTCGGCCTCGAGGCACCTTTGGCGTGTCCCCCAACAGATGGTGTTTGGGTAGGTCAATATCAAGGTGGATGGAGAGAGTGTTCATAGTAAGTGGGAGCGGAAAGTGCGACAGCATATCCCTTGGTCTCCCTCGTAGGATTGAATAAAGTTTCTGCGCATCGCCTCGTGGCACCCTAGAAGTGTCCCCCTATAGGATGGTTGTTTTGCGCGTGTCTTTATTTGATCTCCTGGAAGAGGATAAGATTACTTAGTCTCTTGTTCTAATTTTTCTTTACACTACGGTAAGCGCATTAAGGCGGGACTCTAGGGCCGAAAACAAGGGATTACACTTACGGAGGATTGTTAAAGGTTAACTATTCTGGACCGAACAAATGGTGGCTATTAGGTTTAGTTCCAAGAGTTGGTTCTGCCTAATGGTTGAGATTGTCTCATCCTAGTGAAGGGCCATCCGATCACCCCACCGGTGACGTTTGTCCTGCTTACTAGGGTATCAATGCAAAATAGAAGTCTTTTCACTTAGGGTACTTGGAATCTGTTTTGCTAAAAATTAATTGGTTAATTCAAAAGTGGTTTTTGCAAAGTCTTATAAAAGGTTATTCATTTTTTTTTTTAGCAACAGTTTTTTAATGGCATCAGCCACTATCAATTTTCTTAGCGCCGAAAAATTGAATGGCCAAAATTATTCAAGTTGGAAACATATGCTCATGACGATACTCATCATCGAGGATCTAAAGTTTGTCCTTACGAAGGAATGTCCTCCTATTCCACCTCAAGACGCTACTCGAAATGTTCGGACAGTGTACAAGCGTTGGATACGGGTAAATGAGAAGGCCCGAGCCTATATTCTGGCCAGTCTAAGTGACGTTTTGGCCAAGAAACACGAGTCCAAGGTCTCAGTTCGTGAGATCATGGAATCCCTGCAGGGAATGTTCAGACAGCCGTCTGGACAGCTCAAGCATGAGGCTCTGAAACACATCTTTAGCTCCAAAATGGCGGAAGGTACCTTTGTTCGTGAACACGTACTGAATATGATGGTCCACTTTAACGTAGCGGAGATGAATGGGTTTAAATTCGATGAGGGCAATCAAGTTAGCATTATCTTGCATTCATTGCCGGAGAGCTTCCTCCACTTTGTTAGCAATACAATTCTCAACAAAGTGGACTACTCCCTTACCACCCTCTTCAAAAAGTTACAGACATACCAATCCTTGCTGAAAAGTAAGGAGAAAAAGGGAGGTGAGGCAAATGTTGTTTCATCCTCTAAAAAGTTCTATCGAGGTTCGACCTCAGGAACAAAGTCTGCACCTTTAACTACTAACTCTGAAAAGGGGAAGAAGAAGAATGGTGGTAAAGGGAAAGGGAATGCGCCTGCTAACCAGCCACCTATCGCCCAGAAAAAGCGTCCACCACCGGTTGAAAAAGGAAAATGTTTCCACTGTAACTAGGACGGGCACTGGAAGAGGAATTGTCCTCTTTATCTGAAGGAAAAGAAGGCTAAGGCCAACGCAGACCAAGGTAAACATGATTTGCTTGTATTAGAAACTTGTTTAGTGGAGAATGATGATTCTACTTGGATATTAGATTCGGGCACCACTAATCATGTATGTTCTTCTTTTCAGAGGATTAGATCCTGGCGACAGTTGGAGGGTGGTGAGATAACGATACGAGTAGGCACCGAACACGTCGTCTCAACTGTGGTAGTAGGAGACATACAGTTTACTTTACATAATAGATCTCTTATATTAAAAGATGTCTTTGTAGTTCCTGAACTAAAAAGGAACCTTATTTCTATAAAGTGTCTATTACAATACAATTACACTATTTCTTTTATTCTTAAGGATGGTGTTGAAATTTGTACAGCTAAACTGGAAAATAACTTGTATGTGCTAAGATCTTTAGCCTTAAGTTCCCTCCATAACATAGAGATGTTTAAATCTGCTGTAACTCAATCTAAACATCAACGAGTTTCTCCAAAAAAAAAAATGTCAAACTTTGGCACCTTAGATTAGGGCACATCAATCTCAATGGGATTGAGAGATTGGTGAAGAATGGCCTTTTAAGCGAGTTAGAGGAAAATTCTATACCAGTGTGCGAATCTTGCCTTGAAGGTAAGATGACTAAACGACCTTTTACTGGAAAAGGTTACCGAGCCAAAGAGCCTCTTGAATTAGTACATTCTGACCTTTGTGGTCCTATGAATGTGCAAGCTCGAGGAGGCTATAAGTACTTTATCAGTTTTACTGATGATTACTCGAGATATGGGTATGTCTATCTGATGCAACAAAAGTCTGAATCTTTTAAAAAGTTCAAATTGTTTAAGGCTGAAGTTGAAAATGCTTTGGATAGACAAATAAAAACACTTTGATCAGATCGAGGTGGAAAGTTTTTGGATTGTGAGTTCCAAGACTATTTATTAGAATATGGAATCGTTTCCCAACTCTCGGCACCGGGTACACCTTAGCAAAATGGTGTAGCAGAGAGGAGAAATAGAACCTTGTTGGACATGGCTCGTTCGATGATGGGTTACACTTCCTTATCGGACTCATTTTGGGGTTTCGTCGTGGAGATTGTGGTATACATTCTCAACTGTGTTCCTTTTAAGAGTGTTGCAAGAATACCTCTGGAGTTGTAGAACGAGCATAAAGCTAGTTTACGTCACTTCCACATATGGGGTTGCCCAGACATGTGCTTGAGGCAAATCCCAAGAAGTTGGAATCACGATCGAGGTTGTGCCTCTTTGTAGGCTACCCCAAAAGATACACGAAGAGGTTACTTTTATGATCCGTCCGAAATCCAGGTGTTTGTTTCCACGAACGCTACTTTTCTGGAGAAGGATCATATCAGGGAGCACAGTCCACATAATAAAGACGTGTTAAGTGAGCTTTCTAAAGAAACTACTGAAGCTTGACAAGAGTTGTTGAAGGACCTGTTTCATTAACCAGAATTGTTGATGATAATATCCATCTGGTAGGTCGGTTCCACCTCAAGAGTTGAGGGAACCTCGACGTAGTAGGAGGGTTACGAACCCGCCCGATCGCTATTTAAGTTTCACGAAAAATCCTAGCTATGTTGATAGATGACGACGTTGAGGATCCGTTGTCCTATAAAAAGGCAATGGAGGATGTTGACCGGGATGAATAGGTCAAAGTCATGAATCTCGAAATGGAGTCGATGTACTTCAACTCGGTATGGGATCTTGTAGATCAACCTGATGAGGTAAGATCTATAGGTTGTAAATGGATCTACAAGCGCAAACGGGGTGCTAATGGGAAGGTACAAACCTTCAAGGCTCGACTTGTGGCAAAGAGTTATACCCAGGTGGAGGGAGACGACTATGAGGAGACTTTCTCACTTGTTGCCATGTTAAAGTTGATCTACATGATAGTACATCGAGGTGACGTGATCGTCACGAAGATCACCTCGGAGAAAAACGTTGCTGATTCATTTACAAAGGCCCACATGGCTATAGTGTTTGAGGGTCACCTTCATAGCATGGGTCTATGAGACCACCCGTGGCTGGACTAGGGCAAGTGGGAGATTTTGTTGCACTGGGTTTTTATGCCCTAGTTTATTGTTTTGTGCCTGTTTACTTGTACTCCCCACTTCACTTTAGGACAAGTGGGAGATTGTTGGAGTTTGTGCCCTAAAGTCTCGTGTCCAGTAGTTTGTAAACAACTTTGTACGAACACTTGTGATGTATAATATAAATGATATTTACTTCACTACTTGATTTTGCACATTTAGATGTTTTTCATTTTACCACAAACCAATAAACATAAAATCCCTAGTTATCTGTATGTGACTCAAGCATGTATGTGGTGACATACAAGTGGATCATGTCTTGAGTGATAACCAAAATGGTTTGTAGTATATGGATATAGGAGGGAAACCTTATCCTAGTAATGTTATGGATGCGGCCCGCTTTGTGGAATGGTCACAAGTGTTGTGACTTGTCACAGATGGTCTGATCCTGATCATTCGTGTAGTGGACATGTGAGCAGGGGTGTCCTATACAAAGAGTTTGTATAAGACCTGACCACGAAGTGTTAACGTCTAGTTATATAACACCATTCATAATTGAGACTTCATTTCACTAAGATGACCATAGGTAACATGACCTCAATCCTGAGTGAGTTGGGAACTCCTGCCATTGAGGGCGGTCCTTTGATTTGCATGGGTGCGAGTGGTCAGAACGCCGACTCAAACCTACCATTTTGGGGATTCATCTGATTTGGGTGCTAGAAACTTAGCTACACAAGATGGAATTCACTCCTTCCCCGAGGCAGGGGCAAGTAGATAGATAGCTCCCTTAAGGGCTGATTCCAGGGATTGAACGATGTGGCGCCACGCACCTTCTCATGGCCCGAGAGGTGTTCACACATAGTAGGACTATGTTTTATTATTCATTAGAGGGATCAGTGGTACTTAAGGAGGAAGATGTAATTACAGTGACAAAACGGTAAATTGGCCTGCTGTAATTAAGAGCATCTGTGAAAGGTCATCGTACTGATGATTGGTTATATCCAATGGACATAGAGATATATCTATGGCAAGAAGAGTTCAACTGTCGGTCTTTAGTGGAATGCCTGACAGATAACGGATGGTGGATATCGTGACTAAAGAGTTTAGTCAACTACTCATGTACTGTTGGAGCTTCGAGCCATAGGTCCATAAGGTCCCCTTGGTAGCTTGGATACAAGATGAGAATCAGTTTTTGGGTCAATTTGAAATGTTTTAATTGACAAGAGGGAGATCGATTATATATGATATAATTGAACGAGTTAATTAAATATGATATAATTAACTTTATGTATGAGATACATTAATTTGGAGGAAATTAGATATAAATATGAATATTATAATTAATATTCGATATTAATTTATAATTTATGAATGTGATAAGATCACATTAATTTGACAGTTTTAAAAGGAAATGGGAAGGCACGTCTTCGTGTAAAATAACGGACGAGTGCATTATAAATAGCAGACGGTATGTTGATCTCGGTATGCACGTGTATTGTGGAAAAGATAGTGTCATCGTTTAGAAAATCAGTGCCTATACGATAGGACTGCACGATCGCTTACATATACGATATTGCTAAGCGATCACATACTAATTACACCGTCGCGCGCTATTATCTATACGATCATTTACCTTTTTACTAAGCGATCGTTTAGCTCCTGATATTTACTAAATGATCGTATAGACGATCGCTTAGTTTTTCCTACGCGATCGTTTTGGACGATCGCTCTCCCTTTTTCCTACACGATCGTTTACCTTTTCCTACACGATCGTTTAGACAATCGCTTACTTTTACTACACGATCGTACACTTTACCTAAACGATCAAGCATATTGTCTATGCGATAGACGACCGCATCTCCCACTTGCTTGATCGTTGTGTACGGTCGCTCTTTCTCCTTCTCTCTACCAAATTCGAACAAAGGCCACACTTTGGATTCTCACTCCAAGAATACTGAGGGCTCTAAGTGGTGTTGTCTTCTCTGATTCCTTCTGTCCGAGTGGTGATTGTTCGAGGTAGACGGTTGGGCTTCAGACTCGCTGTGAAGAAGAAATCTTTATCTGGTATGATTTCTTGATCCCTTTTGCATCATGAAAGTATGTTTGAATGTATATGCGATAATTCTGTCACAATGAATTGGAAAGATCCGCTTTCACCTATAGGTACTCTTGAATAAGAGTTCCTTCAATTGGTATCAGATGAAGCCAATCATTCCACTAAAGACCGACAATTGAACTCTTCTATGTCCATTGGATATAACCAATCATGAGTACGATGACCCTTCATAGATGCTCGTAAATACAGCTAGGCCAAATTACCGTTTTGCCCTGTATTTACATCTCACTCCTTAAGTAGCACTGATTCCTTTAATGAACAATACAACATAGTCCAATTATGTGTGAACACCTCTCAGGCCAAGAGAAGGTGCGTGGCGCCATATCGTTCAAGACCCGGAATCAGCCCTTAAGGGAGTTGTCTATCTACTTACCCCTGCCTCGAGGAAAGCATGAATTCCATCTTGTATAGTTGAGTTCCCAGCTCCTAAATCAGACGAATCCCCAAAATAGTAGGTTTGAGTCGGTGTTCTAGCCACTCGCACCCATGCAAATCAAAGGACCGCCCTCAATGGTAGGAGTTCCCAACTCACTCAATATTGAGATCATGTTACCTATGGTCATCCTAGTGAAGTGAAGTCTCAGTTATGAACGGTGTTATATAATGAGACGTTAACACTTCGTGGTCGGGTTTTATACAAACTCTTTGTATAGGACATCCACACTCGCATGTCCCCTACAAGAATGATTAGGATCAGACCATCTGTGACAAGTCACAACACTTGTGACCATTCCACAAAGCAGGCCGCATCCGTAGCTTTACTAAGATAAGGTTTCCCTCCTATATCCATATACTACAGACCATTTTGGTTATCACTCAAGACATGATCCACTTGTATGTCACCGTATACTTGTTTAAGTCACATACAGATAACCAGAAATTTTATGTTTATTGGTTTGTGGTAAAATCTAAATGTGCAAAGTCAAGTAGTGAAGTAAATATCATTTATATTATACATCACAAGTGTTCGTACAAAGTTGTTTACAAACTACTGGATACGAGACTTTAGGGCACAAACCCCAACACATAGGGATGAAGTAAAACAAAGCAGACACAACCAAAAACTTTGAAAAGAGAATAAGAGGGAGGAGTGTCATACAATCGCTCAAAATGGGACACATTGTGGAGAACAATAGAGGGAAGGCGGTTGATAACATAGACAGATATGAGTGCAGCTTCTCCCTAAACTTTTAAGGACAAGATGCGGAGAGAAGTTGTGCACGGACAGAGTTGAGAATATGGCGATGCTTTCTTTCAGGTTTACCATTTTGTTGAGAAGTATAAGGACATGAGTGTTGGACAAGTGGGTTAGGAATAAGAGTAGGTAAGAGTCCTTATTCTCCATGGCATTGTCCTTCTGAAGAATTTTGATGGTTTGAGAAGATTGAGTTTGAATCATTATAGCAAATTCAATGTAAACTTGGGGTAAAGATGAACGATTCTTAAGAAAATATATCCAAGTAAACCGAGAGTAGACACAATGAACAAAAAAGAATATCGATAACCATTTATTGTAGGCTAGGAGCAGGGCCCCAAATGTCGAAATGAATAAGACCAAATAGTTTATCACATAGAGATGCTGAAGTAGGAAACGATAAAGCAGGCTGTTTTTCCAGCTTACAATGTAAACAATCAAATGAACGAAATTGAGAGGCATTACTTAAAGTACCAATGGAAATTAGGCTATGAAGTTTTTCATATGACGCATGACCAAGATGAAGGTACTACTGATATGTGTCGGTATCTATGATAGCTGCAGACATAGATGGCAGAACAGGAGGTTGAAAGGATGTGAGCTCAAATAATCTTTCCACCTTGCAACCCGTGCCAACCATCTAACCCGTCTGTGGCTTCTAAACCTGACAGCCATGGGAGGAAAAGAGAACAGTTAGTCTCAGGTCACACAGTTTTCCAATAGAGAAAAGATTAAAGGTCAAGTGTGGGACATGATAAGTAGTGGATAGACTAATACTCGGTGTACTAACAGTTCCAACATGTGAAATAGGCATGTGGTTACCATCAGCATAATATACCAGAGGCAGGGATTGTACGGGGGTGGAGGAAGACAACAATGCCATATTTGAGGTTATGTGATTGCAATGGGCTAAATCAAAGAGCTAAGATGTACCTGGTGTGACGGAAAGGGCAGAAGAATTGGGAGAGAGCACCTGTTTCAGCAATCCTTGAAGATTGTTGATCTTGATACTTGGAGGATTGTGGGGTACCACATATGAGGCAGTGGCAGCGGCAGAGAACCATGCTCAGGGGAATTCTTAGATTTATTGGTGTATTCGGGAGGTCGAGGTGGTTTGGTAGGACACTTGTCCAGGATATGACCCCGTCTGTGGCAGTACTTGCACTCAATGATGAGGCAACTGAAAAACTTGTGACCATGCTATTTACAGTTCTTGCAAAAAAGTCGACTTAGTTGGAAATCGTGATGGCTGGTTGCGAGAGCAACGTTCGAGGAAGAAAAGGTAACCAAATTCGCCTCTCCTCAAAGAGAATTTCCTGAATTGCAACATTAAGAGATGGTAGAAGACTTCAATGTAACAAGGCAGCACAAACAAACTCGTACTCAGGACGAAGCCCTATAAGAACCTTGATAAGTCATAGATGATCTGGACTGATCTTAGCCTAGTCTAATTGAGTTTAAATAGGCTGAAGAATAGCAAGGTACTCATTCACGGATTGTTCGATCTCTTGACTTGTGCCAACTAGAGTAGTATGAAGTTGATAGTAGTGAGCAAGGCCCATAGTTTGGAATCGTCTGGACAGTAAATCCCAAAGTTCTTTAGTTATGTCGAACGTATCAAACTGAGTGTGAATGGCTGGGATAAAGGTATTACCCAACCAAGTGATGATTCTTGTTGTCCCAGTCTTCTAATCTGTCCACAAACTTACTGTCTTCTTCAGTGGCTCCTTTGACGGGTTTAACGACATCACCTGTTACAACTCGCCATAGTTTACGATCAATCATGAAGCTCTTCATTTGATAGGTCCAAGTAATATAGTTGGTGCCATCAAGGATTGTGCTGATAGGATGAAAGATGTCATTTTTCTCCATTTATAATGAGAAGAAAAGAAAAAAACCAATAGGAATGGCTCGACTCACGAAACGACTCGGTGGCTCGGCTTGATTTTGCTTACCCAGCTCGACTTGCGGTTCTTCACGGGTTAAGGAGGCTTATCTTCATGGGTCGGTTCTTCAGGGTTTGTCTTCATGCACGATGTGTCTTCAGGGGTCGGTTGCAATCGTCCGACGGACAGGGTTCTTCACGGAGTTCTAGACGGAATGGAAGGAGACCCAACAGGACAGTCTCTTCGATGTACGGTGTGTTCGATCTGGTTAATCAAACCAATTAGCAAACTAGTTTGACGGATGGCAGCAATGAATGGATAATCGGAGCAGACGGACAACATGTTCGATGGACGGAGTTTCCTTCACTGGTGTGAGAGGATGCACGCGAACTAGATCTGGGTTGATGGTAACAATGATAAAGAACAAGGAGAAGAAGAAAACCAATTAGAAAGGCTCTAATACCATGTTGAGAAACAAGACCTGAATGAATGATTTCTGTATGTATTCTATTGATCAATAACATAATCGTACAAGTATAAATAGCTTGATACAAGAACTAAAACTAGCTAACAGAACCTCTAACAAAGCTCAACCTACCATCTAAAAATTCTAACAGAAGAAGACTGACTTTACAATTTAACAATTATTATTATTTATCAACATTGTTCTCCAAAATGACATAAATTTGCTAGACCAATTTAACAATTATTATTATTATTTATCAACATTGTTCTTCAAAATAACATAAATTTGCTAAATCCTCCTTTAGAGAAAACATAAGCTCAAGTGAGTTGGGGCATGAGGTACGATCATAATGGTTTGGTTTGGTTTGGTTTGAATTTTGATATTGCTGCTATCGAGAACCTTTCTTCATGCTCTTGGGTTATCTACCAACATGATTATTCTGTGTTTTGTTTTAGAAGGAAAGCATGCAAAGATTCGAGCTCTCAACGTGGGATACATAAATACATCCTTGAAAATTCTGTGAAGAAGGGAAAAAAAACCTATGACTCAAGGTATGTTTTGATATAAAATATTTTCATTTGCATGATTTGATGGAGTTTTTAGCTATTGTATGATATTTGTGTGGGAATTACCAATAAAATATGACAAAGATTCTTGCTAATTCAAGATATTTGCATGAAAATTACGGGCAAAATATGGTTGCAAGGTATTTCTAAGTTGCTTTTAATATGTGTGATAGCATATGATAAGATTTTAACTGGAGTAGAAGGTATTTGTTGAGCTAAATATGAGACTTGACTTCATTCGATAGCTAAGGTATTTAAACCATAAAGGTATAACTTTTATATTTTTCTTTTAGTGATATTATTCTTGTTTAAGAACTAAAGTTATGTTTGATATTCTGTTGTTTTATTTTTTGCTTCACAATAAGTAGATCTAAAAATTCAAATTTAGAAAATTTAGGTAGTTTAGTTAATTAGATCTTGTTTTAGGTTGTTAAAACTATTTTGAAATACTCCATATTTATAGGGATTTGACTGAAGGGCTATTTTGTCTAATATTAAATTTTAAATAATATGCAAATTAGTAGATTGGCTATTTTCCCAAACAAAAATCTATTTGATTATTTTTCTAAAATGAAATTCTGTTTTGGCTATTTGTTCAGCTGTCACTTAAATTTAGGCCTTTTTTTTCAAATGAAAACTTAAAAAGTTGCCCAATTCCCCAAGTTTATAAGCCTACCCATAGCCCAAGTGAGTTGAACATCTTCAACATTTCAACTCTTATTGGATTGTAGCCCATTTTTTACACCTTTGGGCCTATTCCAATTAGCCCTTTTTGTTTGAAAGATGATTTTTCTCTTTATTTCTTCAATTTTCTTCTCTTTATGAATGGCTTAAAATCCAACCATAGAAATATGGATTGTTTATCTCTAATTCTTCCAATTAAACATAACAAAATCCAAATTAATTTAAGTTTTTTTTTTTTTTTGGAGAGGCTTTTAGTTCATTGGAATTCCCATTAAAAAAAAAAATTAAACAATTAACTTCATCTATACTATTTTGAGTTGAATTTGAAATTAACTTAAGTTAAAAATAGAATTAAGCTTGAAAGTAAAAATAAATATTTGTGTTAACAATTAATCAATTAAAATTTATGACTATATATTCTCATAGGTAGAAATAAAGTACATCCAACTTAGTAGACTCGAGAATTAAACCCAACCAAAACAGAGTATTTAAAAAACCCAAATTAATTATTAGTTCACACAATTCAATCTAAACCATATGGATTTTGGGTAGAATTCCTTGAGTTTCAGATTATATATATACATATTAACTCATATTCATCTAATCTGCCAACGTGAACTTAATTTAACAGTAAATGACATAATCTTTTTCTTTAAAAATCAAAAGTTTGATCTTCCATCAGTTTGTGTACTTCAGAAGAATACTCCTCTACCCTCATCTTCTATTGTCGATCTCCTAGAAATGGACAAAGTAGTAATTTCACCTCCCATTGATTATACTCAAGACTCCAATTACAACTCTCCACATTCTTCATCTTCTTCTTCCCTTCTTCCATTTTCATACAACACAACCCCAAGTAACCATTATAAAAACCATTGACTCTTCACAAATCAAAACAACCAGAAAAGAAGAACAAGAAAAAAAAAAAGACATTATTATTATTATTGTCAGTATCACCCACCAGCATGAGAGCCAGCAACCACTTAATTGGCCTCCTAAACTTCATAACCTTCCTCCTCTCCCTCCCCATCATCGGCGGGGGCGTGTGGCTGAGCAGCCGCGCCAACACCACCGATTGTCTCAAGTTCCTCCAGTGGCCTCTCATCGGCATCGGTGTCGCCATCATGGTCGTCTCTCTCGCTGGCTTCGGTGGCGCCTGCTACCGCAACACTTTCCTTATGTGGTTCTACCTCTTTGTCATGTTCTTCGTCATCGGCGCCCTTGTCGGCTTCATCATTTTCGCTTACGCCGTCACCGAGAGAGGCTCTGGCCGCCCTCTCCCCAATCGAAACTATTTCGATTACTATTTACAGGACTATTCCGGGTGGCTCAGGGATCGTGTGGCGGATGATACCTACTGGGCTAAGATTAGTTCATGTGTTAGAGACTCCAAAGCTTGCCAGAAAATTGCTAGAACCGTCTCCGGCGTGCCGGAGACCGTCGATATGTTTTACCTTAGACATCTCACTCCTGTTGAGGTACGTACATGTTTTTATATATATATATTTTTTAAAAAAAAAAAAAATTGACCCATTACAAATATAACAATCAAGTTTAAAGTATTATAAGTAAATATAACAAAATTTAAATTCAACTCTGGTAATTTATCAGTGATAAGTCTATATTGTTAATAAGATTTTATCAGTAATAGAGTCCGTCACCAATAAATGTTGCTATATTTATAATTTTTTAAAAATATTGTTATACATTTAATTATTACCTTTAAAAATACTACCAATTGTAATTATCTTTTTAGAATAAAACTCTTTTATTAATAATATTTTAGACGAATAGTATTTCTTCAAATTTAGAGACACAAATACAACTTCTTTTTATAATAATAATTGCGTGGAAGGATTGAAACTCCGACCTCTTGGATTGGAGTGTATGTCAATACTACTAAGTTAAGTTCACTTTAGCACATATATCATTAATTTAGAGATATAAAGCTCGGTTACTTTCATTTATCATGTTTGAAGTTAATGACCAAATTTCAACCTCTAATCTAAATGAGACTATATATTTAACCTAGTTGAGTTATGATTTTTGTTTTTGTTTTTGTTTTTTTTTAAATGTTTATAGGTCGGCTTAAAAGGTGATTGAACTCCTTAATCAATTAACAAGTAGAATACAAATTAAGGGGAAAAAAAGGGTAAACTATAGAGTCGTTAACTATTAATTAAAACATTATTATTAATTGTTATTATGTTCGACTTTAATTTGATTTTGCTATTATTTTATAAAAATTATTCTTGTAGGGTTTTTTCTTAAAAATAAATAAAATAAGCGTGATTCAACCGAAAAGAAAGCTTATATTATGAAAGTCAAAGCTTCGATTTTCTCTGGTCTAAATATTTTCTTATAAAAAGTTTTTTTATTTTTTTTGTTTTTTAAAAGATAAAAAAAGAAAAAGAAAAAGGGATTAATTTAAGAGAGGAGATCTGAATTTAAGGAAAGTTTTGTTGCATGTGGATGGTCTTATTATTAGCGATGGGCTGCAATACACGGCCCATTCCAATATTCTGGCTCTCTGGTCCACGTCAGATCCTCTGGCCCCACTTTTAATTAATCTGTTTTATCCTTATCTACTCACAACTCCCAATCGAGATTTAAAATATTGTTGACGGAAATATGGATGTTTTAATTTGATGAAAATTTGGATAGAAATATCGATAAAATATTGATTTCAGTAAATATTTTTAAAGAAATTTAAAAAAGATCCAACCTATGAAAACATAAATTTAATACTATACTCCCAACTCAATTTTCATCCATTCCTAAATTCAATTTCATTATTATTATTATTTGTGAAGTCTTTTTCTTTCATGAATTAAATTATGTTTCACAAAATGTATTTCAAATTATGTTAGTATTTAATTTTAAATATTATTCAAGTAAATTTTAATAATATTTCGATTTTTGTCTCACCTTTTTTATCATCATATTCTTAATGTTCCAAATATGTTGTTTTTAACAATATTTTGCTCTTTATATATATATTTTTTATTTATTTGGTAAAAGGTTTTTATATTTCATTACATGTTCTAAATTATATATATATATATGTCCTTATTTAAAATAAGTGGCTTGATATTAAAGTTAAAGACCATGCATAAGAAAATATACCTTTAATTAGAATGAAAAGAGAAAAAAAAAAAAGTAAAGAAGAGATTTGAAAACAATTCTTTTTTAATAAGTGGGTCTAAAAACTATTTTAGGAAGCGTAATATTTTTTAATTTAATAATTCTCGTAAACAATATTAAATTCAGAATCATTTTTTAAAATTTAAATAATGGTTTTTTTAACTCATCAATAAAATCAAATTATAAATATACGGGAGATTTTCAAAAATAAAAAAATAAGGAAAACCATTTATACAAAATAACAAAATTTTAATTTTATTAGCTAGATGCTGATAAAAGTCTATTGATAAAAACTGATAGAAGTCTATTAGTATCTATCAATATTTATTTTGTTATTTCTATAAATAATTTGACATTTATTTTATCTATAAAATATTTAAAAAAATCTAAATCGATATAGAAATCTCATTTCGTCGGATGAGGAGGTGGTGAAGGAAGTCGTTGAATTCATCATTAGATTCATGAGTTAATCTTTAACTTATAATGTTAATAAATAAGACATTTTTCATGTACTTGTAATTATTAAAAGACACAATAATTAACTTAGATCTAGATTTTAAAAGTATTTTGAATATTAATTTTGAGAGTTTCATAAATGAAATTATAAACATATAAAATTTTGAATTAAAAGTACAACCCAATTCTCAAAATTTCGATAAACGTGGCGTAATCCTAGCCTTTGGACGGTGGCCTTTCTTTATTTCCCAATAACCGTGTACCAAGCGCCATGCATTACATTTAACATTAGATCTTAAATGCAATCAACTTTTTTTCAACTTTTTATTTTTTTATTTTACCATAATGGTGGATAACCAACCTCTAAACACAAGATTATCGTTGTGTTTATCGTGACGTCAATTGAGATATACTCATTTTAATTTTTAAATTCTTTGTTTATTTAATAAAAGATTGATTTTATTGGTAAATTCAACGTAATGGATATGAAATTTTCTGTAAAAATTAGAGGTGATCTTTCTCCGTAGAGATTGAACGTTCGGTTTCCTATTTTTGTAATTATTATATTAGATAGAATTTTTGACTTCGCTCTTTGTCCTTAAATTTTTTCATAATAAATATTTTAGGATCCAAATCAAATACTTTATTTTATATGTATGTTTTTTACCTTGCCTTCTTTTTCTCTCTCTAATTTTGTATTCCTTTTGTGATATTTTAATAATATCTATTTATCCTTTAATATATATTTTTTTTCTCTTTTACTTTTTTTAATATATATATATATATATATGGAACCTATTAATTTTGTTTCCATTAAAAATGATTGGTAAGGTGAAGATTAAAGTCTTATACATTCTTTGACTATTATATAATACAAATCCCTTCATAGAATAACTACATTTCTTGCTTCTTTTTTTTTTTTTCTTGATCGATTTATATTTTGTTTTTAAAATGCCTTGAATCTCTTACTTCATTTTACTTGAGAACATTTAAATATCTTACTTCATTCTATCTCTTTTATTATTTTTAAATTTCATGTATAATATTAACATTTTAAATTTAATTAAAAATATATTCGTTAAAAATTATTTGAAGTACTTCTGTACAAGAAAAATTTTAGGACTACGGTAGTATGAAAAATTTTCCATACTACCTCCACTTGCTACAATAATAGCATTTAATCTTTATAAATAAATAATAAATCAATATCATTTAATGACGTGTCAAATAATGAATGGAAGGAGTTGGTATAGTAATATTAGACTTGAAAATCAAAAGTGATTCCCAAGTTATTTATATATGTTAATTTCTTTTAAACAAATGCTTTTATTTTATTTCTCTATTTTACTTTCTTATTTGACAAAAATTAAGAAAATATTGTCCACATTCAAAGCAATGTGACCATTTTTTAAATAGCAACAAGTCAAATTTTGATATTTTAAAATAAAAGATAATGTAGAATATTTTAAATGATCCAAAGTGAATCTAGAGATCCAATCTTGTTGAGAGTGGGAAGATAATAGAATAAAAATATGCCATCCCAAAACTTTATTATATTCCTCTCTTTATATATCAGAAAAGTGCCTCATTTTGAAGGATAGGAATATTCATTTTTTCCCCTCTCCCATTGCTTTTGTTTGTAAAAGCCACCCTTTTTTTCTTTTTCCTTCCTTGGATATTGATATTCATATTGTAGTTTCTAGGAAGAAGATGACCCTTTTAGGACCAAAGAAATAAGGATAATAATCTTATCCATTATAGAAAAAGAAATATGAAAACCTTCTAAAATTATGGTATCAACCTTATTATTTTCTCAAAGGTATCGATCGAGATTGCTAGATTCTATTTAAATAGTATACAGAAATAAATATATTTTTTGTTTGAAGTTTTGTATATGATTTTCATTTAGTTTCTAAGTTTCAAAATATTACATTTTTAATCTCAATTCAAATTATTACATTTTTTATCCTTGAATTTTGAGTTTAGATTTTAAGATTTTATATGGTTACCTTTGAGTTTTCACTAATTCTACTTTTTAGCCGTTTGTATTAATTTTCATTTACTTTTGATCATCATTATAATTAATTCAAAATTTTGCATCATACTTATTTAAACTAACTAATTGAAAGTTAACCCTAAAAACAAAAAAATAGGCATTAACTCATTAAGGGTAAAGCTATAAATTAAATAAATCTAAAAACTAAATAGAAATTAAATTCAAAATTTAAAGATAAAAATGTAATAATTTTGAAATTTAAGGACCAAAGAGAAATTAAACTCAAAACTTAAAAGTAAAAGTGTAACATTTTGAACTTTAAAAAACCAAATGAAAATTATACTGAAAACCTAGTAATTGAAAAGGTATTTTTTTCTAATAGTATATGAAAGGTTGCGCCTAATTAATGAAAACTCAAGGGTAAAGGTGACATTTTTGTCCTATTAATTAATCTAAATTTATAAATTGGACAAAAATAGTATTTAAGTCCCCAAGTTTTAATATTTGACCGTTGTTCTTGAGTTTTGAGTTTAGTTTTCATAACTTTTTCCTTAAATTTTAAAATGTTGTATTTTTAAAATTTGAAATTTGAATTTAGTTTCTATTTAATTCTAAATTTTAATATTTGACACTTATTATAGTTTGGGTTGATTTTCTATTAATCGAATTAAGAGAATTAAATTAGTTCATTAGTTATTGACAAATTAGTTTTCCATTTTTGTCACTATTAAAAATTAATTAAAAAAATTCTAGTTCATAATCATTTTAATTAAATTAACAGAAAGTATTAAAATCTTGAAACCTAGAAATCAATTGAAAACTAATATCAGAACTCCAATATGATAAAAACATTAAAGGAAGGTGTACTCAAAATTTAAGGATAAACAAATAAATCTTTTCCTAAGTACAATTTAAAGTCTAAAAAATAGATTAACAATTCTTAAGAGTTCAAAGGAAACAAAGTATATAATATAAATGAGATGAAATTTGTAATTTAATAAAATCATATTAATCTCTGTCTAAACTTCAAAAGTCTCCAATAAATTGATATATATAATTTACTAACTGATTTTTTTTCCTTCCTCCAAGTCTGGTTGCTGCAAGCCTCCCACAGTATGTGGGTATGTCTATGTGAATGAGACAATGTGGGATTTTGGAGGAGGACTAGTAGGGGCTGAGCCTGATTGTGGAAGGTGGAGCAATGACCAAGGCCAACTTTGCTATGCTTGTGACTCTTGCAAAGCTGGGGTTCTAGCTAGTCTCAAGAAGAGTTGGAGGAAGGTCTCGGTCATTAACATCATCGTCTTGATCATTCTCGTCATCTCTTACGTTGTTGGCTATGCAGCCTTTCGAAATAATCGTCGAATCGACAATGACGAACCTGCCAGTACTGCTCGCATGACCAAATCGAAACCGAGCTGGTTTAACATTTGATCAACGATTTATTAGACATCAAAAAATAAAATGCATAATATACTTTTATTGTGATATGGAACTTGTGTGCTTGATTTGTTTGAACCCAACATGTGTATAGAAATTAAACATTTATATATATATATATCATGTTAATTATTTCTAGGTTATGGTATGTAGTTTGAGATGGTTTGTTGGATAATAAATTCTCTGATTTTTTTTTAAAAAATCACGTCTCTAAATTGCATTAATGTATTATAGGTAACAAAATATCTTGAATTTTGAACTAGGTTTGAATTTATGAAAAAGTCTCATTTTTATATATGAAGTTTAAAACTTGTTTTTTTCTAAAAATACTAGGGGAGATTTTTTTGAGTTAAAATAGATTAAGACATATGTCAATAGATTAAGACATATACTTTTAACTAACTAGAAATTTTTTGAATTCCCAAATCTTATATGTTGTTGAGCTCAAAAAAAAAAAAAAAAAAGACATTTGTAATTTCAAACAAAGTTGAGGTCTATAGAGAATTCTATAAATAAAGGAAGTCATTTGTAAGATTAGAAAGTTGAAGTCTGATCTCTTCCCTAAGATTTTACTATACAAATAAAGGGCGATGGGATAAATGGCTGGTCAAACAAACTTTTCTTTATGAAAATGGCCAAATGATTATTCTAATACTATTGAAATTTTACGGATGGACAAAGATATCCATACTTTCAAATCTCTATAATTATGGTGAATTTTAAACTAAAAATCTAACAAGGACCTAGAACAAGATCATGAATTTGAATTTTGAATATTAGTAAATAAATAAATTAAATCAAGTAGTAAACCTAAATCATATCCAATTTAGTAATCTAACAAACATAATTCTAAATCAAAGGTTGAAACCTAGAAGTAAGGAAATACCTTGTATAAAAAATAGTTAGCCATAAAATAAGTAAATATCTTGTATTCAAAATAGAAGTTTGTCTCATACTAAGCCCCACAAATAGTGTTGGCTTTTTTACCTTTAATCTCAAATTAAATAATTTTAGTTAATTAATAACAATTTTAGTGTCTTGAATAGCCCATTGCATAGAGTTCGGAATAAAGATTTCAACGCAATTTATTTTAATTTATTTTCATGAATTTATTGTTTAAATTACTTGTTAGCAAAAAGTTTGTTAATTTGTTTAATTGGACCCACTTAGAAAAAGGTTTTCATTAGTTTTAGTTAATTTCTTTAAACCATATTCTCCCCTCTAGGACTGCCATACTGATCCTACAAATACTAATTAGTCATATGTTGTTACACATACTAAAAATAATCAAAATCTTTGTTAATGTAAACATGCAAATACTTTGTAATAACTACAATGTTTGTCATCTTTTGTCACACATATTATACTAAAATAACTTAAATCCCACACATACCGTGTAATAAACTAAAATAATTTATCAAATTGAGTCATATGCAAATACAAATACTACATACTAAAAAACCATCCATTGAACTACACAAATACTCTATACTAAAACCCCTAAGTATTTGATGGGAATAGTGGGAAACAACTTGGTTAAAATCTAAACTAACCCTCATCCTTCAACTTCCCATGTCGTCAGCTACCTTCTTTACATTTACACATTAGATTTACCAACACCTAATTCACCCCTACTCGTCCATGACCTCTCATGTCACCTACTTAGTCGTACCTTTCCATAGAAATATCAATTATCATCAAATCTCCGATTCATCTTTCATTCCAATCGTTATTGATTTAGAAATCTCACAAATTATTATGCACAAAATCTCGGATGTTAATTTATTGGTTTGTGGCTAATGCAACTAAAATATCCTATATTTTATAGACAATGAATAATATACCATATATTTTATTAAATATATAATGAGTTTGTTCAACAATGTTTACAAACTATAGACCTTACGAGATTTAGGGTATCAACCTCAACAGTTACATCTAGTAGTTACTATTTTGCGGTTTGGTCTTATGCAAACTCATTGTATAAGATGTCCCTACTCGCATGTCACTTACGCGAGCGCGTTGGATTAGTGCGTTTGTATCAAATACATAGTGGATTGTATCCATAGTGTCACCAGGATAAGGTACCCAGTTTTATCCCTATACTATAGACTCTTTAGGTTGTATTTCGAACATTGATCCCTGTATTGTTGGGAATGGTGTCCTAAATCTCCTTATAATCTCGTAGTTTGTAAACTCTGTATAAACATATTGTTGTTAATAAAATAAGTGTTATTTTATAAGCATATACTCAATCCAATAAACTAAGATCTGAGATTATTTTATGTAATTTAAACAAGTATATAGAGACATACAGGTAGATCTTGTTTAAGTGATAACTTAAATGGTCTGTAGTAGATGGATAAGGTTGGGTACCTTACCCTGGTGACATTACGGATACGGCCCGCTTTGTAGATGTTACAAGTGTTGTAAAGTGCTACAAATGATATGATCCTGGTCATTCATATGGAGACATGCGAGCGGGGGTTTCCTATACAAAGAGTTTGTATAAGATCGGACCACGAAATGATTAGTTTCTTTATATAACATCGTTAATAATAGAGACTTACATTTCACTAGGATGACCATAGGTGACATGATCTGAATCTTGAGTGAGTTGTGAACTCCTGCTCATGCAGGCGGTCCTTTGATTTGTATGGGTGAGAGTGGCCAGATTGTCAACTCAACAAGCCTACCATTTTGGGGATTCGTCTTATTAAGGAGCTGAGAACTCAGTTACACAAGACGGAATTTACTCTTTCCCCGATGTAGGGGCAAGTAGATAAATTGCTCCCTTAAGGGTTGATTTCGGGTCTTTAACATAGTGACCACACCCTCTCTTGGCCCGAGAAGACTTCGTCATAGTGGGACTATGACTTATTATTCATTAGAGGAATTAGTGGTACTTAAGGAGTTAGATGTAACTACAGGAGCTAAACGGTATTTTGGCCCAACTGTACTTACGAGCAATTTGTGAAGGGTCATCGCACTGTTAATTGGTTATATCCAATGGACCCAAAAATTTATCTATAGTGCAAAGAGTGCAGTTGTCGGTCATTAGTGAAGTGATTAATAGTTAAAGGATGTTGGGTAATTTAATTAAAAAGTTTAATTAATTATCCAAGTATTGTTAGAGCTTTAATTTACAGGTCCATAAGGTCCCCACTATAGCTCAACATGGATTTGATCTTTAGATTAATTTGAAGTGTTCAAATTGATTGAGGGAATTAATTGTATATGATATAATTAATTATAATGTATTTGATACATTATGAGAGAAATTTGAATATGATTCCAATACCAATTATATGAATAGGATTCATGTAATTAAGTATAAATATGATTTATATTAAGAGGAATAAAAATATTTGGATATGATCTAAATATTATTTATATGGATGAGATTCGTATAAATGGATTTAATATAAATGTGATGTATATTAAATATCACTTATAGTTAAGAGAGAATAAAAATTATAGTTTATGTTGTATTTGATGCAATATATAACTATAGGCTATATGTTATATTTGATATAACATATAGTGTATATATAATAAAGTAGTTATTATATGTTTGTTATTAATTTATTTGAAATTAATAAAAGGGAAGGATTTATAACTCCCTCCCCACATTCTCTCCAAATAACTAACAAGTAATAAAAGTGTGGGTGGATGAGATTCATCCAGTTCTAAGAATTCATACAGAGAAAAGTTCTCTGAGAAAAACTTCCACCAATCCTCTCCTTCTCCTTCCCTCTACCAAGGATTCAAGCAAAGCCCATAACTCCTGCTTGAATCCTTTAATCCCATAAGAGAATACAAAGGGTTCTCAATTGGTAGTGTCCGTGCGAAAAGAAGAAATTTCAAAAGGAATCGTTTGTGATTGTTCGAGGGATTCGTGGAGAAAGGTTCTTCAAAGGTGAAAACTCTTGAACTTATTTCTTTTTCAAAAGTATGTTGTAATTTATAGTTAAATGCATATCCATTGTTTGTTTGTTGTAAATTTTTGTATTTAATAATTAATGAAATTTGAACGACCCGCTTTCGCTCAAGGATCTCCTCATGTCGAGATTTCCTTCATGTATGTCTCTACATACAGTTCAAGACTCATAAGACAACCTAAGATATTAGTTTATTTAATTTAGGGCTATTAAGACAAAATGAATACAACACAATCAATAACACTGATTGAAATAACATCGATAACTTTTTATTAATGACAGTTAATTATTTACATTTATTATCTATGAGTTTTAGGGCATAAAACTTAACATCCTTTACACAGATGAGACTTGAGATGGCCTTCTAACTCTAGAGAGCTGGTTGATCTATTCGACCAAGTACAATTGATAGTAGTTGACGCTATGGTAAGATTGTGTGACCTAGCTCCCTCGTCTCTCGGAAGTGTTCTCGTCACTAATGCTTGGGATTCCTTGCAGCTTATGGTGGCTTAGTCTAACATTCTTTGGTTTGTAGGTAATATTCTCAAACATTCCTTCATTGTTTGGCTTGCTATTAGAAGTCAGTTACAAACACGTGGTTCTATTAACAAGTGGTGTTCTTATGTGTTAAATTTGTGATATTGGCTATATATATTTATTTAAGACTCCTGACTTTTGCTCTTTGGGCTGTTTCGAAGTTATCTCCATGTTTGTCTCTGTAGGTATTTGTCTTTGAGGTTGTTCATCCGGTTGCTAACTCTGTAGAATATTTCTTTCCTTATTTAAATTATTATGCAAAATATTTTCTCTAAGATGTTTTCTTTTTTTTTGGTGATTTTTCGATTATATATGGAGATATTTTCCATCTTTTCTCTATGTTATTTAAGCTTAAGAAGTTTGCATGCTAGGTTGCCACTCATACTATTTTGTGAGATCATTGTATAAGCTCAATGAAATATCCCCATTGCATTGTATAGAATTTAAGAATAAGGTTTTGTACTTTGTTTGTAGCGGCGTGTTCTTCACTTGCTTTTACAATGAGCGTTTTCATAACACAAAGGTTCATTTGGTCTTAGGGGGAGTCTAAGACAAAGTGGATCGAGAAGGATTTCTCTATACTTAGGGAGAGCCTAAGCTATTATTCAACAAGAAGGGAGTTCTCAAGACTTAAGGGGAGTCTAAATCTACATGAACAAAGTTCACAAGTAGAAGGAAAGATATCTTCAAGTGAGATGGAGTCTCACATGCTTAGGGGGAGCCTAAGTGTTATCACACTAATATTCATATACTTAGGGGGAGCCTAAATTCAAGTGAGAAAGAGAGTCTCACATCTAGGGGGAGCCTAGGTGATTAGTCGAGTTGGACTCTACAGTGTCATTATAATCTTCGCTATTTATAGTTAAGTACAACATTGTAATCGTTTGACTTTTATGTATTAGTGGATTATCTTTCCTGGGCACACTGCCTCCCTAGACGTAGGCGGTTGATCATCAGACTGGGTTACCAACTTCTGTATATTCATGTTTAAGTTACTATTTATTACTTTGCTGTTGTCTCTATCTTTTCTAGGACATCTTGTGTGACATTCGTTTATGTGTGAATGAACCACATTCCAAATTTTTATGATATACCTAGTGTTTGTGTTTTTATGCACTGGTGGAGTCGAGACTAATGACCGTTAATTTTTTTTATTGCCTGGCTATTTGGGGAACATCCTCTCGTGGGTGTGTGCTTCCATAGGTTTGCTTATTGAGATATCAAGCTCATTTGGATGTGTCACTTTAGTGTGGGTAATAAGTGTAAGGTCTGGAGAGTTGATTTGTGTACTGTTATCTATCATATTTGACGTGAGCATAACCTTCATGTTCATGGTGCTACCTTGGCTCTCTCCATTTAGTTAGTCAAGTTGTGGAGTCTTAGGTCTTTCTCTAAATTATTTTTGTATTGAAGGATATTTATTATCAAATTTATTTCAATGCACTTAGTAGGTTTGTAAACTTAAAAAAATGATGAATAGGTCTATGACCTATTAAGCACAAAATTGAAAATATAGGACATCTCTGTAACCATTTCATTTTTAATTTTTAGTTTTTGAAATTTCTGTTCGTTTTCTCCCCATCTTTTTGTCATATTTTTCATTTTTATTAAATAAACATTTGAACCATTAGTCAAAATCTTAAAAAAAATAAAATTTTAAAAGCTATTTTATTTTTTATATTTTAAAACTTGGCTTAGTTTTCTAAACCATTAATATAGAAATTTGATAATGTACCATAGAAATTCAAAGTTGAGAAAAGGGCATACGTGCTTAGTTTTTAAAAGCTAAAAAAAAAAAAAAAAAACCAAATGATTACCCAATAATGACTTAGTGATTAATTAGACACAAAATTTAAAATTTAAAAACTTAGGAAAACTTTTCAAACAAATTAAGAAACTATCAAACACATAATTAAAATGTCATAGTAGTAGAAATAAAATAAAAAGTCATATATTTTATTGGAAAATTTTAAAAGTTAAGCAACATGAAGGTAAATCTTAAACCCAAAGGCTGGTCCTTGGTGAACCATCCACTACTCAACTCGGCCGGTTCAGCTACAGAACAGCGGTCCGACCAAAGGCATATTTGGTTCGGCCGAAACCCACATATCCTTCCTCGCCTCTTCCCTTAGCCGTCACCAATGAAGAAGAATCAGTAGAAAATGGTAATCGAAAACCCTAATTACTCGAAGTCTCGAACTGTAATGCTCCTCCGCCGGGAAAATTCCAGTCACCCGAACCATTTATCGGAGTAAAGTGATCGATTGATGATGAGTCTCGTAATTTCTGTTGAAATTTGAGTTTTCTATGATTTTTTCGCTATGTTTCGACTTTGTTTCGGCCGCGATCGACAGTTTTTCATTTCTTTCGTCCGTTTATCATTTCCGGCGAGCTGAAATCCAAGGAATTCAAGTCAACAATTGGATTGCAAATGTTGCGAGCATCTTGCTATGATACGATCGACTTTCATCCGCCCTAAAATCTCAGCGAAAGGGATGTCAGAATGTTACTTATTAGGAAAGGAAAATTGGATACTGTGTTAATGCCTCTGAAGCATTGGGTTACTTTGCAGAATGTGCAGCTTAGGAGCAAAATTAACCAAGTATTCTCTATGCTCTGCTCTTAATTCTTGTGCCAAAACACATAATTTGTTCTTGGGTTTACAAATTCATGCCCAAATTGTCAAAATTGGATTTGAAGAGAACTTATTTTTGAACAGTTCACTTGTTGATTTATACTCCAAATGTAATGCCATTGTGAATGCCAAAAGGGTCTTCTCTCATATGAAGACTCATGACCAAGTATCTTGGACTTCTATAATATCAGGGCTCTCTCAAAATGGGTGTGGGAGTGAAGCCATCCTGATGTTTAAGAATATGTTGGTAACTCAAGTTAGACCCAATTGTTTTACTTATGCCACTGTTATTAGTTCATGCCTAACTTTGAAGGATGAACTTCAGATTCATCTTGCAACTTTGCTTCATGCTCATGTTATCAAACTTGGTTTTACTTTTAGCAATTTTGTAATTAGCTCTACTATTGATTGTTACTCTAAACTAGGAAGAGTACAAGAAGCTGCTCTGCTCTTTTATGAGACAACGGTGAAGGATAATATCATATTTAATTCTATGATATCAGGGTATTCTCAAAACTTGTATGGGGAAGAGGCATTAAAACTGTTTGTAGAAATGAGAGCTAGTAATTTGAGCCCAACTGATCATACATTAACTAGTGTTTTAAATGCTTGTGGGTGTCTAACAGTACTCGAACAAGGAAGGCAAGTTCACTCTCTAGTTACAAAAATGGGATCAGAAAATAATGTGTTCGTAGTCTGTTCATTGCTAGATATGTATTCGAAGTGTGGTAGTGTGGACGAAGCCTTTTTTTTATTCAATCAGACGTTAGAAAAGAACAGTGTCTTGTCGACATCGATGATAATGGCTTTTGCTCAATGTGGTAGAGGCTCAGAAGCATTAAAGCTCTTTGAGAGTTTGTTGACTGAAGAAGGTTTCTTGCCTGATCATGTCTGTTTTAATGCAGTTTTAACTGCCTGTAATCATGCAGGATTACTAAACGAGGCAGTTGAATATTTCAATAAAATGAGCTGTGAATACAGATTAGATCCTCAAATTGATCATTATGCTTGTTTGATTGACCTCTATGCCAGAAATGGGCATGTAGAAAAAGCCAAGCAATTGATGGAGCAAATGCCTTACGAATCCAATTACGTAATGTGGTGTTCCCTCTTAGGTGCTTGCAAAGTTCATGAAGAGGTTGAGCTTGGGAGGGAGGTGGCATATCAATTAATCGAGATGGATCCAAGTAATGCTGCACCCTATGTAACGCTTGCTCATATTTATGCTAGAGCTGGTTTATGGACACAGTTGGGTGAGATTAGAAAAGAGATGCAACAAAAAAGGGTAAGGAAAAGTGCAGGGTGGAGCTGGATTGAGATAGATAAGAAAATTCATGTCTTCTCAGTTGGTGATGCTGCTCATCCTAAATCATGTGAAATTTATTCAAAACTTGATCAACTGAATTTGGATATGAAAGCAGCTGAACATGCATCAAAAGCACTTGAATATGATGTTGAGTGTTAATGTCAATGGTGGAATAGAGTTATTGTTTGAACTTCTGATAGACTTAGTTGGAAATGAGAATCCAAGCGATTCATATTTGCAGTGAATTCTTGGATGAGTGATGATGATATTTGTTTAGGATAGTGGGATTGTTAATGTAAGTATGTAATGTGATGAATGAGTGATTCAATCCATTTTCAGTCACACATGTTCTTTGCTTCTATTATTAGGATAGTTTGACTGAAGCAGTCATATTTGTTTAAGTTGTGTTTGAAACGATATTGGCCTTCATACAAGGCGGACTGTCTCGACGTGCTGCTGGTGTTGTATGTGCATAAGGTTGTAAATTACAAATATTGTCATCAGGATTGAGTTTCTAGCTCTTAAATATCACATGTACTAAAGTTTGATTTTATTATGAGAAAGAAAAGTAAAATTGAAGTAAAACTAAGGAAAATGAATGCAAGTGAAAAAAATGGAAAATGTGTATTAGGTTCGACGTGTTGATCTCCTATCGTCGATGCAATCTTTACGTCTTGGGCGTGTCGAGATGTTGAAAGCATTATTGGATAATTCGTAAATCTATTAGTAAATTCAGATAATTTTGAAAATATAATTTGACATAAGATTTGGTATAAGATAATAGAATTTGAAAAAATTATATAAAATCTTATTGTTAATCATGCGCGAGATTTTACCAAGAAAGTCCAAAACAATCCATAGTTTGGGTATAAGATGAAAAAGTTAATTTTTTATTTAAATCTGGGTGGTCGATCTAGACTAGGATGGATCGAAAAAAACTATTTTAACAAATTTTCTAGATACAAGTCGTGAAAGATAAAACTTTGGTTATTTCCGAAAATGTGTGCAGTTTGCATGGCTGGTGAATGTTGCTCTCTTGTGTTCTTGGCCTATTTTACTTCTAGTTTTTCCTTCCATTTTTGTCCAATTGATCATACATTTCTCTATAAATCCTTTCATTAGTCTGTTTTGATCCAATTGCTCCACTACAAAACATACAATTGTGTTTAAAAGTGATCAATTGAGTACTGAAATTAGCAATAAATATTCTTTCAAAATAGCTCACAAAGTATGCTATCAATGGTAAAGAATACTTGTGTAAGTATGCTATCAATGGTAAAGAATACTTGTGTTGTAGCATTACCACCTTGTGCATAGAGCAACAAAGCTTTTCTGCTTCTTCATTCTCCAACTTGAAGTCCTTTGGTACACTTAGTAAATTATGAGGTTCTTTCGCATGTTCAATGCTTATAAAATTAATTGATTTATTAGATATAAACTTGAGTTTTGTATCTAACAGTATTTTAAATTTTTAAATTTTGTGAGAAATTATAGGAATTTGAAAAAAAAATATTTAATAGATCTTAATAAGACATAAAATTGAAAGATTTATTAAATACTTTTGAAAATTCAAGAATCTAATAGATATGGACTAAATCTAACCTAAAAATAATTAAATTAAGGTAAGAAAAGGCACATCGTGAGAAACTTGGTCTCTACAAAAGATTAAAGCTTCTTGAGGTAATTGATTAAAAGACCCAAATCCCAAGCCCAAGATGATTTTTGCCCCTTTCTTAAAACTTAATAATTTTGACCGTTTGCTTACATCATCAAGCAACTTTACAAAATTATCTTTAATTTTTTCCTTTTTCTTTTTCCTTTCTTTTTTGTTGCTTTTTTTTCCTCCTCTATGGCTTTCCTCCTCATCCTTCTTCTCCAACGAGACCACGTGATTAGCTTCAATGAGGCATTCTTCTTCAGGAGACTAAGCTTTTCTTCTTTGGCCAACTTCTTCTCTCCTCTTTTCGTTGGGTTGCAAAACGAGATCCAGGACAGAGAGCGAGAAAAAGAGAGAGTGAGAGAGAATGAGATAGCGAGACAATGAGAAAGAGGAGAGCGATATGTGAGTAAGGAAATAAATTGGAGGAAAGAGAGCGAGAGAGAATAGATTAAATAATAGCCCAAAATACAATGTCCAGCTCTTTGTCAGACAACTTCAAATTCAGGTCTGTAAAGTCCATTAAATCATGACTCAATCATCACCCAAAAATAAATAATCACCCATTAAAGAAAGCTAAAGAATGCTATGGTGCAACAGGAATGTTGAAGAACACTCTGATTATGCTTCAGCATATGTGAAGATAGAAACATATATTAAATATTACCAAATACAAGCTGCGTTAAGGAATTAGAGCTGAAAAGAATCAAGCATGGTTCTCAAAACTTTCTCAGAAGACTGCCACTGTTTATCATTGGCACTAGCCACAAATAACACAACTGTGCTCCCTTTCGCTGTTGCCTTAGCCAGATTGTGTGTACCCGTCAAAGCATAAGGAGTCTCCAGTGTGTATTTGTAATACTGCATAAACCAGATAAAAAAACAAGCTTCTAATGAGTATTCATCATCAAAGTAGTTGAGTTCAAATGAACTTTATCTAAATTGAGGATGTACTGAACTAAGTATATAAATCTAAACCTAGAAGAAGCTGCTCTAAACTCCTTTCAATTGTAGTACTTTTTAGTATCTATGCTTTTGAAAGTTTCATTGTCATCCTATGTTATGTTTAATAATGAGCAAGAGAAATCCGATTTTGTAAAATTATGGGAATAATACCTTTTTTATCACTGGGTTTTAGGTCTAGTTTCTATTTGGATTTTTAGTTTCATAACATTACACATTTAGTCGTTAAGTTATGAGTTTGATTTCAATTTGATTTATAGGTTTCAAGATTTACATTTTTAACCTCGATTTTTCATTAAATACTTACTTTCAATCATTCGTATCAATGTCTATTAATTAATTTAATAATAATAGTGAAACTTAATTAATTATAATTCTTTTGAATTAATTAATAGACATTAACACTAAAAACCAAAAATGAGTATTTAATGAAAAATCGAGGTCAAAAGTGCAAATCTTGAAACTTGGAGACCAAATTGTAACAAAACTCAAATCTTAAAACTTGTAGCATTTTAAAACTCTAGGACTAAATTGAAACTAAACTCGAAACTTAAAGACTAAATGTGTAACAGTTTGAAATCTAGACGAAATAGAAACTAGACCCAAAACCTGAGGACCAAAAAGTTATTTTCCCTTCAAATTAAGTTCGCTTTTAAACTTTAGTTGTTTTTTAAAATATTATTTTGATCAAAGAGTAGAAAGGAGGCTAGGCTAATCCTGTTACAAAGTGCAAACAATCATGTATGGTAATGACTGCTACTTCAGCCACAAACACTAATCGCATTGGATTTTTGTTATTTCTTTCTAATGCTAACTGGTTAGGTACATTTGTAAGTTTTAATAAACAGTCTGGTAAGAAAATGAGCTTTTAAAATAATAGAGTCTAAATTGAATCTAGAACTGAACTATAAGTTTCTTAAATAAACAATTTACTGCAGTGAGGATAAGCAAATCTCATATCTCTATTAAGAAAGATTATAAGGGAAAAAAATGATCTAAAAGACACAGGTAGGATTATACCGTCTGATCACCAAGTTTCTCGACTGATGATTCGAGGAGCTCTTCGGGATCATATGTACTTCCAGTAACAAAAGGGCCAAGAGAAGCAATTACCTTCTCAGGACTACCTATGTCTTCAATTGTAGCATTAGGCTTATTAGTCAGACGTATCAAAGGGGAAGCCACTACCTGGATTTTCCCTTGTTTGTCATCTTCAAATTTCACCTCCACCCAAGGCTCTGCACACTTGGGTTGACAGTAATTACCAGATAAAATGTTAGCTACTCGCGTTTGTTTCCAAGTTGGGGGCAGAATAAACTGGTATGGTTGCACATTTCCTGCAAAGAACTAAATCTCTAGTGCCATTAGCCTATAAATCGAAGAGAGTGAAAAAGAAAGACAATTATAACTAATAATGAAGCAAAAATGGAGACTAAAATAAGCCGAGTAAAAAACGTGTATAACTGGATGCAATGCATGGTGCATTTGATTAAACTTTTCAAGTGGTTAATTTTGCAAAAATAAGTCATTTGGAAGAAAATTTGAAGTGTTTGGTAACCACTCAAAATAGCTTTTGAAACACTCAAAATGTATTTGAATAGTTTTTATCAAACGAGTTTAAATAAAAATGACTTCTTAAAGATACTTTTTTCTTTAGTCAATCCAAACAAATATGCAATCTCTCACAATAAAAAGTAGCAAAAAAACGAAAGACATTCTCACCATTTTAAATCACTTTCCATTGATCCTTCCTTATCATCATCTGAACTAATTGTGCCATAAGTATGGTAAAAATCTAGAAGCTATTAGCATTGGCAGTTTCCTACACAATGAAACTGAAGATTGGGTGGCATAACAGCACGTAATTGGAAATTTAGTTCACAATTAGAATGCTATCCAGAATCCCAAGGAAATTTATTAAGTGAAACTGATGATGTTTTGGTACTCTTTTGAGTCCCCAAGTACTGACATAAACCAAAGAACATTCAGTGAGCTTCAAGTGTTCAACATTCATCTAAGACCAACCAAAAGGCATATCTAGAGAGATCACCATGTATAAAACTTCTCATTGGCGTCAATAGATGAGATGAGAAGACTTCAAAAACTTAGAAATGGAGACACCTCAAGGAAATGAAAGAGCACCTCAAAGAGAATGATAAACCCACAAAACTATTTTCAATCATTTCCTTATTGATCCAAGAGTGGTCACACAAAACTGGCGACTCAACTACGATCCACACCAATCTTGAACTTTTGATGTTATTGTGCGTTTTCCAACTTTACCCCCATGAGCCATGTCACAGCCTCTTTGGTATTGGATCATTTGATGTCAAAGAATCTTTAGTATTGTATCATTCAGTATCGTAGATATCATTGGTACCTTGTCAGAACGTTCTGTATTTCTACAGGGACATCGAATAGTCTACCAAAAATAATTTCCTTCATATGCCATCCTAATTTTGTTAGGGGTAGAAAAGTCACATTGTTCAGAGAATTTTTTTAACACGCTTATTGTTACATCCAACCGGAGCACTCACTGTAGCCTTCTTTTTAGGAAGGAAAAAGTAAAAACTTTCAAAGCTACCTCACAACATGACAAAAGTTATCTATTTTGGGCAGTTCCTTTTCAAATATAGAAAATCTTGTAAAACATTTTGTCATTCTTCAATGCACTTCTACTGCTGCTTCGCTTTCTTTTGTTGCATTACATAGTCTCTATGATTAACGCAATAGATGCATCAACTATGACTGTTGAATTACCAAGGTTATGAAAAAGTTCTCTGAGAAATGAAATGGAGTGAACTTAAACCTTAGGCTATGTTCTCAAGATTGTTTGTTCCTCAATATGATAAATAAAATTGTGTTGGGATTAGACACTGGATGTAGATTATATAGATTGAACCACATGCATCTTCTGATAATTTTTCTTTTCAGCTTTTTACATTCCAATGTTTGGTTAATTATATCTTGCACTCTAAGTTCTTGATGTTCTGGAACTATTTGATCGGATAGGTGACATTGAAACTCTTATTGGTATCAGCTTCAGAAGGAGGAAGAAGAAAAAAGGTATCAGCTTCAAGAAGGCGCTTGAAGTAAGTACTATTGTATATAGTACATAAAGAAACATACAATCTTCCAAAACACCCACCCAAGGTTCAAGTTCACTTCACCTTCAGTTTCCAACGAAAATTTTCACACCCTTGTTAACTCAACCAATGCAGACTAAAACACCAGCTCACAAACGAACAAACCAATTCAAGGAATACCTACTGCTGTCAGTTATGCCATCCTTTTGACAGAAATAAAAGCTTTCATTGAGAAAAAAAATGTAAGAATACGAGAACATTCAAAAGCCAAACCCACAAAAAGGAAAATCTCACTAAAGAAAGGAAATCCAACTCTATAAAATAGTGGCTATCGAATAATTACAAAAAGTCTTTGAAATTGAAGCCCAAAGGGAAACATAGAATCTAAGGACCAAATATGACTAGTATCCATTTCCACCCCTCCAAATACCCTGCTATTGCGCTCAACCCAAATCACCACAATTATGCCATAAGCCACCTCACAATTATAGATGGTTAACTGATCAGCAACCAATACTCACACATAGTTTTCCAACTAAGTTCAGAGAAGCAGTTATCCAAAACAACCAACCAAAAAGTATTTGATTCTCATAAGTCACGACAAAAATAACAAAAATCTCAAACTGGTTTGGTTCATAATTCTAATTTTGAAACCTTACGGAAAGCCAAAGAATCAATTAGGGAAACAAAACATTCTAAAAAGGTCTCCAACCAACAGAACGCAAACCCCATTTGTTAAAATGAAAATTTTGGTTGTCAAAAGAACTAAAAACTTAGCTACATTCATCCAAATTATGATAAAGAAAAACAGAGAAAAAAAGTCATAATACCTGCACGAAGAGCCGGGGTGTCAGAGGGGGAAGCTTTGAAGAACACAAAAGAAGGGTCAGACTGTGAGGGAGGGAGATATGAGCCAACTTCGATCTCTTTGGATACAGAAGGAAGTGGATTTAAAAGAGGGAGGGAAAGAGGAAGGAGAGTGAATCCTTTCAAAATCTCCCTCCTGAGCTGAGAACCCTTTTGACAGAAGATAGCTGAGGAAGACATTTGTTTCCTCTTAGGTTTGTGGCAGCTTGAGGTTGGGAAAGATGGGGAAATTGTAAATGCAGAGGCTGACGCCATTTTCAGAGAGTTCAGAGGAAGAAGAAATTGTAAAAGGAAACTCGGAGAATGGTAATGGCGATGAGAGTTCAGTGTATCATCGTCCACATCTACCTGCCCCTTATCCATTTTCATGGACACCAATTTAGGATTATGTGGGATCCCACATTATTTTTTTCCTTTTTTTTCTTTTTTTTTTTCCTTTTAAATACAATTTTAGTTCATGTACAATTTTTGTTACACTTACTCATTTAAATTTTGTCCCACTACTAGTTTGTTGTTGTTTTTTTTTTTTTTTGGTTATTTATTAACCATTTTACTATAAATTTTGATAAAATATTCACCTACCTATTGTATCACTTTGCATAAAAAATATTATAATAATAATAAACTTCGGTAAAAACTGACTTTGAAAAATTAAATTTAAGATTTATTGAAAATAGACGAAAATTGAGCAATTGAAAATATGTTGACTAAAGTTGAACAAATGTCAAAGTATAGGATCACAATGTCATTGTTAAGCTTTTTCTTGGACAACATGTGAAGTGAGAAAACGGATGTCATGTTTAGTAACCATTTTGATTTTTTGTTTTTGTTTTTGAAAATTAAGTTTTTTTTTTTTTTTTTTTTTTTTTGCAATGATTTGCATTTCTTTAAGTGCAATAGTTGAATTCTTAGCCAACTTCTAAAAATTTAACTTGGTTTTTTAACTTAATTTTCAAAAACAAAAACAAAAAGACAAAATGATTACCAAAAAGAGGTCTGAACATTTGATCTTGAGATGAATAATATAAAATTTATGTTAGTTGAGCTATAATTGTAGTTTAAACCCTATTTTAGTCCCTAAACTTTAAAGTTTGTTTTATTTTGGTCGTTAAATTCTTAAAAATGTTTGTTTAGTTCTTGAACTCTTAAAAATTGTTCTATTTTTCTATAAACTTATTAATGATTGTGGGGTGGCTTATTTTTAGATGGCTAGGCTGCAAAATAATCTAGTTAAGTTAAAAAATCTAAGGTGCAATTTTGAATGGGTGGTAAAGTGATTTTCTTTTTGCATTCAATATTTTGGTTGTTCACTATCTTGACGCGTTTGTTGTTTGGCAACTTATTTCACTTTTGTCATGTTCAACAAATGCTAGATACAAATTCATCTTAAAAGATTTTGAGGTTTTTTTTCACTAATTTAAAATATTTATGTGGTTGTCAGAAGACTCTCAAAGCTTTAAAAGACTAAAGAATCTTTAAAGACTCACAATTAAAAAAACTAGAAAAACAAAGTTAAAAACGAAGGCAAAATCCTCACAATTACACTCCATTAGTCACTCTAGGGTCACTATTTTTCTTTTGGTAGGCTAATTCAACTTTAAAGTGCTTCACCAAAAGAAAATTATGCTTGGCTGATGCCAAGAAGCTTGCTTGAACCAAACTAGGGTAGAGCTAAGGTACTTAAGTAAACAAGAAATTCGAGTTCTTGAACAAAAAACTAGACTCAATAAAATAAGAAACAACAAAGATGCAAAATAATAACATAGTCTAATGCTAAAGGTTCAAGATCGATAATTATTGAAAGTACAAGACTCAATGAATAAAAGCTACACAACTAAGATAATATAAAGAATACTAGAAAAGAGAATCAAACTAACACCCAAAGCATGTAATTTCTATCTAAAGCATATGTTTGAGGATGTTACATTGAAAAAACAAGGGACATCATAATCTTTATAAGATACGTAAACTACTCTTCTATACACGTTGAAATATAGAAAGCTAGTTGTAAAATAGTTGAAGACTTTCCAAGAATAAGATGAAAATGGAAAAGAAAACTTCCTCCTGTTATCCTTAATTGGCAACTTCAAAATGGAAGGTTTCTAGGAAGATACCTCTGATGGTTTGGGTGATAACTTCCCTCCACAACTCATATTTAATTTGGCCTTTACATTTGACTATAATTACTAAAGTGGTCAATAAAACATAAAAGTTTAAAGACATATTAAATGCAAATTCACTTAGAGCAAAACTTCAATGAGAAAGTATACACTAAAATAATCATAATATTTCATTTGAAGGAATTAAATTCTCGAAGCGGAAGCATATGATCACCTCGTGTCTTCGAATTTTGTTTTTACATGACTCAATAAAATAGAGGATGGAAACAAGATAAACATATAAGTCCCTAAGCATGCTTTTTACATATAATTCAGAGAGAAAAAAGGAAAATTGAATACTAACCCTTGAAGACCCGATTCTTCATGCATTCCCTCTCCAACGACAAGAACACAATCTTCTCCTACTCATAGCAACACAATGAACTCGGCTTCATAGCAAGGCCTCGAACACAACAAAGAGGACATCACTACAATGGAAATCGTGTTATTCTCAAAGTGAGAATCACAGATAATTGTGGACTTTTGGTTTAATTTTGGTGAAGGAGAAGGAGAAAATGTTCTTGAGAGAAAAAATGCAGAGGAAAAAGATGATGATGGAGTGTCTTTCTGCATAAAAACAATATCACATAAAAACTTAAACTTCTCCTCCATCTTAGACAACCTCATGAGAGATGAGAGAGAATTGTGAAATAACTCCCTCCACTAATCATAATAACTCTCTGAGAGTTGAATTCAAATTGAAATATTAATTAATCTAAATTATATATATCACATATAATATAAACTATAGTTTTTATATTATATCACAAATAATATAATCTATAGTTTATATTCTTTCCTATAACCTATAATTTTAATTAATATGAATCATTTTATATCAATTTTAACATATAGTTTTTATGAGTAATATTCATATAATTAATATTTAAATCATATTCAAATATTTTTTTCTCTCATTAAACTTTCTATAATAATGTATCAACATACATTATATTTATTGTATCTCATACAATTAATTCCCTTTATTAGTTTGAATAATTCAAATTAATCCAAAATTAATTTGTTTCTCATTAATCCTTATTGAGCTAACAAGAGACCTTGTGGACCTACAAATTGAAGCTCCAATGATATGAGATTAAATAATTAAACTCTTTAATTAAATTAATCAACATTCATTAATTGTCAGTTACTCTACTAAAGATCTATAGATGCACTACTCACACTGCAAATATATTTTCGTGTCCATTGGATATAACCAGTCAACAGTCCGTTAACCCTTTACACATTGCTCGTAAGTACAATTCGGTAAAAATTATCGTCTTACCACTGTAGTTACATTTAACTCCCTAAGTACCACTAATCCCTTTAATAAGTCATAATCCAACTATAACTAAACCCCTCTCGGGCCAAGAGAGGGCAAGGCGGCTCTTTGTTCAAGACCCGGAATCAGCCCTTAAAGGAGTCATTTATCTACTTATCCTAACAACGGGAATGAGTGAAATCCTTATTGTGTAGTTGTGTTCCAAGCTCCCCAATCAAACAAATTCCCGAAATGGTAGGCATATTGAGTCGGCAAATCTGGTCACTCTCACCCATGAGGATTGCCCTCATGGCAGGAGTTCACAACTCACTCAGGATTAAGATCAAGTTACCTATGGTCATCCTAGTTGAATGAATCTCTTCTAGTAACGGTGTTATAAAGAGAGGTTAATCATTTCGTGGTTCGGTCTTATACAAACTCTTTGCATATGATACCCCCATTCACACCTTTCTACATGAATAAAGATCAGATCGTTTGTAATACTCTACAATAATTGTAACAACTACAAAGCGGGTTGTATCCATAGTGTCACCAGGATAAAGTATCCAACCATATCCATCTACTACAGACCATTTAGGTTATTAAATAAACATGATCCACCTGTATGTCTTCATATACATGTTTAAGTTACATCGAATAATCTTGAATCTTAGTTTATTGGTTTTGGGTTAATGCAATTAAATGTCAAATAAAATAATACTTATTTTATTAAATAAATAACTTGTTTGTACAAATAAAATTTACAAACTACAAGACCACGAAATTTAGGGCATCAACCCCAACATCACTAACGATGGAAAACTTACCAAAAAATGAGATAATTGCACAATTGATCCAAATTTTGGTCTCAAAATAGAATATGTCCAACTTTTTAAAACCTAAGGTTTTTTTTTTTAACATTTGCTTGTGTCACCATTAGCAAAAATTATAGGAAGACCTTATTGTGCATATATATGTTAGCTCTCGGTTGGAAAATTGTTAGAAATAACTCTCAAATGTTTTCATCTTTAAGAACTAACCTTCTTATTGAAAATTCATTGAAATAGTTTTTTCCGATCCATCTTGGTTGAGATCAACTAGCGAGATTTGGATAAAAATTTAATCTTTTTCACCCTACCAATTGTTATGGGCCTTCTCAATGAAATCTCACCTAGCATTTACATCAAGCTCTACTGATTTTTTCGAATATTATGTAATCTTTGCAAATCTTATACCAAATCTTATAAATTTTCAAATTTACTCTAAATTTGGTTATCTTTACAAGAATATCAAATCTTATTTAGTTTTTCAAATCTTTTCCTCAATTTATGTTTCTATTATTATCTAATTTCAAAGTTTCAAATAGGTTTACCAATCATCCAAATCGATTCTCCAAATGAATCTCACATTACTATTAAATAAGATTTGGGAAATATATTGAATCTCAATAATCTTGTGCAAGATTTCACCAAGAAACCCCAAGTATATAGACTATTAATATTAATTATGTTCGAGATTGTCAATAGAAAGCTCAAAACATTTGATATGATGAAAATGGAAACTTTTGAATACTAATTCTGACAATTTCTCCTCTCGGTTCTTGGCTCTTGACTCTTGCTACTATATATACTTCAACTTTGACGATTACTCTTTGACTTTGGACAACAAAGAGGGAAGAGTGGAAGTGAAAGGAAAAAGCATTGACATCTAATTATCACAGATGAAGAAACGAAAAAAAAAAAAAATCAAGAGCAAGAACTGAGTAGCGAGAGCAAACTCTTAACCTTGTGCACGATGTTTAACACCAGTTTTTGTCTATATGCAATTGGAGAAAGAAAACATGCAGATGAAAATAAAAGTTCAAATTTCTTATTTGAATTTGGAGGATGAAATTCGAAAAAATGAGGTAATATTTGTACAACAACCTTTTGAACATCGCATTGGGTTCATATGGTTATTTGATTTTGAACCATGTTGTTAAAAATAAATAAATAAGCTCATTTTCTCCCTTTTCGTGGCTTCGAGAAGAAGCCACCTACTTTATTTATTTATCTTATTTTATAGTATTTGTTTGGCTTCTTAGAGAAGCCACCAACTTCCTTTTCTTTTCCCTCTCTATATTACTATTCTTTTTTTTCCCTTTAAATGTAGTTGGAGGCCAAAGGGATCCGTTGGATAGATGGAGTCCAAATGAAAAATGATTCATGATTAAAAAATAAATGAAAGATGACCGCTTACATTATCACGGTGTGAAATTATCAACTTGAGCCCATATGCATGCGAGGGTCTATCCCTTGAAGTCATTCTCGCTCTCGCTCCCCATTGTGCTCCTCTCTCGCTCGCTGATTCCCACTCTCTCTCTCCATTATGCTCTCTGATTCTCGCTATCGCTCCCTGTCGTGTCCCCCGATTCTCGCTCTCGTTTTTGCTCCACATCGCGCTCTCCAATTCTCGCTCTCGCTCCTCATCACAACGAAAGAAGAAGATGAAAGCAGATAAAGACGAAGACGAACGCATGCATAAGCGAAGATGAAGATGAATGCAGAAAAAGACGAACAAAACAAAATCGGAAGAAGAAGAAGAATGAAGAAATAACACATAAAAAAGGAAGAAGAAAAATAAACACAGCGAGAAGGAAAAAGGAAGAAGAAGAAACACAAAAAAAAGGAAAAAATAAAAAGTCTTTAAAAGAAAGAAGAAGAAAGGTTAAAATAGTAATTTTACAAGGCGATGATATCGATAGAAAGCCAAATTCCATTCACTCCTGATTTTGGGATTGGAAAATGAGAAAGAATGACCATTAGAAGTAGATGAAAGAGAAATTGGGATTGGAAGTTTGACCAATGGATAATGTACAAAGATAGAAAATTGAATATTAATGAATGAATATTAGGTGTTATGATTTCCTAGATGCTCATTTTAGCATGATTGTTCAACGATTGAATAGCTTACAATCTAGAGCGTCATCGATAATAATTTTGTAGGTGGCTTATTGTATGAAATGTTATATTATTAATTTAAATATTATGAAATTTATGATTATATATGATTTAGAAGAATTTCTATGTGATTTCTAGAAATTGTTCATGAATTTTCAATAATATTATTTTTTTTAGTTGGAGTCGTTATTTAAGAAGCATCAAAGTATGCTTTATTTTAAGAAGTTTGAGAGTAATGAGACAGCATGTTTCACGAATGATTGAGTCAAAAGATTTATGTCGAAGTGATTTTCAATGCACTAAATCTTGTATTCATAGTGATTTTTCGATACACGTATTTAGTTATATGAACCAAATTAGGCTTATTGTCCAATTATTTTTATATGGATAATTAATTTATAATTTATTTAAAATTGAAGGGAAATTATTTCAAATGGTAAAATTGATAATAACAAAATTTTAGAACTATCAATATGATAGACGTTGATAGTAAAACTGGCTATATTATAAATATTTTGATTTATTTTTCTATATTTAAAAAAACCCAAAATTGAATGTGATTTAAATTTTAACTATTTTTATTTAATATAAATTATTTGATAATTTCTTTAAAAAAATTGTTATAAAAAAATAAATAAACTAAAATTTGAAAATAGACCTAACAAATTATATTAATTTGAAATAATATTATTAAAATATATTTACTTAAAAAGTAAAGCAGTTAGCAAATTTTTAGAAAAATCAAATCTAAAAGTTAGTATCTATTAACTTTTACACCATAGTTAAAATTAAGAAATGATTACATAGATTATAAATGTCTCATTTGGTAACCATTTCATTTTTTGTTTATGTTTTTAAAATTAAGTCTATGACCACCAATTCCACCTTAAAATTTCTTTCTTTTTTATCTACTTTTCACCAATGGTTTAAAAAACCAAGCAAAAATTTGAGAACTAAAAAAATAACTTTTAAATTTTTTTTTTTTTTTTTTGAAATTTGACTAAGAATTCAATCAATGTACTTAAAAAAATATGTAAATTATCGTAAAAAATGTGGTTGAAATAGATTTAATTTTTAAAACCAAAAACAAAAAACCAAACGAGCTTAAATAGTTAATTTTACCAAATAAGGAAGGTAGTTAAAACTTTCCTATAATAGCTTTTTAGGATTTCAAACACAATCCCATCGGAGCCTGACTATCTTGCCATGATTTTCCCTAAAGAGAAGTGTCCTTTCCTTTTATTGAAAGTTGTGGGCCAGGTTCTTTAAAGATGCAAAAAGTTTTGGACAAGTCATATCCATGTACAAACAATCTTGAAAGAGGTTTAAGAAGAATTAATGGCATGGAATCTCTGGTTTCCAGAATAACAAGCATCATTGTTCTAATTCATAGCCAACAGAATGCTTCCCAAGTTCTCCTAATTCTTTAGACACCTATTTTTCTAAGCACAAATGAAAATTGTGGACCAAGAAAATTGTACATGAAAACTCTTCATGTCAAACCTAGAAGTCAAGGAAAAGAAACACGATGTCTTGCAAGATAGAAAGCGAGACATTTAAAGTTGACAAAAGATGTGATCTAATATCAGTATGTCACCAACTAGAGAACTGCACAAAATACCTATTATCTTTGGCAGTGTGCAAAGAAACAGAAACTGAAGAGAAGAAAGCGTCAGCTATCCCCCAAATTTCTCAGCTGAAATGCTCATCTTCGACGTTGATTGCGTATGATGTTCCGCTCGTCCCAAATAGGACAGTTACATGTAGGCTTCTTATTTTTCCAGGGGGCCCCACATGTATAGCAAAACTCATATCCACATCTGCAAACGGAATCCATTGACATTTAGAAAGGAGGGAAAGAAAACTCCAATGAGCAACTCCAACAAAAGAAACTTGTAGCAACATCACAGGGCAATCATGGAACTACGATAAAATTCTCTCTAAAACTGATCTGACCTCAACAAATCGAATGTCAATTATTATTGTGTTCTTTGACAAGACAAATCAGTATCCAGTAAATTAGAGTGCAGTTAACCCACATTGAGGGATGTTTTTCAGTATCCATTTCATAATTACGCTTAGAAACTCTCTATTTCAGATTTTGTCACCCTAACTCCATCTTCCAAGCATGTACAAATTAGTGAATTGCGTTAATGTTCATTGAGTGCTGAAGAAATATTGCATTTTAACTGTTGTAAATGTAATTTCCTGCTCGATTTGCAGTTCATCCAAGAAAAAAAAAGGAGCAAGAGAGATAGATAAAGATAAATAGTGTACCTGCAGGTGATGTGATAGCAGCCTTCAGCCAATTCGACCATATTGTTACACATAACACATTGGCGCCAAAGTTTCTGGGATGCAAGAGACTTCAGCATTTTCTCATCTGAACGGAGATTGGGATTTAACTTTCTGAAGTCATAGCAAGTCAGGTTATAATGCCAAGCGACCTTGCAATTAATACAGAAAAACCTATTACATTTCATGCACTTCCTTGCCCCGGATCGTTTCGCATCAATATATGAATCCTCGGTATATCTTAACAGCTCGGTTTTGGACATCAATTCTGAGCACCTGGAATAGGGGCAATAAACTTTTTCCAAAAGAGGCACAGAAGCTTCCTTAATCCTTTGGCTCATAATCTCAAACACCTTAGGTTCCAAGAACTTTCCGCAGCTTTCAATATTAATTTCCGACGCACAACCCTGATGTGGACAGTTTGCCTGCATCCCATTCCCGTTGAGCAACCTTACTTCTACATGCTGCTTCATACAAGAAAAGCAGTATCGGTGCAAACAACCATCAACTAAGAACATCTGATCCACACGGACATCTTCAAAGCAAATTGTGCAAGTTTCTTTCAAGCACTTTCCATTCTCAGCTTCTGCAGGCCAGGTGATTTGAGAAACTATAGCCTCTCTTGCAAGTCTAAAAGCAAACTTGATATCATTACGTGTCACGAGAGATGGGTTACAGTAGGTAAATTTTCCCTGAAGAAGAACCACCTCATTAACCAATTTTGCCATGGAGCTCGCTCCTGGAAGCACCCTACCTGTAAGCTGCAATCACAGAATATGGATTATGATGTCAAATCATAACGTTTTCTCTTATATCCTTTTTTCATATTCAACATGGCAAGCGAGAACGGAGACTAATATTAGTTTGCAATGCACTTAATCCAATTAAATTAAAGTGATAATACGATCATTTGATGTCAAAAAAGATAAATCATTTATTCATTTATTTTTGTCAACAAGGATGAGTGAAAAAGCTGACAATTCATATAGTGATAAATGGCATATTAACATTAATCTAACATAAAACTTCAAACTACTAGTCTCGGTCATATATTCAGCCAACCACTAAGGACAGTGGAGATCATGATGCAACAGATAAGAAGTTTATACCAGCCTTGTTATTATTATATGATTATTGTTTTCAATTTTTTTTTTGGTAAGAAACCAATACCACCCACCTTGTTCTTTTATTAGGTACATTTGGAACTTGCAGATTGTATGGTTATTATGGCTTCTAAATAGAGCTATGTATTTAATCACTACTCTAATTACTCCCCTGAGTTTGTTTTTAAATTTTTATCAGTTGAGTGTCCTGTTTGCACCCTCCTTGACTATTCTCACGGCCTAACCATAGTACTATTGGTTATCATTTGTCAAGTTAACTTGAAGGATGATATCAAATCTTAGTAGGTGGCGACCTGGCTTAGAACAATCACTTTCACTAGAAATTTTAAGTTCCAAAGGCTCTTCAATTGGGGTATGACTTGGCAGCGCTCACATTAATATTTGCTTAATATTCTCAAAGAAAATTCCTGTTTACAATAGAAAAACATCTCCTCACAGAATTCTAAATCAAGTAAACTCTCACACCCATACACTTTTAGTTATTTCCAACGGAGAACTATATTAAAAGAACAAAAATCAATACAATTCTAGCCATAGAATAGTATATAGACATAAAAAAGAGGAATGGATGAAAAATTATAGCAACTTACATACTGGTAGAGCATGTAATCACCACAGAAAAAAGTGACATTTCTCAAGCCTAAAATAAGAGCAACATTGAGGCCTTCAACCAGTGCTTCAAGTTCAGCGCATTGGCTGCTAGTTTCCTTACTATCCACCATAGATTCCAGAGGACTCGTCTTCTCAAACAACAGATTATCCTTAGGATCACAAACCGCAACCCCAATCCCAGCCACCCTAACCACCATATCTCTAATCCTCTCTTCACTAATCAACCCCTTCGAATACACCCTAAAACATTCAGAATCCACACTCGACGGAGAAGAACAAGAAGAAGAGGACGAGGAACTTTCACCATACGGCTTCTCATAATTATCCCCATACTTCCTCCACTCATTCTCAGGAACATTCCGAATATACTCCGCAAACTTCTGATCGTGAACCCGACGGTCAAGCTCCTCCTTCATTTTCCTCATCTCATTATGACACTGCTCCCGGTCCTTGAACTCCATAGCGAACCTAGCAATGTCCTCGAGCATAAGAGTGGTAGCCAAGTCTAAAGCGCCAGTTTCTTCAGAATCCAAGACAGGGACGGCGGTATTAAGTGATGAAGATGGTTCGGTCGAGGGTTTAGAAGCAAGAGAAGCATTCATTGCCTCCTGGAGTTGAAGTTGGAAGGCGAAATCAAGATCGGAGAAAAGGGTTTTGGCGGAAAGGAGTTCGGAACGCTGCTGGGTGATCAAGTCTTGAATGGAATCGTCATCCATGGTGTCCGCCATTGTTGTTGCTTCTGTGGGTTGTAGAGAGAAACAGAGTGGAGTATGGTGAGTGAAGAAGATGGGAAATCGGAGGAATGTGAAAGAAACTAGAAGGGTTTTTGGAATTTGGAGAATTGATTGATGATGATGATGACGACCATGGAAGGAAAAGAAGGAAAGACAGAGAGGTGATCGTCTTCCCAATTCCGCCGAATCGTAACTTTTCCCAACCGAGTACGCGCCACGTTCGCGATTGAAAATCCTCCCTCGAACGAACTTTAAAAAAACTACGTTTTTTTTTTCCTTCAAAATTTAACTTGATTTTTTAAATTATTGATAAAATATAGATAATAAAAGAATAAATTTGAGGGTGAAACGTCTACAAACTTAATTTTAAAAAATAAAAACAAAGAATCAAATAGTTACCAAAATAGTATGTAAATTTTCATTAAATGTTCACAAATAGTAAAACTTAATTAATTATAGTTTGTTTAATTATTTTAAATTTATTAACATACATTAACACTCAAGACAAAAAATGATATTTAATGAAAAATCAAATTTAAAAATATAAATCTTAAAAATTTAAGGATCAAATTTGATACAAAACTCAAATGTCAAAGTAAAATGGTAACATTTTGAAATTTAAAGACCAAATAAAAGTTAGACCAACTAAGAACAAAAATGTACTTTTTCCTGTTATTATTTTCAATAAATCTGGTTTCTGAAAAAAAGCTCTTTTTATCTATTGCATTTTAATAAACATACTCACATATTATGTATTTTTCCATTAAAATTACTATTATTATTTATTTTGATAAGAATTAATTTTGAAGAATTAAATTTAATATTTTTTGGAGTACATGAAATAACCTTAAACATTTAAAAATATTGAGACTGAAATTTGAACAAAGCATTTGGACTAATGATACCTTACCTTTCTTTTCTTTTAGAAATAGTACCTAATTGTTTTTTTTTTTTTAATTACAACTTTAATCCATTTTTAATTTTTTTCCAAGTTTTTGCCTATTTGACGTTTGAATTTCCAAAAAAGTTATTAATTTGTTTTTTAGTGCACCAAAAAAGGTTTAATGGTTCTAAAAATTATAATGGTGTATAATAAAATTTTAAACTCTCAATTTTTGTCTAATTAATTCAAATAATTATGTAAAATTTTAAAATTTTATCTAATTATAATATATTATTGACTTCTTTGTCATATTTTTTAAAATTCACGTGTCTATTAAACATAACATTAAAACTAGCTTGTCATTAAACACAAAATTGATTTTTATATTGAATAACTCAATAATTTTTAGTTTCCTGAACCTATCCAATAAAAACTTTGTACAGGTTGTTTCATATATAATAAAAATGATCCATTTATTTATAAATAAAGTAAAATAGCAAAAAGTTTCCTCAGTCCATTGAAAGAGTTTTTTTTGTTGTTGTTATATTTGAAAATCTGGTTTTTTCATTTAAAATAATATTTCTTTTTTATTTTAGAGACTTATTAGACACAAAATTGAAAATTTAAGAATTTATTAAACACTTTTAAAAATTTAGAGACCAAATAGATGCAATTAAAGTTCAAAGTCTAATTCGTGCTTCTTCTTTTCTCAAATTTCATCCAATTTCTTCTAGCAACAACTAAAACCGTGTAAACTATGGGTTTTATTTGCTTTTCCTCAATTTTTACATGAGTGCTTTGCCTCAAACTTCATCTTGTATATTTGAAGTGTTTGTTGATACAAAACTAAGATTCTTAAAATAATTTAGGTTTATATTAATTATGTTTTTGCAGTTGTTTTATTACAACAATTTCCATTCTTAAAAGGCTTGATTTTATTTTTAAATACTTGTTAGGCTTCATCACATTTTTCTTTTTATTGATTTATTTTTCATTTAAAACTGAAGATTTGGTCATAAGCCTAAAATAAAACCTACTAAAATCAATACTGTTTTATCAATGAGAATTTTAATTTCCATGTTCATATTCAAAAATGAAATTATTTGGCCACATTGTGTGAAATTGAATATGGTTATTGTTGATTAATAAAAAAAATAGTTTATAGAGCTAGCACTCATCTATGGGTTAAAGCATGCTAGTGATCAGCAACAAATGTTAATAATACCCATTTGATAGCTTCATTTGGTAGGGTTGAATATATTTGATAAAGATGCAAACAAAACTTTTTATTGATAAATAAAAGTAAAGTAACAGCTATGAATAACTGTCTTTAAGGATTAAGGTGTCCGTAGCTAACGATTTAAACTTATTTGTTAAAGAAGTATAAAAGAGAGAAGACAAAAATATGCATTTTCACTTCAAACTTTCAATTTCATCCAATTGCACTCTAAATTTAGATAAAAGTTTCAATCTTAACGTTAAACGTTAAAAAGTATTGCAAGCTACTATTACTAAGCTATATCATACAATTTTGCATGCATTTAAAATTCCATGATAAGTATATTCTTGTTTAGATTAAAAGTACATTAGTTTGAAACTAAAATAAAATTTTGCGTAAATTTCAAAAACCACTCATGAATAAATGTTTCAGGAACCAATTTTTGTAATCTACGGTATAATGGACCCCCAAGAAGTGTTTGGGTTTGTGCCCTAAAGTTTCGTGTCCTATAGTTTGTAAACAATTTTGTAAGAACGCTTGTGATGTATAATATATAAGATATTTACTTCACTGCTTGACTTTGCACATTTAGATGTTTTTATTTTACCACAAACCAATAAACTTAATATCTCTGGTTGTCTTTATGTAACTTAAGCATATATATAGTGACATACAAGTGGATCATGTCTTAAATGACAACCAAAATAATCTGTAGTATATGGATATAGGAGGAAAACCTTATCTTGGTAACACTACGGACGCGGCCCGCTTTGTGGAATTGTTACAAGTGTTGTGACTAGTCACAGATAGTCTGATCCTGATCATTCGTGTAGCAAACATGCGAATGGGGCATCCTATATAAAGAGTTTGTATAAGACCTGACCTCGAAGAGTTAACGTCTCGTTATATAACGTTGTTCATGACTGAGACTTCACTTCACTAGGATGACCATAGGTAACATGACCTCAATCCTGAGTGAGTTGGGAACTCCTGCCATTGAAGGTGATCCTTTGATTTGCATGGGTATAGGTGGCCAGAGCGCTGACTCAAACTTACCACTTTGGGGATTCGTCTGATTTGGGAGCCGAGAACTCAACTTCGCAAGATGGAGTTCACTCCTTCCCTGAAGTAAGGGTAAGTAGATAGATTACTCTCTTAAGAACTGATCCCGGGGCTTCAACGATGTGGCGCCACACACCTTCTCATGCCCTGAGAGGTGTTCACACATAGTAGGACTATGTTGTATTATTCATTAGAGGGATCAATGGTACTTAAGGAGGAATATGTAACTATAGGGGCAAAAAGGTAAATTGGTCTGTTGTAATTATGAGCATCTGTGAAGGGTTATCGTGCTGATGATTGGTTATATCCAATGGACATAGAAATATATCTATGGCAAGAAGAGTTCAACTATCGGTCTTTAGTGGAATGCCTAACAGTTAACAGATGGTGGATATAGTGACTAAAGAGTTTAGTCAACTATTCACGTACCGTTGGAGTTTCGAGCCATAGGTCCATAAGGTCCCCTTGATAGCTTGGATACAAGTTGAGAGTCAGTTTGAAATGTTCAAATTGGATTCTCACTCCAAGAATATTGAGGGCTCTGAGTGATGGTGTCATCTCCGTTCCTTCTATTCGTGTGGAGACTGTTCGAGGTAGACAATTGGGTTTTGCTGAGTAATAGCTTACCGCCTCAGCAAAAGCGAGATTTGCTATGAAGAAGAAGTCTTCAACTGGTATGATCTCTCGATCTCTTATTTACTGTTATTTTGAGCATGTCAATATTTTAGCATTATGAATGCATTTTAGTCTGTTTGAATGTATATATGGAAATTTTGTCACAATGAATTGGAAAGATCCGCTTCCACTCGTAGGTACTCTTGAATAAGAGTTCCTTCAAGAAGTAGTAACCATACTAACGGTGTTCACAACTACCCAACATCAATTACTGCTAACACTAGAGCTGTTACTCAACAACCATAGGAGGATAGAATACCCGCTACATCATATTAGACATCATATTAGGCAATTAGCATACTTTCGGCTAATCCATGAGTCTGATTTAAGTTGTCGTGAAAGCACACGAATGGGTAGAAGATGTTTTGCTATTTTATGTACTTTACTAAGGACAACTGGCGGATTAGTGGGAACAGAAGTTGTAGATGTTGAGAAGATGGTCGCCATGCTCTTGAATATCTTAGCCCATGATGTTAAGAACAGAGTGAGAAGTCCATTTTCGTCATGATCGATCCACGTCCTACCCGGACTTAGAAAGCTAGCTTTCTAAGGCAAAGAACTTTTATTGCACGAGCTAGCCAGCCAATCCAGCCATTTTCTTGCTTCCATCCGCCTATCTGATGAATAGACCTTCAGCTTCAATCAAATAGGCCATAGATATAGATCGAGATTCACTCATAAGACAAGCGACTACTAACATGGATAAGGTTTGGAGCATTGCAACCAGCCTTTATACCCTTCGAAGAGATGGATCCTCTGGACACCGAAGTTCGGATCACCCCTGATGACTCAGAAGAGATAGAGCGGGGGTTGGTAGCCATCAATAGCCCAGATGGAGATAGAATGTGGGGAGATTGAACTTCAAGCGTTACTCTTTCATCTGTGTATCTAGGTGGATACTAGTTCGAATTCCTCGATCTTGTTTCAATTGTAGTTCTTCGGTTGAGTTCGTTCTTTTGTTCACCTGTGTCGGTTTGGGGTACAGTCAGTTCACCAGGAGGATCGCCCTCCCAATTCAAAGTTTTTTCCTGGAAGTTTCAATATCGAGAGACTCAGCCACCGAGGACTTTATCGAACCTTTATGTCTCCATCTCTCGAGTTGAGCTCAATCTCTGGCTCGTAGATAGTTTGTTAGGTCTGGTGAAACAATTTCTAGGCATTTCAACTCCGTTCTCAACGCCGTTTTATGACTACATGAAGTACTGTTGAAACAACCTTTCCCAATCACAACCTCCTGTAAAGATCCAAAATGGAGATGGTTTAAGGTATAGTGAAACTAAAAAAAATGTTGGTGTGTTGTCTGTCTAGTTTAGATAACTTATGTATATGAATATTTCATACGTTATGTTCACACAGGATTATCTAGGTGCATTAGATGGTACATACATAAAGGTCAATGTGAGTGCAACTGATCGACCAAGGTATAGGACGAGGAAGGGTGAAATCGCCATGAATGTTCTTGGTGTTTGTGACACGAATGGCGATTTTATGTTTGTCTTACCTAGGTGGGAAGTTTCTGCAGCTGATTCTCGTGTGCTTAGAAATGCAATATCACGACCTAACGGATTGAAGGTTCCGAAGGGTAACAACTTACACACACAATTTTTAGTCGTATATCTTAGTACTCAACGATTATGGTTTGATATATGTGATGCTAGGTACCTAAATGCGGAAGGCTTCTTGGCACCATATAGAGGATAACGATATCATCTTTTGGAATGGCATGGAGAAGGGAATGCACCAACAACTGCAAGATAATTTTTTTAACATGAAACACTATTATGTGAGGAATGTCATTGAGAGGGCATTCGGGCCGTTGAAAGGGAGATGGGCAATACTCCACAAAAAATCATACTACCCCATGCAAGTCCAAACTCGGACGATCACGTATGTTTCCTTCTTCATAATCTTATTAATAATGAGATGAATACTAGCGAAATGCCCAAGGATCTAGATGAGGTGGACTCACATTCTGCTACCATGGGGACGAGATCAATTATATTGAGAGTTCAAAAGAATGGATACAATAGAGAGATGAATTGGCACATAATATGTTTTCTGACTGAGAGTTACGTAATAATCAGTAACTTCATGTTTAGTTTGTGGCTTTTACAATGTATTTTTTTTAATTTCATGTATGCGATTTTGGGAATCAATTTCTTTCTTTATTACTTAAATTGTACTATAGTGTACATGTAGAAGGATGGTAAGTTCTTCTAGAGCTCCAAAACACACTTGGACGAGGGAGGAAAAGTCGAAGCTGGTGGAATGTTTGGTGACTTTGGTTGAATCTGGTGGATGCAGATCAAACAATTAGACCTTTCGCCTTGGGTGCTTGGCATAGTTACAGCGTATGATGGCTGATAAGATACCTGAATATACAATACAAGGGACCCCCACCATAGATTGTAGGGTAAAGAGCCTTAAAAGAACATATCAAGCTATAACATATCTATTAAGGATTACTAGATATTAAAGTCAAAATGTTCCAAGAAATTTTTTGAAAGGATTAATAGGTCATGATCACTTTCATGGTATCGAAGTTGGTGGATCGAGTAATGTATGATGTTTTGGTTCTTTATGTAACATGCATAAAAGGAAGAAGAATTACTAGATGGAGCGTAAAGTGATAGTATGAGAAACTCTTTACAAGACCTAGGTAAGATGAATTGGACAAAGAATGCCAAGATGGTTGAATTATAGTTACCTTTAGATGGGAGAAAATGAGTTATTGGATTGAAAATTCTTAAGGTGCTTGGGTTTGAACTATGTGTTTGTTGTAATGAAAAGGTTCAAGTTTAATTAACCATACCAAGAGAAGGATAAACGTTTTGAAGTTTAAAAGCAATGTTTCCTTGTGGGGATACCCTACTATATTTCCAAGTTTGAAATGGAATTTTAGATTTATGGAAAAGGTTATAAAGGGTCATATGTCTTGGTTTAAGGATTATGTTTCGCTCTTGAAGTAAAAAGTGCACTTTCAAGTTGTTGGCTTAAGTAAAGATAAATGTGAAGAAAATAATAGTATTTAAGGAAAAGTTTTATTCATTTGGGGAGATAAATGGAAATTAATGTGTTCAAAATTCTCAAATAGTTAAGAAAGGTTTGGATTTTAAGACATGATATGGGTGGATACAAGGCATGGTTTGGTGTAAAATAGGAATCTCTTATTACCATTTGGAACTTTGGACTGCAGTAGGCATTATTCGGAAAAAAAAACATATAGTCTACTTAGGTTATTGGATTGTAGACTGTGAAAAGGGATTCGAATAGTCACATGTTTTGGTATAGATATATTTCACTAGGAAAATGAAATATAGCATCTTGGATTTATTGGTCTTGGAAAAGATAAGGGAAGATGAAAGGATTTGAGAAATATTTTGTTGTTTTGAGAAGGTAAGGGGAATTGATGTTTTAAGATTAAGAACAAAGGTTTGGTTTGGTGTCCAAGATAAGAAATATGTGTTTACGAACCTTTAGAGTTGGTATGAACAATCTCGTTACTATTTGAAACTATGGATCTTAATATTTGTTGGTTGAATGGATATCCTGCCTAAGCTATTGGTCATGGAATACAGTTTTAGAATGAGAATTTGATTAAGCTAGACTATCACGCGTTGGAAGAGTGCTTAGCAATCTTCTTCAAATTATAGTGGAGTCGAGGAAATAAAGTTTTATGAAAGGATGTTTAGTAGCAATAGTTGCTAGAAACCATGGAAGTGGAAGGGGTAAGGCCTCGTTAAAGAGGGGGAAGATGTTGAAAGGTATTAGTAAGGTTTAGAGGTTTTGATTGTGATGCGAATATTTAAAACAAGGAATTAATGAAGTCATCGATTTGATTTGAAGGTGAAAGTAATCTAGCTCCAAGTAAAAAAAAAAAAAGCTATATGAGTATTAAGGATTTAAGGACTTGAACTTTCGAGGACGAAAGTCTTAAGGAGGGAAAAATGTAACATCCCCAACTTCAGAAAAATTTAAGTTAATTATGTAAAGTGATTGAGTTTAAATTTCCCTTTCATTTAGAAAACTTGGATTAAATTGAAATAATTGAAAAAAATTTATTGGTTAAATTGAATTTAATTGATTAGATATTCGAACTGATTATTGAAAATATTGAATTTTGCTTTCATTTGATTTTGGATTTTAGGGCCAACTTAAAAAAAAAAAAAATTAAAAGAGATAATTAATTTCATGTGGTTTTGAATTGATTTAAATATTTGGAAGGATTTAATTTGTATCAAATTGATGGATCTTATGCCCTTTAATTTTGGTTTTTGAAGCCTAAATTAAGATAATTTGAAAAGTTAATTAATTTATAAATTTAATAGAATCTTTGGAGATTTTGGAGATATTGTGATAAAATATTTTATTTATCTTTTCAAAATTGGAAAAAAAATAAAAGAATTGAGATTTTTTTTTTCGAAATTAAATGAGAGTGAAAAGAGGCCAAAAATTGGGAGAAAGTAATTCAATTTTTCAGCGGCAGCTTCCACAAAATTGTCGATTGCTGGAGTTTGAACCGTTGGATTGTGCTCAAATTTGGTCAGTCTGTTCGAGACATATAGATTTCATTTTGAACGGTTGGAGCATTGTTTGAAGCTCTGGTTTGTTCGTAATCGCTGTTGAATAAAATCTGTAAAACTAGAAATTCCCCTTCTCTCTCACTCTTGCAAACCCTTCTCATGCAAGACCTTCACTATCAGCCACTAACCTAAACAATTTATGCCGTCCGATAGCAACAGCCACTGCCTATCTATGGTAGCCATGAACCGATGCGTCATCAGCTGCCACTGCCCGATCTTTGCTGAAATCTTGAGAAAAACCTTAGATAAGACTTATTTTTCCTTATAATTTGGGAGGTGAAATTCATCCATTTGATTTTGGGTTAAATTAGTAACCTCTCTTTGGTGTGAAACTTAGATTCAAGATTTGGAAGTTTTGAGGCATTGACCATCAAGCTAAAGACCATTTTTCGTTTTGCAGAAAATTGGTAAAGATTATTAAGTTCTGGGTAAGAGCAATTGAGTTTAGAAGATTCTCGGTTGCCCATTAAATTTTGATTTTCTTTTTGGTCGATGCCAATTATATTTGGAATTTAGATCCAAAATTGGAGTACTTTAAAGTGTGCAACGTACTGTCCAGCGAATTTGAGTTCGTTTGGCAAGTAGTTTAGTAAGCGTTGTGATCCTTATTGTTGGTTGTCGGCCACCTATTGATTATTGGATTAAAAAAATGGTTTAATTTTAAGTATTTTGAAGGTTCTAAGTCGTCATCCATTGAGTTTTAAAATCTTTTAAGAGGAGATTTTGAAGTCGAAATCCTACGAGTGTCTGTTGATCAAGTTTTGTTTGGGTAAGTTATTTGGTGACCGTTTGATTAAATTTGTATGTTTGGGTCCTGGTTCCAAGACTGAAATTTAGTATTATGTATGTGTTAGGGGACTCAATTTAGCACTTATTTGGTTGAAGATCATTAGCTTGGATTAATATCTGAATTTGACTTCGAGGTAAGTAATCTTACTGGAACTGCCCACGGGCCAGACACTGGATGTATGCTAGCATAATGGATGAATGTTATGGTAGAATGACAACATGATGAACTAATAGCTTAGTATAACCGATGTATATTCTTGCTTGAGGATCTAAAAGATGTATTTGTGCACATAGATACTTGAATGCTAGCATGAGATGATATTTGATTTCATGAGGTTGTATGTGATCTGTGGATATTGAGGCATATGTGTATGTTATAGAGCCATGATGTTGAGGCATACATGTATGTCATAGAACCATATTGTGATAATTATGGTGTCGAGCCTATGATAGTGATTTTACTGATTAGTTAAAATGCCCACTAGGTTTGTGTTTCCTTCGGGATTCACCAGAGGTAATGGGCATATTTAGCTACAGTAGGATAGAACTTAGTTTTTCATGTATATATATGTCCCATGAGGACAAGGACAGTTTATATGTTCCACCAGAGGTAGGAATCTAGAGGACATAGATGTCTAACCTGACCCCAGTAGTGGGGTTACTTACTGAGTATTTTATACTCATTCTTTCTCATGTTGTTGTTTCAGTAAAGGTAAAGATGCACTGGCGACGGACAAGCGGAATTCGTGATCGAGCCATTAGGACTAGTTTTATGCTTTCGCTTATGAGATTTAGATTTCTTTTCATGTTTTTCTTAACTTTCAGTTTTGATGTTTGAAACTTACTATTAAAAATCGTTTTCAGACTTATTTATCATCATTTATGATTTATGGATACCCTACTGTTGTTTTTAATGTTTGAATTTAATGAAAGTCTTTTGAACTTATCTTATTTAGTTAGCATTTATTTCACCATAACAGAGTGTCGTTTTAAATTCCATGCATGCATGTATTTAGTAACGGCCTAACTTAAGTCCTAGGGGGTCGGGTCGTTACAAGGGGCGTATGCATGAAGATGCTCCTACTGGAAATTCACAGGAACATGACCTGTCACAGGATGAGTTTCATGGAACCTTGACTGGTTTTGGTTTCGAAATAGGCAATTCATCAAGGGATAGTAAGAGAAATCGTCCTGGATATCAGTCTGAGTTGGTTGAGGTTTTTAAGAATGCAATGTACTTTGCAAATGACCAACTAAAGTCCATTGCTGAATGACCGAAAGAGCAGCGTGCAACAGAGGTTGAGCTACGTATCAAAGTTGTAAATGAACTTAACGATGTTCTAGAACTGCAAACTCGATAGAAGGTGAAGCTTATGAATATCGCATTTCGCAGTGTGCATAATAAGAAGAGTTTTTTGTTTGTTCCAACGAATATGAAATTGGAGTATTGTGAGCTTTTTCTTCTAGACAACGGCCGACCAACTATTTTCATCACCTGCTTTTCCATGTTTAATTTTCACATATCTAAATTATGGCTCGTACTTTATAATATTTTTGATGTTTCACTCTGTACTATTTCATGGACATGAATGTGATTTGGTTTTCTTTTTTTGTTGTTTGTGAAATTTCTCTTTCTCTATATACATTAATGTGTTGGGCAATGATTAACATCCTTTGAAAAGAATGGAATTGTATTTATTGCATGCTCACGAAGTTTGATATGTCAAACAAGGTTAAAATTGGTGGAATGAGGACAATACAATATTCAACACATTTTATACAAATTGGTGGAACAAACAATTTTATTTAGGTTCGTGAAAATATGATATTTCATTTAATTTTTTTTTCTTTGATATAAGGAAAAGTAGAATATATTGTGACATATACTAAGATAACATGCATTTAATTTACATACTGTTATAATCGATTATTATAATAATCTACATCCCAAATACAAATTATTATAACCCAGACTATAATAATCTGCACACCAACCATAAACTATTATACTACATACTATAATAACTTGTACTCCAAGGACAGACTATTATAACACAGACTAAAATAATCTGCACTCCAAATACAGACTATTATAACCCACAGACTATAATAAACACTGACTATTATAACCCACTTAGCACCTTATACGTCTCCTAAGAGATTCTTGAAGTGAGAAATCAATATCTTGAAATGCCAAAATTTGATTTTAATATGTTTCATTTTAAACCAAAGTTTTAATGAAAATTTCCCCCCTTTTATGAGGACTTAATTTGGAAACTAAAGTATAACAACTAATATGGTATTTTAACCCAAAATAAATGATTGCATATGAAAAAAACTTGAACCTCTTATTCATCACCAAAATTTGAAATATAAAATTAATAATCTCTTATCCACTAATTTATGCTCAAAGTGCATAGTATCAATCACTTATTTAAATCTAAAAGTCAAAGTTGGAATAAAATGTACCATGAAACCTAACCCTTTTTTTTTTTTTTTTTTTTTTTTTTTTTTTTTTTTTTTTTTTTTTACAATCTGTGGGTTGTGGGAATAAAGCTTTTGACCTCGAATTTGCCCATGAAACATAATCAATAGAGTTATCATTAAAACTGACCAAACCAAACCAAACTGAAGATTCGACTTATACTGAAGTTTCGATTTGGTTCGATTTTGGATTTAAAAACTGATTTCAAAATCAAACCAAACCGCTTATAGTAGTTAAAATAAAAAATAAAACCGAATTGAACTAAACCAATATAAAATAAAACTGTTTATGTTAGTAAAAACTGAACCGAACCATTTGTGTGTATATATATATATAACATGAAAAATCAAACCCAACTGAACTAAATATTTTCGACCCAATTTTAAGAAAACAAATGGTTTGGTTTGATTTGGTTTAGTATAAATCCGAAATCGAATTTTTCGACTTGGTTAAGTTTTGAATACCAAACCAAATTGAACCGTGAACACTCCTAATAATTAACCACTAATAATCAAATGGTTAAAGTATTATATCTTATATAAAAAAGTCTTTGATAACCAACAAATATAACTCAGCTAGCAAAAATGTATACTATCCCTCACAAAATTTGAGGCTGGATTCACACAACATATATTCAAGTTAGATCTCATAAAGGGAGCATCTTTAGTCATTTTCAAAAAGGGGGAAGCAACCATCAACACCACTTCAAGTTTGAGACATTTTGACAAAGATGTTTCTTTTCTTGACACATCAATGTTAAGAAGCTAATGGTAGGTAACCAAAAAAAGAAAAGAGATATATACTAAGATATAAATACTTTTGCACTAATCTAGTACAGTAAACATCAGTCCTTTTTCTTCACTCCACTTTTCTTGGTTTTAAGGGAGCAAATGAGGAACCCATCTAACCTAACAACTGCCTAATATTACCCAAAATTCAACTACTAGACTTTCAGTTTCATATATTCTACTTAAAACCAATCCAAGTTTGACTTTCCAAAACCTTTGTCTTAGAAATCTCTCCCCCTTTGCAGCCATGTTCAACATTTTTTTTCCTTTCTCATGTCCAAAGAGGGTCCCAAATATTGCTATCCTCAAACAAAGATGTGTAGCCTTGGTAGCTTTGAGGAGTGGCAATGTTGAAATTGTTGTCAAGTGAGCGGTGGTCCGGCAGCGGCGACATCGGTGGCGGCAGTTGGGTTAATTCCTTGCAAATCAGTGCCACCAAATTGGCTTGGCGGCAGTGGATATTGACAAGCTCAGCCTGTGTCTTGGCTAGCTCTGCTTGCAATTCGTTTATCTGTTTCTGAAGCTGGCAAATGGCCCCTGCACACCCATAAACTGGATCTCTAATTCTTGCATTTGCTTCGTATACTAAACTACTCACTGCATCAGCCCTTTGTGATTCAGGAAGATCCTGAAGAATTCAATAAAGTGATTAATATGATTGGCTGTTCTGTGAGGACAAAAATCAAACAGTTGGGCTGCTTTCGTTTGATTCTTCCAATTTTCATTATGTTTGATTATAATCATTGAGTGAAGCAATTGAACAGATTAGGATTACGTATTCTTCAGATTTCCAGGCAAAGTATGGAGATTATTAGGATTTCGTTTGATCAATTTCAGAACTAACTTCATTCGACTTTGATTGCTCAAACTATTAATCTAAACAGTATTTTCACCCTAATTCTATGGTTTTCATTACGGTTCTAAGATAAAATTTCAATTTCCTAAACAGAATTCATAATTTCAAAACTTAAAAACAAGAAGACAACATGCGAAATTGAAAGAGAGAGGGAAATTAGGGATTAAGGAGGTACCTGAAGCAATTTGATGATGTTGCTAGCGCCGAAGACACGGTGAGCAATGGTGAATTTGAGAGGATCAGAAGGAGGGAAATAGGGCGCCAATACGCATTTCTCTGCGCATCTCCGCCTCAGAATCTTGCACGCCGCACACGGACTGACCACCACGCCGGTCTGAATACTCGGCGGCGGTGAAGGAGACGACGACGGCGACTGAGAGAGGAAGATAGTTGAAGCTTGGCCGGATTTTGCCTCACAGCACTCCATTTTAGACTCAATAGAGAGAGAAATGGAGTTGGTTTTGGCTGTGAAGCAGAACGAAGAATATATATATAGAGACGAAGTGAAGAAGAAGAGATGACGTCATAAGTTGAAAAAAAAAATAAACTTATAAGTTCATTTTTGTAGACTTATAAACTCTGGCTGCTTATAAATTTATAATATATTTCTTCTAAATTTAAATTTAGGTCGCTTAGAGTTTGTTCAATTTTTGCCCGTCCTGCACTTTTATCCATTGATCGATTTAGTAAATGTTCAAACCAATTTTGATTGACGAGAAGTAAAAGTATTTTGGTCTGTCGATTCGGTTAGTTTTATTCTTTATTTTTTAAAAACATATTTAATTTAAAAATTTTCGAAATTGACACCAACCGATTCTTCTTCTTCGATCATTTATCATGCTCATCCCTAATAAATCTTGAGTTATCTCCAAAATTAATTTATATCAAAATTAGTTAAATAATAATAATTTTATTTTTAAAAATATAATATGTGAATATATTTTTTAATTTTTGTAAATATACTTCTAAATAATAAAAAGTTTTTGACTAAACAACAATAATTAGCAATATGGATTACATTTAAGATTTTTGAGAATATATGGGTTAAAATTGGACATATATTCATATGGAAAATTCAACATTATAATAAAAAAAACTGATTTGAAATCTAAATTTTATTCCCAATATAATAACAATGTTCCATTTTTATTTTACTCTAGAATTCTTGTAGGAAAATTTTCACCGATAAAAAAATGTAAAACTATTTATAAAAATAGCAAAATAAAAAAAAAAAAACACGGATAGATATTGATAAGTTCCTATCAACATCTATTATTAATAGACTTTTATTAGTTTTTCTCACTAATAAATACTGATAGACTTCTATCTGCAATTAAAATTTTATTATTTTGTGTAAATAATTCTTCTTATTTTTTTTATTTTTAAAAATTCTCTACTTTTATATTTATTTAGCAGAAAATTATTTTAGTTTTCCGATTTGGGTTTCTTAAGTCAATCATTTAGCATAAAATTAAGAACAAGTATTTTAAACTCAGACACCTCATCCATATAGCATATTACTTCAAATATTTGTCAATATAAATTAAAATAAAATTATATTAAAGGGTTAGCTTAAATTCAATATCCAGAATCTCACTTTTTTCATATACTTTCAAATTTAATCACTGTATTTTTAATAAACTTTAAAAATATTTATGGTCTGTTTTAATTTTTTTTTCACTTAATAAAACAAACGGCAATAATTTTTATTAATATGAATATGCTTTCAAAATTTTAAATTAATAGAGACTATATTATATAAAGAGAAATAAATAATAAACTAACAATAAAGACTACTTTTTAGGAGAATTTTAACTGTTTAGGTAGTTTGATAAAACATTTTATTTGTTTTTAAGAAATTAAAAAAGAAAGCCCAAGATTAAACACAAAGAAAAGTTAAATTATTTTTTAAAAAATATTTAAAACTATCATTTATCCTTCTTTTTTTTGGATTATTTGTAGGAAAATTTTACGGGTTTGAAAAATGACATCGTCTTTCTTGATTAAAAGACGAAGAAAATGGAAAACGTAAGTTTCTGTTTTGGCTATAAAAGAAAAGTACTCCTTGTACCTTTTTTTCTAGAAAAAACAACCAACATTAATTAAAATTCAAGAACTCCAATTTTAGATTTATTAATTTTTTAAATATAAATTTAATAGCTCATAAAAGCGTTATTTTTCTCAGCCTAATCATGTTAGTTCCTCGAAATTCTAAGGTTAAATATGATTGATTGTACAAATTTCTGTTTGAAAAGTCTTGGAACATTTTGGTTGATTTTTTTTTTTAGCTAAACAGAATATTTAGGATATGTTTGAGGTGAAAATTATCTTAAGACTATAATAATTATCTCTTGTTATTGTAAATATTATTTTAGCTATAATCAACACTATTTCAAAATCCTCATTTTTTATGTTATTACTATTTCTACCGTTTTTACTATTTTACATTCATTATTTTTTTTATTCATTGCTGCAGTGTTTACTATTTCTTTCTCAACTAAAATAGTTTACGTCGCAAACACATACTATTATAATTCAAACTAAAATAATCTATACCCAAACATATACTATTGTAACCCAACTATATTAACTTAGGACTATAATAATCAACTTCTTGCCTCAAACGTCTCTTTAAGGGTCAATTGGAGCAATTGAGCTCAAGAACATGCAAAAAGACTCAAATGTCCCTGTAAAGTAGTGTTTAAATACTACACAACGCTACCCTAGAACGTTGCAATGCTCTTGAGTTGAAGCAACAAGATAGCATCGCTCGACGCTGCATGGCGTTGCAGTTTTGAGGCTATTAGTAGTGTCGTGATGCTCTTACGCTAAGATATAAGAGCAATATTTTGTAAATTTGGCTTATATCATTTGAGCTTCTTGTCCCGTCTGCTGATTCTGATCTATTCCACATTTTTTTTCCTTTTTTGAGCCTTAGTTTAGTTTTTCTTTGTAACCGAGGTGAACAATGTTAGATTTGAGTTTTATTATCTTGACGAGAAGATAAGGTTGACCATTTTTCATGGATGAGTCTAACTTATATTTTGCGAGGAATTGTGCTTAATTTCATATCTTGATTGTAAGTATTCTTTAGTCTATGCTTATATTTTTAGCATGTGTTTAGTAATTGGATTGACACCATAATTATGAATACATCTATTAAGTGATGCATGATCCATAATTATTGTGCTATCATTTGTGTAAATTAATAGCAAAAATAGAATCGTGTGTAGGTATCTTTTACGATTTTTTACGAAGCACATAGCTTGTATGATCGATTTAGGACTACAAAAAAACTGATCAATTTATTTAGGTCTTTTCTAAGAATTAATCCTCTAAATATTCCTTAGATCTTGATACAAGTGTTTAATTTGCATGAAATGCTTCTCATCCCATTAAATTGAGTATCTTGTTTAATTACTTTTCTAAACTAATGATTATATGTGTGCTTGATTTGACTTTTTCGCGTTAAGTAGACCATGTGTTTGTGATTGATTAGAGTAGAATCCCTGATATCAATCTTACAACTAGGTGATTTCTTTTGCTTTCATTTATTTCTCTTTGTGTTTTTTTTTTCTAATCATACCAGAACCATCGATCCTAGTAACGGCCAACTTTCTAGGTTACCTTATTTTGCCGGATCAAGTGAGTAATTTTTAGAAATAGCAAAAAGAAAGAAGTTTTTAATCTTTCGCAAAAGGTTTAAAATCACTTTAACTCTTGAACTTTTATAAAATTAACAATTTAGTCCCTAAACTTTAGTTTGTAATGATTTAATCCCTGAATGTTCAATTGTGTAACAATTTAGTCCCTGAACTTTACTAATAACAATTTAGTCCTTATACTTAAAGATTTGTAACAATTTGGTCCCTACTTAGAAATTAGGGTGAAGATATAATGAGATTTCTTGCCTAAATAAATCAATAAACCAATTAGAGAGTTGATATTATTTATAAAACACAAAGTTTGTATCATAAAATAATAAATATTGACATCTAATTTTAATAAATTTGTTTACTTAAGAGGCTAAATTATTATGAATTTAAAAGCACAAGGACTAAATTGTTACGCACTAAAGTTTAGGGGCTAAATTGTTGCAAAATTGAAAGTGGACCAAAAGTGTTCTTTAACCCCACAAAATAACAACCTTTCGTCCAATTACTTTCTTAGCATTTTCTCGATACTATCTCGTCTAAGATCTTATTGGGATCAAAGCGAAATTTCAACTTTTTATATGACATTATGTTAATTCCCTTTTTTTTTTCTTTTTTGGTGGAATTCTCGACTAGGATGAAGATTGAGAAGCCTCTCTTTAACCAGTTGCATGAGTGAATAGACATCAAACGTCGTGGGTCTTGGAGTTGTTGTAACGCAAGTCGTTAATTGTAGGCAAGGATTAAACCATAACCAATGGTGTAGGAGACATGGGTTGCATTGTTAATTGTTGGCATTATTGCAGGGTGGCATGAGTCTATTGTTGAAGGATCATCGAACTTGAAGAAGAAGGTTGGTGGGCAGTAAACGTGGGGAGAATGGAGGGTGAACAAATAAAGAGGGAGGCAAAGATGAAGAGAAGAAAAGAAGAAAAGCTTAAAGTTTTGTGAAAATCCAGGTGGGGATCTCGGTCGGGATATCAATAGGATAGGTCAAATAAACAAGAAAGAGCGTTATTTGTGAAATATGAAAAACTTTTAGGGCTATTAGGATTTATTCACTTATAAAACATATTACACAAGCATACCCTCAATTGTTGTGAGACCTGAAGTCGTTATACCATGAGAGGGTATCAATGTCAATTAAGTTAAGGTCTCGATCATCTTAGATGGGACGAATCTTTTGGCTATGGAAACCAAGAATGATAGTAAGAGACTGGTATAATCGAAACTTACTGCATCTTGAACACAAATGCAAGCTCAAACTTCAAACACATGTAAGTCCTTAAAAAAATGGTTAAGAAGATTGCTAATATTATAACAGGAAAATCTCCAAAGGCAACAAAGAAACTTTGTGCTTCTAGTTGGAGAGCCTTCATTGATCTCGAAATAAAGACTAGAATTGAGATGCAAAGTTTAAATGACATAGTTGCTCAAATTGCTGTCTCGGTTGAGAGACTTGAGGAATCTTGATTGTAACATCACTTCTTCAAGACTAGGTAATTTACATGGACTTGGAGAATGACGATGAGGATCCTTAGTCATGTCTAGAACCCGTTCAAATTACAATTCTTTTTATCCTATATTCAAACTATAGATTCTTTTGTGCCTTGAATCTCGGTTAGGATAAAATTGAGATCTTGTATATATTTGTCAAATCTTATCTAATATTTCTCAAATATCACACCATAATCACCACGAGGCACATTTGAAAATGAGAAATTCTTCTAAATCGAAAAATCCAAAAAATATTTACATTCTATAGTAAAAAGTTCAAAAAGTACAAAGTATAAATTTTTTTTGTTAGTGTAAATATTTTTAAATATTTTTTATATTTAAAAAGGTCCTTTAAAAAATACATTTAGATAATTGGGGAATATATTTGAAAATTTAGATAATTATTAAAGAAATTTTATAAGTTTTGATATAAATTTCGAGAAATGTTAGAAAATTTAGAAAAAAAATTGAAAAGACATAAGATTTGGAATAAGATTCGAAAAGATTAGGTAAAAAAAAAAATCCATAATTTGGATATCAAAAGAGAAATGTTAAACTTTTATTCAAAAGGGTGAAAGATAAAAATATTTTAGAGTTATTCCTTACCCTTTTCCAAATGCAACCGTATTTTTTTTAACTAAATTAAAGTGATTCTATTTATATAGATTATAATATATATATATTTTTTGAGAGATTACAATAGAAATTTTTAAATTTTGGGGATTAAGACGAGATTTAAAATCGTAACTCGTCTCTATCATCACAAAATTCTATTGGGCTGTTAAGAAGTTTCCTTTATAAATACCCGTCTCCCCCTCCGTTAACATTAGCGGCGGCGTTCGGCGGCGAAATCACGTCTCTTTGCAGCGCATCGACCATCCTTCTTCAAGTTCGTATTATTTTCCTCGTTCTTCTTCTTTAATTTTTTTTTAAAATTATTTTTCTTTCAAGTCGTTTCTTTTTCGTTTGGAGGAATTTGTACGGTTGAGCCTTCTTGGAGAGGGTTGTCTCTCACAACCTTATGATATATAATCTTTTACTTACGTCATAATATATTTGTTGTATTTTTCTAATTTTCTCACCGTTTATTAGATTTTTTCTAAAAAGGATCGAAGATCACGGGATAGCGTATTAGGATGATACACATGTTCATCCCAATGTAATAGTGGATTATGACTTTAAACAAAATTCTGATACTGACTTATGACATAAGCAAAATCTGATAATGAAACGTAAGCAAAAGATTATATATCATAAATTTGTAAGGGGCGGGTCATCAATCATAAGACAATACAAAAATTTCCTTATTTTATTGTGGCAGTTTTTTCTATTTAAAAAAATATTTAAGATGGATGATATCAAATTAATATCGTAGGATTAGAAGACATGTTTTATAATGATTTTGAATATTGTATAAAAATGATTTTCAAGTAGTTGAAATTACTATAATTATAATGCATTTCAATCACTATTATTTTTGAATATTCATGCTTAGATCAAAATCACATAATTAAATAATGAAAAGTAAATGAATAAAATTGATTAACAACATTAATTATAATGCATTCCAATCACTATTATTTTTTAAACTAGAACTACAAATAAAACACCTCAATTATACAATTAAAAAACAGTTCACAATTACAATTCCACAACTACAAATTTCCCCCTTTTTTCTGAAGTATTAAACTATAAATCCACTTGTTTTCCCCCTTCTTTAATATCCCAAGGATGAAAATTAGAGAAAACAGAGTAGGATTTGTAAAAAAAATTATTCTTACCTTGAAACTTGAGAGATTAACCTGAACAGTTAAACAATACAAAATTAACATTCTGTTGAACATGGGTGATTAACAGAATACAAGAAACATTTTAATTGATAGAATTGATAATGTCAAAGTATTAGGTGACTGTTGAGATGAAAACTTTTAGTATTGACCTATAGGAATTGAAGTTATTGTAGATTTTACATAGAGCATATGTAATTTCATGGGCAGGTGCTTTTACAAAGTAGAGTTTGAGAGATTAGAATACTCCATTCTCTCACTTTTCTTGAGATTTTCATGCCTAGTATCTTTTTCTTTAAGTCCATGAACTCTATGTTTACTTGTACTTCTTTAAGTTGTCAATTTCCTGTTGATCTTGAGATGCCAAAGCAGACCAATTGTAGCCTATACAAAAATGTTCCTTCTGTAGACCAACAGTCAAAAAGCTAAAGTTAAAGCTTGTTAGATGTGATGAAGTTAGTATATATCAAACCTTTTGTTCCATTTATTTGTCTTAGGTGATTGGTTGAGCCTATGGATTGGTTTCTTAAGATGACACTCCATTTTCTTTTTCCATTATCAATGAAGTCGAGAGGACGTTTGTGAGAGTACTAGTTAGGGGTATATTTTGGATAATAGTAAGAGCATAGTGGTAATTAGATAGTGGTCTCTTGGTTAATAAGGGGGTTAGGGACCTTTTTGTTTGGGAATCTTGGTATTGTCTAATGTGGCACTTTGGGAGAGGGATAACCCTCGAAAGACTTAGTATCGTAATTTCTTTTGATATTGCAATCTTGTTCTATCTTTGGTTGAGCCTATGGATTGGTTTCTTGAGATGATACACAATTTTCTTTTTCATTCGCAATAAAGTCGAGAGGATGTTTGTGAAAGTACTAGTTAGATTTATATTTAGGATAGTAGTAAGAGTAGAGTGTTAATTAGATATTGGTGTCTTGGTTAATAAGGGGAGTTAGGTACCTGGAGGGGGAGGATATTTTGGTATTGTCTAATGTGGGACTTTGGAGAGAGATTGGTCTCTCGACTTAATATTGTAATTTCTCTTGATATTGCAATCTAGTTCTATCTTTGTGTTTCCTATTGTGTTTCTTGTTCGAGGATCCTTAATCCTAATAATGTTGCGTATCGATTTGTTCTTCCAAGTTTACATGTGGAAAGGTTTTACATTTCTTGAACTACTAGTTGCTTTGTCCTCCCAAAAGTATGCTATACATTATATTGCCTTCTCTTCTTCATTCATTTCAATAATATGATTCTCATAATCGGTTGGATATATAACATGACAGATCGGCTTTTCAAGCGCAATTTCAAAATTGATGTTTCATATACTCCTCTTTTGAGTTGAGCTTAGAGAAGTTGATTTGGTGGTATCTCTTCCTCATTAATGGAGATGTTTCATCTTAAGGATTGCATTTATCTTTAAAGGGAGTTCTTCTATAGTTTTAAGACAAGCCAATTTCTTGTTATCTCTTTGTATTAATCTTTGTTTAAAGTAAAACAATTCTCAAGAGCTGCCTTCATTGATGTAGGTATGAGGAAATCAAACCATGTTAAAGCAAGTTTTTGGCATCCTTCAAGTCTCTCTTGCTAATTGCTCTATTTATGTTAAACCTTTGTAACTCTTCCTATTGTTACAATAACTAGACCTTAGATAGAATTTAAGAAACAAGATATATCCTTCGGGATTTTTAAATTAAGATGTGTATAAGTATATATCATTTCATTTATAATCGTAAAAGGGATTTACTTTTATCTGATAATAGACTCATCGTCACTTGTAGTGATAAAAATGGGTTGAGCTAGTAGTCATAAGGACGAGAAAAAAAAAGTGAAGGGCTTAGAGTGATGGGCTCAAATTGTGATGACTATCTATCTAAAATTTAAAACTCAATGAGTTTTCTTAGCAACCAAATGTAGTAGGGTCAAGTGATTACTCTCTGTGATTCGTTGTGATGCTTTCAAGTTAACTTGAACAAATGTATATATTAAAAACTATATATTTGTTACAATGAATAATATATCTAGTAGTTGATACCTCGATTTGAAGATTAGGTTGTTGATATTAAGGATCTAGTTTTTCGTTCATAAAGTCTATTGTTATATACTGCTTAATTTATGAAATTGATGATTGAATTTCAATTGTTACATGGTTGTTAATATGCCTGCTCAAGTTGGTCAGATGCTTGCTCTGTCTGGTGCAAACTTCAAGACATGGAAAGAAGATATTGAGCTCTTCCTTGGATTAATGGATCTCGACCTTGCATTAAGGATGGATCGACCCATTTCCACCCCAGATAATCCTAATGATACTAAAATTAAGAAATGGGATAGGTCTAATCGTATGAGTTTGATGATCATTAAGCGGTCAATTCCAAGGGTCTACCAAAACTTGATTGTTGAGAGCATGAACGCCAAAGTTTTCCTAAAAGAACTAGAGCAATCCTTTGCTAAAAATGAAAATGAAGAGGCAAGAGACCTTTTGACTAAGCTCGTCGTTATGAGGTACACCGGGAAGGGAAACATAAGGGAATACATAATAGAAATGTCGAGTCTCGCTACAAAACTCAAAGCTCTAAAGTTAGAGATTTGTGAAGACCTTCTTGTGCACTTTGTTTTGATGTCTCTTCCTACACAATATACTCAACTTAAAGTGTGTTACAACACTCAAAAACACAAATGGACTCTCAATGAACTGATCTCATTTTGTGTGGCTGAAGAGGAAAGGATGCAGCAAGAAGAAAGTGAAAGTGATAATTTGGAATCTACCTCTAAAGGCAAGAAGAAAAAGAGGGAGCATGATGATATATAGTCTTTTTGAAGGCTAGAAAACTAAGATCAAGCTAATTTTCAAGAATCCCCAACCAGAAAATATGGGATTTGACAACCTATGATGAACTAATATATACCCCCCTTTTGTCCATAATGAAGTAAATTTTAGGTTATGTATACCCATTTTAACTTAGGTGGATTTTTGTGGTACTTGTATGAACATGTTCATGCAGGGCTTTGGTTTTTTATTTATTTTTCTTCCTTTTGAAATCAAATACTTGTTGGAAAAATTTTGCCATCTTATATTCTAAGAAGCATGGATATGGTATAAAACACCGATAAAATAAAGATATGTTTTACGTTTGATAAATTAATCATTTTTTCTTTTTAAATATATCATTTCTGTAGAAGAAAATTGAATGTTAATAAGTTTACTCATTTATATGCTTATATTATATAATGAGTTTGAGTGTTTGATACGTGTCTAAGAAATGTTAGACCTATATTGATTTTATACGGATAGTGTTTAATATGTCCATTGTAATGTTTGGAAAATTTTCTAGTATTATATTAGTATGAAATATTTTTTTTTTCATACTTTCTCCATTTATTGTTTGTCAGTACAATTGGTTCGATTTTGTTGTTCAATTTTATCAATTTTGTGGCCAACCAAGAACTGAATCAAACTAATGATTTTACAAAGAAGAGATTCAAATCAACGTCTAATAAAGAGCAAAGTTGTTTTTATTTTGATTTTTCAGTTTTTGGTATTTTCTTTTTTCTTTCAAATTTTTATTTTTATTTATACTTTTGTTTCGAATTTATTGTTTTTGCTAATTTTAGATTAAAATTGGGTCTTTCTTTTTTAATAGATTGAAATTTGATTGTTATTTTTTGGTAATTTTTTAAATAAAAAAATTACAAACGTCATAATATTCGGTTAAAATACTAAAAGATGCTTGATGTTAGGGTTTATTTTTAAGGGTATATATATTGTCGGTTTGGTTCCATTTTTATTGGTTTTTTAAATAAAAAATCGATCCAATCTAATATTTTTTGTTTTTCTCCAAATACAAACAAATATTTTTCCGAAATATAGGTGTCTTGCCAACGGCTTTTCTTTGCTATCCCAATGCATGAAATTGCATGTGGGGAGAAATTTTGAATCTTCTTTTTCATGTTGGGCTATCCCTAAACTTTAGCATGTGGTGCCGACATAGACTCACCGGACTAACCCGATTAAAGATCCTTTCTCCTGCAAGATTTTCATCGATTTTCCTCCCAAAATTTTCAGATCTGCGCGACTCTCTGTTTGAAATTAAGCTAGATAGATGATGGATAATACATTTCTAAATATATTTTCAAATACATGAATTTCTAATTTCTTGATACATGCACTTGTAGATACATATAATTGTTCAAGTACATGAATGGTATGTATACATGTACTTCATTTATTTTGTGTCTTTTAGAAAACATCTTTTGAGCACTATATAAAGGCTTCATTTCCCTCATTTTTAATCAAGTGAAGGAAGACAATCAAATCAATAGAAAAAAATCGAGTGTCAAGAGAATAATATTCTTCTCGTGTGTTATTGAGTTTTATAAGAGAACAAGTTTCTTCTCTTCAAAGTTTGTGAGATTTAGAGTGAATCTTAAAGTGATATCAGAACATAAAGTTGAAAGATGTCATCCAACAACATGATGTGGCCTTAACTTCCTCATTTTGAGGGAAAAAATTATAAACGGTGGATCAACAAATGAAGGTTCTTTATGGATCTCAAGATTTTTGGGATATTGTTAGTTGAGGATATTTGGAGCCTGAAAGTGAGAATGGTCTTTCACAATAACTTAATGAGTTGAGAGAGGCTAGAAAGAAAGATAAAGGACATTATTATTATTTTTTTATCTATCAAGCTATAGATGAAAATATTTTTGATAGGATATCAAGAGTCTCGATTGTTAAAGCTGTATAGGATGGATTGTAGAATTTATACGAAGGAGAAGAAAAAGTAAAATTGGTACAATTACAAACACTTCGAGTTGAATTTGATGTCATTCGAATGAAAGATGTTAAATCTATTAAAAAAAATTTCAACCGTATTCTCTTAATTGTTAATCAATTGAGATCAAATGGAGAACCAATTGAAGGACAAAAAGTCATTGAAAATATCCTTAGAAGCATGACTAGAAGGTATGAGCATACTGTTGTTTCAGTTGAAAAATCTAAAGATTTGTCAACTCTCTCCATCAATAGCTTAATGGGATCTCTTCAATCCTATAAGCTTAGTTTGAAGTGGTTTGATTCTACTCCTTCGAAAGAAGCTTTTCATATACAAACTTCTTCTAGAGGGAGATCTGGTGGAAGAAGAGGTAGACGTGGTGGTAGAGGAAATAGGCAGTCTAATGACTTCAAAAATTTTGAGTTAGAGAGCAGAGACAATCAAGCTTCTTTAAATAGAAGAAGAGGGGGAAATTCAAGTAGAGAAAGAAGCAGAAGTGGATGTCATGGAGATTTTTCTAATACAAGCAATTAATGGTATAGTTAATTATAAATGTAGATTAATCTATGAGATCGTGTAAATTTATCTATAAGATCATGTAGATCAAACTACACGATCGTGTAAATCAAACTATATGATCGTTGAGATCAAACTATACGATCATGTAGATCAGTCTACACAATCGTATTCTTTGATCTATACGATCGTGTAGATAAATCTACACGATCGATATTATGTACACGATTGTATACTTAGTAAAAACATGATCGTGCAGATCATTCTATATGATCGTACATGATTAACAACACGATCGTTTATAATTAAATGAGCGATGAACTATTAAATACTTACATCCCAAGAACCCATGTGTTCTTCTTGAGTGTTTTGAAGAAATCCTTGGCCAGAATGTATACACCACTGTTCGCTCTTCGTTTTTTGTTTTTGGTTTGGCTCTCTATGTCTAGTATGCCGACCATAAAACACTTAGGATGGGGGATAGTGGGTCATATGATCTAACCATCCTAGTGGTAAAGTCAGGGACCAGGACCAATGGGTTCAAATTTATATTACCTGTGGGTGGTTTCAATTCCTTTACAAGTGGGTGAGGCTCGTTTGGAGATGGTTGGGCTTGTCTAGGGAAAACTAGAGTTGGGTTGTGGTTTTTGAAAGTCAACCTCCTTTTTACCCTTTTCACCTCTTCAAGTGTAAACTTTTCTGGCTTCTTCCTTTTACAGTGCTCAGGGCGTTCAACTTCTTCCTACAATTACATACTAAGTTAGTGACTACGGTGTTTTAAGTGTGTTAGTATTTGATACTATAGTCGTACCTTGTTTTAAGTGACCTCTTCTTGTGTTGCCAACCGTTCAACATCATCTTGTAACTCAATGGGAGAATTCAGGTCGAAGTGGCGCACATTGAACGGTTGTTCAGGAAGTTGACCTTCATGGACGATTGGTCCAATTGATGGTTCGTTGATGATCGGTCCAATTTATGGTTCGTTGAGGATCTGTGCAATTAATGGTTCATCGACTTCACGTTCTTCGGTTGTCATAATTTCAATAACTATGGATGGTTCATCAATGATTTGACCCTCAATGATCAGTGCAATTGATGGTTCATTGACCGTACGTTCTTCATCAATTGTTTGGCCCTCAACAACTACATCCATGTGCATTGGCTGCATTAACAGTTCGGCCTAAACATGGGCTACTCGTCGTTAATAGGAATGGACTGATCGTGGAGAGGGGTTAGTCCAATTTCTCCACCATTAGCTGTTTGGTCATCAATAGTTTGATCACCATCAACTGTTTGGTGATCTACATCACCATGATCATGATGACCAATCCCTCCGTCACTATCTTCGTCATCATCTCGGTCACCATGATTGGGATCATTGGGGTTATCTTGTAGAAATAAATAAAACACGATCATTCAGATAAAGATACACGATCATTCAGATAAAGATACATGATCATGCAGATAAAGATACATGATTGTTCGGATAAAGATACACAATCGTTTAGATAAAGATACACGATTGTTAAGATAAAGATACACGATTGTCTATCCAAATGTAAATGATAGCCTATCCAAATCCAAATGATCGTTTAGTTTAGTACACGATATTTTAGACAAATATAAACGATCTTGAAGTAAATAGCACAACACACAATTATTACCTTCCTTAAATTTTGGACATAGAGATTGCAAACTCAGTTAGCTCCTCACTGTTGTTTTCAACGAGCAAGCAACGGAAGAATTTATGATCATTAAGCACTCTAATTCATTAATTTTACTAAAAATTAAGCATGTTCATACAATAAAAAGAAGGTTTCAAAAATACCTTTGAAGAACACTTTTGATCTTCAAATTCAGCTCTAATCTCCACAGCTACTAAAGTAGACAACTAGAAGATCTTCCCTATTATTCTCTAGGACCTTAGATTGAGTTTTGGGACTAAAAAAGAGTAAGAATTTGTAGGAAATTTTAGGAGACAAGATGAAAGTTGCTGAGGAAAACAAGAACCTTTCTTCAATTTATCTCAACTCCCAAATTCACCTTGCATGCCTCTTTTTCAGCTCAATCTTCTGAGTTTTATTCAAGAGACTCGTGCAATTAGATTGCCTTTGAACAAGACAGCTCCTACTTGATCAATTTAAGTGAAAATTAAGTGGAAGAATGATTCATGTTGAAAAAACCCATTAAAGTTAGGGTTTTCTAATTTTTCAATTAAATTCAATTTTAATCAAATTAAAATTGAATTTTTCAATTTTCAAAATCAATTTCTATTTTAAAATTGATCAAAGTCAATTAATTGAATTTTTATTAAAATTCAATTTTTAATCTAATTTTCCAAAAATTAAATTAAACAAAATTGATTTTCTAAATTTGAATTTTCACAAAATTTAAATTTAAATTTTAAAATTAATTGATTTAATTAATTAAACAATTTAATTGATTCTATTAATTTAATATCAAATATTAAATTAATTAAACACCTATTCCATCACCATGAATCCCTATTCATGTCATTTGATATTTAAATCGAATTCAAATATCAGTCAATTTCTCCAATTTTGTTTAGTTCTGTAATTAAATGTGAATTATATCATATATATTAATTCCCTTAATTTGAATTTGAACGTTTCAAATTCACTCATCACGCTATTCTAAGGTTTATTTCGTTTGTGAGCTAGTACGGGGACCTAATGGATCTACAGATCATTGGCTCCAACGATTTAAGATTAATTGGCTAAACTCTTTAAACCAAATTTACCCCCATTCTTTAATTACCGGGTCACTCCATTAAAGCACAGTAGTTGCACTCCTTTCACTGTAGACATATAATGTCTACTCGATATAGCCATAATTAGTAAGTTAACCCTTCATAGGTTGTTCGTAATAATGGTTGGGTTAATAGTTATTTTACCCCCGAGATTACATCTTATTCTTTAAGTCCCATTGATCCTCTAATGAACAATTGGTTTGAGATCCAATCATCAAATCGAGTCCCTCTTGGGCCAATGAGAGGGTGGAACCCCTTGTTCAAGACCCGGAGTCAGCACTTAAAGGAACAATCACTTTACTATCCCTAAAAACAGGTAGGAGTGAATTTCATCTTGCATCCTATGTCCCCAGCTATTTACCCGGTCTTACTCCTGAAATGGGAGGCTTATTGAGCTGGCGTTATTGAGCCAATTCTCACCCATGCAAATCTAAGGATAGTCCCGAATAAACAGAAGTTCATAGTTACCTTAGAATTAAGGTTAAGTTACCTAGGTCATCGTTTTAAAATAGTCAGTCTTAAACAGTAAACAACGTTATAAAGTAAGAGTGACTTATTTCTTGGTCCGATCTTATACAAACTTTTTACATAGGATGCCCCCACTTCTCATGTCTCCACATGAATGAAATAGGATCACTTCGCTTGTAGCACTTTACAAGGATTGTAACAACTACAAAATGGGCCACATCCAATAGTGTTACCAAAATAAGGTACCCAATCTTATTCATATAATATAGATCATTTTGGCCATTTACTCGAACCCGATCTACTCTTATGTCTTTACATAAAGTTCAAGTACTCATGTAATAACCATAGATCTTAAGTTTATTGAATTTATTTCTAAAACGAAATGAGCAATTCATATATTCAATAACTACTTTATTGAATCAAACTTCAATAACATTTTTATTGATTAACAGAATAAGTTTATTGTTTACAAACTACGAGTTTTAGAATATAAAACCTAACACTCACCCAACTGATGAACCATGCTCCAATATGTTGCGAATTTCTGATAATTCCTCATGTATAACTCTATAAGACTTGCTTTTCTTATGTTTTCGTGAGAATTTTGTATACTTCTTTGCATGTTCAACTTGCCTCTTATTGCGTGTGTCAGGTTGCTCCATATGAGACTAACGAATTTAGGGGGAGTTGGTCATATGGTGCTCATCACGATCACCATATCCCATAGTCGCCTCATCGTGATCAAACTCCTAATCATGGTCACCATGTCCGACATCACCACCTTCAGATATATCCTGATCCTCTATTCTTCTTTCTTCAAGCACTTGGGTCACATCGAGCCTTAGTAGTCAACCCTCTTTGTACCTCATCTCATCTGCCATCAGTATAAGTTTTGGCATAACAATAGTCTATATATAAAAGTAGTTAACATTAGCATGATGGATTACTCAGATACACGATCACACAGTGTAAGATAGACAACCGTATACTTAAAGCTATACGATCGTTAGCTTATGCTAAATGATTGTTTATAATAAGATAAATGATCGTACAGTATAAACTAAACGATTATATAGATGTACACGATTTAGTAGTATAAGTTAAACGATTTAGTAGTGTAAGCTAAACGACCTAGTAGTATACAAAAACACATTCTTACTTTTTTGGGTTGGAAGACAACCTTTTCCAATAACTTCCAAGATGGTGCTACCGAACATGTCCACTTCAAGATACGTGGGATTTATTTCTTACTAACTTTGGTAGCTATGAACTTACTAGATGAGGACAACAATTCGTAAGCCCATACCTACACGATTAAATAGACAACAAAGTTAGTATACAACATATAAATCAATTGATATTGAAATAAATTGGAACAATACGTACCTGTAATGCATGTGCAAATCCTTTTATACAGTAACATGTGACATGTTTGGGAGTTGATTGTCTCCTTAATTCGTGTACCTCCTTTTTCCCATGAAAAATGTTCTTGAGACTTTCCAATGTTTGTTTATATATGACCAAGGACCAGTCATAATGTCTGAAGACTTCAGTGTCATTGACGATCCCATGCTAATGCAACCTTCACAACATCTTCGTCGTTCGAAAATTTAAACTTTTCAAAAGCAGCCTCCACATCCTTACAGAGAATTGGTTTGCTATCGTCCTTGGGTCCGAGGATGAGATGTTGTAGCCTTTCATAGCTGGTATCCCTTTCCAATCTTTCCTCTGTTGGCCATAATCCAGTAATCAAATTAAAATCATCTTGTGCAAATGTTACCTTCTTCCCCATGATGTTGAAGCTTACAACATTTGGATTTTGATCAGTGACCTCCCTTAGAAAAAAATGATGCACAAACTGACCATTGAATACAAGGTTGACATCCAATAATGGACCAAAGCATGTTTTTCAGAACATGCCCATCTGTGTATTTGTCATTTCTTCTTAATCAATGCATTTGTCTTGCCAATGTGGGCCAAACAAGTTATGGTAGCAGGAGAATATTTCTCAATTGAAATTGAGTGCGCCATCTACAATATAGAAAACATATATGATCAGATATTAAAACATATGAGGTCGAGTATGAAAGGCTAAATGATCGTATAACAAAAGCTAAATGATCGTATAGAGTTTACTACACGATCGTGTAGATAAATCTATACGATCGTTTAGCTTCTGCTATACGATCTACTATATAAATCTGCGCGACCTAGTATATGAATCTATGTGATGTAGTATTAAAAGCTATACAATCGATTATATAAAGTCATGTGATCGGTTATATAAAGCTATATGATCGATTATATAAAGTCATTTGAACGGTTATATAGAGCTATGCGATCGATTATATAAAGCCATGTGATCAGTTATATAGAGCTATACGACCGATTATATAAAGCCATATGATCTATTATATAGAGCTATCAGTCGATTATATAAAGCATATGATCGGTTATATAGAGCTATACGATCGGTTATACTCAGTTATGCGATCTATATCCATGTACTAAACAAACCCTAAACCCCAATCAAACCCATGTACTAAATGATTTCAAACAACGACAGACGAGAGTATCGTACATTTCAGGTTACTGGAACAGTGTAGAAAGAATTCAAATGAAAGCAAAAATGAGTAGATACGACCGAAGAGTAGTGAATGACATTGAAGACGAAGAGAGACGTTGAGAGAAAACTGAAAGGAGTACTCGAATGCGAATAAGAATGCAAATAGTCGGCTTGTAAACGAAGATGGAATAGATGCTTGTTTGGTTTTAAAAAGTAAGAGTATATCTGGTATTTCACATGTGAAAAAAGTTAGCCATATAAAAGCTTTTAGAAAGAGGTTCATCCATAGAAAAGTTTTTTCCTTTTGGGTTATTTTACGAAATTTTCCGATATTTATTATCTAAAGAACTTTTAAACATATATGACATAGATTTTCTAATACTCTCCATACATAGTAAAATTTTTACTTAGGAGATAACAATAAAAATATAGCTTTATTAATAATAAATTAATATTAATATAGCGTTATTATTAATTGCAATAAATTATTAAATATAAATATATTATTTAGACTTAATAAACTTCAACCAATACTAAGTTATAATTATTTAATTATTCTTAGTAATTAAATAAAATAATTAAATGTATGTTTAATGAATGTTTAATAATAAATATCTATTCTTATTTTAAGTGATTAAGTGAAATAATTAACTAATATAACAATATATTAAATAATGTTAAATTTAATTTATCACTACATTACTTATTATCTCACATTTATAATTAAATAATTATTTAGTTCTTAATTTCTATATATAAAATTAGTGAATCAAATACATATATTTATTATTTTTTTTAGAATCAAATACATATATTTAATTTCTAGATATTAATTATCATGTATACTCAAACATAAACATTAATTATCAGAGACATTTAAATTTTATATATTTAATATTCATACCTAGGTAACAATGTCTATCAACTAAAGGAGCCTAGAAGAAAATTGTTTTTATCTTAATATTATAACTGGTTTTTCTTTATGCATAATTATTTCCAGTTTGATTTGTTCCAACCTTATGTGGTGATTTTTATCAAACGAAAAATGCAAACTACGAGTATAGGTCATTTTCTGTGCAAACAATATAAACTATACGTCACCTTTGAAGAGTTAGGTGCACACCCATCTATTCGATTTAGAAATGCCATTGAAGATTGACATTTTTCATGTACTAGGTTTGAGAGCCTTGATTTTAAGGTAACATTAAACAATTTATTTTTTAATTTTGTGTGTACTTGACTTTTCACTAATTTATAGTTTTATCAGAAATATGCTGAGATGAACAAGAGAACTTGAGAGGATTTATCATTTAATCATAAATTTGGATAAAAGACATTCATCAACATACATCAATAATTTGTAAAGAGCTAAACAATATCTGTTTTTTTCCCTTGTCTAACTCCTTATACTAATGACTTTTGACTGATTGATCTATTCATGCAAACGCACTCACGAGATGGAATTTGGATGAAGGCTGCCCATGATGCACATTTAATTTTTTTTTTCCATTTTAAACTATATTTTTATTAAAAATTGATGCCCAGTCCCATAACAAACGATTCCATTTGCATTGTATTTCTATTGAAAATTTGTATAGTAATTACACAATATTCGAAAAAACGGTTAATTGACCATAACAGAGGCAATTTGGAGATTAAAAAAATATATATCATGTGTGTAGCACACTTTTGTCAAAAATTTTATTACTTTCGGTTTTTATGATAAAAATCAAAAGACATCCCGTTTGGCAATTTGTTGTTATTATTATTATTTCTATTTGGCAATTTTTTGTTGTGTTTTGAATGTGAGGGCGAGAAATGTTGTTGTTTTGAATGTAAATTTAGAATTGTGTTCTTGTGTTTGAATATGAGGATGAGAAAGGGTGAGAAATGTTATTTTGAACATAAGAAATAGGGTGGGAAATGAGTTCTTTCAATTATAGATTTAGATAACAAATGGATTATTTGGTATAAGTTTCGTGGAGGTTGTTTTTGTTCTTAATTAGTTCTTTATGTTAATAATGTACTTTAGTTTTAGGGTGGGTTCAAAATGCATTTTCAAGTGTTTAATTTAAAAATAAGTTATTTTTGAAAAAATTGGAGTGTTTTACAATCACTTAGATAGCTTTTGAATTATATTTTCAACAATTTTTGTCAAAAGCTTTTAAATAAAAATGACTTTTTTAAAAATACTTTTCTCTCAAGTCAATACAAAGAGACCCTTAATTGTTAATATAATCTAAAACTTCATTTTTATTCTTTTTGTCTTTTCAGGATCAATGTTACGTTGAAGATTTTATCGCCAAATACGATTTATGTTTTGGGGCCAATGTATCTAGATTTCAATCCATCATTGACTTGACGTTGACAGATATAGATTTTGACCCATTATTGACTTGGCATTGGCAAAGACTCTCTATGCTGACGCTAGTCAAAATAGTGTCGACGTTGTGTATCTCGACAGTTCTATCCCGACAAAAAATATTGATGGCAAGGTGGCATAGCAAAGGGTTATGTAGACGTATTTTGGAGTTTTCCTGACAGTTTTGTGTGTTAGTAGAAGGTGTACTAATATTAGCATGGAGTCTACTAATATTTTATGAAGACAAATTTCAAGTGTGAACAAATGGATTATGGTATTTTTGCAATATTAGAAGTTTTCTCATCCAATACACGTCCAATAAGTATCTAAGTATTAAATACACATTTGGATATGAGTATACCAAACTAAACTAAAGAACTGTTTATGGTTATATTAGTCTTTAGGTCACATCTTGAACTAGAGAATTGAGAAATTTATGTTAAATGGAATCCTTAAAGGAGAAAATGTCTACTTATACGTAAACCACTCAAATTGTTATTGATTTTGACATGAAAGATTTTACAAAATATTAGTATAATAGAGACATTTGAGAGTGAAGAAATATCTATCAAAAGAGTCCTAACTTGTTGATTTAGATATTGTTATAAAGTAAGAAAATTCAGATAAGGATTAAGTTTTAATAATTAACCAATTAAAAGTTTCAAAGTTAAGTGAAAAAGTTCTTTACTACTTGGAAAAATCAACATTGAATAAGCACTATATCTTTTTATCTTATTGTGAGAGATCTTTCTCATTTCTACTTAGCCATCATCTCTCCTTCAGGAGTCTTTTACCATTGTGGACTTTGAAATCAAACACACAAACAAATCTTTATTTTGACTTCTTTGGCACTCTCCAAAACAGAACATATTTATACTTAATTAACAAACAAATTTGGTGGGTTGTTATATGAACTCTTATTAACTTGTCATTGTCATTATTCCCTCTATAAATAGTTTTTCTTGGTCCATCTTGGGTGAGATCAACCATCGAGAATTAGTTAAAAAATCAACTTTTTCTTACAATTGAATTAGTTAAAAAATCAACTTTTTCTTCTTATTGATTGTTTTGGGCCTTCTCGGTACATCTAGCTTGATTACACATTGAGATTTGCTAATTGTTTATTTAATCTTCCCGAATCTTATACCAAATCTTATATTGTTTTCAAATTCTCTCCAAATTCGGTTATATTTATTAAATACTATATCAAATTATTACGTAATTTTTCAAATCTTTAGCATAAATTATATTTTCACAATTATATGAATTTCCAAAATTCAAAATGGGTTTTCTAATTATCAAAATAGATTTTTGAAATTGATTCAACATTTTTAAATTTTGTAAAATATCAAAATTCTCAAAAAATTGGGTAAGATTTGGGATATATATAGAATCTCGGTGTTAATTCTGCCCGAGATTTCACCTAGAAAGCTCAAATATATGAATCTTGGTGTTAATTATGCCCGAGATCTCACCGAGAAATCTCAAAATATATAGAATCTCAGTGTTATTTTGTCCGAGATTAGCACTGAGATGTACATAATCTCAGTGCATAATCTGGCGAGATGTATCGAGAAAACCCCAAATAATAGATAAGTTGGAAAAAGTTGATTTTTGAACTAAAATCTCATGGTTGATCTCACTCGAGATGGACCGAGAAAAACTATTTTTACGAGTTTTAAAAAAAGATGCTAGTTTTGTAAGGTAAAAACTTGAATGTGCTATTTCTGACAATTTTCCAAATTCATGTCTTGTTATTTGTTCATTTTGGATAAAAAAATATAAGTTAAAATATCATTTTAATCCACATATTTTAGAAGTTGTTCAATTTTAATTAATTTTAATCTCTGATTTTTTGTTTATTTATTGATTTTTTCCAAAAAAATTTTAGATTTATTTTCAAATATAAGAAAATGAGTTAACTTATTTACAAATACAGTAAAATACCACTGTCTATCAGTGATAGATAATGATAGACACTAATAGACATCTATCAATATCAGCTATATTTGAAACTATTTCTAATAGTTTGTCATTTAAAACAATTGCCCGATCTTTTATTATCTATTATCCATTTCACATAAATTTTGGAAACATATTCACGTATTATATTTTCTTATATAACTATTATTATCATTTTATCAATTTTAATAAAATTTATTTCGAAGGAATTAAATTTAAAATTTATTGGAAGTACTAAAAGTTATAGATACTTGCATTTGTTCACGATTATTTTGTTGACATTTTTACCCTTAACTCATATTAATTAATTAACATTTTGTTGATAATAAACCTGCTTTTGTTTATTAATAATTTAAGTGTTTTGAACTATCAATTTTATAGAGTTTGGAACACCAGTTTTATCGTAATTTGAATTACTCAAATCGGAGTTCCAACGAAGAAGATATGATCGAAACAGGCTTAACGGAAAAATTTCGAGTCGATGGCATGACAAATTTTTTTTCATCAAAGTGGACCAATCTAAAGGTACCACTTGGAGCAATAGAAGAGTGACACATGGTGTGCTTTTGATTTTTGGATTGGTATTAAGAAAATGAATTTAAAAAGAAAATAAATTTAATATTATTTTATGTTTGTGTCTAACGACTAGTTTTGGACACAGAGTGGAGTTTTACTTTTTGTTGGATTTTTTTTTTTAAAGAAAATGAATCTAGAAAGAAAAATAATTTAATATCATTTTTTTTTGTGTCTAACGGCTACTTGAGTTTAAATCTCCACCATTCAATTTAACTTTTTGAACAATCCAACGACTCAAATTAAAATCCACTTTTTACCTCAATTCCCCATATTTTTATACTTCATCTTCCCCAAAAAATGTTTCAACTTTTTGTTGGGGTTTGTGCCCTAAAGTCTTGTGTCCAGTAGTTTGTAAACAACTTTGTACGAAGACTTGTGATGTATAATATAAATGATATTTACTTCACTACTTGACTTTGCACATTTAGATGTTTTTTATTTTACCACAAACCAATAAACTTAATTTCCCTGGTTATTTGTATGTAACTTAAGCATGTATGTGGTGACATACAAGTAGATCATGTCTTGAGTGATAACCAAAATGGTTTGTAGTATATGGATATAAGAGGGAAAGTTTATCCTGGTAATGCTACGGATGCGGCCTGCTTTGTGGAATGGTCACAAGTGTTGTGACTTGTCACAGATGGTCTGATCCTAATCATTCGTGTAGGGGACATGCAAGCGGGGGCGTCCTATACAAAGAGTTTGTATAAGACCTGACCACGAAGTGTTAACGTCTCGTTATATAACACCGTTCATAACTGAGACTTCACTTCACTAGGATGACCATAGGTAACATGACCTCAATCTTGAGTGAGTTGGAAACTCCTGCTATTGAGGGTGGTCCTTTGATTTGCATGGATACGAGTGGCCAGAACGCCGACTCAAACCTACCACTTTGGGGATTCGTCTAATTTAGGAACTGAGAACTCAGCTACACAAGATGGAATTCACTTCTTCCCCGAGACAAGGGTAAGTAGATAGATAGCTCCCTTAAGGGCTGATTCCAGGGCTTGAACGATGTGGCGCCACACACCTTCTCATGGCCCGAGAGGTGTTCATATATAATAGGACTATGTTGTATTGTTCATTAGAGGGATCAGTGGTACTTAAGAAGGAAGATGTAATTACAGGGGCAAAACAGTAAATTGGCCTGCTATAATTACGAGCATCTGTGAAGGGTCATCGTATTGATGATTGGTTATATCCAATGGACATAGAAATATATCTATGGCAAGAAGAGTTTAACTTTCGGTCTTTAGTGGAGTGCTTGATAGTTAACAGATGGTGAATATCGTGACTAAAGAGTTTAGTCAGCTATTCACATACCGTTGAAGCTTCGAGCCATTGGTTCATAAGGTTTCCTTGGTAGCTTGGATACAAGGGTCAATTTGAAATGTTCAAATTGACAAGAGGGAGTTCGATTATATATGATATAATTGAACGAGTTAATTAAATATGATATAATTAACTTTATGTATGAGATACATTAATTTGGAGGAAATTGAATATAAAATAATTTATATCTAGTAGAGTAAAATATTACAATTAATATATGATATTAATTATATGTCATGAATTGGATAAGATCACATTTATTAGACGGTTATAAAGAAAATGGGAAGGCGCCTCTTCTGTTCTAAATAACGGATGAGTGCATTATAAGTAGCTGATGGTGTGCCAGAGATAAGAGTGCGCGGACATTGTGAAAAGATAGTGTCATCGTTTAGAAAATCAGTGCTTATACAATAGTGACTGCACGATCGCTTACATATACGATATTGCTAAGCGATCGCATACCAATTACACCATCGCGCGCCATTATCTAAACGATCGTTTACCTTTTCCTAAGCGATCATTTAGCTCCCAGTATTTACTAAATGATCATATAGACGATCGCTCACCCTTTTCCTACACGATCGTTTATACGATCGCTGACCTTTTCCGATTGTTTAGATGATCGCTTACTTTTCCTACACGATCGTATACTTCACCTAAACGATCAAGCATCCTGATGAGATAGACGACCTCTTCTCCCATTTGTTTGATCGTTGTGTACGGTCGCTCTTCCTCCTTCATTCTACCACATCCGAACAAAGCCCACACTTTGGATTCTCACTCCAAAAATACCGAGGGCTCTAAGTGGTGTTGTCTTTTGCGTTTCCTTCTGTCTGAGTGGTGATTGTTCGAGGTAGACGGTTGGGCTTCAGACTCGCTGTGAAGAAGAAATCTACATCTGGTATGATTTCTTGATCTCTTTAGCATTATAAAAATATGTTTGAATATATATGCGATAATTCTGTCACAATGAATTGAAAAGATCCGCTTCTACTCGTAGGTACTCTTGAATAAGAGTTCCTTTAATTGGTATCAGAGCAAGGTTTTCTGATATTCCAATTCATTGCTGCATAAGAATTGCAAATACATTCTTGGTGGGTGCATTTCTACACTGTTTAATCATTAAATTACTGTGGATGTGCGGATTTATGGATGTTTTTGTGGATGTTAGCCTCGATTTTATTTAATTCTTTTACATTTACGGTTGTTTATAAAGGCCCTTGCATTTTTGGGCATTAATAATCGTTATCGAGTCTGTATTCAAAGTCTGTTTGAGCTTTGAATCGTTCGTGAAGAAGATCGGAGCAAGCGTTGTGGTTCTTCAAGGAAGGAGACGATCAAGGGTTGATTGCATCGTGCAGACGATGGAGTACGCGATCATTGTTGTTCGCGTCGGTTAGACAATGGAGTATGCGATCATCGTTGTTCGCATCGGTTAGATGATGGAGTACGCGATCGCTGTTGATTGTGTCGGTTAGACAATGGGGTATGCGATCCTGGTTGATCGCATCATGCAGACGAAGAAGTACGCGATCGCTGTTGATCACGTCAGTTAGACGATGGGGTATGCGATCAAGGGTTGATCGCATCGTGCAGATGATGGGGAACGCGATCGCTGTTGATCGAATCGTGCAGACAATAGGGTACACGATCACTTATGATCACATTGTATAGATGATCAGGTAAGCGATCAAGTGTTGATCACATTGTGTTGACAATCGGTTACGCGATCGCTGAGTATCGGGTTGCGATGACGATGGGATGGTCGTGTATTATTTAACACGTGCCCGCACTAAACGATCGCTAAGTAACACAAGGTAAATCATTTACCTATCAACGCGTTAAGAGATCAGATAGACGATCGTTTTGGTCATCAAGCTTCATCGCTTAGTAACTGACTAAACGATCGCTTAGTAACACAAGGTAAATCGTTTACCTGTCGCCCCGTTAAATGATCGCATAGACGATCGTTTTGGTCAGCAAGCTTCATCATTTAGTAACTGACTAAACGATCGCTTAGTGATGACATGTAGAAATACATGTCATCCTAGGCCTTTTATTTAGAATTATGAAGGTTGTTAGGCAGAATATGCGACAATCATGATAGGAATTCACGAGAAAATGAGCTTGCGTCGATTAGCATGTTGAATCTCAGCTAACCCATTATTTTACATTATTATGCGTTCAATGTTCTATTTTTGTAGCTAACGTAGGAAATGAACGCAAACGCGAAAACCGGACCACTGCATAGATGACCCCACATGTGGAGAAACACTCCATCTCAAAGGCAAACGCATCGATCAACGCATGGATGTTGCGGTAATCAGCCATATGCGTCCATCGCATGGGAGTTGCACTCGTCAAGTGATTGTGGTCATCATGTAGAGTTGCGGTATTAAGCGAATTCGGCCATTGAATGATTGTGGCTACACGAAAACAAATTCTAATGGGATCAACGCAAGGTAGGTGGAATGAATGCATCAACGCATCTACTTCGAGAAAAACCAAAAGAAGATGTTGACATTTCACCTACCACGCTGATGGTAGCAGAGGTTCAGAAAGGACTAACGCGCCGAACATCAGACTCAGAACAGTCCAATTAATGCTATGGCGACCCAAGCTCTATAAATAGAAGCCAATGAGCTGAAATTCAAGTAATCCAGGGGGAGGATTGTAAACCCCGAACTCTAGGTTTCCTAGATAAGCATGTTTAGCCAAAGGAATGTTATATTATATATTTACTAAGTAGCAATTCATGTTTGTTTATAGGAGTTATGATGGAAGGGAAGGAAAAACATATTAAATGAGGTGTGACGTGGCAGTTAACCCTTGAACTCTGGAGGTGGTGGGAAGTTTTTGGAAGAAGAACTTCAAAAGCATGGTTTCAGCAATTGACATGAGAAAATTTAGTGAAATCGGTGCCATTTGAAAACTGAGAGAATCTAGTTTGTGTGGTTATCTTGCTGACTCAATTCTAAACAAGTTTGTAGAAGGAAGTTTCTTGAAAAGAGCTCTGGATTTTGAGTTATGAATTTTTAAAGTTATAATAGGGAATCGGTGCATAAGCAGATAGCTGCTTGGAATGAACAAACAACCAGTTCACCGTTGGAGTTATAGCGAGATATGGGGATAAGGATCTTGCTTATAGAGGAAATCTCGCTGATCTCGCTCTAGAGAATCTCGCCGATCTCGCTCTAGAAGGAAATCTCGCTAGGAATTGGGCTGAGTATCGCTGGTAAGGTGAGTATCGCTAGGATGAAAGTTTGCCAGGAAAAGCTTGATCTCGCTCTAGAAGATCTCGCTGGTATCGCTCTAGAGGATCTAGATATCGCTTTAGAGGATCTCGCTGACCTCGCTCATGAGGATGTTGCCAGTAAAGCTGTCTTTGTTGATGAAAGTTCCTTTAATAAATGAATTAATTGAGGTATTTTACTAAGAATTCTAAGTAGTTTAACCGGGAATTATGTCCTTTCAGGCCAAGAAGAGCTAGGAGAGGCGTATAAACCATTAAGAGCTTGACGAGTAGTGAGTGACTAAGTGAATTAATGTCTCCAGTACTTATGCATATAAAATCAAGTAAGTTATAGTGACATTAGTGATGAATTTATACTTTCTCAAGCAAAAAGTAGATGGAGAATAACTTAACGCATGTTCCTCGGCTTGTATATGTGTAGCATAGACCAAGGTATGTCATGTAGTCATCACAATAGTTAAGTTCTAATGTTAAAATATGCTTCCTAGAGGAAGGCTATGAGAGAATGAGTTCTTGTGTAGATGGTAGGCAACAGAACTTGACTTGATGATACAAAATACCCCGGTACCGAAGGACATTTGAGAAGGTACCTAACCAACCTGATACCGAAGGACATTTGAGAAGGTATCTTAGTAGCTCGATACTGAAGGACAAGTTTGAGAAGGTATCTGAGCGGAAGTACCTAAGGTATGACAGTACTTAGTATGGCCACGTGCACATAGGCAGTTCTGAATGAGAGGCTGAAGTATGGGTCTCTTGGTCGGTAATAAACGTTGGAAGCTAGAGCATTTAGGCTCGTTCTCAACTAGGGAATAATGATGTTTGATGATATCTAAGAATAGTTTAAAGCTACCTTTAGAGACAATTGTTTGAAAACCTTATTAATATATTTACATGTTTATAGTAATGTAATGCATAATGTTATACGATTTTATAGTCACTCACTGGGCTTTAAGCTCACGGAATTTCTGTGTTTTTCCTTCTTAGGTAGCGGTCAGATTCCTCCGGGTTGATCTTGTTGCTGCTTGCCACCTAAATACTCGGCTTATTAAGAAGACTTAGGTTGATGATCTATTTATGTACACATGTTTTGAGAGGGACTAGGGCTTTGTTAGAGATGTTTGGGCCCATCTGTGAATGTTTCTCCCCTTAGATATCATATCATGGCTGTATGCATGTGTTTATATAATATTTTGTAGAATCTTAAGGAGGCATACCATATGCATACATTATTAATGTTTATCAAGTTGACATTTAGATTAGAGGGCTAAGGTGGTAGGTGCTGGCAACAGAGCTAGTAACTACCACAGTCATATCCTCTTTTAGATTCAAAGGGTAATTTGGGAGGGGGTGTGACAAGGATCCTTGTGATTAGGGGACTTTCCCCGCGATCCAGAAAAACGCGTGAGAAGATGGCTGAGAGTTCTTCACCTCCTTCATCCATTTTGAGTGACAATCGAAGCCTTTGACCGGAGCTAGATCTCGAGAGAGTCAACTCCTCTGCCCATCCATGGCACCACTTGCAGCTTTGACTCACATCCGCTGGGAGCAAATCTTTTCTTCCAGCCGGTCATTTCATTTTCCTTTCTTTTCTCATATTGTATTGTATGACATCTTGGAATTAAGAAATTAATACAATTTGTTTTCAATGCATTTCTTTGTTCCTTCGACTCCATCTCCATCTTCTTTGCTTAGCATCTTTACTTTCATTGCAACACTTAGTGGGACTGCTTGGGTATTGCATACTTAGTCATGTGGATTAGGGATATGAAACATGTAGCAACCCACCGAGAGGTGTGCGTTGCGCGAGTGTGTGAGTAATCTTGTTTGCTTAGTGTGAAGCTGCTGCAACGTTTGTCTATAGGCTAACGCATTGCTTGTCTATGAGTAAAGTCAACAACAATCAACTGCCCAGGAGGGTAAGTGGTTGGACGCATTAAGCAATGCATGCATTGTTCATTAGAGATAGGAGTAATCTTGCGTCAACCAAGTTCATGTGTTTGTCTTGTTTTATGTTGTGCCCAACACCCCTTTAGCGCTACTCGAGAGAGAGTCTAAAGAAAGAACCTAATGACTCGAGAGAGCTAGGTTAGAATCTAGACTCGAGAGAGCAAGATTAGATCGATATAAGCAAGAGATAAGGACTTAGAGATAAGCTCTGTTTGTCAACATGCATCGCATGTACCTTAGAGATAGGTATGATGATATGTGGTCGCCTTGTTTGTGTATCATTGCATAGACAAGAATTAAAGGCTTATGTGTAGGCCATATAGGCACCTTTGCACGTAAATCACATACGTTCTAGCATTAGAAGCCGTAACATTCACACCGAGAGGTGGTTTACTATTGTATGTGTGTTGCATGATCGCATGGCTTGCATTGACTAAGGTTGTCCTTGTGGTCACTCTTAAGGGTTGCAATGAAAACATCTCCACATTTTATCTATTTTCCCACACATTTATTTCATGTCAAGGTTTGTTGTATCTCAACCTTTCATACATTTTCTCATTGCGTTATCTGTTAGATAGAAGTAGGAGTAGGATTAACTTAGCAACATCCCTTCCATTCTTTTATTTATACCGTCGGATGCACATACCGCATAAATATAGCTACAAATCCCTATGTTCGACCTTAGGTTACCCGAGAAACTTATGTTCATGTTATACTTGGCGTGAACGCAAGAAAACTTGTGGCAGGACATATGGTCATTGCATATATTCATTAATACATTATCAGTCCAACACATGACCATTGACGCATGACTATCAATGCATATCTTAGGAACATGAATCGCATACCGCGTCCACAGGATTTTTGTTGTTAGGTAAAATTGACTTCCAATTTCCCACCATCAAGTTTTTGGCGCCGTTGCCAGGGAATTTTTTTTTTGTGAAGTGAGATTTTGAGAATAATAACTTCACTGTCAATGCAATGGGGAAACCCATGTTGATAAGAGTTAAGCTGTGAAAGGCACTTGCTCGAAGTTAGATGTCCGCATGACACACGTGGGGGCAAGCCAAAACGAAGGCAAGTCACTAGGATCAGCGCATAAGTGCAACTCCTCAGTCCGACGCAAGCCAAAACAAACGAGACAAGAGTTGAGTTGAACATGGAACGCAACCGAAGTTGGATGCTCGTATGACACACGTGGGGGTAAGCCAAAACGAAGGGCATAACTTGGTTCAACGCCACATTTGAATAAGTCATCGCAAAGTTTTGAAGTATTTTTGAATTAATGCATTCTCAAAAGCTAAACACAAAATTGCGGTGAATGAATAAAATTTTTTGAGCAAAGACTTGCCGGATCTAATCTTAGACAAAATATTTTGAAGAAGCAGCTAAAGTGGAGGAGAGCATTGCAGTGATGGTCAAAGGTGTGTGTAAATTATTTTCTGAGAAGCTGGTCATCGCAAAGGAAAGCATGAAGGTGAGTTAGAATTTCTTGAGTATAACGCATGCTTGAGGACAAGCATGATTTTAAGTTTGAGGGTGTGATGACATGCAGAAATGCATGTCATCCTAGGCCTTTTACTTAGAATTATGAAGGTTGTTAGGCAGAATATGCGACAATCATGATACGAATTCACAAGAAAATGAGCTTGCGTTGATTAGCATGTTGAATCTCAGCTAACCCATTATTTTGCGATATTATGCGTTTAATGTTCTATTTTTGTAGCTAACGCAGGAAATGAATACAAACGCGGAAACCGGACCACTGCATAGATGACCGCATGCGGAGAAACAGTCCATCGCAAGGGCAAACGCATCGATCAACGCATGGATGTTGCGGTAATCAGCCGTATTCGTCCATCGCATGGGAGTTGCACTCATCAAGCGATTGCGGTCATCATGTAGAGTTGCGGTATTAAACGAATTCGGCCATTGAATGATTGTAGCTATGCGACAACACATTCTAATGGGATCAACGTAAGGCAGGTGGAATGAACGCATCAACGCATCTACCTCGAGAAAAACCAAAAGATGATGTTGACATTTCACCTACCACGCCGATGGTGGCAGAGGTTCAGAAAGGACCGTCGAACGTTAGACTCAGAGCAATCCAATTAATGCTGTCGGCGACCCAAGCTCCATAAATAGAAGCCGATGAGCTAAAATTCAAGTAATCCGGTGGGAGGATCCTTGTGATACAGGGACTTTCCCCGCGATCCAGACAAACGCGTGAGAAGATGGCTGAGAGTTCTTCACCTCCTTTATCCATTCCGAGTGACGATCGAAGCCTTCGACTGGAGCTGGATCTCGAGAGAATCAGCTCCTCTGCCCATCCATGGCACCACCGGCAGCCTTGATGCATATCCGTTGGGAGCAAATCTTTTATTCCAGACGGTTATTTCCTTTTCCTTTCTCATATTATATTGTATGACATCTTGGAATTAATAAATTAATACAATTTGTTTTCAATGCATTTCTCTATTCCTTCGACTCCATCTCCATCTTCTTTGCTTAGCATCTTTACTTTCATTCCAACACTTAGTGAGATTGCTTAGGTTTCACATACTTAGTCACGTGGATTAGGGATATGAAACATGTAGCAACCTACCGAGAGGTGTGCGTTGCGCGAGTGTGTGAGTAATCTTATTTGCTTAGTGTGAAGCTGCTGCAACGTCTATCTATAGGCTAACACATTGCTTGTCTATGAGTAAAGTCAGCAACAATCAACTGCCCGGCAGGGTAAGTGGTTGGACGCATTAAGCAAGGCATGCATTGTTCATTAGAGATAGGAGTAATCTTGCGTCAACCAAGTTCATGCGTTTGTCTTGTTTTATGTTGTGCCCAACACCCCTTTAGAGCTAAGCTACTCGAGAAAGAGTCTAAAGAAAGAACTTAATGACTCGAGAGAGCTAGGTTAGAATCTAGACTCGAGAGAGCAAGATTAGATCGACATAAGCAAGAGATAGAGACTTAGAGATAAGCTCTGTTTGTCAACATGCATCGCATGCATCCTAGAGATAGGTATGATGATATGTGGTCGCCTTGTTTGTGTATCACCGTATAGACAAGAATTAGAGGCTTATGTGTAGGCCCTATAGGCACATTTGCACGTACATCACATGCGTTCTAGCATTAGAGGCCATAGCATTCGCACCGAGAGGTGGTTTATTATTGTATGTGTGTTGCTTGATCGCATGGCTTGCGTTGACTAAGGTTGTCCTTGCGGTCACTCTTAAGGGTTGCAATGAAAACATCTCCGCATTTTATCTATTTTTCCACACATTTATTTTTCATGTCAGGGTTTGTTGTATCTCTACCTTTCATGTATATTCTCATTGCGTTGTTTGTTAGATAGGAGTAGGAGTAGGATTAACTTAGCAAGATCCCCTCCATTCTTTTATTTATACCGTCACATGCACATCACCGCATACATATAGCTACAAGTCCCTGTGTTCGACCTTGGATTACCCGAGAAACTTGCGTTCATGTTATACTTGGCATGAACGCAAGAAAACTTGCGACAGGACGTATGGTCATCGCATACATTCATTAACGCATTATCAGTCCAATGCATGACCATCGACGCACCACTATCAACACATATCTAAGGAACATGCATCACATACTGTGTCCACGGGATTTTTGTTGTCGAGTAAAATTGACTTCCAATTTCCCGCCATCACTTAGTAACACAAAGTAAATCGTTTACCTGTCGCCGTGTTAAGTGATCGCATAGACGATTGTTTTGGCCAGCAAGCTTCATCGCTTAGTAACTGACTCAATGATCGCTTAGTAACACAAGGTAAATCATTTGCATGGGTGCGAGTGACCAAAACAGCGACTCAAACATGGTATGTCATTGACTATGGTTATATGTATTTAAATATTAAGATTATATGTTTTTTGTGTGAGTAATGTTTTTTTTTTTTTTTTTTTTTTTTGCAGATTGACATGGAAACTTCAACAAATAGCAATGAGGAGGATAGAAATATGAGCCACAAAAACATAGCAGAATAAGTATACCACGTGGCCCAACTACAATGTCTGAGTTGGCACAAATAAGGACATCTGGGCAACGGTTGACCATCGATTATAATGAACATGGACAACCGGTTGGATCTAGAGCAAAGAAGATGCAGAGTTATATAGGAGTTTGTGTTCGACAACAAATTCCTATAACGTATGATTCTTGGAAAAAAAGTTCCAAACCATTTAAAAGACAAACTTTTTGATTGTGTAGTGGTATGTTTTCTAAACTTTTAATTCATGTGCATAGTAGTTTATTAGTTTATTGTTTAACTACTTTTTTCATTGTGCAGATGTCGATCAATGTGGACTCTAAGTATAAACATTGTATACTAATGTCTGCATCTAGGAAGTTTCGGACTTTCAAGACAATGTTGACTCAAAAGTTCATACTTCCATTTAAGGATGAACCCTCGATCTTGCAATTTCCACCCCAACAATATTCTTATATAGAGCAAGATCATTAGACATCGTTCGTCAATGAACGATTGAGTGAAGAATGGGAGGTAAGTCATTCACAATAAATTACATGTCAACATTATCATTGTTTTGATAGGTAACTTCAACTAGATTTTTTTTACAGAAAATCAGTCATCTTCAAAAAGAAAGACGTGCGAAATGTGTATATAATCACCACATTTCTCGGAAGGGCTATGCGAATCTTGCCCAAGAATTAGTGAGTTATTCGACTTAAATTAAATATTTGATTCTAATATGTTTATGCTAATTAAATATGTATGTTCATGTAAAACCTATCGAATGACCCTTCTTATTGGGCGACTTTATGGAAAGAAGCAAGATAAGGAAAGAATAATGAATACTTTGATGAAGTTACTCGAGAATGTGCCAATCGGATTGTAAGTATATATTATGCAAAATTTAAGATGACATATATATAAGTTTAAGATGATATAGATATTGTGTGAAAATTGTAATATGTCTTACAGGATAAATTAGCTGAAGTTAATGAAGGTGAAGATGTTCTCACCGAAGCATTGGGTACGTTAGAACATTGGGGACGTGTTAGAGGAATGAGTGATTTTGTTTCCCATTCTCAATATTTCAAATTAGTAAAACCAAAGTCTTCTATGAGCCAAGAAATTGAAGGAGGCTCTAGTAAAAAAAATGTTCGACATGATAAAGTGTCAAAAGAAAGAAATCACAGCAGACAATCTCACCAATCAAAATCATTAGTTGGAAGTGTTGCACTAAGTGCATCTGAAGAAGATACTGAGAAGATGTCAAGAAGATTTGGAGGTAATTTATTTGTTGTGACTTTTAAATTTTAATCATATTGTACGTGCTTAACCATGCATGACATGAGTTCTTTTAAATTTATTAAGGGGACACCATGCAACTTGGCTATAGGTATTGTAGATAATATTGTTGTAGTAGCCACAACATTTGATGATGATGTATCATGCTTAACTGTTAAAGTTCTGATTGACATTGTCATTGGAGAAGATTTGCCTATACCAATTCCTGTGAAGGGTAAAATAGAGTTCTTAAAGCAAGCAATGGACAACTTCGTAAAATGGCCTCGTGAACTTGTAGTTATGGTTGACGAGAAAAAACTATGTCTATTTTTCAATATATGAGTTTGGTTATTTATTATTTTTCCTACTTTGAATTTTTGTAACTTTGGTTATGGTAGGATCATTCACCAATTAAGAGCTTCAGCCAATCCTCCAAATATACTAACTCCAATGGTACTATCAAACTATTGAACGGACATGACATGCATAACATGAACGATGTAGACATGATCCGTATCACTTTGGACGACCATATATTTGGAAGAGACAAATTTATTTATTTAGGCTGCGATGATCTGATCCAATATTACAATATGGTTGAAATAGGCTACATGTGTATTTTAACATACATTGCGTAAGTATTACTCATCTAGATTCACTCATGTATACTTTGTTTCATGTCGATAAATAATAACTTTTACTTTGTTTATGTATCTTTGGGATGAATGTGGTCGTGATATTACGAAGAATTTTTTTTTTTAATAATTGATCAAGCAAGAATATCGCCACACATGAAGTCTCAAGATATCCGATCTAGAAATTTAGCCAATCAACTAAAATTGACTAATTAAGATCAATTAGTCCTCATTCCATATAACACAGGGTAAGTAGATACAAGTTCTTAAGTTATTTTTAATTTGCATTATACACGTACTAATATTTCAAAATTGTTGCTTATTATAGTTATCATTGGATATTGATTGTAATCAATCTACAAGAAAATTTTGTTTATGTTTTAAACTATCTTTGAAGTAAGGTTCAAGAGGATTTTCATGGAGTTATAAATATGTAAGTGTAATTGAACTTTCTTAGCTCTTAATTGAAGTATTTATGTTTAACTAATGTTTTTAAACTATTTAGTAGATTGAAAACATGACAAGCCAAGTACGATCTCCAACACTATCGATCTTCTCCAAAATGGAAACCTGTAAAGGTAAATTTGAATTCATTTTTTTTTAACAATTTATGTTCATTCGACTTCTTTATAACAATTTAACAATTGTTTTTAACTTCTTTATATGCAGTGCCCTCGTCAATTAGATTCTGTAGGATGCGGGTACTATGTGCAAAAGTATAAACACGAAATAATGCATAATCCTACTATTCCCATTACTAGCCTCGTACGTAAATTATATATTTTTTATATGGTACTAGCTTTAATTTAATAAATGGACGTAAACTTATGTTGAATTTATCTTTTTTTTTTTTCCTTTTTGTAGTTCAATACAAAAGATGCATATACGCAAGGAGAGATCGATGTAATTCGGACCCAATGGGCAAGTTTTGTTGGCTGATTTGTGTAAGGACGTAATTCTTGTTTTTTGTCTCAATAGAATGTAAATGCTAGCTTAGAATGAATGTAAAATTATCTAACCATGATCTTTATGAATGGAATTAGTACTAATTGATATTTGTGAATGAGAGAAATGATGGCTTGGTGTAAGTATTCTATGAAAGTCTGGTTCTGGTATTGTGATTCTTGTTTGTGGATAAATTCATAGGTGGAAGACATGATCTATTTATTATTAGAAGATTTATGTATAATATATTTTTTGTGTTCATGGGGTATTCGGTGTTAAGTATTCATGGAATTAGTACTAATTGATATTTGTGAATGAGAGAAATGATGGCTTTGGTGTAAGTTGTATTCTATGAAAGTCTGGTTCTGGTATTGTTTTGCAAATTTTGGTGGATAAATTCATAGGTGGAAGAAAAATATTGATGAGTATATGTAATGGATTGAAAATATTGATTATTGTTTGTGGATAAATTCATAGGTGGAAGACAAATATTGATGGGCTCGCCATGCAAATTTTTTTTTATACTTTTTAATATAAAACAATGACGGACATTTCCTGACCCAACACGAGACATATAATGTTATTTTTAACTTATTTGACCAAAAAAAAGGATTCGGCAATGGAATTTAAAAAAAAACGGACAGATTCAGGCTTCAATGTCGGTTAAGAATTAAAAAAAAAAACACAGGCTTTAATGTCGGTTGCAACCGACAAGCTTTAATAACTAAAGACCTTTAATGTCGGTTGCAACCAACATTAAAGACCTTCAATGTCGGTTGCAACTGATATTAAAGACCTTTAATGTCGGTTGCAATCGACATTGAAGGCTGTGTTATTGGTGTTATTGAATCCCTTTAATGTCGGTTTTAAACCGACATTAAAGGCAACCGACATTAAAGGGCTTTAATAACACTATCTTTAATATCGGTTGTCAACCGACATTAAAGTCCGAATTTCTTCTAGTGTGTTGGCCTTTAACCTCACCTTCCAAACCCTTCCAAACCCTTGCCGTCGTTTGTTGTCCGTCATCCATTCGCGTATAGGTCGATCCGATCATTGGCATTGTTTTCTCGTTCGTGTGTAGGTCAATCGGTCGTCGCTCTGTTCGTCATGGGTTTCTCATTTGCTGTGGTTCATCGCTTCCCCATCGAACTCTCTTTAACCAACACAGCAGTAGATTCGCGCTGCTGACTCCCAATCTCTCTTTCTCACTCTCACCAATCTGTAGCCCACATGCTAGATCTAGCTGCTGGAATTCGTCACCTCTCGCTGGAGTTTGTTTGGTAATATTTTGGAAGTTTTATTTGTTTTTCTTAGAGTTTTTTGAATACCTCTACTTGTTTCTCTCGACCACGGATCTAACGGAAGTGCAACTCCATCTTGCCGGATCTGATTGTTGTTCAACTCGGCTCACCTGATCTAGATACATTCGCCACACATTTGCCAAATCTTTCACTTCTTTTTCTTATTATATTCATCTTTATGTGTTGTAAACGGAAAGACCCTTAGACGATGAATAGAATAGCAGTAAATGATCAGGTCACAACGGTCGAGCAAAGAACAAAACCTGCAAAACAGAAGCTCTATAAGCTGAGTCGCGGAGCTAGCTCTCTTTAAGACGTTTTGCGGCTCTGCCCAAATGTGGAAGCAAGTTAAGAATACTTCCACGTCATCCCCAGGATAAATTAGGCAAAAAAAAAAAAAATCGATTAGAAATGCACCAATAAAAAGCGACTGGAAAAAGCGAGGGCGGGTTGGAAAAAGCGACCGGAAAAAGCGAGGGCAGGACAAAAAAAGCGGCTGGAAGATGCGCACGTGCGAAGGACCAAGTTTTTCCAGTTTTATTTATTAAAAGAGATAAAAATAATAATATTTTTATTAAAGAAAAATAATAATATTTTTATTCATACACACACATAGCGCCATGCCACGCCACGCCCGCCCGACCGGACGGCGGCGACACATTTGTGAGACGTCCACCATGAAGGAACTCTTAAACAAGAGAATCCATGTGCGGAAGCGGATCTTTCTGATTTCGTTGTGACAGAATTACCACACATACAATCAAACAAACAGATATGCATTGTAACACTAATTACTGGCATGTTTTAACAACTAAATACAAAAGACTGAGAGAAACGTACTAGTTGAAGACAATCTTCAATCAAACTCAGTCCAGCGAAAGCGAACTTCTCTACTCTCTTTATCATCTAGCAAACAATCGCCTAATAGCACCACAGTCGTCTACACGATCAGCAATGCATGAACCAACAACAACCAGGGACGACACCACCAATTGAAGCCCTCAGTACTCTCGTAGTGAGAATCCAAAGGGTGGACTTTGATGGAATTGGTAGAGGGACGAGGAAAAGACGATCGTGTAGTACGAATAAGAAAGTGATTTGTAATATGAGATATTTTATTCACTTCAGTCTATGAAATATGAGATATTTTAATTACATTAACCACAAACCAATAAACTAAGATCCCTGATTATCGTTGTAACTTAAGCATATATGTGGAGACATACAACTGGATCGTGCTTTAAGTGATAACCTAAATGGTCTGTAGTATATGGATAAAGGAGGGAAACCTTATCCTGGTGGCACTACGAGTGTAGCCCACTTTGTAGATGTTACAAGTGTTGTAAAGTGCTACAAATGGTCTGGTCCTGACCATTCATGTATAGACATGCGAGCGGGGATGCTCTATACAAAGGAGTTTGTATAAGACCTGACCACGAAATGTTTAGTCTCGTTATATAACGCCGTTCATGACAGAGACTTTCATTTCACTAGGATGACCATAGGTAACATGACCTTAATCCTAAGTGAGTTAGAAAATCCTGCCTTTGAAGGTGGTTCTTTAATTTGCATGGGTGTGACTTGCCAGATCACCGACTTAAACCTACCACTTTGGGGATTCTTCTGATTGTGTAGCTGGGAACTTAGCTACACAAGACGAAATTCACTCCTTCCCCGAAGTAAGGATAAGTAGATAAATTGCTCTCTTAAGGGCTGATTTTGGGGCTTAAACAATGTGATGTCACACTTTCTCTTGGCTCGAGAAGGGTTTACTCATAGTAGGACTATGATGTATTGTTCATTAGAGGAATCAATGGTACGTAAGGAGTTAGATGTAACTATGTTCATTAGAGGAATCAATGGTACGTAAGGAGTTAGATGTAACTATGTTCATTAGAGGAATCAATGGTACGTAAGGAGTTAGATGTAACTACATGGGCAAAACGGTAATTGGCCCAGCTGTACTTACGAGCGATTTGTGAAGGGTCATCATACTGTTGATTGGTTATATCCAATGGACATAGAAATATATCTGTAGTGCGAAGAGTGCAGCTGTCAGTCTTTATTGGAGTGTCCGGCAGTTAACGGATGGTGAATATTGTGATTAAAGAGTTTAGTCAGTTATTCACGTACCATTGGAGCTTCAAGCTACAGGTCCATAAGGTCCTCTTGGTAGCTTAATGGATTCATGTTGAGAATCAGTTTTTGGGTTAGTTTGAAGTGTTCAAATTAACAAGAGGGAATTTGATTATATATGATATAGTTAAGCTGATTCAATTATATGTGATATAATTGATTTGATGTATTAAATACATAAATTGGAGGAATCAATATAAATATGATTTATATTAAATGCCAATGGTTTATATGTTACATGTGATGTGATATTAAAACTATAGGTTATAAATATAATATGATAAATTAGTTATTATATTTATTTATAACAAATTAATTATGAGATAATTGATTTCGATTTATTCTCCAATAACCAGCTTAGTGGTTGGTTATAGACAGTTTATGGCAACCAGTGAGATAAAGTGAAAATGGTTTTCATTTTGTTAAAAAAAACACAACATTACACGCGCAAGAAGAATCAAGTTATACAATAACTTGGTTGAGAGAGTAAACGATCGTTTGAGTTTACCTACATGATAGTGACTCGTCTACTAAATGATTGAGTACCCAAGTCTATACGATAGACTACTTCCATCTCCCATTTACTCGATCGTCTACCCGATTGTCTAAATCCTCCTTTTCTCTAACAAATCCATACAGAGCTCACACCTCCTAGATTCTCATACCGAGAATACCAAGGTAGGCTCGTGGTAGTGTCAAGTTGCTGTTCGAGTGTCAAGTGTTGAGTTTTACTCGATTGTGTTTGAGGTTTACTAGTTCGTGCAGTTTGCTGGTTTGTTCGTGTTGTTGGACGCTTTGCTGATTGATCAAGAGAATACGAGAAAAAAAGTTCTTTAAGGGTATGTTCACTCGATCCCTTTGTGTTAATTTTATGAATCATGCTATAATTTAGAGTTAATGTATAACTATTATGTGTTAGATTGTAAATGTTGATGTTCTTCCAGGATGGGATTTGGAACGATCTGTTTTCACTCATTGGTTCTCTTCTTCAAGAGTTCCTTCATGCCTGCTATATTAAAGATATAGCCACTTGTAGCCTTTGAATCATCGAAAGAGAGTTCCAGTCAGCATCGCTGAACCCTTCCAGGACAGTGGAAAACTTTTGATAATGTAATCCTAGATTTTTGGTTTTCTTCAAGTACCTCATTACCCTTTCTATAGCATTCCAATTTTCTTTACTAGGTCTACTTGTAAACCTTCAAAGTAATCTTATAGCGTAAGCTATGTTAGGCCTAGTGCAGTCAGCAGTATATCTAAGACTGCCTATGATGCTCACATACTGAGATTGATTAACACTATCACCAGTTTTCTTGAACAACTTAACACTAGGGTCATAAGGAGTACAGACTGGTTTATAATCGAAGTAATTATATTTTTTTAGAATCTTTTATATATAGTGAGATTGATCCAAATAAATTCCCTTTTCAGACCTATTCACTTTTATGCCTAAGATTACATTAGCTTCTTCTAAGTCTTTCATGGCGAAATTTGCACTTAATATTGATTTCACATCATTTATGACGTGCAAGTTTGACCCAAAGATCAACATATCATCTACATCTAGACACAAGATAGTGCAAAGATTATTTTCAAACTTATAGTAGATGCATTTGTCACTTTCATTAACCTTGAAACCTTTAGATAGGATAAGGTCGTCAAATTTTTCATGCCATATCTTAGGAGCTTGTTTTAGTCCATAGAGAGATTTGTCTAATTTATACACCTTATTTTCTTGACCATGGACTACAAAACCCTCAGGTTGTTCCATGTAAATCTCTTTTTCAAGTTCACCATTTAGGAAAGTGGTCTTTACATCCATCTGATGTACTACAAGGTTATAAAGGACAACAAGAGAAAACAAGACACATGTTGAGGTAATTGTAGTGATAGGGGAGAAGGTATCAAATAAATCTACGTTTTCTCTTTGTCTAAAGCCCTTTGCCACTAACCTAGCTTTAAATTTGTCAATAGTTCCACCAGGTCTAAGTTTCTTCCTTGAATCATTTTACACCCTATTGCCTTGCAATCTTGGGGTAGATCTACTAAGTGCCAAGTCCTATTTGACTCAAGTGAGTCCATCTCATCATTTATGGCTTCTTGCCATAGGTTGGCATCTATTGAGGATAGGGCAGCTTTTAGATCTTTAGGATCTTTTTCTACATTATAGGTTAGGAAGTCATTCCCAAAAGCTTTGGCAGTTCTAGCTCTTTTGCTTCTTCTAGGTTTTGGATCGGTTTCCTCTCTAGGGTTAGGATTTCTAACTAGGGTCAGACCACTTGATCCTGAGCCCCCACTATTCTTTGATTTAAAAGAAAATCTATCTTCAAAAAAGTCGGAATCATTTGACTCAATGATCACTTGGTTCACTAGATCATAGAACCTATTGGCTTTACTATTTAAGGAATAACTTATAAAGACACACTCATAAGCTCTACTAGCCAACTTTCTCATTTTTGGGTCTGAAATCCTTACAAAGGCTATACAACCCCTGTTCTAAAATAAGACAAGTTTTGTTTCTTATTCTTGAGAATTTCGTTAGGTGAAGTTTTGTTTTTAGACTTTGGGATTCTATTTAGGACATAACACACGCTAAGGATGATTTCACTCCACCAATAAGACGTAGCTACTAAACTAAGTAAAATAGCAACTACTAGCTCAGCTAAAGTTCTATTTTTTCTTTCGGCTTTTCCATTGATTTCAGGAGAATAAGGTGCAGTCTTTTCGTGTATTATTCCATGTGAGTTACAGAACTCACTAAAACTGTCTGAGTCATACTCAGTTCACCTATCACTACGAAGTCTTTTAACATTTCTATTAAACTGATTCTCAACTTCAGAAACAAATAGTTTGAAGGCTTCAAAAGCACCACTTTTGTTTTTCAACAAATATACTAAAGTAAAATCAGAGCAGTCATCAATAAAAGTAATGAAATATCTTTTACTGTTCCTAGTCAAGATGCCATTAAATTCACATAATTCAGAATGAATTAAATCTAGAGGCTCAAAAATCCTAAGTACAAATTTATGCAGAGTTTTAGTAATTTTAACCTGACTACAATACTTGCATTTATCAAATTCATTCGTGGATAACTTAGGTATCATTTCCAGCCTAATCATGTTACTAATTAAATTCTTATTCACATGACAGAGTCTAGCATGCCATACATTCATAGAACACAACATATACATAGAAGATGTTATTTTATTAAGGTCTAAACTTAATTTGAACATTCCCTCAGTTGCATACCATTTCCCTACGAATACATTATTTTTGGTAAGGGTATATAGGTCTGCCTCTATAGTTTGAGTAAACTCGACTTTGTTGAGGAGATAGCTTGAGACCAAATTCTTTTTTTTTTTTTTTTTTTTTTTTTTTTTTTATCTTCAGAGCATGCAGGATGTCCTTCAACGTAAGGGCCTTCCTAGAGGTAAACTTCAGTTCCATCTCGTTAATTAGAGAGTATTGTTGTTATCACCAATAGGTTTGGGGGGTTTTTACGCTTCTCTTTGTACTTTGAGCATTAGTCTCTTTTCATTATACCAATAGGCTTTGGGGTTCTTAGTCCTTTATTTCATCAATCAATTAAATTAATTTCTTATTCCAAAAAAAAAAAAACAAACCTCATCCTGGATATACACAATTTGATAAGATGTCAAGGGTTCCTGAGTTCCTTACATGGAAATCTTTTGTTTATGGGAACCCAACTTTCATTTAAAAAGATGGAAGAATACAACGACATAAATGTTAGGGAAGATGCCAAGCTGGCAAAGTCAGTAAGTCAATAATGCCATCTCACACTCCAAGGTCCTCATCAGCAAAAGAGTCCACGTATGAAGAATTACTTTAGAATCTTATTGTTATATTTTAGCGCAACATAATTTATTCCCTTCTCTCTTATTGGGCCATTTGTACTCTATTTTATGAATATTTGTATTATTTCTGATTATTCTTTTGGAACCGTAAATTAGGTAATCAAATGTATATAAGAGAAACTTTTGCACCTCTCTGAATAAAAACAAGAAATGCAGAGCAATTCTCTTAATTCTTGAAATTCTTCAAACATTAAGTTGGTATAAGAGCTCTCAATGGTCAATGCTAGTGAAAATTTTGTCGAAAATCCCAAGGTCACCGGATTTAGCAACTCACCGTTAAATCAGCTCTTGAATCAAATCACAAGCGTAAAGCTCGAAAGAGGAAATTTTATGTTATGGAAGACGACGATGCTTCCAACTCTGTGAAGCTATAAATTGGAAGAGAATATCTCAGGTAAGACCCCTTGTCCTTCAATGTTTGTTTCATTATCTATGAGTGAATTGGCCGAAGCAAGTGTCAAAGCATCAAGCTTAGTGACAGAAAAAGTTATTAATCCTCTTTATAAAGCTTGGGTCATTGTAGATTAGCTGCTTTTGGGCTAGTTATACAACTCTATGTCCTTGAAGTTGTTGTACAACTTATGGATTTTGAAAGTGCAAAAGCTTTGTAGGAAACGATTTAGGAATTATGATAATTTGGCACAGGCAAGTAGCCTAGTCCCAACCAGATAGTTGGTTTCTCAAGTGTTACTTGGCTGGACGAGGAGTACAACCCTGTGGTGGTTATGATTCAAAGTAAGCCTGATATCTCATGGCTTGATATGCAGTTTGAGCTATTGTCATTTGAGAAAAGACTTGAGCATCAAAACACAACAAAGGCTAATGGATTGTATGCACATAATGCCTCAGCCAACGTGGTCTATAACAAAGGAGTAGGAAGTTCAAAGCCTCAGAATCAAGGAAGTAATCAAGGTAACAACAGAAAACAAAAATACAGTGGTTAGAGAGGTAGCTTTGGTTATAATGGCAATTTCAATAGAAATAGAGGTCGAGAAAGAGGCCGAGGAAGTTGACCTACATGTCAGGTGTGCTCAAAATATGGTCATGTAGTTGATGTCTATTACCATAGGTATGATCGAGAATTTTTGCTTGTTCAGAATCAAGGGAAAGGCAATGGAACCCTTGCTTCAAATGGAAACAACCCATCTGCTTTTGTAGCCTCACAGAATAATCATCTGTTTATAGCTATTCCAAAAATGGTTGGTGATAAAAATTGGTATGCTAATAATGGGGCAACCAATCATGTAATAGAAAACTTCAACAACATTGCCAATCCTACTGACTATGGAGGTAAGGAATTGGTCACTGTAGGTAATGGTGATAAGTTGAATATATCTCATGTAGTAAATTCATGCTTGACTAATGATAAGTGCAAACTTAGTCTAGTAAATATGCTTTGTGTGCCTGATATTGCTAAGAACCTAGTAAGTGTTTCTAAACTTACTCACGATAATGATATATTTATGGAATTTCATGGTAATTGTTGTCTCAGTAATGACAAGGCTATGGGTAAAGCATTGTTTAGAGGAATAAATGATGCAACAATAGAGTCAGTAGACATTTCTAAAAGAGGAGGTCATTATATGAATCAGCTGGTGAACAAAAATAATGATTTAGCAGCATTTGTTATGTCTGGTGATGGAATCAAGATTAATGTTGTTAAGTCTAAAGTTGTGTAGCATAGACAGGTTGGTCATTTGTTGTCTAGAGTGTTAAAATTATACTTAATAGTTGTTATCTGTTGGTTAAATCTAATGAAGAGTCTCTGTTTTACGAATCTTGTCGATATGGAAAAGCTCATACGCTACCATTTCCTAATTCTCAATCTTGTGCGTCTGATAAATTTGAACTCATTCACACTGATATTGGGGACCAGCACTAGTTACATTGTCAAATGGTTTTTGCTACTATGTACTATTTTTAGATGATTTTAGCAAATATGTGTGGCCGTATCCACTTAAACAAAAATCTGATACTCTAGCAGCCTTCACTCATTTTGTGCAGGTGGATAAAACAAAATTTCACAAATATATTAAAAAGTTACAATCAGAAAAAGGAGGTGAATGCACTCATATTCATCAGTTGTGTATGAGAGGATAGATTCTCGGTTCTCATGTCCTTATACACCAGCCCAAAATGGTAGAGCAGAAAGGAAACACAGGCATCTTATTGAAACAGGACTCGCATTATTAGCACAAGCTTCTATGCCTCTAAAGTTCTGATGGGACGTGTTTCTCATGGCCGCAACTCTGATAAATGGCTTGCCAACATTGGTTCTTCATGGTAAATCTCCTCTTGAAGTAATGTTTCATAAAAAGCTTGAATTTACTAATCTTCACACCTTTGGCAATGCATGTTATCAATGCTTAAGACCATATCAAAGACACAAGTTTCAGTTTTTAAGGGTTATGCTAAAATCTAATGTAGATCAATGCGTTTATTTTTTTAACAAATATGTCAAATAGCGTTTTTTCATTAGTTCCCTTTTCTAGTTTAATCGATTTTAGTTACATGACGTGGAAAGAATTCATTAAAATGTTTTTCGTGGTAAATGACCTCAAAATTGTCATGACCGAGGTTTGTTCTCAAGTCTCAACCCCTGATGCACCACGAAATGTTCGTTATGAATATGAGGTGTGGATGAAGGCTAATTCTAAGGCTTGAGTTCACATTTTGGCAAGCATACCTGATGCGTTGGCCAAAAGGTTTGAGAGTATGGTCACTGCACGTGAGATCATGCAATCGATGCGAGAATTTTTTGGACGAAAGTTCTCACAATTCAAGCAAAAGGGGATTGATGACAATGAAACCAGTAGTGTTAGCTCCCAAGTAATCTCCAGTCTATATTGAATGTCAAGGGACTAACACAAAAAGAAGTTGTTGCCAAATTTCATGAGGTTCATCGACGAAGATTGTCCTTTGAGATGAAACTTGGAGTTTTTGATTGTGAAGCTGATCCTACTACTCTCTAGAAAAGAAAGAACTCCGAAGAAAATAATTATGATTTATTTGTCTTAGAGATGTGCTTAGTAGAGAATGATGATTCTGCCTGGATAGTTGATTTATGAGCTACTAACCACGTATGTTCTTCTCATCAAGGGTTTAATTCATGGAAACAATTGGAAGCTTGAGAGATGACTCTTAGGATCAGTACTGGTGAGGCCGTTTCAGCTATTACTGTAGGCAGGCTTAAGTTATTTTTAGTCAAGAAACGATATATGTTATTGGATGACGTATATGTAGTTTCTCATATCGAGAGGAACCTAATTTCTATTTATTGTCTAATTGAACAAAAGTATTCCATTTCCTTCTCCGAGAATAAAGTATTTATTTTTAAGAATGGAATGGAGTTAGGTTTTCATTCAATAGAAAATAATTTATATGTACTAAGGCCGTTAGTTATAAAAGCCGTGCTCAATATTGAAATGTTTAAAACAACAACAACTATGAAAATACCGAGAGTTTCTCCTAAAGAAAATGCCCATCTTTGGCATCTGAAGTTAGGTCAAATCAATCTTAATAGGATTGAGAGGTTGGTGAAAAGTGGACTTGTAAATGGTTTAGAAGAGAACTCTTTGCCTGTATGTGAGTCATGCCTTGAAGGCAAGATGACCAAACGATCGTTTACTGGAAAAGGTTATAGAGCCAAAGAAACCTTGGAGCTTATATATTCAGGCCTATATGGTCCAGTGAATGTAAGAGCATGAGGAGAGTATGGATATTTCATCTCTTTCATAGATGATTATTCAAGATATGGGTATTGATGCGTTATTTTATGAGGTGAAATTATAAAATGAAATGCAGTGATAGAAATATGTTGAGCAACAAGTTTTCTCAGCGGAATCCAAGTATAAATTCCACCGAGTTTCCTGGTAAGTCCAGGGTCGAACTCAGGGACTAAGGAAAACGGTATGTGGTGATAGTTTTCAAGAAGACTTTGCGGTAACCAATCAATCAAATAGTTGTTTTGGGTTGTTGTTGTGGTGTAAAATAAATGTATGCGGCGGAGTTACGAAAAGAGTAGATAATATGGAAGATGCGATGAATATATGATGAACGGGTTGAGAAGGTTTCAGCTAACACATCCTAAGATGCGTTCATGTTATGCGATCATGCAACACACATACAATATCAAATCATCTCTCGACACAAATGCTACGGCTTCAAATACTAGAACGCATGTGATATATGTGATGAGTCTATAGGACCTACACATAAGCCTCTATTCTTATCTATGCGATAACAAAATGACACACACACAAATAAGGCAACCACATAATATCATAATTTATCTCTAGGGTGCATACGAAGCAGGTTGGCAAATAGAGCTTATCTCTAAGTCCCTATCTTTTGCTTATGCAGATCTAATCTTGCTCTCTCGAGTTTAGATTCTAACCTAGCTATCTCAAGTCTTAGGTTCTTTCTTTAGACTCTCTCTCGAGTAGCTCTAAAGGGATGTTGGGCACAATATAAAAAAAGATAATCGCATGCGATGAAGATTCTAGATCATGTTTGCTTAGTTCTTCTCAACCCATTCGATAAATTTAGCTACTCATGCGTGCTTTTAAGAGAGTGAACAGATGTAGATAAAAAAGTTCCATTGTATAGATATAGAGTTGAAAGACAAAATAACAATGTAAGATGAGAATAAAGAGCCTGGTAGCAATCTCTTGCTTCTCAAGGCTTTTACACTTTCTTTTCTTCTATGTTCAAATTATAGTCTCGCTCTCGCGAGAGTCGGCCCACTCTCTACTTTTCCACGCCTCTGGGTTCTCTCTCGAGTTGCCCTAAGCGATCTTCCGGTGTCTCTTCCCTTCTCTCGCTCCGCCTTCATAATCAAAAGGAAAACTATGAACAAGACTATTCTATCTAAGGGAAAATTCTCTAACTGTCCGTATTCCTCTTCGGAAGGTTGCCTTCAGTATTTATAGAGCTTCGGGGTGAAAGGCGCTTCTCTCTTATGATTGCACTGATGGGATGGCTTTAATTCCCTATCTGATGCACTGAATATTTGTCACCGAAAAGCTGAGTGTACTTGCTATTGTTAGCGGCTTGTCAACTTAATTTAGACTTGACCGTCATCAGCTTTTTGTCCCATCGTGATTAATTATGCTTTTCACCCAAATGCGGCCACCAAGTTGCGTCGGCTCTATGCGGCAATCATTCTTGAGTAGATGTTTGTGAGCACAAATCACCACAAAGCCTTGCGGTAATGCTGTGCTCGACCGTTGCTTTCTTGTGATCGCACTTTTTGCTTTGCGTCAATGCATATTCTGCACAAAAATACAAAAGTTAACTGTTTTCATGCGATGAACGCATGTGGCCACAATGTTACAAACTTAATGCTTTTTGGAAGCAATTTTATATATTTTATCAACGCAAACCTGTATTATTTAATAACTTAGCACTGTAATAACGTGCATTTCTGCCCATTATCAGGTATCTATACCTAATGCAACATAAGTCTAAAGCTTTTGAAAAGTTCAAGGAGTACAAGACTGACGTTGAAAACTTGTTAGGTAAAAAGATAAAAACACTACGATCTGATCTTGGTGGAGAGTATATGGACTTAAGATTCCAAAACTATATGATAGAACATGGAATTACGTCCTAACTCTCTGCCCCTGGTACACCTCAATAGAATGGTATATCAAAAAGAAGAAATAGAACCTTGTTGGACATGGTTCGGTGTATGATGAGCTATGCTCATCTTCCTGACTCGTTTTAGGGATACACAGTAGAGATTGCAGTTTATATATTGAACAATGTTCCCTCAAAGAGTGATTTTGAAACACCTTTTGAGTTATGGAGAGGTCGTAAAGGCAGTTTATGTCACTTCAGGATTTGGGGATGTCCAGTCCACGTGCTAATGACAAATCCCAAAAAGTTAGAATCTCGTTCAAAAGTATGTCTATTTATAGGCTACCCCAAAAAACGAGAGGTGGATACTTCTATGATCCAAGTGAGAATAAAGTGTTTGTATCGACAAACGCTACCTTCTTGGAAGAAGACCATGATGCTTGAAAATTGTGATGTGTTATGCGGTGAACATGCAAGTTTCCCTAATAAGACCTAAGTATAAGCCTTTTAGGTTTCCTGGTAAGTCCAGGGTCGAACATAGGGACTATTATGTAAATATGCGACAATCACTTTGATTCTCTTGCGGTAGTAAAAACAAATGAAGTGGATGGTGTTTTGATTAAGGTTTTTCCTATGCGACGGAGTTTGAACGAAGAGTGATGAGCGCGTAGAGTTACAATGAGTATGCGATGATGGGGTTGAGAAGGGGTTTAGCTAACATTTCCTAAGATTGTGCACAAGCTATGTAGTCATGCTACACATAAATTTAGTACTACATTTCTCAATGCAGAATGCCATTATTCCTATTTCTAGGACGCATGCGATATGTATACGAAAGAGTCGATAGGACTTATTTCTAAGCCTCTACTCTTATCTATGCGATGATGAATGATGCACACATAAAACAAGGTGACCACATACAATCATTCCTATTTCTAGGGTGCATGCGATGTGTAGATAGCAATAAAGCTTATGTCTAAGTCTCTATTTCTTGCTTATGCGATTCTAATCCGACTCTCTCAAGCCTATATTCTAATTTGACTCTTTCAAGCCTAGATTCTATCTTTCGACTACTGATGAGTGGAAATTGGAAGTCAATCTTACTCGACAACCAACTTCCCATGGACGCAGTATGTGATGCATGTTCCTAAGATATGCGTTGATAGTCATGCGTCGATGGTCATGCGTTGGAATGAAAATTGCGTTAACGAATGTATGTGATGATCATGCGTCCTGTCACAAGTTTTCTTACGTTCATGCCAAGTATAACATGAAGCAAGTTTCTCGGGTAATCCGAGGTCGAACACAGGGACTTGTAACTATATGTTTGTAGTGATGTGCATGTGGCGGTTGAATAAAAGAATGGAGGGGATATTGCTACGTTAATCCTACTCCTACTCCTATCTAACAGACAACACAATGAGAATATGCACGAAAGGTAGAGATGCGACCAACCTTGACATGAAATAAATGTATGGGAAATAGATAAAATGCAGAGATGTTTTCATTGCAACACTTAAAAGTGACTGCGAGGGCAACCCTAGTCAATGCAAGCCAATGCGCTCATGCTACACTCGTGCACGACAAGTCATTTTCCAATGGAAATGCGGTGCTCCTAAGTCTAGGACGCATGTGTTGAATGCAAAAGTGTATATAGAGCTTATACCTAAGTCTCTACTCTTTTCCTATGCGATGATGCAAAATGCACACAACGCTGTGGTGACTGCACTCAATCGTATCCTATCTCTAGGATGCATGCGATGCGTTAATAAAAAATAGTGCTCATTCCTAAGTGCCTATCTCTTGTATTATGTGTTCTAATCTGACTCTCCCGAGCCTAGATTCTGACTTGACCTTCCCAAGCTTAGATCCTGTCCTTAGACTACCCTCCCGAGTATCCCTAATGGACGAATGAAGCATAGATACTACAAGAAAATCACATGAACTTGGTTGATGCAAGGTTGCTACTATCCCTAGTAAACAACGCAAACCAAGCTTAATGCGTCCAACCATCTACCTTCCCGGGCAGCTGATTGTTGCTGACTTTACTTATAGACAAGCAATGCGTTAGCCTATAGACAGGCGTTGCAGTAGCTTCACACTAAGCAAATAAGGTTACTCACACACTCGCATAACGCACACCTCTTGGTGGGTTGCTACATGCTTCATAACCCTAATCCACATGACCAAGTATGCAATACCTAAGCAATCCCATTAAGTGTTGCAATGAAAGTAAAGATGCTAAGCAAGAAGATGAAGATGGAGTCGAAGGAACAAAGAAATGCATTGAAAATAATTGTATTAATCCCTTAATTCCAAATGTCATACAATACATTAAGGTTGCTGATGGTGCCATGGATGGGCGGAGGAGCTGACTCTCTCGAGATCTAACTTTGGTTGAAGGCTCCGGTCGTCACTTAGAATGGATGAAGGAGGTGAAGAACTTTCAGACGTCTTCTCACACATTTTGTCTGGATCGCGGGGAAAATCCCAGGTTGAGGGATAATCTCCCGGATGATTGAATTTCAGCTCTTTGGCCTCTATTTATAGAGTTTGGGTCACCGACAACATTAATTGGACAGCTCTGAGTCTGACATTCGGTGTGTTCGTCCTTTCTGAACCTCTGCCACTAACAACGTGGTAGGTGAAATGACAACATCATCTTTGGATTTTCTCAAGGTAGATGCGTTGATGCGTTCATTCCACCTACCTTGCGTTGATCCCAGAGTTGCATTGTCGTGCAGCCGCAATCAGTCAATGACCGCATTCGCTTAATACCGCAACTCTACACGATGACCGCATTGACTTGATGAGCACAACTCTCATGCAGTGGACGCATACGGCTGATTACCGCAACATCCATGCATTGATCGATGCGTTTGCCCTTGCGATGGAGTGTTTCTTTGCATGCGGTTGTCTATGCGGTGGTCCAGTTTCCGCGTTTGCACTCATTTCCTGCATTAGCTACAAAGATAGAACATTGAACGCATAATTAACGCAAAATAACGGGTTAGCTGAGATTCGACATGTTAATCGACGCAAGCTCATATTCTATTGAATTCCTATCATGATCGACGCATATTCTGCCTAATAACCTTCATAATTCTAAGTAAAAGGCCTAAGATGACACCCCCAAACTTAAAATCATGCTTGTCCTCAAGCATGCCTTATACTCTAGAAATTCTAACTCACCTTCATGCTTTTCTTTGCGATGACCAGCTTCTCAGAATATAATTTACACACACCCGTGACCATCATCGCAATACTCTCCTCCATTTAGGCCGCTTCTTCAAAAAGATCTTGCCTAAGTTAAATCCTGCAAGCCTTTGCTAAAAAACTTTTATTCATTCACCGCTTTGTGTTTAGCTTTTGAGAATGCGTTCATACAAAATACTTCAAAACTTTGCGATGGTTTATTCAAATGCGGCGTTGAACCTAGTTACGCCCTTCGTTTTGGCTTACCCCCACGTGTGTCATGCGGGCATCCAACTTCGGTTGCGCTCCATATTCAATTTCAACTCTTGTCTCTTTTGAAGCTTACGACAGATAGAGAAGTTGTGGTTATGCGTTGATCCTAGCGACTTGCCTTCGTTTTGGCTTGCCTTCACATGTGTCATGCGGACATCCAGCTACGAGCAAGTGCCTTTCATAACTTAACTCTTATCAACAAGGGTTTCCCCATTGCGTTGATAGTGGAGTTATTATTCTCAAAATCTCACTTCAACTTTTTTTTTTAAACAAATGATTGCAATATAATGAACGCAATTCTCCGAGACCGCTGCCACCCTCAAACTTAGAGGTTGGCAGCGCTCTCACCGCAAAGATAAAGACAAAATTACAAAAATGCGTTAATAAATGTTTGAACAAAGGTCTGCACAAGATAAAACGCAAGACTTTCAAAATTTGAAGAAGCTATTAGAAGTAAAGAATGCCTTGCATTGATTGGTTAGAAAATGCGGTGAACTATACGTACCATCATAGAAACATCGCAAAACAACACAATCAGGAAAAAGAGAATTTCAAAAGGATAAGGCATACAAGATAACAGGAAAAGACCTTAGGCGGAACAACGCATGCGCTCATGCATTGGAATCCACGTGATTGAAGGCATGCGTTGAAGGGGTGAAAGGTATTCTTCCATTAAACTACGAACCGAGGAGACTTATTGTTGCACCTACAAGAGAAAACATACCACAACTAAGTAAGTAACCATATATCCAAAATAATAAAATAAAGAACCTATACTAAGAAAGCAAGTTAAAGATAGAGTAGAAGATGTCCCTGGAAAAATAAGAGTGTTGTCACTGCAAGGAGTCTTCCATGCAGGAGATGGTTCTCAACTGCTTGGGTCAAGTTGCCCTGACCATTAGAACTTCCGGCAATTGTTGGATGCATGTTGGCCACCATAAGCTTAGAACTGCCTTAAGTTCTTTTGCGACTGATTGCCCTTCTACCTTGGGGTTAACATTGGCTTTTAGCGCATCGCCTACATTTCAATATTGTTTGTAACCTGGTCGCACAAGCTGTAATAATCCCAAGATAAAAAGTTTGCTCGTAGAGACACAAAACTTAACAAACATTTAGCTGTCAAGTCCCCGGCAACAGCGCCAAAAACTTGATGAGTGGAAATTGGAAGTCAATCTTACTCGACAACCAACTTCCCTTAGACGCGGTATGCGATGCATGTTCCTAAGATATGAGTTGATAGTCATGCGTCGATGGTTATGCGTTGGAATGAAAATTGCGTTAACGAATGTATGCGATGATCATGCATCCTGCCACAAGTTTTCTTGCGTTCATTCCAAGTATAACATGAACACAAGTTTCTCATGTAATCCGAGGTCGAATATAGGGACTTGTAACTATATGTTTGCGGTGATGTGCATGGAGTAGTTGAATAAAAGAATGGAGGGGATATTGCTACGTTAATCCTACTCCTACTCCTATTTAACAGACAACGTAATGAGAATATGCATCAAAGGTAGAGATACGACAAACCTTGACATGAAATAAATGTATGGGAAATAGATAAAATGTGGAGATGTTTTCATTGCAACCCTTAAGAGTGACTGCGAGGGCAACCCTAGTCAACGTAAGCTAATGCACTCATGCTACACTCATGACTGATTGAGCCTAGATTCTGACCTGACCTTCCCAAGCCTAGATCCTGTCCTTAGACTACCCTCTCGAGTATCCCTAATGGACGAATGAAGCATACATTCTACAAGACAATCACATGAACTTGGTTGACACAAGGTTGCTACTATCCCTAGTGAACAACGCAAACCTTGCTTAATGCATCCAACCACTTACCTTCCCGGGCAGTTGATTGTTGCTGACTTTACTTATAGACAAGCAATGCGTTAGCCTATAGACAGGTGTTGCAGCAGCTTCACACTAAGCAAATAAGGTTACTCACACACTCGCGTAAGGCACACCTCTCGGTGGGTTGCTACATGCTTCATAACCTTAATCCACATGACCAAGTATGCAATACCCAAGCAATCCCACTAAGTGTTGCAATGAAAGTAAAGATGCTAAGTAAGAAGATGGAGATGGAGTCAAAGGAATAGAGAAATGCATTGAAAACAATTGTATTAATCCCTTAATTCCAAATGTCATACAATACATTATAGAAAGAGAAAGGAAAAGAAATGACCGGCTAGAAGCAAAGCTTTGCTTCCAACGGATGTGTGTCAAGGCTGCCAGTGGTGCCATGGATGGGCGGAGGACTGATTCTCTCGAGATCTAACTCCGGTCGAAGGCTCCGGTCATCACTCGGAATGGATGAAGGAGGTGAAGAACTTTCAGGCGTGTTCTCACGCATTTTGTCTGGATCGCGGGAAAAATCCTCGGTTGGGGGATAATCTCTTAGATGATTGAATTTCAGCTCTTTGGCCTTTATTTATAGAGCTTGGGTCATCGACAGCATTAATTGGACTGCTCTGAGTCTGACATTCGTCGTGTTCGTCCTTTCTAAACCTCTGCCACTCACGGCGTGGTAGGTGAAATGTCAACATCATTTTTGGATTTTCTCGAGGTAGATGCATTGATGCGTTCATTCCACCTACCTTGTGTTGATCCCATTAGTTGCATTGTCGCACAGCTGCAATCAGTCAATGACCGCATTCGCTTAATACCGCAACTCTACACAATGATCGCATTCGCTTGACGAGCACAACTTCCATGCGGTGGACACATACGGCTGATTACCGCAACATCCATGCACTGATCGATGCATTTTCCCTTGCAATGGAGTGTTTCTCCACATGCAGTCGTCTATGCGGTGGTCCGGTTTCTGCGTTTGCATTCATTTCCTGCATTAGCTACAAAGATAGAACATTGAACGCATAATTAACGCAAAATAACGGGTTAGCTGAGATTCGACATGCTGATCGACACAAGCTCATATTCTTGTGAATTCCTATCATGATCGATGCATATGGTGCCTAACAACCTTCATAATTCTAAGTAAAAGGGCTAAGATGACATGCATTTCTGCATGTCATCAACTACTCTCTCAAGTATGTCGAAATGATGAATGATGCATACATAAGACAAGATGATCGCATAAAATGTAAATCTTAAGTCATGTTAGCTATATACTTCTCAACCCATTCAGAAATTTAGCTACTCATGCGTGGTATGGAGAGATTGAACATAGATTGAAATGAGATTTCCATTTTCTGTAAATAAAGTATTGAATACAAAATATCAAATGAATTTGAGAGATTAGAAGCCCGGTAAGCAATGTCATTCTTCCCGTGGGCTTTTACACTGCTTTTGTTCATTCCAACTCTGTTCAAGATGTGTATTCTTGCTCTCGCAAGTGTTGGCCCTCTCTCCATTGTAACGCTTTCCGAAAGTCTCTCGATCTGTTCGGGAATGATCTCTCGGCTTTCTCGTCTCTTTGCTCTTCTCCATTCTCTAAGTATACGTATGAGTATGCGCATGAATAGACTAACTGATTCTCTACTCCTAAGCTCGTTAACCTTTTTTACATTGGTGACCTTCGATATTTATTGAGCTCAAGGTGAAGCAGCTTTTTTTGCTAATGATTGCAATGATGGGTGGCATTAATTCCCCTGTTCTAATGCGCTAATTATTGGTCACCGAAAGTTGAGTGTACTTGCTATAGTGTGGCTTTTAACGACTTGTTAGCTAAATTTAGATTCGACCATTATTAGCTTTCCGTCCCATCATGATTTATTATGCTATCACCTTGATGCGCAGTTTTTATGCGGCCACATTTTTAAGAAACTTCTCACGATCGCATATGATCGCATGACTTGAGATCGCAATCTTCAAGTGTGTTGTCGCCTTGTTCCTTTGGATCGCAATTTCCCTTCGCCATCGCATTTTTCCTGCACAAAATAAGTAAATTAACTGTTTTTAATTGATGCACGCTTGCGATTGCAATTCCTTTCAGTTTAGCGCTTTTTGACATGATATTGCTTATTTTACCATCGCATTCTCTCATTATTTTACTTATTTGAGCTGTAATAATTTGTATTTCTACCAGTTATCACACCCCCAAATTTAAAACAATGCTTGTTCTCAAGCATAAACTAAAGTTTTTCTTTAAAAAGTCAACCGCCTTTATCCTACCTAGACTTCTCAAGGTGCCTTATTCAAATTTCATAAACCACTGCCTTCTTAATTTCTAATCTTGATCTCTTCTTAAAATATTTCTAATTTACTCGTTTCCAGGACATCGCATGATTTATTTAAAACTTTCTCCAATCAGGGTGTTCCAAGTGATTTTTACCCTTGTGTGATTCAGATATTCTTTTTGTGATCTTGAACTGATCCAAGTGCCCCGCCTTCATTTTGGCTTGCCCCCACGGGTGTCATGCGAACATCCAACTACGAGCAAGACACTCTTTCTCAGTCAAAACTCATGCTCATTTCTTTATTTGGCAGTGGAGTTGCGATCACTTGGTTTATGCGTTGATCACGATTCCTACCTTCGTTTTGGCTTGCCCCCATGGGTGTCATGCGAACATCCAACTAGGCAGGATCCGATCTCAACGTTATAATTTTTTTTTTAGATTGAAATTCTAAAAGTAGCAAGGTTGAAAATAAAAATACTATCACCCCCAAATTTACACACAACAATGTCTTCATTGCTGGTAGACGAAATAACTCATGCGATGAACTTAGGAAATTTTGTAAAAATCGTTTTGATGGAAAACTGGTAGCCTGCTAAATTTTAGAATGTTTCATGAATTGACTATCCAAAAATTAATTAGACTCTATTACATGCGGTAGGAAATAAAGGCATGAATTTCATCATTGAAGTCATAATTGATATGAGGAAAAATGCAGCGACTAAATAAAGTAATCATAATTTCATGACTGAGTCAAACTAAAGAGGATGCATTAATAGAATTTAGCAATATTAACTTGGAATGCGAGAAGTGAAAAATTGAAATAAAATGAGTCAAGGAAAGACACAAACCCCAAATCTACTCTGTTGCCCGCATCATCTTTGATTGCATCTTTTCTTGCGGTGGGTTGATCCTTTGATTGCGATGGGCTGATTGAACCGGTCGCATGTTTTTAGGTTATCGCATAGCTCCATCACAATCGTTCTGTAAGCCCTCTCTTCTTCTACTTTTTCTTGGGATATTAGGAAGCACATAGTTAAGATTGAACTCGGGGACTTGAGATAAAGTTTGATGTGGATCTCCTGTTAAGATTTATAATTAAAAATAAAAAAATTTGGATTGACGTTTGTTTCATTCAGGAAGAGGAAGTAAGAACTCGGGGAATAATTTGAGGGTAATGAACTAGTTGAGCATGTAAAGGACATTCGATGATAAATTTGGCATGCTCGGGATAGGTCAAAATCAGTTGTAAAAGTCAAAAGTCAAATTTGTCGAACTCAAAGTTAAAAAAAAAAAAAAATCAACATCTTGAAATGTGGTGAAATTTTGGTAATTTATGAGTTTTGAAAGTAAATTTGGCTTGTTTAAGACTTATTGGGAAAAGCTAGCTGAAAATCAAAGGAAATTTAAGGGAAAAGTCGAGCTAAGACTGAATTTCGGATAGTCTGAGTAGGGTTCAGTGTTTTGAAGTTTTCGAGCTATAGAAATCGAATTTGAAGCTGAAATTTTGAGGTTAGTAATTAAGAGGTTTATTAACATTTTTTTTAAAGGACGTTACAGCTAATTTTGACTTAAAATTGGTGAATTAATAGGAAAACCGAGAGGAAGAGGAAAAAAAAAGAGAATTTGAGATATTTTGGAAGAATTAAGGTGCTTTCTATTGAAATTTCTTATTGAATGGCTTTGAGGTTAAGTATTAATCATCTGGGCACGTGTTAAACTGGAAATTGAAGCTAGAAAAAGAAGAGAAAAAGGGAATTTCGAATTGTTTTGAGTTTGGCCGACCGAAGAAGAGGAAAAAGTTGTTTTCGAATTAGGGCCGTGCTTGTGAAGGAAAATTGGGCAAAATGAAAGAAAATTAAAGAATAAGGAAAGCAGAAGCTCGTAGGAGGCTTGATTTGAAGAAATTTGGCCGGAGAAGAAGGAAAACGAAGAAAAATAGTGGTGCTAGAGTTATCGCGAAAATAGAGGATGCTCGGATTTTTAGCAAATTCGTGGAGTTAGAGACTAATTCGAAGCTCAAAATTTGTAAGTTAAATATAAGGTCCTTATAGAGTTCTATGGTCTTTTATTTTATAGTTATTGGCTGGAATTTCTGATTTTAAGTTCTGAAAATTCTGCTTTTCCTTGCCAGAAAAACAGGGGTACCGTGGAGAGTTTGGTCGATTCCGGGAGTTCTAGGGCAATTCGGACGTCCAAACTTTGAGGTAAGTTAATTAAGAGGATGGGTAAAAGGTTTTTATAGGCCAATTAAGATTTAAATTTTCGGAAAATGATGAATTTAAATCTGAAACGCTCACCGGAAAAACAGAGGTCAAATCTGGAAATTTCTGAGCTGGAGGTTGAAGAAAGAGTTGACTTTCCTGTTTGACTTCTGTCTGTCATCTATTGACTGTCATTAAAAGCTGAAAAATCAATTTTAGGTTAATTAAGGTTTCTCAAGCATAATTAGGCATCCAATTGGTATTGTTATGATGCCTTAAACCTTGAATTTGAAGAATTGGGATCTTGAGTCAACTATGAAGTTGATTAAGGGGTTAATTTGAAGTAAACCCTAATTAGGGTTAATGAGAAAAATTGAGGGAAATTGGAATAAAATCAGTTCTTATTGAAGATTAATTTTAAGGTCTAGAGTTAATTTAGAGCAATTGAATGACCAAATTACAAAGCAAACTCTACCTTAGATCAAATTAGGGATTTGGCAAAAGTTTAAGTGAAATTGGTTGTTCTTGAAGATTAATTTTCAAATAATTGGATTATGGTCATGTGAATGATAACTAGAGGATTACCAATATAATTTCAAGATAAACGGGAGATGGAGAAACCAAAATTTTGAGGAGGAGCCGATTAACAGTTAATGGTTTACTTTCGAATGTTTTGATATAGAAACTAATTATATATTATAGTATGTTATGATTTATGAAATGTGAAGGCATGATCTGTTTTACTTGATTGATATTTCAAAAATGTTTAAATCGTGATTTCTAAACTCTCGATGGTTTTATACGATCTTGATTTATCAAAATGTAGTTTGGAACCAGAGTTTACACAATTGTGACTTGTATTGTTTTATATGAAAACCTCTTGATGTTGAATTTAAAAATGCTGATTGTTTGTGAAAGTGGTTTCAAACTACTAATTCTTATACCCGAGATATGGTTATTTTCCCTGCTACTTGAATGTGTTTCAGTAGCATCGCTCAGGCGATCAGGGGGCTACCAGGGTCAGATGTGGCCAGAGTATACCAGAAAGTCCAGAGGAACCTACGCCTGTAGCACCACCCAGGCTATCAGGGAGCTACCACTGGGGTCAGATGTGGCCCGAGTATACTAGGGAGTCTAGAGTAACCTGGGCCTGTGGTGTGTATTTATGCTTAGCCTTGAGGCAGCTCTGTGTGCACGTATGACCTTGTGATTTGGTTTACACCGTGGGGGACATTCTTTGTCCAGAGTAACCCGCCGTTGTAAACGAGTATTTGGGTACAGAGTTGGTGTGATTTTCTGATAACAACTGAATGCTTTATAATGTGTTTATGAGAGTTGATCATGCCACTTTTTTTACCAGCACGTGTTTGAGATGCTGTTGAGTCTTTTATACTTTGTTCAATGATTTACTAAATGATTTGATAAACTTTATTGATGATTTAGAAAGTGATAGCTTATGTTTATATTAAACTACCACTCACTGGGATTTAGCTCATGCTTTCCATGTTTTATGTTTTTCCCCACCCCCAGGTAGCAACAAGTTCCTGGTACTTGCTGAGCCGTCAAACGGCACTAGTGTTGTTAAACATCTATTGTATTGTTTGTGTATGTATTTGAGAGTATTTCAGAACAGCTAGAATTTGTGAGTTATATGTCATGAGAGGTTTTGTTCAAAATAATTCTTACTATTGGTCTGTAAATCCATTTAAATAGTATTTTGATTTAAACTGAATCAAATTCCTAAACTCTGTCAAGGAACATAGATATTTTTTTAAAATGGGTTTGGAAGTTTGGGTTTGATCAAGTACAGGATATGTTAAGAGTTGGGATGTTAGATGTCATAGAGAGAAGTGATGTTTAACGTCTTCACGCTTCGTTCTAGGTTAGAAGGGAAATCTAGAATGGGGTGTGACACGTTCACTGCGATCATTGCTAAATATCAAGAGGGTAAAAAGTATGAACGAAAGAGTTGGTAATACAAGAGAGAAGTGACACGTTCACTGCGTCCCTGATGAGTTTGTGTCGTATATCAACGCAGGGACTACTCGTTTCTTCTTCATTCTGGATTCCTCAAGTCCACGGTTGTTTTCTCGTGATGAAAGTCTCCTCCATGATACATCTTGACTATTTGTCCATTGACCTTAATGAAGGATCTCATACCGAGAGTTCCATGAGCATGTTCAGATCGCTCCGATTTCACAGTGGCCGAAATACAAAAGATATACATTCAACACATACAGTTATGCATATTATTCGAATTATCAGCATGCTCAGAACAAAATAAATAACAGGGAAAAGGTTCATACTAGTTGAAGACTCTCTTCGAACTTTTGAACCCAATGCAGCGGAAACACTCTAACAGATCTACCAACACCCGACTGGTATGTCGACTACACCAACAGGATCAGTACGAACACGAAATCGTGAGGTATCCTCGGAGACAACACCACCACTAGTGAAACCCAGGTATACTCAGAGTAAAAATCCAAAGAGTGGGCTTTGGTGAGTTTGGTAGAGGACGGAGGACAACGCATCGTGTAGACGATAAGCAAGTGGGAGATAATACTGTGCTATCATATAGCGGAAGTGTTTATCGTATAGAAGAGCTACACGATCATGTATCAAAAGCTGAACGATTGTTTAGGAAAAACGTATACAATCGTTTAGAGAAATCGTGAGGTAGACGATCGTTTAGACGGAAGAGCTTTTATCGTATAGGCTCTCGCGATTGTTTCATGAATTCTTTCCTTTAGAAACTTGTGGACGCCTCCTAGGGGCGACAGACGGTGGGTTAGCAGGTGCCTTCCCTTTTCCATTACCACCATTCTTCTTCTTCCCCTTTGCAGAGTTAGAAGAGGAAGGTGCAGACTTTATTCCTGAGGTCGAACCTCTATGGAACGTCCTTGAATATGAAGCAACATTTGCCTCACCCTTCTGTCTCTCCTTATTTTCAGTAAAGATTGGTATATCTGCAACTCGTTGAGGAGAGTTGTAAGGTTATACTTCACTTTGTTAAGAATCACATTGCTAACAAAGTGCAGGAAGCTCTCCGGCAAAGAATGTAGGATTATGCTAACTTGGCTGCCCTCATTGATGGTAGACCCATTCAACTCTACCACACTGAAGTGGACCATCATGTTTAGCACATGTTCACGAACAGAGGTGCCTTCTTGCATTTTGGAGTTGAATATGTATTTAAGAGCCTCATGCATAAGCTGTTCAGACGGTTGTCCAAACATCCCCCGCAAGGACTCCATGATCTCACATGCTGAGACCATAGGCTCATATTTCTTGGTCAGGACTTCAAAGACTTGCCAAGATGTAGGCTCGAGCCTTCTCATTCTCCCTTGTCCATCGCTCGTATGCCTCCTAAATATTTCGAGCGGCATTTGGAGCTGGAATAGGAGGACAAGCCTCCGTGAGAGTGAACATTAGATCCTCAATGATTAGGATCATCGGGATCATGTGTTTCCATGTTGAAAAATTATCGCCAGTTAGTTTTTTGGCGCTTAACAACGATAAGGTGGCTGTTGCCATTTGAAAAAGTTGCTAAAAATATGAACAAAACTTTATTAGATTTTGCTAAACCACTTTTAAACCAATCAGTTTTGCAAAACAGTTTCAAGTACCCTAAGTTATAGATTTCTATTTTGCAATGATGCCCCAGTGAGTCAGGACAAACGCCACCGGTGGCGTGATCATTTGTCCCTTCGTTGGGATGAGACATTCTCAACCATTAGGTAGAACCAACTCTTGGAACTGAACCTAACAGCCACCATTTTTCGATCTAGAATCGTTAACCTTTAACTATTCCATGTAAGTGTAACCCATCGCTTTGGGTGCCAGAGTCCCGCCCTAATGCGCTTACAGTAGGGAAAAGACAGATTTGAAAAAGAGACTAAGTTACCTTATCCTCTTACAGGAGATCAAATAAAGAAACGCGCAAAACTGCCATTCTTTAGGAGGGACACTCCCAGGGTGCCTCGAGGCGATGCGTAGTAACTTTATTCAACCTAACGAGGGAGATCGAGGGATATGCTGTCGTACTTCCCGCTCCCACTTACTATGAACATTCTCTCCATCCACCTTGATATTGACCTACCCAAATACCATCTGTTGGGGGGACACGCCAAAGGTGCCGCGAGGCCAAGGATAGATCTCATGGTGTGGACTTAAGAAGAAAAGTGAAAGATTTAAGTGAAACATCTTATGCCCCAAGTACCTTCAATTGAATGTTCTACATAGGGATTCATTAACCTAGACAATCCGACTACTGATTTTAGTCAAGTCGTCTTTTTAAACTCTGCTCATAAACAACGTTTGTCTTGAAATATAAACAAGTTCAAATAGTCACATTTAAACACTTTAATGGTCCGTCCTTAACTTGCATGCATGCATCAAATCTATCTAATTCACCTTTCCAGGTAAGTTCCCAGGTAAAGGAGTTACATTTTCATCAACTTAAATACCCCAGCCTAGACAGAACCCGCCTTAGATAAAAGGTCCCTTATAGATAGATTTGCTACACTTTAACCTTTTATTAGCCAATTTAATCCTATTAAACTGATTAAAAGATTAAAGCCTTAGGGTTGCTAATCATATTAGAACCGCAATCTTAGGTCTATGTGATCCAAGTTTTAAACATTTTAAAACCTTGAATTAAACCTAAGTGAGCATGCATGTCTTTCTTATTTCTTTTAGTTCTAATTTCTCTTTAACTCTTAAAAAGAAACAACTAAAACTATTGCGCACAACGAGGCATTTATAACATTTATAAAATAACCTATGTGTTATGCTTCATGCAATGTTCGGTCATTACTATATATAACTTTTATATAATTCGTAACAACCAAGCAAACAAGCTACCATTCACCCTTATACTATAACAATTATAGTATAAAGATGATGCATGTCAATGCTTTTTATGCATGCATAAATATAACTCTTATATTATATGATGCATGAGCATGCTCTTACATAATTAAAATCATGTTTCTCTAAATTATAACAATTACAATAAAGAGATGATGCATGATCATTGCATAACCTAAGGTGGGATTTACTATATGTACATACCATATGATATATAAAACAACATCGCATGTAATAAACAAAAGATTAATGGACCGAGATGAGCCTTTACACCATGAAAATCGGAATGAAAAACCCTATCTATTATAGTTTTCATCGAGCAAACTGGTTCACAAGCGAACCGGGTCTTGAACTGCCAGGAGGTCATCAGCGTGTAGCAAACTCCAACAGGTAGACGATCGTTCAGCGCGCACTAGATGATAGGAACATAAGAAAATGATCGCTGATAACGGGTAGAAATGCACGTTATTACAGTGCTAAGTTATAAAACAATATAGGGTTGCGTTGATAAAAACATATAAAATTGCGTCCAAAAAGCATTAAGTTCATAATATTGCGGTCGCATGCGTCCGTTGCATGAAAACAGTTAACTTATGTATTTTTGTGCAGAATATGCATTGATGCAAGGCGAAAAATGCGATCAAAAGAAATCAACGATCGAACGCATCAAAAGATTGCGTTATCGCAAGGCTATGTGGTGATTTGCGCTCGCAAATATCTACTCAAGAAGGTTGCTGCATAGAGCTTGCGCAACTTGGTAGGCACATCCAGGTGAAAAGCGTAATAAATCACAATGGGATAGAAAACTGATGAAGGTCGATTCCAAATTAAGTTGACAAGCCGTTAATGAACTACTGTAGAAAGTACACTTTAGAGCTACTTGAGTGTGAGTCTAAAGAAAGAACCTAAGACTTGAGAGAGCTAGGTTAGAATCTAGACTCGAGAGAGCAAGATTAGATCTGCATAAGCAAGAGATAGGGACTTAGAGATAAGCTCTGTTTGCCAACATGCATTGCATGCATCCTAGAGATAGGTTATGGTGTTATGCGATCGCCTTGTATGTGTGTATGTCATTTGTCATCACATAAACAAGAATAGAGGCTTATGTGTAGGTCCTATAGACTTTATCGCATATATCGCATGCATTCTAAAACTAGAAGCCGTAGCATTTGCGTTGAGAGATGATTTGCTATTGTATGTGTGTTGCATGATCGCATAACATGAACACAATCCTACGCAGTGTTAGCTGAACCCCTTCTCAATCCGTTCTCCGCATATTCATCGCAACTTCCGTATTATTAACCCTTGTCTTAACTCTGTCGCATACATTTTATACCGCAAACAACAAACCAACCAATCATTAATTTATTTGTTACCGCAAATTTATCTTAAGAATTACCACCTCATATCGTTTTCCTTAGTCCCTGAGTTCGACCCTGGACTTACCAGGAAACTTAGTAGGATTATACTTAGATTCTGCTGAGAAAACTTGTTGCACAATGCATTTCCATCACCGCAATTCCTTTCATAAATTCACCGGATAAAATAACACATCAAGTTTTTGGCACCGTTGCCAGGGACTTCGACAAGACAACGTGAGAAATAACCGCCAACAAGAACCACAAGAGAAAGACAATATGGCGGAGCATCCTGGAAATGGAGTACCAAATGAAAACAATGTCATGGCGTATCCAATCCTTCTGGAAAACGATCGCAATAGGCCTATTCGGGACTATGCATCGCCCAACCTCTATGATTTCTCCCAGGAATCATGACGCCTGCTCTTGATGGATTGCGATTCGAAATGAAATAGGTGATGCTGCAGATGATCCAGACTGCTGAACAGCTTGGAGGAAGGTGTGGCGATGACCCGCACACCCACTTCTAGAGCGTCATAGAAATCTGCAACACTTTTGTGTTCCCGAATATCTCCACCGAAAAAGTTTGACTAACTTTGTTTCCATTTTATTTGTGTGATCAGGCATGAAAATGGGCGTACTCTCTCGAACCGGGGGAGATTACTTCATAGGAACAAGTGGTAGAGAAGTTTATGAAGAAAGATTTCCACCAACTGAGAATGCCAGGAGAAGAAAATTAATAACCAATTTTGAAGAGGACATGGAGGAATCACTCAGCGATGCTTGGGCGAGGTTTAAGAGGTTGGTAAGAGACTGCCCGCACAACAGATTACTAGACTACTTGCATATGGAGATTTTTTTTTTATCATGGATTAAACTCTGCTTCGCAGATCGCTGCCAATGCAGAGCCACTGGAGGTCTGCTAGATAAAACATATGATGAGGCCAAGAACATCCTTGATCGCATCTCTAAAAATCACGAGGACTAGAGAGAGAGCGATCCGAGATTGAGAATAAAGGATAGTGACGCAAATAATGGTGCTATCACATTACTTCAGAGTCAGATGACTACGATGATGAACTTGATACTGGGAATTGCAATGAACAGCCCAACAACGCATAGTGGACAAGTGAACGCAATCAACCAAACTGCCGCAAGGTGTGTTACTTGCAATGAAGGACACACAATGGAGGAATGCCCGCAAAATCCACAGTCAATTTATTTTGTGAAAAATAACCCATTCTCTAACACGTACAACCCTGGGTGGAGAAACCACCCCAACTTTGCATGGAAAAATCAGCAGCAAAATTTAAAATCAGTAGCGCAAAAAGAAGGACCACCGAGATTTTTCCTGCGAAGCAACGGTCAGACGAGTAATCAAGCCAGTAGTTTGTAGGCGCTGCAATTTTCCTCTTTGGAAAGTATGTTGAAGCAATATATTGAGAAGAACGAAACTGTACTTCAAAATTAGGCGACGTCTATCCGCAAGGGGCCCTGGCGAAGTCAACGGAACTCCCACGCAACCCATCGGGTACGGGTAAAGATCAATGTCAAGTTGTGACATTACGGAGTGGCAAGACTGTGGTAGGGGAGAAGAAGAAGCCTAGCCAGACTGCTCCAATTGTGCTAGAATCAGAGATTGCGGTGATTCGAGAAGAAGAAGGAGAAAAAGAAGCGATAGAGCTAGAGATTGCGTCTACCTAAGAGCCAAAGGAACAGGGGACCATGAGAGTACAGTTGCCACCTTTCCCATAGAGACTCAGAAAGAAGAAGAATGACGAGGTACAGTATCAACGTTTCTTAAATATGTTAGAACAACTGTATATTAATATTTCGTTCACTGAAGCAATTGAGGAGATGCCCGCATATGCGAAGTTTCTAAAGGATTTGGTGACAAAGAAGAGAGGTACTAGTAAGTTCGCCACGGTGGCTTTAACGCAGAGCTCACAATCTATAATCCCACTGAAGATACGCGATCCTGGGAGTTTTACTATACCTTGTTCCATTGGAGGATTGTACATTGGGCAAGCGTTGTGCGATCTTGGAGCCAACATCAACTTGATGCCTCTGTTAATTTTCAAAAAGCTGAATGTGGGGCAACTTGCGCCCACGAATGTGACTCACCAATTAGCGGATAAATCTCTGGTGCATCTAGAGGGGAAGGTGAAGAACGTGCTGGTTACAATCGACAAATTTATATTGCCCGTAGACTTCATCATCTTGGACTACGAAGCAGACAAAGATGTGCCCATCATTCTGGGGCGACCATTTTTATCAACCAGTCGTGCTCAGATTGATGTGCAGAAAGGAGAGATTTCCTTGAGCGTGAATGGACATAAGCTCAAGTTCGACATTATCCGTGCCATGAAATACCATGATGAAGAAGACCTTAATGAATCCAACGATGAATATAATTTGAATGAAGAAAAGAAGCCTGAAGATGAAAACGAAGATAAGGATGCGATTGCATCCATTGTTGCATGCAATGCGATCATAGAAAAAACAAACAAGGAAGATGAGATGATTGCAACCCAAGAAGAAGATCCGATAGTATATGAAGAAAGAAAAACAACGCAACCGTCCTTAAAACAACCATCAGTAATAGAGTTGAAGACCCTACCTAACCACCTAAAGTATGCGTTTCTGGGGCAGAATGAAAAACTACTGGTAATCATTTCCTCTACACTTAATGAACACTAAGAAAATGCGCTGCTAAGCATTCTGAGAAAATATGTGAGAGCAATTGGCTGGACGCTCGTAGACATTTGAGGAATTAGCCCCGCATACTGTATGTATAGAATTCGTCTCAAGGACAACCAAAAAGGATCGATCGAACATCAGCGCAGACTCAACCCTATGATGAAGAAGGTCGTAAAGAAGAAGATAATCAAGTGGTTAGATGTGGGCATCATCTATCTGGTAGTAGACAACACGTGGGTCAACCCCGTGCAATGTGTGTCGAAGAGAGGTGGGATGACTGTAGTCCCTAACGCAAATAACAAGCTGATACCGCAAAAGACCATCACTAGATGGCGTATTTGCGTGGACTACCGCAAGCTGAATGCGGTAACGAAGAAAAATAATTTCCCTTTACCTTTCATTGACCAAATGTTGGATTGTCTAGCTAGAAATGACTTCTACTGCTTCTTAGATAGGTATGCCGATTATAATCAGAATATGATTGCTCCCAAAGTTTAAGAAAAGACCACATTCACCTACCCGTATGGAACTTTCGCTTTTCACCGCATACCATTTGGCCTCTGCAATGCGCCAAGCACTTTCCAAAGGTGCATAATGGCCATCTTTTCAGAATATCTCGAAGACTCTGTAGAAATATTCATGGACGACTTCTCTGTATATGGGCACACATACGAAGTCTGTCTTGCCAACTTGGAGAAGATATTGAAAAGATGTGAGGAGACGAACCTCGTACTTAATTAGGAGAAATGCGATTTTATGGTGAAAGAGGGCATTGTGCTAGGGCATAAGGTATCTAGGGACGGGTTAGAGGTGGACAAGGCAAAAATTGAAGCAATTGAAAAGCTCCAACCTCCAACAAGTGTAAAGGTTATCAGGAGTTTCTTGAGACATGTCGGATTTTACAGACGTTTTGTCAAGGACTTTTCAAAAATAGCACGACCGCTGACTGTGTTGATGGAGGCCGATATGAAATTTGACTTTGATGACAATTGCCTCAACGCATTCATGATTTTGAAGAACGCACTGACGACCACGCCTGTGTTGATTGCACCAGATTGGACACTTCCTTTTGAATTAATGTGCGACGAGCGGGTATGCGATGGGAGTAGTGCTGACACAGAAGAGAAAAAAAATATTACATCCCATCACATATGCGAGTAAGACTTTGAATACTGCTCAAAACTGGCTACACCACCACAAAAAAAGAGCTGTTTGTGGTAATATTTGCGTTGGAAAAATTCAGAGCATATTTGTTGGGAACAAAAGTACTCATCCATACTGACCACTCGGCGATAAAATAGTTGATGACAAAGAAGGACGCGAAGCCGAGGTTGATTAGATGGGTTCTCGTCTTCCAGGAATTCGATATAGAAATAATTGATCGCAAGGGGACGGAGAACCAAGTTGCAGATCACTTATCCAGATTGAAAAATCTAGAGGTTGATCGCAATCAGTCAGAGGTGAGTGCAGTGTTCCCAGACGAGTAACTATTTCATATTGAAGAATTGCCATGGTACGCAGACGTGGTAAATTATCTGGTTTGCGAGCAATTTTCCGAAGATTATAACGACCAACAAAAGAAGTGGCTCAGGCATGAATGCAGATATTATTATTGAGATGAGCCAAATCTGTATAGAGGGGGTCAGACTAGATTTCTATCTGTATAGAGGGGGTCAGACTATGTATACCAGACGATGCTCATCAACGAATATTATCGCAATGTCATGATTCACCATATGGCGGACACTTTGGAGGCCAGCGCACCACAGCGAAAGTATTACAAAGTGGGTATTATTGGCCAACACTATTTAAGGATGCAAGAGATTACACGATGAAATGTGACCGATGCCAATGCACGGGTAACATTTCATGGAAACAGGCGATGCCCATGAACATCATTTTAAAACTGGAGTTGTTCGACGTCAGGGGCATTGATTTCATGGGACCATTCCCACCTTCGAATGGTCACAAGTATATTCTGTTAGCCATCGACTACGTGTCCAAGTGGGTAGAAGTAGTAGCATGCACAGCAAACGATGCGGTGGTAGTCTCCAAATTCCTAAATAAGAATATTTTCACTCGTTTTGGCACCCCACGTGGCATAATAAGTGATGAAGGCACCCATTTTGTCAATCACACTGTCAAAGAATTGCTGCGCAAATATAATATCCTCCATATAGTGGCTACCGCATACCATCCACAGACGAATGGTTAGGCTGAAGTGTCCAACCGAGAGATCAAGTTGATACTGGAGGAAGGTGGAAAGGCCTTTGCAAAAGGGTTGGGCAACAAAGTTGGACGATGCGCTGTGGGCATACAAGACTGCCTATAAGAAATCAATAGGCATGTCTTGGGGTTGGAGCACAAAACGTTGTGAGCGGTGAAAAAGCTAAACTTTTACTTAAAGACTGCAGGAGAAGCGAGAAAACTTCAATTGGTCGAGCTGGAGGAATAGAGAATTAACGCATATGAGAACTCAAAGATCTACAAGGAGCATGCAAAGCGCTGGCACGAAAAACAATTATGCGGAAAGAATCTCCAAGTCGGGCAAAAGGTCTTATTATTCAATTCGTGGCTACGACTCATCCCTAGAAAATTAAAATCACGTTGGTCCGAACCCTTCATAGTCAGAGAGGTATTCCCGCATGGCGTGGTCGAGTTATCCAATGACGACAGAATCAACATATTCAAGGTTAATGGGCAACGAGTGAAAGTATATCGCGGAGAAGACTGGCATCACGTTTGTCCGCATGACACATTTGGGGGCAAGTCAAAACGAAGGTAGAAATCGTGATCAACGCATAAATAAATGACCGCAACTCCGTTTCCAAATGGGCATGAGTTTAGTCTGAGAAAAAGTGCCTTGCTCGTAGTTGGATGTCTGCATGACACATGTGGGGGCAAGCCAAAACGAAGGCGAGGCACTTGGATCAGTGTAAGGTCAGAGAAATAATAATAATAATAATAATAATAATAATAATAATTTCTAAAATATGCAAGGATAAAAAAAAATCATTTAACACCCTAGTGAAAAAGTTTTTCTGAAAAAAATCATGCAATGTCCTAGAATCTAGTAAAGTCTTTTTGAAGGTTAAACTTGCGGTCCCTAAAATTTAGAAATATTTTAAGAAGAGACCTGAATAAGAATTAAGAAAATTTTAGTGTATAGGATTTGAATGAGGCATCCTTGAGAAATCTAGGAAAAGAGATTGCGGTTGACTTTCTAAAAGAAATCTTTAGCTTATGCTTGAGGACAAGCATTGCTTAAATTTAGGGGTGTGATAACGGGCAGAAATGCACGTTATTACAATGCTAAATTATACAACAATGTAGGGTTGCGTTGATAAAAAATTTAAGATTCCATCTAAAAAGCATTAAATTCATAATATTGCGATTGCATGCGTCCATCGCATGAAAACAGTTAACTTATGTATTTTTGTGCAGAATATGTGTTGACGCAAGGCGAAAAATGTGATCACAAGAAATCAATAGCCGAGCGATCAAAAGATTGCGTTACCGCAAGGCTATGCAGTGATTTGCGCTCGCAAATATCTACTCAAGAAGGTTGCCGCATAGAGTCGGTGCAACTTGGTGGGCGCATCTGGGTGAAAACTGTAATAAATCACGATGGGACAAAAAGTTGATGACGGTCGATTCCGAATTAAGTTGATAAGTCGTTAACGAACTACTGTAACAAGTACACTCAACTTTTCGGTGACAAATATTCGGCGTATCAGACAGAGAATTAATGCCATCCCATTAGTGCAATCATAAGAGAGAAGAAGCCTTTCACCCCGAAGGTCTATAAATACCGAAGGCAACCTTCAGTGAAGGTGTTCGGATAGTTAGATAATTTTCCCTTATATAGAAACAACCTTGTTCATAGTTTTTCTTTTACTTATAAGGCAGAGCGAGAAAAGGGAAGAGATGCCGAAAGATCGCCCTAGTCAGCTCGAGAGAGAACCCTGGAGGCGTAGAATAACAGAGAGAGGGCTTTGCAGGAGCGAGATTATCTTTTAAGCAGAGTAGAGAAGAACAATGTAAAAGCCTTGGGAAGCAAGAGATTGCTACTAGGCTCTTTATTCTTATTTCGCATTGTTATTCTGTATTTCAAGTCTTTATCTATAAAATGGAACTTGCTTATCTACATCTGTTCACTCTCTTACAAGCACGCATGAGTAGCTAAATCTATCGAATAGGTTGAGAAGAACTAAGCTAACATGACCGAATCTTTATTGCATGCAATTATCTTGTCTTATGTTACGCCCAACACCCCTTTAGAGCTACTCGAGAGAGAGTCTAAAGAAAGAACCTAAGACTTGAGAGAGCTAGATTAGAATCTAGACTCGAGAGAGTAAAATTAGACCTGCATAAGCAAGAGATAGGGACTTAGAGATAAGCTTTGTTTGCCAGCATGCATCGCATGCATCCTAGAGATAGGTTATGGTATTATGCGGTCGCCTTGTATGTATGTATGTCATTTGTCATTGCAGAAACAAGAATAGAGGCTTATGTGTAGGTTCTATAGACTTTATTGCAAATATCGCATGCGTTCTAGAACTAGAAGCCGTAACATTTGTGCTGAAAGATTTGCTATTGTATGGGTGTTGCATGATCGCATAACATGAACACAATCCTAGGAAGTGTTAGCTGAACCCCTTCTCAACTCGTTCCCTGCATATTCATTGCATTTTCCGTATTATTAACCCTTGTCTTAACTCTACTGCATACATTTTATACCACAAACAACAAACCAACCAATCATTAATTTATTTGTTACCGCAAAGTTATCTTAAGAATTACCACCGCATATCGTTTTCCTTAGTCCTTGAGTTCGACCTTGGACTTACCAGGAAACTCAGTAGGATTTATACTTGGATTCTGCTGAGAAAACTTGTTGCACAACGCATTTCCATCACCGCAATTCCTTTCATAAATTCAACGCATAAAATAACGCATCAAGTTTTTGGTGCCGTTACCAAGGACTTTGGCAAGACAACGTGCTAACGATAATTTTTTCAATTTCTTTGCAGCTTTCAATCTCTGGCGAATTATGAATGAGAGAATGAAAGGACGTTCCGATGATGACTGAGAGATAGCCGCCAACAACAATCACAAGAGAAAGACAATATGGCGGAGCAACCTTGAAATGGAGCACCAAATGAAAACAATGTCATGGCGAATCCAATCCTTCTAGCAAACGATTGCAATAGACCCATTTGGGTATGCATCGCCCTGATTTCTCCCCAGGAATCATGAGGCCTGCTCTTGATGGATCACGATTCAAAATGAAACCGGTGATGCTGCAGTTGATCCAGACTATTGGATAGTTTGGAGGAAGACGTGGCGAGGACCCGAACGCCCACCTCCGGAGCTTCATAGAAATCTGCAACACTTTTGTGTTCCCGAATATCTCCACCGAAGAAGTTCGACTAACTTTGTTTCCATTTTCTTTGTGTGATTAGACACGAAAATGGGCGTACTCTCTCGAACCGAGGGAGATTACTTCATGGGAGAAAGTGGTAGAGAAGTTTATGAAGAAATATTACCCACCAACTGAGAATGTCAGGAGAAGAAAATTAATAACCAATTTTGAACAGGACATGGACAAATCGCTCAGCGATGCTTGGGTGAGGTTTAAGAGGGTGGTAAGAGACTACCCACACAACGGATTATCAGACTGCTTGCAAATGGAGATTTTTTTATCACAGATTAAACCCTGCTTCGCAGACCGCTGCCAATGCGGCAGCCGCTGGAGGTCTTCTAGATAAAACATATGATGAGGCCAAGAACATCCTTGATCGCATCTCTAATAATCATGAGGACTGGAAAGAGAGCGATCAGAGATTGTGAATAAAGGATAGTGACACAAATAATGATGCTATTGCATCACTTCAGAGTCAGATGACTGCGATGATGAACTTGATACAGGGAATCGCAATTAATAGCCCAATAACGCATAGTAGGCAAGTGAACACAATCAACCAGACTACTGTAAGCTGTGTTACTTGCGGTGAACGACATGCAGTGGAGGAATGCCCGCAAATCCCAAAGTCAATTTATTTTGTGAAAAATATCCCATTCTCTAACACGTACAACCTTGGGTGGTGAAACCACCCCAACTTTGCATGGAAAAATTAGCAGCAAAATCTCCAATCAGTGGCACAAAAAGAAGGGCCACCCATATTTTTCACGCAAATCAATGGTCTTACGAGTAATCAAGCCAGCAGTTCGCAGGCGCCGCAATCTTCATCTTTGGAAAGTTTGTTGAAGCAATATATTGAGAAGAACGAAATTGTGCTTCAAAACCAAGCGATGTCTATCCGTAACCTGGACTACATATGGGCCAGATTGCGAGCGAACTCAAGAACAAACCGCAAGGTCCCCTGCCGAGTTGAACGAAACTCCCACGCAACCCATCGGGTATAGGTAAAGAGCAATGTCAAGTCGTGACATTGCGGAGTGGCAAGACTGTGGTAGAGGAGAAGAAGGAGCCTAGCGGGACTGCTCCAATTGCGCCAAAACCAGAGATTGTGGTGACTCGAGAAGAAGAAGGAAAAAAAGAAGCGATAGAGCTAGAGATTGCATCCACCTCAGAGCCAAAGGAACAAGGGACCATGAGAGTACAGTTTCCACCTTTCTCACAGAGACTCAGAAAGAAGAAGAATGATGAGGTACAGTACCAACACTTCTTGAATATGTTAAAACAACTGCATATTAATATTCCGTTCACTAAAGCAATTGAGAAGATGCTCGCATATGCGAAGTTTTTAAAGGATTTGGTGACAAAGAAGAGAGGCACTGGTAAGTTCGCCACGGTGGCTTTAACGCAGAGCTCAAAATCTATAATCCCACCGAAGATGCGCGATCCTGAGAGTTTTACTATACCTTGCTCCATTAGAGGATTGTACATCGGGCAAGTGTTGCGCGAACTTGGAGCGAGCAACAACTTGATGCCTCTGTCAATTTTCAAAAAGCTGAATGTGGGGAAACTTGTGCCCACGACTGTGACTCTCCAGTTAGCAGCTAGATCTCTAGTGCATCCGGAGGGGAAGGTGAAGGACGTCCTGGTTACAATCGTCAATTTTATATTGCCCGCAGACTTTTTCATCTTAGACTACGAAGCAGACAAAGATGTGCCCATCATCCTGGGGCGACCATTTTTATCAATCGATCGTGCCTAGATTGATGTGCACAAAGGAGAGATTACCTTGAACATGGATGGACAGGAGCTTAAGTTCGAAATTATCCGTGCCATCAAATACACTGATGAAGAAGACCTTAATGAATCCGACGATAAACAGAACTTGAATGAAGAAGAAAAGCCTGAAGATGAAAACGAAGATGAAGATGCGATTGCATCCACTATTACATGCAATGCGATCATAGAAAAAAAAAACAAGGAAGATAAGATGATCGCAACCAAAGAAGAAGAGCCGATAGTAAATGAAGAAAGAAAAACAATGCATCCGTCCTTAAAACAACCACCAATAATAGAGTTGAAGACCCTGCCTAAGCACTTAAAGTATGCCTTTCTGGGGCAGAATGAAAAACTACCGGTAATCATTTCCTCTACACTTAATGAACACCAAGAGAATGCGCTGCTGAGCATTCTGAGAAAATATGTAAGAGCAACTAGCTGGACGCTCGTAGACATTCGAGGAATTAGCCCCGCATATTGTATGTATAGAATTCGTCTCGAAGACAACCACAAAGGATCGATCGAACATCAGCACAGACTCAACCCTGCGATGAAGGAGATCGTAAAGAAGGAGATAATCAAGTGGATAGATGCGGGCATCATCTATCCGATAGCAGATAGCACGTGGGTCAGCCTCATGTAGTGCGTGCCAAAGAAAGGTGGGATGACGGTAACGGCGAACGACTTTGCCTAGAACTTCGATGAACGACTGAAAACTTCAAACAAATGTTGAATACAGACTCGATAACGATTATTATTGGCCAAAAATGTCGGGGCCTTTACAAACAACCACAAATGTAAAAGGATTTAAACAAACCGAGGCTAATCATCCCGAAAACATCCATTAATCCGGCATATCCACAACAGATTTAACTATTAAAATAACGTAGAAATGCACCCACCATGAATATATATTTCATTTTGTTGCAACAGATGAAATCGGAGTATCAGTAACCTGACTCTGATACCAATTGAAGGATCTCATATCGAGAGTTCCATGAGCGTCTTCAAATCGCTCCGATTTCACAGTGACCGAAATACAAAATATATACATTCAACACATACAGTTATGCATATTATTCTTATTATCGGCATGCTCAGAACACAATAAATAACAAGGAAAGGTTTCATACCAGTTGAAGACTCTCTTCGAACTTCTGAACCCAATGCAGTGGAAACCCTCCAACAGATCTACTAACACTCAGTATGTTGACTGCAACAGCACGATCAGTACGAACACGAACATTGCAGCGGGGATGACACCACCACTAGTGAAATCCGGGTATCCTCAAGGTGAAAACTCAAAGAGTAGGCTTTGGTATGTTTGGTAGAGGATGGAGGACAACACGTCGTGCAGACAATAAGCAAGTGGAGATAATACTGCGCTATCATATAGCGGAAGTGCTTATCGTATAGAAGAGCTACATGATCGTGTATGAAAAACTAAACAATCATTTAGGAAAAACGTATACGGTCGTTTAGAGAAATCGTGAGGTAGACGATCGTTTAGACGGAAGAGCTTCTATCGTATACGCTCTTGCGATTGTTTCATGAATTCTTTTGGGCAGACGAAAATTAATGAATACACGATATGAAAAATGAAAATGATTTTCATTTTTAACCTGCCGGTTACCATAACCAATGCTGCCTACTACCCACATCCGAATGTGGAAGAATTGGTTAATTATCATATAATTAATTAATTAATATAATCATATTATATTTATATCCTATAGTTTGATATCACATATCTACTATTGTATTTTCTCCTCTACTTGATATAAATCATACTTATATCTAATTTCCTCCGAAATAATGTATCTCATACATTTAGCCAATTATATCATATATAATTAACCAGTCCAATTATCATATATAATTGAACTTCCTCTTGTCAATGTGAACATTTCAAATTAACCTAAATATTGGTTCTCGACTTTATCCAAGCTACCTAGAGGACCTAATGGACTTGTGGCTCGAAGCTCAAACGGTACATGAATGGCTGACTAAACTCTTTAGCCACGAGATCTACCATCCGTTAACTGTCAGTGATTCCACTAAAGACCAACAGCTGAACTCTTTTTACCACAGATATATTTCTGTGTCCATCGGATATAACCAATCATGAGTACGATGACCCTCCACAGATGCTTGTAAGTACAGTTGGGTCAATTTACCGTTTTACCCCTATAGTTACATCTCACTTCTTAAATACCATTGATTCCTCTAATGAACAATACAGACCATTTTGGTTATCACTCAAGACATGATCCAGTTGTATGTCACCACATACATGCTTGAGTCACATACAGATAACTAGGAATTTTATGTTTATTGGTTTGTGGTAAAGCAAATAAAACAATTAACTGAGCAAAATACAAGGATGTGAAGTAAATATCATATATTAACAACACAAGTGTTCGTACATTCTGTTTACAAACTACAAGACACGAGACTTTAGGGCATCAACCCCAACACTTAAATGTGCTGGTCCCTTCTTCATTTGTTAATTCGACCGCACCGTGTGGAAATACTTCTTTAATTATGAATGGTCCAGACCAGCGTGATTTCAGTTTTCCCGGAAAAGTCGTAGCCTAGAATTGAATAGTAAGACCTTCTGACCAACCTGGAGATTCGTTTCACACAGTCGCTTGTCATGCCAACGCTTTGTATGTTCTCTATAGATCTTGGCATTTTCATATGCTTGAATTCTCCATTCATCCAGCTTGAGTAACTGAAGTTTTCTCTCCTCCCCTGCGGCCTTCAAATCAAAGTTGAGCTTTTTCACAGCCCACAGTGCCTTATGCTCTAATTCTAGCAGTAGATTGCATGCCTTCCCAAACACCAACGCATACGGGGACATGCCTATGGGTGTTTTATATGCAGTTTTATATGCCCACAAGGCATCGTCAAGCTTCATGGCCCAGTCCTTTCGTGAGGGATTCACCACCTTTTCTAGAATCAGCTTGATTTCTTTATTAGACACCTTGGCTTGGCCGTTTGTCTGGGAGTAATATGCGGTGACGATCTTGTGATGGACATTGTATTTAAGCAGAAGTTTGTTAATGATGCAATTGACAAAGTGGGATCCTTCATCACTTATTATGGCACGTGGGGTGCCAAAACGAGTGAAGATATTTCTCCGTAAGAATTTGTAGATTGTCGCCACGTCGTTTATGATGCATATACGGCTTTAATCCACTTGGAGACATAATCGACGACCAATAGAATATATTTGTGACCACTTGATAGTGGAAATGGTCCCATGACGTCTATGCCCCAAACGTCAAAAAGTTCCAATTCCAATATAATGTTCATCGACATCGCATTCTTCTCAGAAATGTTTCCAGTGCACTGGCACTTGTCGCATTTCATAGAATAGTCTCACACATCCTTAAATAAAGTTAGCCAATAATACCCGCTTTGTAAAACTTTTGCTGCTGTACATTATCCCCTGAAATGTCCACCATAGAATGAGTCATGGTATTGAAAAAGTATGCACTGAAACGCAGTCTCTGGCACATAGAGTCGCAAGATCTAGTTTGGCCCCCTTCTATAAAGATTCGGCTCGTCCCAATAATAGGATTTACATTCATGAATGTGCCGCTTCTTTTGGTGGGCTGTGTAATTTTCCGAAAATTGTTCACAAACCAAGAAATTGATAACATCTGCATACCACGGTAATTCTTCAAGTTTGAACAACTGCTCGTCTGGAAAGGATACGTTCACCTCCGACTGAATGCGGTCTATTTTTCAGATTCTCTAATCTCGACTAGTGGTCAGCTACCTGGTTCTCTATTCCCTTGCGGTAAATTATCTCCATGTTAAATTTTTGGATGAGGAGAACCAATCAGATTAGCCTCGGATTTACATTTTTTTTTTTGTCATTAAATATCTTATTGTCGAGTGGTCAGTGTGAGCTATAACTTCGGATCCCAATAAGTAGGGTCTAAATTTTTCAAGCGCAAAGATTACTGCAAGAAGCTTCTTCTCTGTGGTAGTGTAGTTTGCCTAGGCGGAGTTCAATGTTCTGCTCGCATATGCGATGGGGTGCCACATTGTCTTTTTTTTCTGTGCTAACACTGCCCTCATCGCACAACTGCTGGCATCGCACATTAACTTGAATGGCTTTATCCAATTGGGTGTGATCAAAATAGGCGCTGTAATTAATGTGTTCTTCAATACTTTGAATGCATTGAGGCATTGTGAATCAAAGTCAAAAGTTCTGTCAGCCTCTAGGAATGCACTCAACGGTCGAGCTATCTTAGAGAAGTCATTCACAAACTGTCCGTAGAATCCTGCACGTATTTCAAATGACTTGGCAGAGTTTTTAGCTCCAAGGTAGGTGGTTGTTCTAAGGAATGTTTCTTTGTTCTTCTTTCTTCATTCAAATTCAACTTTTCTTCATTGTTTACCGTCTCTGTGATTACATGATAGGTTTCTACGGATGCTGTCGCATCCTCTCCTTCATCTTCTTCTTCGGACTCTAATTCTTCATTGCAACTATGTTCATTGTAGAATCTGATAGGCCTTCATCTTCTGGATACTTCATCGCTTTGATGATGTTAAACCTGAGCTTCTTCCCATTGATGCTCATCGTGATCTCTCCTTTGTGCACATCAATTTGAGCACGACCAGTGGATAAAAATGGTTGTGCCAATATGATAGGCACATCTTTGTCCGCCTCGTAATCTAGAATGATGAAGCCTGCTAGTAGAATGAATTTATCGATTGTGACCAAGACATCCTTCAACTTTCCTTCAAGGTGTACTAGGGACCTGTGTGCAAGCTGAAGAGTCACCGTCGTGGGCGTTAGCTGCCCCACATTCAACTGTTTGAAGATTGAAAGGGGCATTAAATTTATACTGGCCCCAAGATCACATAATGCTTGATCGATGTATATCCTACCAATTGAGCAGGGTATCGTAAAGTTGCCTGGGTCGTGCATCTTTGGTGGGATTATAGCGTTTAATTTTTGTGTTAATGCCACCGTAGCGAACTTTCCTATACTTCTTTTTTTCGACACCATATCCTTAAAAAACTTGGCATATTTCGACATTTGCTCTATCGCTTCTATAAAAGGAATGTTGATGTGTAGCTGTTTTAATAATTCCAGAAAGCGATGATACTGACCTTCATCATTTTGCTTCTTTTTTAGTCTTTGCGGGAATGGCAGCTATCTGCGATGTAGGATTTAATCCATGGTAGAAAATTTCCATCTAGAGGCAGTCTAGTAATCCGTTGTGCGGGCAATCTCACACTAATCTCTTAAACCCCGCCCACAGGGTCGTTGAGCAATTCGTCTTTTTCTTGTTCAAAATTTGTAATTAACTTCCTCCTTCTGGCATTCTCTGTAGGAGGAAAATATTTCTTCATAAACTTCTTGAAAACTTGTTCCCATGAGGTTATCTCACCCAGTTCAAGGAAGTATGCTCATTTTCTTTCCTTATCGCAAACGAAAATGGGAATAGTGTGAGTCGAACTTCTTCACTGGAGATATTCGGGAACACAAAAGTGTTACAAATTTCAATAAAGCTCCAGAGATGGGCGTGCGAATCTTCGCCACCCCGTCTACAAAACTATTCGGCTGTCTAGATCATCTGTAACATAACCGGCTTCATCTCAAACCTTGATCTGTCCAAAGCCAGCCTCATGATTCCTGGGGAGAAATCATACAGGTTAGGTGATGTATAGTCTCGGATGGGTCTATTACGATCATTCGCTAGGAGGATAGGATTTGCCATTATGTTGTTCATATTTGCGGCTCTTTCTTCTAGTTGTTCCGCCATTCTGGGAGTTCTTTCTTGTTGTCGGTGGTTGTCTCTCTATCTTTTTCGGAATGTTCTTTCGACCTCTAGGTCGTAGTTGAGCACAGGAGCGTGTCCTTCGCTCATGCGATGCCTGCTTCTTCCCTTACTGAAGGAATGGCAATGCACAAAGGTCAAAAGCTATAAAGAAAATGAAAGAGGTTTGCTGTTAGCGCAATATATACCATGGTCCCCGGCAACGACGCCAAAAACTTGATGCGTGAAAATTGTGATGTGTTCTGGTGTGAGTTTGCGGTGATGTGTGTTATACAGTGAACATGCAAGTTTCCCTAATAAGACCCAAGTATAAGCCTTCTTAGGTTTCCTGGTAAGTCCAGGGTCGAACACAGGGACTACTAAGTAAATATGCGACAGTCACTTTGATTCTCTTGCGGTAATAAAAACAAATGAAGGAGATGGTGTTTTGATTAAGGTTTTTTCTATGCGCCGGAGTTTGACGCAGAGTGATGAACGCGTAGAGTTACAATGAGTATGTGATGAAGAGGTTGAGAAGGGGTTTCGCTAACATTTTCTAAGATTGTGCATAAGCTATGCGATCATGCTACACACAAATATTAGTACTACATTTCTCAATGCTCAAGGTGAAGCAACCTTTCTTACTAATGACTACAATGATAGGCGACATTAATTCCCCTATTCTGATGCACTGATTATTGGTCACCGAAAGTTGAGTGTACTTGCTATAGTGTGACTTTTAACGGCTTGTCAACTAAATTCGGATTCAACCGTTATCAGCTTTTCATCCCATCATGATTTATTATGCTGTCACCTTGATGCGCAGTCTTTATGCGGCCACCTTTTTAAGAAACTTCTCACGATCGCATACGATCACAAGACTTGCGATCGCAATCTTCAAGCGCGTTGACGCCTTATTCCTTTGGATTGCAATTTCCCTTCGCCATCACATTTTTCCTGCACAAAATAAGTAAATTAACTATTTTTATTCGATGAGCACTTGCGATCGCAATGCCTTTCAGTTTAGCGCTTTTGGACATGATATTGCTTATTTTACCATCGCATTCTCTCATTATTTTACTTATTTAAGCTGTAATAACTTGTATTTCTACCAGTTATAGGACCATATAGGGATCATAAATCACGAAGTAAACTTGTTTTAAGTGAGATTACTAATGAGTTTACTAAGACTTCACAAGGGTTGTTGAAGAGGCTGATACATCAATAAGGGTTGTTGATGTCGGTTCATCTAATCATCCATATCAAGAGTTGAAATTTCCTCAACGTAGTGGAAGGATTATAAACCCATCTGGATGCTACATGGGTTTAATAGAAGCCCAAAACATCATATTTGATGATGGAATTGAGGATCCATTGTCTTATAAGTAAGCAATAGAAGATGTTGACAAGAATGAATAGATAAAAGGCATGGATCAAGAAATAGAGTCGATATACTTCAATTCTATCTGGGAGCTTGTAGATCAACCTCATGGGGTAAAACCTATAGGTTGCAAATGGTTATACAAGAGGAAAAGAGGTGTAGATGGAAAGGTACAAACCTTTAAAGCTAGACTTGTGGCAAAGGGTTATATCAAAGTTGAGGGAGTGGTCTATGAAGAAACTTTCTCACCTGTTGTCATGTTAAAGTCTATTAGGATTCTTTTGTCGATAGTCACATATTATGACTATGAGATATGGAAAATAAACGTCAAGACTGCCTTTTTGAATGGTAATCTTGAGTCAATCAGAAGGATTCATAGAACAAGTTAAAGAACAAAAGGTTTGCAAGCTTAATAGGTTCATTTATGGACTGAAACAAGTATCTTGATCTTAGAATATAAGATTTGATGTTGCAATCAAATCTTATGGCTTTGATCAAAATGTTGATGAACCTTGTATTTACAAGAAAATAATCAATAACTCAGTAGCTTTCATCGTACTGTACATAGAATTGGGAATGATGTAGGTTTTCTGACAGATGTTAAGAACTGGTTGGCTGCCCAATTCCAAATGAAAGATTTAGGAGACACACAGTTTGTTCTAGGGATCTAGATCATTAGGAATCGTAAGAACAAAAGGTTAGCCTTGTCTCAGACATCGTATATTGACAAGATGGTTGTCAGATATTCAATGTAAAATTCTAAGAAGGGTTTATTACCTTTCAGGCATGGAATTATATTGTCTAAGGAACAATGTCCTAAGACTCCTCAAGAGGTTGAGGAAATGAGATGAATTCCCTATGCATTGGCTATTGGTAGCCTTATGTATGCAATGTTATGTACTAGACCAGATATTTTCTATGCAGTAGGGATTTTGTGTCGATATCAATCCAATCTAGGATTAGATCACTGGACAACGGTCAAAACAATCCTCAAGTATTTTCGGAGAACGAGGGACTATATACTTGTGTATGGAGATAAGGATTTGATCCTTACAGGATACACAGACTCTGACTTTCAAACTGATTGGGATTCTTGAAAATCCACATCAAGGTCAGTATTTACTCTGAACAGAGAAGCTATAGTATGGTGAAACATCAAGCACGGATGCATCGCAGACTCCACTATGGAAGCTGATTACGTAGCTGCTTATAAAGCTGATAAAGAGGTTGTATGGCTTAAGAAGTTCCTTACTGATTTGGAAGTTGTTCAAAATATGTCTTTGTCCATTAAACTTTATTGGCCCATCACATTTGATTGTGATAACACTGGTGCTGTGGCAAATTCTAAAGAACCTAGGAGTCACCAAAGAGGTAAGCAGATAGAACGGAAATGTTATTTGATTCCGAAGATTGTGTATCGAGGTGACGTAACCGTCATGAAGATTGCTTCAGAGCACAACGTTGCTGATGTGTTTATGAAAGCTCTCACGGCTAAAGTGTTCGAAGATCATCTAGAAAGTCTGGGTCTATGAGATATGTGACATATTGTCTAGGGCAAGTGGGAAATGTTACTGGGGTATAGTGTATGCCCTAGTTTATTATGATTTGGTACTTTATTTGTATTGTACATTAGACTCCCTAAGCTTTAGGACACGTGGGAGACTGTTGAGATTGGTATCCTAAATCTCTTGTGTAATGTCGTAGTTTGTAAACTTTGTATAAACAAATTGTTATTAATAAAATAAATATTATTTTATGAGCATATACTCAATCCAATAAACTAAGATTCTAGGTTATTTTATGTAATGTAAACAAGTATATAGAAACATACAAGTAGATCTTGTTTAAATAATAACCTAAATGGTTTGTAGTAGATGGATAAGACTGGGTATCTTATCCTGGTGACACTACAGATATGACCCGCTTTGTAGGTGTTACAAGTGTTGTAAAGTGCTACAAATGATCTGATCTTGATCATTCATGTAGAGGCATGTGAGCGGCGGTATCCTATACAAAGAGTTTGTATAAGACGGACCACGAAATAGTTAGTCTGATTATATAACGTCGTTAATAATGTAGAGACTTATATTTCACTAGGATGACCATAGGTGACATGACATAAATCCTGAGTGAGTTGTGAACTCCTAGTCATGAAGGCGATCCTTTTATTTGTATGGGTGAGAGTGGCCAAATTTTCAACTCAATATGCCTACCATTTTGGGTATTTGTCTGATTGGAGAACTAGGAACGTAGCTACACAAGACGGAATTTACTCCTTCCCCGATGTCGGGAAAAGTAGATAAACTGTTCCCTTAAAGACTGATTCCAGGGCTTGAACATAATGGCCACACCCTCTCCTGGCCCGAGAGCGATGTTCATAGTTGGACTATCACTTATTGTTCATTAGAGAAATTAGTGATACTTAAGGAGTTAGGTGTAACTACAGGGGTAAAATGGTAATTTTGGCCCAACTTTGCTTACGAGCAATTTGTGCAGGGTCGTCGCACTATTGATTGATTATATCCAATTGATCTAAAAATTTATCTATAGTGCGAAGAGTGAACCTGTCGGTCTTTAGTGGAATGACCGACAGTTAATGGTGTAGGGTAATTTAATTAAAGAGTTTAATTAATTATTCAAGTACCGTTGGAGCTTCAATCTATAGGTCCATTAGGTTCTCTTTGTAGCTCAACAGGGATTTAATTGAGAATTAATTTTGGATTAATTTGAAGTGTTCAAATTAATTGAAGGAATTAATTATATATGATATAATTAATTAAATTAATTATATATGTGATATAATTAATATAATGTATTTGATACATTATAATATAAGGTAATACGAGAGAAATTTGAATATGATTCAAATACTAATTATATGAATGAGATTCACGTAATTAAATTTAATATAAATATGATTTATATTAAATACCATAAATAAGTTAAGAGGAATTAAATATTTGGATATGATTCAAATATCAATTATATGGATGAGATTCATACAAGTGAATTTAATATAAATGTGATTTATATTAAACGTCAGGTATTATTGAGAGAAAATAAAACTATAGGTCATGTCGTTTTTGATGCAATATAAACCTATAGGCTATATGTTATATTTGATATAACATATAGTGTCTATATATATATATATCATAAAGTAGCTATTATATATATATATATATATATATATATATATTATTAATTTAATTTATTTAAATTAATTTTAATTAAAGGGAGTAGTTACAACTTCGTCCCCCCAATCTCTCAGTCTTCAACGTGGGTTGTGGAAGAATGAATGGTTCTCATTAATCTTCTTCCACAATTCTCTCTATGAGTTGGTTCTCTCTGAAAGAATGTTTACAGAGAAGGAAAAAAATCCTCTCTTTCTTTCCATCTTCTTACCTCTTCCAAACCTAAGGCAGGGCCCACAACTCTTTCCAATTCTCAAACCCTAAGAAGAATACATGAGACTTTGTTTGATGGTGTCCCTATTGAGATTTCGGATCGTGAGCCGTTCGAGAGAATACGTGAAGAAATCGGTTCTTCAAAGGTAAATTTTTTTTCTCCCTTTTTAATTAGAAAAGTATGTTATAATTTTATTCTTGATGCATAATCCTTCTTTCTTTTTTGTTCTGTAATTCTGAATTTTTTTGGAAAAACAAAAATTGGGACCATCCCCACTTTCCACTGGGTAAACCTTCGTTGATTTTCCCTTGAATGATAATTAGAAGCTAGGCTAGGATCTTTAATCCTAAAGCATAGGTCTCCAATGTTCACACCCATTGGTCCATGATTGAACCTACGAGAGTTCATGATGCCCTAAATACTCCTCAATGGAAGGTTGCTATGGACAGTGAGTATTCTGCTCTTATCTTTAATCATACCTAGCATCTTGTTCCGCCATCTCCATCATTTAATGTTCTTGGCAATAAATGGGTTTTTTGCTTGAAAAGAAATGTCGGTGGTTCAATACAAAGATACAAAGCATGGTTGGTTGTGAAAGGCTTTCATCAACATTATGGTATTGATTTTTTAAGACGTTTATTTCGGTTGTTAAAGCTTCAACAATCCGCGTGGTACTCAATATTACGATCATTAAGGGTTGGAGTCTCAGACAGTTAGATTTCAACAATGCGTTCCTAAATGGAACCTTGAATGAGGATGTCTACATAAGTCAGCCACCAGGGTATGTAAATCCTGATTTTCCAGATTATGTATGCAAACTTGTCAAAGTCATATATGGTCTAAAACAGGATCCATGTGCCTGGAACAATACACTCCAAACAGCTCTACTCGCCTAGGGTTTTAAGAATTCTCAGTCTGATATATTGTTGTTCATTGTTCATTCTTCATTCTATCGACTCCATAATTCTCCTACTCATGTACGTGGATGATGTTATTATCACAATAAACAATCAAATTCTGATATCTCAGCTGGTTAATGTTCTTGACAGCTAATTTGCTTTGAAAGACTTGGTGCACTAAACTACTTCCTAGGCATTCAAGTGCATTATTTAGAATTTAGGTTTCTGCTAAATCAAGATAAATATATTGATGATCTGCTTGATAAAATTGAGTTAAAAGATCTTCAACCTACTGTTTCCCCATACGTGCTTGGTAAACATTTGTCCAACAGTGATGGCACACATATGTCAGATCCGTTTTATCTATAAAAGCACGATTGGGGCACTTCAGTATCTTACACACACCAGACCAGACATTTCTTATATGGTGAACCATCTGAGTCAATTTCTCCAATCGCCTATTGATGTTCATTGGCAAGCCACGAAGTGAGTGCTTCATTATATCAGTGGAACTAAACATTTTGGGATTCTGTTTCAACTCGGAGTTTGATCTTATCGTAAAACATATTCGAATGTAGATTGGGCATCCAATATTGATAATAGGAGATCTGTTGCAGTGTATTGCATATTTGTTGGGTGAAATTTGGTATCTTGGTCGTCTAAGAAGCAAACAATTGTGGCTCGTTCTAGTACAAAATCAGAATATAGAGCTCTTGCTCATGTCTCCTCTAAAATTTTCTGGATTCAACAATTACTAAGTGAAATTGAGATGAAGTCTTCTTGAGCACCATTCTCTGATGTGACAACGTCAGTGTTGGAGCTCTTGCATTAAACCCTGTCTTTCACTTGTGTACCAAGCACATAAAAATTGATGTGCACTTTATGAGGGATCAGGTTCTTCGTGGTGGCCTTGAGGTTCAATATGTGGTAACGACTGATCAGTTACCAAATTGTCTTACCAAACCATTAACCCATTCTCAGTTCTTCTATCTATGATCCAAACTCAGAGTCATTAAACTTCTCTCAAGTTTAAGGAGGGGATGTTAGGGAAGGTTCCAAGCTGGCAAACGCAAGTCAATAATGACATTTCACACTCTAAGGTCCTCATCAACAAAGGAGTTCCACATATGAAGAATTATTTCATAATCTTATGGTTATATTTCAGCTCAACAGAATTTACTCCCTTCTCTCTTATTGAGCCATTTGTACCTCTATTTTATGAATATTTATATTATTTCATATTATTCTTTTGGAACCATAAATTGGGTAATCAAGTGTATATAAGGGCAAGTTTTGACTCTCTAAATAAAAACTTTGAAATTCTTCAAACATTAAGTATAAACAAACATCTCAACAAAATGGGCCGCTGAAAAGCAAACTGGTTACAAAATGTGGGGATATTATTATCGATTTTCTAAGTTTTTTCGTTTTACATTTTTTAATTTCCATTTCTTCAACTAGTACCAATGAATGGGAGAAAGACATATGTCGACTAGTACAATTATTGGTAACACCATATTCAAGATTCCAAGGAATACTGTATCGGGTCTAGCTTTTTTTTTATTACTCCGAATGCAAACAATAAGTCAGAGTCCGATATGTTTCTCGAGAGCACATATACAAATGGAATTTGTACTATACAGGGGGAGAAAAAAAGGCATCAATCCAAGAGAATCATGCCAAAAGGATAGTTACAATAAATTGTTGACACAAGCAGCCAAAGGGAAGTTTTAAATTTGAAACTAGACCAATCCTCTTCCCCAAGACCTTTGGAATCGGTATTAACATTAGAAGAAATTTGGATTTACTTGATAAATTTAGATTCCAGACTAAAACGGATCATGGCAGAGGTTGCTTGTCAATAATGATAATGATTAGAGAGCTGGTACACGGTGGATAGTAGAAATACAAGTGCTAAAAGCCCTTCGGCTTTCTCTCGAAAGTTGTAGTCCCGTGCTTGGCCAAGAACTTAATCCCTAGTGCGCAACAGGTTGAATGGGAAGCTAAGAACCATATATATAAATACAAGACACGGATACAACATAAATATGGTGCCATTTTTATTTTTTAAAAATCTACGTTAGAGTGGAGAATAGTCCCCTTTCTCTTGCCAAAAATGTCCAAGTTTGGGCTCCCAAGTGATTTAGGACTGCTATCCATTAATAAGCTTTAGAGTAGACTGTCATACAAATGGTATTGTATCTGTTTGAAGTGTTTGTTTGCTAAACGCTTTGAAGCAAGTCGGTGGATATTTTTAAGGCCCTAATTGTCTTGCCTTCAAAGTTTAATAGTGTATTGCTGATCAGATCTTGTGGTACTTTGGTTTAGTTTATTTGGTGGGAGAGGAATAAGAGAAATTTTGTATGATTCAAATGAGGATTTTGTTGAAACCAAAATAACATATGCTTTCTAGTTTCTAGGGCTGTACAACTTAGGTCGTCACCTAGAGAATGTTTCTATTTGAAAAAACTTCAAAATTTAACCCCTTTTTGTTTCTCAATGAGTATTGGTCTCCAAACTAGTGAATATTCCTTACATCTCAAGAACATTTTTTTTAGAACAACTATGGGGTAGAGGGTAGAGGTTTGAACCATCGACCTCTAGAAATGGAGCACATCCCAATATCATCGAGTCAAATTCTCTTTGGCAACCTACACACAGTTCCTACAATAGATCTTTTACTTGTACAAGTAAGACTGTTAACTAGAGAATGTTCCTATTTGAGAAAACCTCCAAATTTAGCTCCTTTTTGTTTTTCAATCGGTACTTGATTTCCTATATATATTGGAGGATATTGAATCTTCCTCTTGTATATCTTTTGTCATTAACACATTGTATTTTGTTGAGGATCCTACATTGGAAAATTAATCCATTCTATCTCGTTGAGGATCCCACAACTATATTAAAAATAATTAAAATGACATATTTAAACCAAAGTAAAATTTAATCCTGGATTAAATACAATATAATTAAATATTTAACAAATCCAAAATTTCTAAATTTGCATGACATTTTTAGGCTAAATGTGCTTTCAATCCATCCAACTCATTATACCTAAGTATTGTGAAGAACAAAGAAAGATAAACATGAGAAGGATATTGACAGTCAATGCCAGTCTTAATAGGTAACAAACTTGGAATTAATTCAAGTTCCAAGCATGCACTATGAAAAATATATGTTAATTTGGACCCCTTTTCTCCATCAATCTTGTAAACAGCAAATTATGAACATATAATTAATTATTTAGACTTTGAAACCTAAGTTGTTTCATGAAGGGAAACTTCTAGAAAAATCTTGACAACTTTTGGCCATCAACAATATAACTGACCCAATTGATTAGGTTTGAACATTGAATGTTTGAAACCTTTGAACAAATCTCACCATTATCAATGAAATTTCAACAAAATATTGATTTAGGTCAACACACGTCTACTTTTGTATTAGGAATAAGTTATCACTCCATAATTTTAAATAATATGATAAAGAAAAAAAATTAATTTTTCAGTCGTCGAAATTTGAAGAATAGATATGTTGTTTCGTATATGAATTTTCAAAATGTACATTTTTAGTTCTTGTGATTTAAAAATATACTTTTTTAATCCTTCAATTTTTAAAATGTACTTTTGTTAAGCACTGAATTATAAAAATATGTTTAAAAGATCTTGAAATAATTTTTATAAAAAAATATTTATATGATATTTTAAACTTGAAAAAGAATTTTGGAGAGAAGAGATAATTATTTTAAATTATTTTTATTTAAAACACCATATAATTATTTAAAATAATAATAAAAAATTACTTTAAGAAGCTTTTAATCTATTGATAAAAATTAATTTCGAGACTAAAAAGGTAAATATATCTATTCTTAAAAATTTGAAGACTAAAAAATATACATTTTGAAAATTTATGAACCAAACTCATATGTTCTTGAACTAAAATAGTAATTTTTCTTTATAATAAAATTTGCATTTATTCATTTTTTTTAAATACCTAAATGGTTTGTACCAGTAACCCATATATTTTGTCCTTCCCTTGTACATTAATTCAAAATCTTTTCTTTGTGACAGATGTGGTATTTTAATTTGATCCTAACCCAATCTTTTTGAAATTTAAAAGATATTTCAAAATATTTGGATATATAAAAGTTGGTGTGTATTCTAGTTGAATTTCAGAGGTTTGAAGGTGATGGTCAAAGCTAGAAGATGAAAGATATGGTTGTGTGGTATGGGTATATTTCCCTTGTTACAAGGGCAACCAATTAGCAAATTATTATTAAATGCATTGTGAAATTGCTAATATATATATATCATCATTAAAATATTGTATCATCGTTGAATTGAGCATAGCTCAACAATAATTAATATGTATTTCTTTTTTAAAGCTCGAGATTTAAATCTTCATACCTCACTTTTTTTAAAAAAAAAAAACAAAAATTGACACTATGTCTTAGTCTAAAAGGTCAAGAAGTTTGGATCTCCACATTCAATTCTTTCAATTTTTACATTTTAGTAGACACCATCAAATAGATCAATAATTTTAATTCTCTCCTTCCATGGAAGGAAATTGAGCTACCTATAAATTTTTGAAAGAATTATATTAATTTCACCACTTATTGAGTAGCAAATATAAAAGAAGAAGAAAAAAAAAACTCGTTTTCAATAAATAAGTTACGTATAGTTTCATTTCATCCCTATGTTTGTTACATTCGTATTCATAATGTTAAAATTGAGTTTAGTTCTTATTTTATTTCTAGATTTTAAAACTTACACTTTTACCTTTAATTTTGTGTTTAATTTTCATTTGTTTCCTAGGTCTCAAGATCTTACCCATGTTAATTCTTGAGTTTTCTCTCATATTTACATTTTGTCTTTAATGTTAAGTCTAAGCCAATTAATCTAAAATAATAGTGATCATGTGGAATTTCTTTAGTTAACTTTAATAGTGGCAAAAAAAAAAAAAAAGTGAAAAGTAATAATATAATTACAACTCTTTTAAATCTTTTGAAATTAATTAAAACAAAATTAAAACACAAAGGATTAAAAGTACGCATGGTGAAAATTAGGTATAAAAGTATATAATCTTGAAATTATGAGAGCAAATAGGAATTGAAGTCAAAATTTAAGAATAAATATTTAATAAATGATCGAATGGAAACTAAACACAAAACTTAAAAATAAAAAGGTAACATTTTAAAATATAGAGAACAACTACAAACAAGAAAAAAAATGTAGTTTTTTCACTGGAATATGTATATAAGAAAATGTCATCATTGCTATAATTGAAAAGTATATATACATCAAAGGACAAACCCGTATACTTAAAAGACTGAGTTGTTTTCAAACAAAAAAGATGAATCAATTTATTTATAAATATAGCAAAATTTTATTATTTATCAGTATTAGACCGTGATAGACTACAATAGACATCTATCGCGGTCTATCGACATCTATAAATATTAATGATAAATGTCTATCGCAATCTATTACTGATAGACGGTAACATGTTATTATATTTGTAAATATTTTTAGTAATTTTATGATTTAAAATATTTACATTAAAAGAAGTGTCATGATTTCTCTCTTAAAAAAAAAGGTGTCATCATTATTATATTAAAAATGAAAAGAAGTATAGATGTAATTATTAAGGAAGTAGTTACGTGTACTTAAGAAAGAGCTAGCACAATAAATAAAGTGGTCGGCGAAGTACCTAAATTCCTGCCGTATAATTATACCTTACCTTCCCACCATTCAAACTCATCAATAATTCCAACTTTGTTTCTTGATTAAGAATATCAAATTTTTAACTAAATAAAATTTCATTTTGTTCATTATATTTTTTTTAAAGAATCTCATTTTAGTCCTTATATTTTTTAATAAATATTAGATTTAGTCCCTACATTTTACTCATAGTTGATTTTTTTTCAAAATTTTTTTATTACCTATTATTATGAGCATTGGTGTTCACGTCTTCTATCTTCTCATAAAAATTATTGTTGTAATTTAACTAATTTAGATAAAAATTAAATTTAAGATTTATTGAAAATATCAAAATCAAAATTAGACATGTAAAAGTAAAAAAAAAATTAATATTGGTCATAACTTACAAAGTATAAGAATTAAAATAGTATTTTAAACATCTTCCTTTTATTAGCTCTGAATTTATCCCAATTTTTTCTAGGTCCATTGGATGGATGACCAAAAAATGAGGTAAAAAATGCGAAATGTCCCAATTTTTTATGACCCTTTGCTAACATCAAATTGAGAGTGAAATTATCAAAATATACTCTTGCGCGTGCAGAAAAGCAATCTTGCTCTCACTCTTACACGCAGAAAAGACCCATTTTTCTTTCTCTTCTCACCGATCTCGCTCTCGCCGGTCTTGCTCTGCCGATCTCGCCCTTGTTGGTCTCGCTCTTCCATTATTCACTGGTTTCACTCTTCCTTTACTCACACAGTCTTGTCAAATGCCCGACATCAACAATCACTCTCCTCGGAGCTGCTCGTGCGAACTCATCGTATCGGAGAAGAAGAAGATATAGTGGAGAAGAAATCGGAGAAGAAGAAGATGCATCGGAAGAAATCAGAGAAGAAGTCAGAGAAGAAGTCGGGGGAAAGGAGGAGAAAAAAGAAAAAGGAATCAAGGAGAAGAAAACAAGAAAGCAAGGTCAATGTTGTAATTTCACGTGATCATGATATCATCAAAGGATTATTTGGTATTTTTTTAAAAAATTGGGTCATTTATCATTTTAGGCCTTTAAAACAGTTCTTTTGGACAATTATCTCACTTTTTCTAGTATGTTATATGGTTGATGTAAAAATGACTTTGGCAAATATTTTGGGGAATTTTTATTTTTTAATATTTTCGAAAATGATATATATATATATATATATATAACAATTATTTTTTTAGGAATTTGTCCTTTTGCAAATATTTAATATAGAATATATATATAAAATTCGGAGAAAAAAAATAGTTTGATATAATGTAAATGTAGAAGATTGAACTATCTCGACATTGTTAAGATCAGTGTCGAGGCAGAGAATTCTACCGACGAAACTTTGTTGGCATCGAGAGAAGACCATGAAATCATGGTTTTGGGAATTCTCGACGCTTGTGAATTGGGCATCGGGAGAGTGGGGATTCACCCCAACAATGTTAAGTCGCATCGGGAGAGGTTGTGGTTCACCGATGCCATTAAATACCATTGGAAGATATGCTTTTTAAAACCCTAAACTATCTTATGCCATTCTTCCTCCTTTTAAATTGGATATTGAATCTCCATCTCTTAAGTATTTGTTTCTTTTAGTTTAACTTTAAATATTTACGATGGAAATAATTCGACTCTCAAAAATTCAGTAGAGACAAATTGTAGGAGAGAGTTGAAAAATATCCAATACTAAACTACATTATTTCACCAACTTAAAATGAGTGAAAGACTTCAAAATTAATTTATATGCTTAGAGGTTGTTCGTTTTTAGAAAATGTAGATAACAAGAATCTTACGATGCTTGAAATTAAAGATGTATGGAATCACACAATGCCCAACATCTTTAAATAACTATGCTAGTCTTTTAGGAATATGTTTTTACATAACTGGAAATATTACTTGGATAATTGTGCTTATTTCATATGATTTCAACTAAGAAATAATGTCTTAAATTTATATAATGTTCAAGAACACGCTTGCAACTATTCATTAATGTATAATTAATATAATATAATTTGAATTCATATAACATATTTATTTTTATTAATTTAAATTTCTTTTCAAATTAATATAGTTTATATATTATATCCATATGCTATTTTCCTCAACAAGATAATCTATATATTAATTTAAGATTTTTCTTTTTTATAAAATAAGCCTTAATTTAAATTTAAACTTGAATATTTTATAATAAAAACAATTACGACATAACCAAGAAAGTGATAGATATGATTGACAATATTTATTCTAATTATAAAAAATAAAAGAAGAGTAAAAGAAAAAAAGGAAATGGTAAAAAAGTAAAAAGATGATGTCTACAACAATGACCTAAATAATGTTATTGTTGGAAATGCGACCAAAGTCCCACATTGGTTAGATAAGAGGACGATCATGGTATCCGTGGTTGAACTCTATTGGATAGGTGGTATGATCGGGTGAAAAGGAGTTAGCCTTGATATGAGTTAGACGGATGGATGATTGTTTGAGGGGAGGCTCGGTGATTTTTTGTTCGAGGGGAGGATTGTTGGGAATGCGACCAAAATCCCACACTTGATTAGATAAGATGAGGATCATGGGTATATAAGTGAGGATGATTATCTCCATAGGTATGAGACCTTTTGGGTTGAAACAAAAAAGAAAGCCACGAGGGTTTATGCCCAAAGTGGATAATATCATACCATTGTGGAAATAGTTAGTTTGAGGGTCTTGTCCCTATTAGTTATTCATTACAAAATAATTTGAATTATCTATTGATTTAGGTGCACTGTGAAACATGGCATTAGGAGATCACGCCTTTTTCCGATGCTATTTATATAGCATCAGGATACATTTTGTGCAATTTTTTTGGTAAGTTACGGTTGTTGAGACTTGGTTCGAGTTAGTTTTATTTTTTAGCATTATGAGGTTTGGTTTGAGTTAGTTTCATTAAAAGGAGTAGTTTATATTGTTATGTTTTAGATTAGCTGTTATATTTATATGCTTGAGATTAGTATATAGGATGAGTTTGGGGATATTTGAGTATTGTCGAGATAATTTGGGGTTAACTTATGGTTGAATTATATGTATTTTTATCCAAGGACAATGATTTACTTCAAATGGCAAAGTCTTTAAACTTTCTTCGTAGAAATTCTCATCTCATTTAAAGGGTTATATCTCCGAAGGTATATTGATCATTTGATTGATTATTGAAAATTCTTATTTTTCTAGTTTTTCTTGACATACTTCAATCGGCTTGTCTCCTTGGGTAGAAAAAAGTCATAGTTTCTAAATTTCAATTTGACTTTAAAGTGTGTGTGACGGGGTGTCTAGAGTATATTTAAAGTTGTTAATTGTTCCGAGGTTGAATTTGAAGCTTTATTTTGATTTTGTAATTGTTATACTGGTAAAAGTATATCTATATTTAAGTTTAAACTTGAGTTTGAAATTGTCATGGGGGTCTAAAATTTATTTGAAGTTGTTAATGTTCTTAGATTGAATTTAAATTCAAACATAGTTTTGACGTATTTGGAAAGTATATTGAGTTTGAAATTGGTTTGAGTTGAACTTTAAGTTTTGAGGTTGATTTTTGACGTGTGTTGAGAGGGGGAGAGGTTTAGTGAGGGTGAGGGTCTAGATTTTATTTGAAGTTACTAATGTTAAGTTTAATTTAGGTTTTATAGAGTCTCATATTATATAGATAAATGCATAGTTATGTTTAAGTTTTTTTTTTTTTTTTTTAATTAATATTGCTATTATTATAGGAGTAAATACATGATGTAGGATTCAAGTGACTTTTTAGTTTGAGGCTGAAGTGGTAATGGAAGAAAAATGGCTTGTATGTAGTGTTATTATTAAGAAGCCAAGGTAAGCTTTTGCATTTGCATATTCAAATATAAAAAAATTGAGATCCGATAAAAAATAGTGAACTCAACAAAAGAGGCACCATCTTTGATAAAAAAAAAATGCATAATTATGTTTAAGTTTGAGTTGAATTATAGTACCTTTGATTTTTAGTTTCTAAATAAGTTTGAGATTAAAGTGTATTCTGTATAGTAATATTTACGTTTTGTATTGATGTTGTTATTTGTATTGAGTTGAATTATGTTTAAGTTTGAGTTTTGGGATTGATATATAGGTAAATGTATAGTTTGTTTATGTTTTGTATTAATGTTGTTTGTATTTTGTAGGTATCTCCGGGTTTATGTTCAAGCAAGAAGTAGAGAAGAATCAAGATATATTTTATGGATATTATGTAACGTAGATTTATATTTTGTAGGTATTTCGGAGTTTATGTTTCGTGGATATTATGTAATTATAATTAACTTTGTGAAATTAAATTGTATGTTATATAAGAAAACTAATTAAATGTAAAAGTTGTTGATTTTAGTTCATTTATTTAAATTTGTAAGATTCAAGTAGTTTTCAATTATTGTTTTTTTTTTTTTTTTAAAAAAAAGGTTTGATTTCAATAAATTAGAAGAATTTTATATAAAAAAAGATCATTATTGACACAAAATTTTAAGATGTAGGGAAAAACAACAAAAGATATGTAAATTTTTGAAATCTTTCCCGATGCGAAACTAGATTAGCATTAGGAAATGTAACCTCCCCTGATGCTAAATGGTTATTCAATGAAATTTTAAGTAACTCTTATACAAACTTTAACTATATGCTCTGATGGAAATTTGATATGAAGGTTTCATTACCAAGTTTTGGACAGTGAAAAACGTACCTGACTTTACGTGACAACAATGGTAAATTTATAATTTGGGGAAGAATGTGACATGCAAGATGAAAAGATCTGCACACTGATGTGGTACTTGCCAGAAAGAGTTACTATGTAGTGAATAGAGAGTTTTAGTATTAGGATAAGTCGTAGTGATGTATTTATAGTGAAACCTTGACATAAAGCATCCATATCAATGTTTCCGAGTCATATTATGTTAACTCTCGAACCAAACGGGCCAAGGTATGCATTTAGCATGCCCTCTTCATCAAGTTTGGAGGCCCAACCTTGGTCTTGGCTCATACTTGGTCAAGCCTGAGGCCAAGGAGGTTGGTTTAGGCTTTTGACCCAAACCATCCTCTTCTCAAAGCCCAAATACGCTATAGTATGCTCCATTCACCAAACAAATAGGGTTAACCTCAACCTTATCCTTGGCCAAGGCCGAGACCGAGGAGGTTGGTTTGGATTTTTGACCCAAACCATCATCTTCTCAAGGTCTAAATAATTAGTCGTAGTATGCTCCATTCGTGAAACATAGAGGGTCGGCCTCATCCTTGACCGATTGGGCTACTTTGGCTCAAAGCCAAATTAGCTAGTTTTTCTTAAGCCCGTTTCATCCTCTCGACCCAGTTGTTTGTCTATTTACTATTGTTTTCTTGGTCTGATAGTTTACTTTTCTTTGTTATGTTGATTCTATCATTTAGTCCAAAAATCACAAACGACAGAAGGCATAATCTACAATCAAACAAGAAATTTTCATTTCTAAATTGTGGAAGAGCTCTGAAAGAAAAAAAAAATATTTTACATGATAATCAAAAGCTCTCTAGTACAATCTTAAAAGGATTAATTATAGTTTTACAATGATATAAGACAATTAACTCATTAATTATAAAATACTAATTAATTTAAATTAACAATTGTATATCTATCATCTCGTGTAGTTGAACTAGGCCAAGAAAAATAAAGTTTGAAATAGAGAAGACAAAACAACATGAATTTATTATTTATTTTCTAAAAGAGAAAAAGATTATAATTTTGAAAACCGGCATTGACTATAAAAGGTCTTGTAAAATGACAAGTTTAATTAATTTTGTATAAGAAATTAATAGAAATGGATGTGTATTATCACTATAATACAATTCCAATAATATGTGACTGGCATAAACGTGGAATGACTTATGTGCCAGTTTTAAATTGTCGTCTATGAAAATATTGGTGTCTACAAAAATATGGAGATAGATATTTCCTATGAAGCACAGATATAGATACGATTATACGATATGGATACGATCAGATATGATGATTCGTCAATTTTTAAAGAATTAAGATACGGATACATCTAAGGTTACGTCATTTTTTATATATTTTTTGAATATATATTTCTAAAAAAACGAGGATATTGATACTATGAAGATACATTTTCTTTTTCTTAAAAAAATCTAGGATATAGATAAATTTAGCATACAAGTTAATAACAATAGCACAAAATAGAATACAAATACTAAAATATAATACAAAAAAAAGCAACATCTAAGAAGTTGAAGTACAATAGTTAATAAAATGCAATAGGAAAATGACTCATATTATAAAGAAGAAGAAGAAGATTAGAGGGAGAAACATGAAGATAAACGAAAAACTTCTTTATTGAATTGTTGAAGATATCCAAATGGTTTATATTTTGGTGGACTTTGTGTGGGGACTCAAATGTAAAAATGAAAATTAGATGATTTTAGGGTTTGGTTTTTTATTTATTTTTTTCTTTTAGTTTTGGACTCGAGTAGTATACTTCTTAAATAGGTTGCCTAGTTTTAAATTGAGAAAGATTAAATGAGTTGCTTGTCTTTTTTCATTAAAAAAATGTATGTGTAAAAATAAATACGTCAAATCGCGTGTCAGATACGTATCTGAGAAGTATCTGAAAGTATTGATATCCAATATGTATTTGATACGGATTTTTTGCCTCACATTAAGTATATGTGCTTCATAAGATATTTCTGTAAAATTATAAAAATAATAAATTTGAAAAAAATTAAATTAATAAATAAATATTTAAGATTTAAATTTTTAAACAAGTTAAATGCATGTCATTTATTTATATTATATTCATTATAGTAAGATCTGGTTACTTATTTTCTATGTTTCGTTGATTTTTATACGATAGAAAACTTTTATTCACTCTCCTCATGTCAATATCGAACTCATGAAAACATAAAAATATCGATAAAAATATGACACGTGGATGAAAATATACTTATATGTTCCAAATAATTGAAAACATTTCCAAAAATAGTATCTTCTCGTGATTTTTTTTTTTAAATCTCACGAATAATGTGTGAAAAATCTCTATTATTCAATTCCACTTCAACAAAATTAGCGTATATGTTTGGAAATATATACTTAAAAGTACGAGACTTTTTTAAATATAAAAAATATTTAAAAATATTTAAATTTTATAAATATAAGGCACTTTTAGAACTTTTTGTTATAAAGCCTAAATATTTTTTAGAATTCTCTATTTATAAGAATTTTTCTAAAAAAGTATTTCTTACACATTGGCTACAATATAATGTAAGAGTAATTTAGATAATTCATGAACTTCTCAAAATGTTATTATTAGGTATTTGAGCTGTCGATTTTAAATTTAAGATTAAATTATACAAAATATTATTGAACTTTGAGTTAGATTTTAATTATTTCCCTTTATAGGGCCGGGAGGTTTCATTTTTACATTCAACTTTGATATTAGTCCCATATATTCCTAACTAGTGAAATTGTTCAAAAATATATTTTTTCTATTAAATAAATTATAAAATTGGACGTAACAACTAAACTATAAAAATTAGAAGACAATACGTGATATTATTTTCGTAAAAGATTATGATCATTATTGCCATTTATTTCATCTCAAAATATATCTTTAGAATCATTTACATAGTCAATTTTTACATATCGATTATCATGTTAATTTACATGAATGATGATATAAATAATTTCATGTATCTATATTATAAATCACAATCATATATGAAAGGATGTGCCACTTCATTTCTTTGTGTATCACTTCGACCAATAGTTGTAATGACACAAAGGACGTGACTATCCATACAAACATATCTCTACCTTTAAATTCGTGATTTTTCATATCTAAGGTCTACATCACACTCAGATTTATCACTTCGTCTTGTAAACGATTTGACTCGAATAGTTATAACGGGACAAATGAGATAACTATCCAGTTCAAACATATCTTCGCTGTTAGATCATGACGTTAACCGATTTGACTCGAATAATTATAATGAGGCAATTGACGTGACTGTCCATTCAAACATATCTTCACTGTTACATTGTAATATTACATATCTATAGTTTAAATCACATTCCATACACGAAAAAAGTACACCATTTTTCATGCAACCACCTAGACTCAAATAGTTGTAGTGAATGATAAAATAAGAATTATGACGAGATGTAAGGAGAAATTAGAGATATAAAGATTCTTCGTTTGTAACTTTTATATATATATATATAATATAAATTACCGGAAAAAAAATATTTAATACGGGAAGTTGATTTCTAGTACTTTAATCAGTTAATTGTACTGTAACACTGCCTAATTTTTAACTAATCGCAAATGAAGTTTCAAAGTTTGCGTAATTAATTATTCTTTGGATTATTAGTCTTCATCATTCTTACTGTTTCTTGATTCTTATGTAAGAAAAATGGCTTAAATTATTTCAAACCCGCAGAATTTTCATACAAATAAGCCAAAAATAAATAAATAAATAATAAAAGGAAAATACAAAATAAGACAAACATTAAAAGCAGCCATAAACAATGCAAGCCAAACGATAAGGTTTTCATTTATTTTTTATTTTTTAAATGAAAATCAAGGAGATAACGTCGTCGTTTTGACACCGTTGTCTGTCCTTTATATTCCCTTGCCTATTTATACTTTGTTTTGGTTCTGATGAAGTCTCATCTCTCCGCCACTCTCTTCCGCTAAAATGGAGAAAAGTGAGCCAAATACGGCGGCGGCCACGACGGCGGTTAGTCCGTGTGCAGCTTGCAAAATTCTCCGGCGGAGATGCCGAGAGAATTGCGAATTGGGCCCGTATTTTCCCCCAACCGAACCTCTCAAATTCACTATTGCTCATAGAATCTTCGGCGCTAGCAACATCATCAAATTGCTTCAGGTAACTTCGATTAATTTGATAACGTTTTTGTTTCTCGTCGCTTGTTGGACATTAAATGATTTCATGTGTTTAATGTTTTTCCTTTATATATTTTGGAAGTGAAAATAAAGTTTTAATATTTCTTATAATATATTTATTTTTAAGTTGTCATTTTTATATTTATAAAGAAGGTTACATCTAATAAATTTCAATATTCCACTTAACTAGAGAGTTTGGAGTATAAAGTTGAGCTGAGTTAAGAATTATTATAGAAATAGAATAATTGAGAGAGTTTATACGAATAACGAGATGATAAATATTAGAAGTGTTCAAAAAATCTGATAACCTAAAAAAATCGATCAACTAACCCAATCCATGCAGTTTGGGTTGGGTTATCAACTCATTTGGGTTAGGTTAGCTTCAAATAAATGAAAATTTTATGGGTTGAATTGGTTCATGAGTTCACCTAATATAACTCAAACCAACCCGAACAAATCTGAATTTATTATTAACTTTAATATATATATATATATATATATATATATATATTTTGTTACTTATAACACAATTATTTATACATATATTGGTTTTAATTTTATTTAATTCCAATATTTTTTGAATAATTTTTTTTAACAACTCTTAAAAATAGTTTCTTTGCACTTTAGAAAAAAAATTTCACTACATAAATTGAAATTGAGTAGTTAATCTTAATTCAATATATGCAAATAATTAAATTAGATTTTTACATATTTATGTTTTGCTTTTTTTAGAACAAAATTTTAAATAAATGACTAGATTAATCTGAACCAACCCAGCACAAATATTTCATGGTTGGGTTGGGTTGGGTTCATTTTTTAATAAGGGTTATTTGGATTGAAGAAATTTACAACCCGAACAATTGGATTGGATCTTTCAATCCAATCCAACTCATAAACACCTCTAATAAATATGAGTTAATATGAACAACGAGATAATGTACCTCTTTAATTATTAATGAACCAAATGGTGAAGGGGTTTCTTTTTATCCACCAACTCAATCCAACTTAGGGGCCCAACATCCTACAAAATTTAGAAAATTAAACCTAAATTATGGAAGAAATAACGATGAGTTAAAAAATAAAAAATAAAATAAACTCCTCTAATATTCTTAATTTAATTATTCAAATATATTGCTAAAGATAATTATAAAAAACAGGTAGAAAAGAGAATGAAAAAATGGAGAGAAAAAGTTTGTGTTGGACTTCTATATTGACTTTTATATAAAGAGATATTACTTCGTACATACAATCTCTTTCATTCTATATCTCTCTTTAATACGTTGCACTTGAAAAATTATTCAATGACACCTCAATAATAATATTGATGCTTTTTTACATCAAGATGCATGTTCAAATTTTCATTCCCTCCTAATAATCAATCTTATTTCCAATTCTAAAGTCCTATTGTTCAAGATTATTATTTCAACCTCCATTTTCACACCAAAATATTAAAAAGAATAACTAGCAAATCTAAGTTTAAGACCCTCAACCTTTTCAAATTTCCAACTAATTTCTTCTCGTATTATCGACATTTGCAGGATCTTCCTAAATCGCAAAGAGAAGATGCCGTGAACAGTATGGTATACGAGGCAAGTGCAAGAATAAGAGATCCAATTTATGGATGTGCAGGCTCAATTTTCCAACTTCAAAGACAAATAAATGACCTACAAGGTGAGTTAGCCAAGGCTCAAGCAGAGATTCTCAAGATGCAATGTCAACAAGCCAATTTGATGACTCTAATTTGCAAGGAATTGGCTCAAATGCCACAACCACCAATGTATGATCATCAATCACTTAATGATAATTACAACATTGCTAGCCCTCAAAGTTATCACAGCTCTTCATACTTATTTGAGGATAGTAATATTTTGGAGCCTCTTTGGACTTAGATTACAATTAAGGGTGGATTATTTAGGTTTTAATTTTCAAAAGAGAACAATGATACACACTTTGATAAATAATATTTAGTCTAGTTTACAATCAATGTTATAGATCGAGCGTTGAGACACTACCTATACAAATTTTCTTACTTGAATATATTTACAAGCGTCGAGATGTTTTAAATAGCGGCTCAACGCTACTTTCTCGTATATTTGACTTTAATAATCTTATTTAGGATTTTTCTCAATAGTTCCTTTTGTTTCTTTAAATTCCTCAATTCCTACCAAATGAATAGAAAAAAATAGTCTGAAAATCATAAAGACCAACAATATTTCTATCATAGAAGTAGCCCACAAAGTGTACTATCAATTTCTATCTAAGTATTAACTTCATGTTACAAATGTAGCATACATTGATCCTCTTTTATATGCTTTCTATAGTATTTTGGTTGGAAGAGTGATCAAACTGAAATAAATATTTATTATTGACATATCCATAAAATAATATCTGTCATATCTAAAGGGACCCTAAAAGAAAATTGTGTTTTTTTTTTTTTTTTTTTTTGGGATAGAATAGTTGTTTTTTCTTTATGCATAACTATTTCCAGTTTGATTTATCCGAACCTAATTTTGTGATATTTATAAAAATAATAATAATGCGAACTAAGAATATAGGTCATATTTATATAAAAACTATAAATTGTATGCCACTTCTGAAGAGGCACATGTATACTAATAAGACCCAAACAATATACAACCCACTAGGATCTTCTCCAAAATAATCAATTAAATAATTGTTCCACTAAGCAAGGAACCAACAATGGATAGCAATAAACCACAAAATTCTAGAAAACTAAAAGCAAAGAGCACACATGAATTATACGTGGAAACCACCTTCGATGTAAAGAGTAAAAACCACGGGATTTGTGAGGAGTCCACCCTTATCAACTTTTCTTATTATGATAAAATGAGGGAAAAAGAACCCAAATCAGTCATACAAAGATTCACTACCCACCAATACTATCATACATGAAAGATCAACACCTGAGAGATAAAAAAGAATGAAAATCACCCAGTTTTACAAGTTCTATTTAGCAACGATTACGACAAACCATACCTCCAAACAATGATCCAACCATTAAAAATGAGATCTTATATGTCCCAAATAGGCTGACCAAATTTAAGTACGACACAACGGTTTAAACTCTGGCAATCGACAATTATATGGAAGTTGTTACTAAAAAACTGAACGACTTTCTTTTCTCTCTGATTTTTTACTTCTTTTTCACTCTATTTTCCCTTATGTCATCCTCATATCACATAAAAGGAAACCTAGGGCTTCCAAGATGGGCCAACCCAAAAAATTAGCCCAAATTGGGTTCACAAAACACAAGTTTAAAATAAATTCTTACTTGTGCAACAAGTGGGCTGGACACCCACAACAATCTCTCCTCTAGTCGAACACGGGGAAGACTCAATAACATCCATGATCACTTGGACCTCATCCTGGAAAGCTTACTACAAAGCTCAATCTTGCTTCGGAGAACTACCTTAGTTAACATATCTACACTATTCTTGTCAATGTGGACTTTCTTCAAATTCATCTCTTCTCTTCAATTACATCACGTAGCCAATGATATCTAATATCAATGTGTTTAGTACAAACATGATAGATTAGATTCTTGCTCAAATCCATAGCACTCTGACTATTAAAAAAATATCACATAATCATTGTGCTTCAAACCCAACTATTGAAGAAATCTTTTAAGGCATATCATCTCCTTGCTTGCTTCCACTGCTGCAATATACTCTGCCTCAGTTGTGGATAATGCTATGCATTTTTATAGCTTGGATTGCCAAGAGATGGCTCCCTCTGAAAATGTAAACATATAACCTGAGGTAGACTTTCTATTATCAAGATCACCTGCCATGTCTACATCAGTATAGCCTTCAAACATAGGTTTGCCACCTCTATAACATAACTCAATTTGGAGGTGCCCCGCAAGTATCTAAAGATCCACTTCACTACTTTCCAGTGAGTCTTACCTGGATTGGATAGAAAACAACTCACTAAACTGACTACATGTGTAATATCAGGTCTAGTACACACTATAACATACATTAAAAAAAAAAAAAAAAAAAAAAAAAACCCTACAACATAAGAGTAAGAAATGGATGGCATAACTTCTTTCTTTTTCTATGTTGTAGGGAAAGTTCTCTTACTTAGCTTAAAGTGAGTTTCTAGTGGTGCACTAATAGGCTTAGCATGCTTCATATTGAACCTTTCCAACACCCATTCAATATACTTCTCCTGGAATAACCACAATATCTCAGCTTTCCTATCACGAGTAATCTTCATAACTAAAATTTGCTTTGGAGGGCCCAAATCTTTCATCTCAAATGAATTAGACAAGTATTTCTTCAGCTTTTGAATCATATATATATATATATATATATATATATATATATATCTTGTCCAACTATCAACATATCATCTACATATAAAAGAAGAATGATGAAATTGCTTGCAGAGAACTTTCTAAAATACACACAAGAATCAGCTGTAGTTCGTTTATAATAATTGCTTATCATAAACGAATCAAATTTATTGTACCACTACCTTGGTGCCTGTCTAAGCCCATAAAGACTCTTCTTCAACTTGCAAACAAATTTATCTTTCTCTTTTTCTTCAAATCCTTCATATTGCTCCATGTAGTTCTCTTCATGTAAGTCACCATATAAAAAGGTGGTTTTTACATCAAGTTGCTTTATCTCAAAATCAAGACTTGCTGCTAATCCTAACACTGTTCTGATAGATGTCATTTTGACCATTGGAGAGAATATCTTATCAAAATGAATGCCCTTTTTCTAGTTGCATCCCTTAACCACTAATCTGACTTTATGCCTCACTATCTTCTCACAAGCCTTCTTGTACTTGAAAACCCATATGTTTTTAAACACTTTCTTGCCCTTGGAGGCTTTATGAGCTCATAGGTTCCATTCTTTTCCAGGGAATTTATCTCCTCCATCATTATATCAAGCCACTGCTCTTTTTCATTATGAGACAAAACTTCTTGATAGTTCTCTAGCTCCCCATCTTCACTAACTAGAATGAACTCTGAGTTTGGATCCTTTGTTGAAGGTTTACGTACTCTGGTAGACTTTCGAGCCTGAGTATCCTCCACTTGGGGAATAGATTGCCTCCCTACTCATGGACTTCTCCATGAATCACTTCCTTATATGCATCTTCCTCATGAATTTCATCGTAAGATGAAGACTCATTGAGATCATCATCATCAACATGATCTAGTACATTATCATTAGGTTGTATCTCACCAACATCATCATGTACATCATCAACATTCTCACTTTTTGGCTCAACAACAGAAGGAGTAAAAGTAGAATCATTAGTAGTATCAAATCACAACTCTGAAGTAGAAGTATACCTTGTACTAAGAAGATTTGCACCTTTCTCGTGCTCAAAATACTACATCTCTGCTTCTTACTACCTTTTTCTTTTCTGAATCGTAGAGCCTATAACCATACTCTTTATCCCCATACCCAATAAAAACACATGGATTGGTCTTCGAATTAAGCTTTGATCTCTATTCCTTAGGCACATGCATGTATGCCTTGCTTCCAAAGACTCTGAGATGCAAATAAGTGGGATCTTGTCTCTTCCACGCTCTCTCTAGAATATCTAGACCAAAAGGAATTAATGGAAATTGATTAATCAAATATACTGCATATTGCACTTCTTCACCCCAAAATGCCTTAGGACGATTAGACATTCTAAGCATACTCCTCATCTTCTCCACAATGGTTATGTTCATCATCTCAACAACTCCATTATATTATGGTGTCCCACGCTCTGTCTTCTCATATCTAATGTCATGTTGTGAACAATAATACTTGAACTCATTTGAAGTATACTCACCAACATTGTTAGATCAAAGACACTTCAATTTTCTTTCGGCCTCCTTTTCTACCATAGCACAAAACTTCCTATAAATCTCGAACACTTGACTTCTTGTCTTCATCATATACACCCATGTTCTTCGAGTAGCATCATCAATAAAAGTGACAAAACATATATTGCCACCAAGTGACTCCACCTCAATAGGCCCACAAATATCAGAATGTATTAACTCCAATTTTCCTTGCCTTCTGGTGGATTACCCAGAAAAGAAATTCTATGTTGCTTACCTGCCAAATAATGATCACAAGGGTCAAGAAATAATAATTTATCAATAGGGATAAGAGATTTACTTGCCAACAATCTAATCCCCTTATCACTCATATGCCCTAGCCTTCGATGTCACAAATTTGGAGAATTCTTTTCTATTACTGCATTCAACTCAATTAATATATGCTTGATGGACCGAACACATGCACAACAAAAGAAAAAAAGATCCAAAGTATTCTAATTAGGTTAATTTCAAAGAATAAGCATGCACTTAAATTAAGAATAAAGAGAAATAATATATACAACCTTGGTAGTCTCAAACCTTCTACAAATTAACTCCAACCTCTTCATGAACGATTCGTAGACCACCACAAAAGTTTTTTCGACTATTCTCCGACATTAGAACGGGATGGTGGGATCCGATGAGTGACTAATTTGGAGAGGAAAATGTTAAGAATTTTTGTGAGAAAATGGGTTTGAGATTATCAAATAATCTCATAAAAATCCACTTGGCCAAGAGGTCTAAAATTCATAAATCTCTTCCTTTTATAGGATACATCATGCAAAACATGCAAATTTGAGTTTGATGATAATTTGACACTAAAAAATCCACTAATTTAAAGTGGGATTAGTGGGGCAAGTGTTTTCAATTGAAGACAACACTTAGCAATGCAAATGTTAGAATTTCCCACTCAAAATTGTTGGATCTTTCCACTAACTTGGTCAAAGGTCAAAGTTTGACTCTCAAATTTCCAAAGTCAACAATTTTGACTTTTTTGACTTTTTTGACTTTCAAAGTCAAAAGTCAACATTTTGACTTTCATTGTATTTTTTACCTAGTCAACAATTTTGATTTTTGATGCAATTTTGACCTAGTCAAGTATTTTGACTTGTAATGCAATTTTGACCAATTCCATTTAATTTTAAAATTAATTCTAATAATTAATTTTAAAATTAAATTAATATTCTATAATTAATTGAATTTAATATTAAATCCAACACTAATCTCAATTAATATGAATTTCTATTCATAATCTTGATATTTAAATCTTATTTATATATCTCTAATTTCATCTCTCTTTATGTTTAATTCACAATTAATATTAGGTTAAACATATAATATATATTTAATGTTTTGCTCCAACAACCGAATTCGAACACTTCAAATTCGTTCATCACACTATTCAAAGGTTTAATTTGATATGAGCTAGCAGGGGGACCTCATGGACTTACAGATCATGGACTCCAACGATACGAGATTATCCGGCTAAACTCTTTAACCTAATTAATCACCATTCGTTAACTACCGAGTCACTCTACTAAAGTCCAGTAGTTGCACTCTCCTCATTGTAGATATGTTGTGTCCACTAGATATAACCATGATTAGTAGGTTAACCCTTCACAAGTTATTTGTAATAACGGCTGGGTCAAAAACTATTTTATCCCCAAAATTAAATCTTGCTCCTTAAGTCCTATAGATCCTCTAATGAATAATTGGTTTGCAATCCAATCACTGAACTAAGTCCCTCTCGAGCCAATGAGAGGGTGGGGCCCCTTGTTTAAGAGTTGGAGTCAGCACTTAAGGGAACAACCTTTTTATTATCCTTAAAAGTGGGTAGAAATGAATTTCATTTTGCACTCTATGTCCCCAGCTATCTACCCAATCTTACCCCTGAAATGGGAGGCTTATTGAGCTGGTACGGTTGAGCCAACCCCCACCCATGCAAATCTAAGGATAAACTCGAATAAACAGGAGTTCATAATTAGCTCGGGATTAAGGTCAAGTTACCTAGGTCATCACTTTGAAATAGTTAGTCTTAAACAGTAAATAGCGTTATAAAGTGAGAATGACTTATTTCTTGGTGCAATCTTATACAAACTCTTTGCACAGGACGCCTCCACTCACATGTCTCCACATGAATAATTCAGGATCACATCGTTTGTACTAAATATAAAGTGGACCGCATCTGATAGTGTTACCAGAATAAGGCACCTAACCTTATTCATATACTATAGACTGTTTTGGCTATTTACTCGATTTATTCCTCTTTATGTTGCCAATAATGTTCAAATATTCATATAATAGCCATGAATCTTTGTTTATTGGATTTAGGTTCTTTCTAAAACGAAATGAGTAATTCATACATTCAATAACAACTTTATTGAAGAAAACCTCAATAACATCTTTATTGATAACATAATAAGTTTATTACTTACAAATCACGAGTTTTAGGACATAAAATCCAACAAACTCCCACTTGGACTAAAACTCCAATGGTAACACATGTATTTACATAATGTTGAGTTGTTTGAGTTTTAGAGAGAAATTCAATAAACTAGGGCATCACATACCCATGGTTTGTCTTCACTAGCCATCATATACTCATAGGTGTTTCTCCCACTTGCCCTAGATTATACAACTCGTAGTCCTAGATGTTGGGATTGATGCCCTAAATCTCGTAGGGTTCTATAGTTTGTAATTGTATTGTACAAAAATTTTACTTATGTAATAAAACATGTGATATTTTATTTCAAAATTAGTTGCATTAAACTTACAAACCAATAAACTAATATCCAAGATTATCTTGTAGCTTAAACATGAAGGAAATCAAGCATGAGGATTTTCATGAGCAGTGGAAGGGATCGATCCAAATTCCATTCGAATTGAACATAAACAATTACAGTACAATTACAGAAACTAACAGGTCATGCACAACAAGAAATTACAGCATGCTAACAAGATGATACAAGGGATAGAGGATGCATACCTTTGAAGAAAAATTCTTCACGAATCCCTCAATTAGTCTCCAAGCGTCCAAGAATAGTAACACTCGAATGCAACGACCAAACTGCTACTAAAAGCACGAACACAACAAACGCCTCACGAACATCACGAACAGCCAAAAACTCCTCGAACACAATCGAGATTAACTCGATACAAGAAGTGAGTGAGGACACCACCATAATGGTTACCTTGGTATTCTTAGTGTGAGAATCCAGAAGTTGTGGGCTCTGTATGATCTTGGCTTGAGGAAGAGACTGGAGGAAAACGATCGTGTAGACGATCGAGCAAGTGGGAGATAAGAAGCGTCTATCATATAAACGATGTGCCCGATCGTGTAGTAAATGGCAACCTATCGTATAGACTATGCCACTCGATTGTTTAGCTACTATCAGCTGATGAACTATCGTATAGTCAAAGCTGCACGAACGTTTAGTCTTTCACAGCTATCGCTTAGTGAAACTCCTTCACTTGATAGCTTAATCCATGAGTTCTTTCCGAATGAGGCAACTCTAATTTTAGGAAAAAAATTTTCCTTTTTATCTCACGATTACCATAAAACCACCAATAACCTTTCACTCATTCAGTTATTAGAGAAAAAGAAATTAATTATCATATAATTAATATATTATAAATAAATATGATAACCAACTTACCATATTATATTTATAACCTATAGTTTTAATATTTCATCTTATGAAACATATGAACCATATTTCTTTTTCTATTTTATTGTACTTAATGTAAATGATATTTATATTAATTTCTCCACTTGATGTATCTCATACACCACACCAGTTATATCATATATAATTGAATTTCCTCTTATTAATTTGAATATTTCAAACTAACCCCAAGAACTGATTCTCAACTTGAATCCATTGAGCTACCAAGGGGACTTTATGGACCTGTATCTTGAAGCTTCAACGGTACGTGAATAACTGACTAAACTCTTTAGTCACGGGACCCAATCCGTTAACTACTGGGCACTCCACTAAAGACTGACAGCTGCACTCTTCTCACTACAGATATATTTTTGTGTCCATATCAACCAATTAACAGCGCGATAACCCTTCACAGATCGCTCGTAAATACAGTTGGGCCAATTTACCGTTTTGCCCCGGTAGTTACATCTAACTCCTTAAGTACCATTGATTCCTCTAATGAACAATAAGTCATAGTCCTACTATGACTAGGTCCTGTCTTCTAGAGAGAGGATGTGGCCACTATGTTCAAGACCCAGAATCAGCTCTTAAGAGAGCAATCTATCTACTTACCCCTACTCGGGGAAGGAGTAAATTTCATCTTGTGTAACTGAGTTCCCAACTACCCAATCAGAAAAATTCCTAAAAAGGTAGGCTTGTTGAGTTAGCAATCTGGCCACTCTCACCTATATTAATCAAAAAACCGCCCTCATAGGCAAGAGTTCCCAAAACACTTAGGATTGAGGTCATGTCACCAATGGTCATTTTAGTGAGATGTAAGTCTCAATTATCAACGACGTTATATAAAAAGACTAATCATCTCGTGGTCTAGTCTTATACAAACTCTTTGTATAGGACACCCCCGCTTGCATGTCTCCACGTGAATGGTTAGGATCAGACCATCTATAATAGTTCACAACACTTGCAAACTGAAGGAACTCTTATCAAATAGAACCTTTGAGCGGAAGCAAGATCGTTCCAAATTCATTGTGAAAAAATACCACATTCACATACATACAACAAGTTATGCATTGACTAACAAATTATAGCATGCTTTTAAAACTTAAATACAAAGGAATGAGAGACATACCTCTTGAACAACTCTTCTTCTCTTTATCTCTCACTCTCGTCAAGACCAGCAACTCTCGTTGTTGCTGTGCACGCCAAGGCAATCGTCCACCAAATCTTGTTGTCGCACACTACCGAATGGTCTTCAACACGAACAAGTAGCATGGAGGACACCACCACTTAGTAACCTCGGTATTCTCGAAGTGAGAATCCAGGAGGTGTGGGCTCTGTATGATTTGGTAGAGAGAAGGAGGAAACTATGATCGTTTACAACAACCAAGCAAGTGGGAGAGATTTTGTGTCTATCGTATAGAAAGGTGCTTGATCGTTTAGCAAATGGTGCATGATCGTTTAGTAAAACGGGGCTGATCATTTGGACGATCATTTAGGAAATCTCGCTTGCACGCGATCATTTAGAAAATGCTATACGATCGTTTCAGTCGACTGCGCATGTACACGATCGTTTAGGAAAACTTGAGTTATTGTATATACTCTCGTTAGTTAGACGATGGTTAGTGTACAAATTTGAAGCGATTGTCCGATCTCTCTTTGCAAAACGAAAACTATTTTTATTTTATCCTTCAGTTACGAAAACTAAATACAACCTCCCACTATCATATATGGTTATGGAGAAAACCCATCAATAATTATCTCATAATTGTTTAATTAAAAATAAATATAATCATATTATATTTATAACCTATAGTTTTAATATCACATCATATGCAACATATAAACCATAGTCATTTTCTCCTCTACTAGAGATAAATCATATTTATATCTTTTTCCTCCAAATATCATATATAATTGACCAGTTTAATCATATGATATATAATCAAACTCCCTCTTGTCAATTTCAACATTTCAAACTGACCCAAAAACTGATTCTCAACTTGAATCCATTGAGCTACCAAGGGGACCTTATGGACCTATGGCTTGAAGCTCCAATGGTACGTGAATAGCTGATTAAACTCTTTAGTCATGAGATCTACCATCCGTTAATTGCTAGATATTTCACTAAAGACCGACAACTGCACTTTTCTCACCACAGATATATTTTTGTGTCCATCAAATATAATTAGTCAACAATACACAGATGCTCGTAAGTACAGTTTGGCCAATTTACTATTTTGCCCCTGTAGTTACATCTAACTCCTTAAGTACCACTGATTCCTCTAATTAACAATAAAACATAGTCCTACTATGTGTGGACACCTCTCGGGCCATGAGAAGGTGTGTGGTTCCACATCGTTCAAGCCCCGGAATCAGCCCTTAAGGGAACAATCTATCTACTTACCTCTGCTTTAAGGAAGGAGTGAATTCCATCTTGTGTAGTTGAGTTCCCAGCTCCCAAATCAGACGAATCCCCAAAGTGGTAGGTTTGAGTCGACAATCTGGTTGCTTGCACCCATATAAATCAAAAGACCGCCCTAAAAGGCAAGAGTTCCCAACTCACCCAGGATTAAAGTCATGTTACCTATGGTCATCCTAGTGAAGTGAAGTCTGTATCATGACCAATGTTATATAATGAGACTATAACACTTCGTGGTCCGGTCTTATAAAAACTCGTTTGTATAGGATGCCCCCGCTCGCATGTCTCCATATGAATGATCAGGATCAGATCATCTGTAGCAAGTCATATCACTTGTAACTTTTCTACAAAGCGGGTTGCATCTGTAGTGTCACCAGGATAAGGTTTCCCTCCTATATTCATATACTACAAACCATTTTGGTTATCACTTAAGGCATGATCCACCCGTATGTCTCCACATACATGCTTAAGTTATAATGACAACAAGGGATCTTAGTTTATTGGTTTGTGGTAAAGCAAATAAAACATCCCATGTTTCATAGACAACAGTGAAGAAAATATCATATATTATTACATCACAAGTGTTTGTTCAATATAGTATTTACAAACTATAGGACCCAACGAGAGTTTAGGTCATCATCCTCAACAATCTACAAAGTGGATCGTATCCGTAGTATCACTAGGATAAGGTATCCCTTTTTAATCCTTATACTACAGTCCTTTTAGGTTATTACTTAAGGCATGATCCACTTGCATATCTCATATACATGCTTAAGTTTACATACAATAACCCCGGATCTTTGTTTATCGAATATGAGTAAATGCAAATAAAATAACTCTTATTTTATTAATAACAATATGTACAAAGTTTACAAACTACAAGACTCCGGGAGAATTAGGATACCAATCCCAACAAAACATGTATGTAGAGACATACAGATGGATCATAATAAGTGATTACCTAAATGGTCTATAGTAGATGGATAAGGCTGGATACCTTATCCTAGTGACACTACGAGTATGACCCGTTTTGTAGATGTTACAATTTTTGTAAAGTGCTACAAATGATCTGATACTGATCATTCATGTCAAGACATGCGAGCAGAGATATTCTATACAAACGAGTTATGTATAAGACCGAACCATGAAATGTTTAGTCTCATTATATAACACCGTTCATAATAGAGACTTACATTTTACCAAGATGACCATAGGTAACATGACCTGAATCTTGAGTGAGTTGTGAACTCCTACTTATGAAGGCGGTCATTCGATATGTCTGGGTGAGAGTGCCAGATCACTGACTCAATAAGCCTACCATTTTGGGGATTCATTTGATTGAGAAGTTGGGAACACAATTACACAAGATGGAATTCACTCCTTCCCCAACGTCGGGGTAAGTAGATAAATTGCTCCCTTGAAGGCTGATTTCGAGGCTTGAACAATGTGACACCACACCCTCTCCTGGCCCGAGAGGGGTTTGGTCATAGTTGGACTATGGTTTATTATTCATTAGAGGGATCAGTAGTACTTAAGGAGTTAGATGTAACTATAGGGGCAAAACGGTAATTTGGCCCAGCTGTACTTACGAGCAATTTGTGAAGAAACATTGTACTGTTGATTGGTTATATCCAATAGACACAGAAATATAATTATAGTGCAAAGAGTGCAGCTGTCGGTTTTTAGTGGAGTGTCCGACAGTTAACAGATGGTGAATAATTTAATTAAAGGAGTTTAATTAATTATTCACGTACCGTTGGAGCTTCAAGCTACAGTTCTATGAGGTACCCTCTATAGCTCAATGAGAATCAATTTTTGGAATAATTTGAATTGTTCAAATTAATTGGGAGAGTTAATTTTATTTAATATAATTAATTTAATCGAATTATTTATGATATAATTAATATAATGTATTTGATACATTATAATATAAAGTTTATTTGAGAGGAAATAAATATTTGAATATGATTCAAATATTAATTATATGAATTTAATTCATATAATTAAATTTAATATAAATGAGATTTATATTAAATGTCATTTATGAGAGAATAGAAACTATAGGTTATGTGTTATATTTGATATAACATATAGTATCATATAATATATATTAAATTGATTTATGAAAATAAATAAATTTAATTTAGTTTATCTTAAAAATCATTTTGAGAGGGAATTGTAACTCTTTTCCCCTCTTTTCTCTCTAATACGTGATAGTGGGGCAAGAGAAATTTCTTCTTCTTCTTCCTGGTAGGATTTGACAAAGGGTATATAGATCTAAATAAACGTTTTGAGAAAAGCTGAATCTCATCAATTCCTCTCATCTCTCTCAAAATCACTCTCTACCAAAATTGCCAGAGCACATAAAACTCCTAGATTCTCACCCAGAGAAATTTGAGGCAATCTAGTGGTGGTGTCCATTGTGGAGATTTGAGTGTGTAATTTTTGGAGAAGAGGATACACGAAGAAGGTCGTTCTTCAACGGTTACTTCTCTCACCCTAATTCTCACATTACTTTTTTGTTTGCATGCTGTAAATTTATGATTATGCATAACATTTGTACTCTGTAATTTTGATTCTGTGAAAATAAATTTTGGATCGATCTCTACACTTCACTTCAAGGACCTTCAAATGGTATCAGAGCACGGTGTTGATCCCCAATTTTTATTGTTCCAGATTTTAATTTTATAGAATTGGTGGGTAGCATTCTGTATATGTTTATGTGATGAATGTTTGTGAATGTGAATGATTTACGATTATTGGATGTTTTTTAAGGAAATCGATCACGAGGATTTCCATGAGCAGCGGAAAGATCATTCAACTTTACAAATTACAGTCATTAATAGAAACATACGGTTATGCATTCATTACAGTTTACAACATGATAATACAAATAATCAAGGAGAAATATACACACATTTGTAGACTCATCGCCAAGGTCCTTGATCATGAACGCTCGAACACAGCAACCTCGAACGCTCGAACAATAGACTGCTACACTACACACTCGAACTCAGCGATTGCCTCGATCACGAACACCCCAACAGCACGAACGACCTCCACAGAACCTTGACGGTGTCGAGTTGAGTATGATACCACCAAGAAGGCTACCTTGGTATTCTCGGTGTGAGAATTCAGTGGGTGGGCTCTATGTGGACTTGGTTTGAGGCAGAAGATGGAGGAAACAATAATCATGTAAACGATTGAGCAAGTGGGAGAAGGTTGAACCTATCGTATAGGTCGATGCCCAATCGTTTAGCAAAAGCTAAGCGATCGATCGTCTAGCAAAAGCTAAGTGATCGTTTAGCTCATCGCTTAGCTGCGTGTCTGTTGCCTACAAACACTACACAATCATTTAGCTCGCTCCAAGTTGTCACTTAATAAATCCTATTTACTCGACAACTTCCGTGAGATTAATTTTTGAGAGAGAAAATCTCAAAATCACAAAATTAAACATTACTAAAATTAGGAAAACAATTTTCCTTTTATCTCACGGTCACCATGAAACCACCAATAACCTCCCACTCAATTGGTTATTAGAGAAAAATAATTAATTATCCAATAATTAGTATTATAATAAATATAAATGATAACCAACTTATCATACTATATTTATAACCTATAGTTTTAATATTTCATCGCATGAAACATATAAACCATAAATATTTTTCTATTATATGGCACTTAATGTTTATAAATATAAATGATAACCAACTTATCATGGCATTTATATTAATCCTCCACTAGATGTATCTCATACATCATACCAATCATATCATATATAATTGAATTACCTCTTTTCAATTTGAACATTTCAAATCAACACCAAGAACTGATCCTCAACTGAATCCATTGAGCTACCAATGGGACCTTATGGACCTGTAGCTCGAAGCTCCAATGATATGTGAATAACTGACTAAACTCTTTAGTCATGGGATCCACCATCCATTAACTACCAGGCACTCCACTAAAGACTAACAACTGAACTCTCCTTCCCATAGATATATTATATGTCCATCTTAACCAATCAGCAGTGCGACAACCCTTCACAGATCACTCGTATGTACAGCTCGGCCAATAACCGTTATGCTTCTGTAGTTACATCTAACTCCTTAAGTACCACTGATCCCTCTAATGAACATAACTCATAGTCCTACTATGATTGAGTCTTCTCTTCCAAATAGAAGTTGTGGCCACTATGTTCAAGCCCTGGAATAAGCCTTTAAGGAAGCAATCTCTCTACTTATCCCTGCTTCGGGAAAGGGGTGAATTTCATCTTGTGGATTGAGTTCCCAGCTCCCAAATTAGACAAGTTCCCAAAAAGGTAGGCATGTTGAGTTGTCTGGCCACTCTCACCCATACTAATCAAAGGACTGCTCTCAAAGGTAGGAGTTCCCAAAAGACTCCGGATTGAGGTCGTGTCACCTATGGTCGTTTAGGTGAGATGTAAGTCTCTAGTATCAATGACGTTATGTATAGAGTCTAGTCATCTCGTGGTCCGGTCTTATACAAACTCTTTGTATAGGACATCACCGCTCACACGTTTCTACATGAATGGTCAGGATCTACCATCTGTAGTAGTTTACAACAATTACAAACCTCTACAAAGTGGGTCGTATCCGTAGTGTCACAAGGATTAGGTATCTCACGTTAATTCTTATACTACAGACCTATTTAGGTTATCACTTAAGGCATGATCCACTTGTATATCACATATATATTCTTAAGTTTACGTAAGATAACCAAGGAGCTTTGTTTATTGGATATGAGTAAATGCCAGAATGAAATAACAATTATTTTATTCATCAAACAATATGTATCATTACAAACAACGAGACTTCAAGAGAATTAGGACATAATCCCAATAGTTTTCAAGATTGGACTTTTTAGATTTATCGCTTTCAATTTACAAATTGGTTTGTTGGGGCTCCTGTTTTGGGCTTTATTATTTGCAATCAAGTTTGTAATTTAAAGTTTTGAGCTCGTGCTGCTCCCGGTGTGTTTCGAAGGAAAATCAAAGCAACTTTATGATGAGGAAGAGAACGCTTAGTGTTTGCTAAGAGATCGCTTAGCATTTGCTAAGAGATCGTGTAACGTTACTGAGAGATCGCTCAACATTTGCTGAGAGATCACATATTGTTTGCTGAGAGATCGTGTAGTGTTTGCTAAGAGATCGCGTAGCAATTACTAAGAGATCGCGTAGCAATCTCTAAGAGACCGTGTAGCTTTTGCTAAGAGATCGTGTAACATTTGCTAAGAGATCTCTCAGCTTTTGCTAAGAGATGGCTACTAAGAGATCACTATTGAGAAATCATTGGTGTGCGGTTCGATTTGAGCGGTTCAAAACCCAATTCACTTGTTTCGAGCCATTATTCACTATTATTTTGTAATAGTTAGATTTTTTAATTAATAAAATTAATATAAGTGTTATATTAATTTAATTAATTGTTAAAGTGTCCAATCTCGGTCCAATATTTTCTTTTTAAATTATGCATTTGATGTATGATTTATATTTATTATTATATTTCATAATGTATGTGATATAGTAAAAATTCTACCATAGGTTATGCATTTAATTTCATGCATCATTTATTTTATTAGTGTTATAATATATATAATAGCATGATTTAATTAATATAGCATGCTTATGCATCATATAACATAAGTGTTATACTATATGTTTGCATGCATTAATAATATTGTCATGCATCATTTATATTATAAATGTTATAATATATAGTTTTGAGTATGTATGGATGAATGTTATTAATTATTTCATTGCATTATTATATAGTTGTTATATATAGTTAGTAATGAAATGGAAATGTATGAAGCATGACATTACTTTAGGTAATTTATAAATGTTATAATTTACTAAATATGTCATTCGATGCAATTGATTAGTTTTAATTTTATTTCTTTTTTTATAATCGTTATAATTAAATGAATTTAGAAATTAAAATCAATAATTCAGAATTGCATGCAAAGCTTAGGTTAAAATAATCTTTTAAAATTGTTTTAAAATATGATTCACATATATTTAAGATCACTTTTCTAATAAGATTAGAAATTTAGTTTAATCTTTTAATCGGTTTAATAGGATTAAATTGATTCTTAATAAAAGTTTAACTTTGTAACAAATATATCTATAAGGGACCTTTTGTCTTAGGCTAGTTCGGTCTAGGCTGGGGTATTTAAGTTGACAGAAACGTAATACGCCTACCTGGTAACTTACTTGGAAAGGTGAATTAGATAGATTTGTTACAAGAATGCAAGTTTGAATAAAGTATGTTAAAGAGTTTAACAGATCTTAATCAAAATTGTTTAACTATCTAAAAACAAGTGTTGTTTTTGGGCAAATTAAACAATCACTTAATTAAAATCAGTAATCAGATTTGATAGAGTTAGGAAACATGCAACGGAGTAAACAGGAATATTAAGTATTCTAATTCATTAATTTTGGCTTTAAATTAAGCATGCTCATAAAATAAAAAGTGGGTTTCAAACATATCTTTGAAGATCTTCTTCTTCAAGCTCGATTCATCTGCAATCTCCTTGATTTTTACTCGTGAACCACCACAAGACCTTCCCTACTATCCTCTTGGTTCCTTGGATTGAGTTCTGGGACTCAAAATAAGCTTGGATTAAGGGAATAAGGAGAGAATGTTTCTGATTTTTGACAATATGAAGAACAGTTCTTTAATCACTATTTCTCAGCAAATTACAACTGATTGCATGCCTAATTTCCACCCAGACTTCAAGTTTATATTGCGTGATCCTCATGTAAACTCATATGCTGCATGAGATCTAGCACCTACTTGCAATGTGAGGTGGATTTGGAAGTGCAAACATGACTAAAAAACTTGCTTCCTTAGTGGGAAAATCCCAAATTTGGGATTTTCCTTATTTCTCATTTTCTTTTTAAAGTTTGAAATTCAATTTCAAAAAAAAAATAAAAACTTGATTTCAATTTTTTTAATTCATAATTAAAACTGAAATTCTTTATTAATTTTACAAAATTAATTTTTTGAATAAAATTAATAATTAATAATTAATAATTAAACAATTTAATTAATTTTAATTAATTTAACATCAAATATTAAATTAATTTAACACCAATTCCACCACCATGAATCCCTATTCATGAATGTAATATTTAGATCATATTTAAATATTAATTGATTCTCCAATTTCGTTTAATTTCAAAATTAAACGTGTAATTATATCACATATAATTATTTATTCCCTTAATTCTAATTTGAATGTTTCAAATCAACTTATCACGCTACTCTAAGGTAATCCGATTGTGAATTAGTAGGGGGACCTCGTGGACATACAGATCATTGGCTCCAACAATCCGAGATTAATTGGCTAAACTCTTTACACCGAATTAACCCCCATTCGTTAAATACTGGGTCACTCCACTAAAGCCTAGAGTTGCATTCCCCTCACTGTAGATATATTGTGTCCACTCGGTATAACCATGATTAGTAAGTTAACCTTTCACAGGTTGTTCGTAATAACGGTTGGGTCAAATGGCTATTTTACTCCCAAGATTACCTCTTGTTTCTTAAGTCCCATTGATCCTCTAATGAACAATATGTTTGTGATCCGATCATCAAACCAAATCCCTCTCGGGCTAGTGAGAGGGTGGGGCCCCTTGTTCAAGACTCGGAATTAGCACTTAAGGAACAACCTCTCTACTATCTCTAAAAGCGGGTAGAAGTGAACTCCATCTCGCATTCTATGTCCCTAGCTATCTACTCAGTCTTACCCCTAAAATAGGAGGCTTATTGAGCCAGCGTTGTTAAGCCAACCCTCACCTATGCAAATCTAAGAATAATCTTGAATAAACAGGAGTTTATAGTTAGGTCAGGATTAAAGTCAAGTTACCAAGGTCATCATTTTGAAATAATCAGTCTTAAATAGTAAACAACGTTATAAAGTAAGAGTGACTTATTTCATGGTCTGATCTTGTGCAATTCATTGCACAGGACACCCATACTTCTCATGTCATCACATGTATGAATTAGGATCACTTCTTTTGTAGCACTTTACAACTCTTTGTAACAACTACAGAATGAGTCGCATCCAATAGTGTTACCAGAATAAGGCACCCAATCTTATTCATATACTATAGATCATTTTAACCATTTACTCGAACCTGATCCATTTTTATGTCTCCACATAAAGTTCAAGTACTCATATAATAGTCATGGATCTTTTAGTTCATTGGATTTATTTCTAAAACGAAATAATCAATTCATATATTCAATAACAACATTATTGAATTACAGAATGAGTTCATTGTTTACAAACCACGAGTTTTAGAATATAAAAACCTAATAGGATTTTCCTAAGTTAATTAACCCTAGGTAAAACACTTAATGAGAGGAAAATAGAATATATGATGCTTCATTTTTTCTTCTTCAATTTTCTCCCTAAAAGTTCACACTGTGATATCTATACTTGGCCTCAAGGCACCTTGAGTGTCTCCCTACGGATGACATTTGTATAAATTAATATCAAGATGAATGGAGAGAGTGTTTATAGTAAGTGGGAGCGGGACGTGTGACAACACATACCTTGGCCTCTCTCATTAGTTTGAAGTAAAGTTTCGTGCATGGCCTCGTGGCACCTTGAATGTCCCCCTATAGAATGACACTTTTGCATGACATTTTATTCAAACTTCAGTGATGGATAGAGTTACTTTAGTTCATGTCCCAATCGATTTTTTCCTACGGTTGACTCATTGGCGTGGAACTCTAGGACCTAAAATGAGGGATTACACTTACAAAAATTGTTAAGCGAGTTTAACAATTTATGAACCAAATAATGGTGACTAATAGTGGCAGTAACAAGGAGTTGTTCTGTCTATTAATTGAGATTGATGACCTTTGTTTTGTCCTTATGGAGGATTGTCCTTCTATTCCAGCTCTACGTATTTGAGAGGAAATAAATTTTTTAATATGATTCAAATATTAATTATATGAATTTGATTCATATAATTAAATTTTATAAATGAGATTTATATTAAATGCCATTGATGAGATAATAAAAATTATAGGTTTTGTATTATATTTGATATAACATATAGTTTAATATATATTATATGATAAGGTAGTTATCATATAAATATATATAAATTTATTTATGAAAATAAGTTATTTTATTTTATTTTATTTTAAAAATCATTTTGGGGGGATTTATAATTTCCTCCCTCTTCTTTTCTCTCTAATATGTGATAGTGGGGCATGAGAGAGTTCATTTTCTTCTTCCTAGTATGATTTCATAAAGGGTATATATCCACATAAACGTTCTGAGAAAAGCTAAATCCCATCACTTCCTCTCATCTCTCTCAAAATCCTCTCTACCAAAATAACAAGAGCCCACAAAAATCCTGGATTATCATCTAGAGAATACTGAGGCAATCTAGAGATGGTGTCCATTGTGGGGATTCGCGTTTGTGATTTTTGGAGAAGAGGATACACGAAGAAGGTCGTTCTTCAAGGGTTAGTTCTCTCACCTAATTCTCTCATTACTTTTTTGTTTGCATATTATAAATTTATGATTATGTGTAACATTTGTGCTATGTAATTTTGATTCCGTGAAAATAAATTTTGGATCGATCTCCACGCTTTCGCTCAAAGACCTTCAAAGGTTCCTTTACTAGACTCACTAAGTGACGGTGACCCTCAAACACTTCTGCTGTGAAGACCTTTGTAAACTAATCAGCATATAACTGATTTCTAACTTCAAATATATATAAAATGCATCTTATATCCTCAACTCCTTAAGGTGATTCTCGATGCCATTATTAAATATTGATGACATAAGTTTCTAGTAGACTCATGCTATGGTCAGACTGTCACACAACCCTCCTAGTACATCGAGGCACTCTCAATTCTTGAGAAAGATGCATCTAACTAGTTCTATCAACTCTTGCCATAGGACCAGCTAAATCAACAACATTTGTTGATTTTCTATAACTTCTATGGAAACTTTAGCACAATACTAGCTTATCACAAGAATGATACAAATACTTTATTTTCTTCTGGGTTGAAGAAGTATTCAGCTTTTGGGTAGCCTACAGATAGGCATATTGTTGGACGAAGTTCCTATTGGGTTTTATGTCCTAAAACTCATGGTTTGTAAATAATAAAACTTATTCTAAAAATTCAATAAATTGTCATTGAATATATATTGCTTATTAGAAATCCAATAAACCTAAAAAGACCCATGACTATTACATGAATACTTGAATTTTATGTGGAGACATAAAAGTGGATCATGTTTGAGTAAATAGTCAAAATGATCTATAGTATATGAATAAGGTTGGGTGCCTTATTCTGGTAACACTATTGGATGCGACCTACCCTGTAGTTGTTACAAAGAGTTGTAAAGTGCTACAAAAGAAGTTATCTTAATTCGTACATGTTATGACATGAGGAGTGGGGGCGTCCTGTGCAAATGGTTTTGTACAAGATCGGACCACGAAATCAGTCACTCTTACTTTATAACATTGTTTACTGTTTAAGAGTGTCTATTTCAAAGCGATGACCTGGGTAACATGACCTTACTCCTGAGCTAACTATGAGCTCCTGTTTATTCGAGATTATCCTTAGATTTGCATAGATGAGGGTTGGCTCAACAGCGCTGGCACAATAAACCTCAATTTCAAGGGTAAGACTAGGTAAATAGCTAAGGACATAGGGTGCAAGAAGGAATTCTTTCCTACTCGCTTTTAGGGATAGTAGAGACGTTGTTCCCTTAAGTGCTGACTTTGGATCTTGAACAAGGGGCCCCACCCTCTCATTGGCCCGAGAGGGACTCGGTTTGTTGATTGGATCACAGATCAATTGTTCATTAGAGAATCAGTGGGACTTAAGGAACAAGTGGTAATCTCAGGGGTAAAACAGACATTTGACCTAACCGTTATTACAAACAACCTGTGACGGGTTAACTTACTAATCATGGTTATATCAAATGGATATAATATATAGATATTTGTAATACATAGTAGAATAAGAGAAAAAATCTAAAAATATATTACATCTTTAAAGTATTTGCAAATATGGATTAGTTGACTAGTCAATCTTTGAATTTTTTTAAAATTTTCAATTTTGTCCTCCTTGTCTTATCTTGTTGTATACCTTTTTTTAGTCTTTTTCTTTTCTTTCTCTTCTTAGATTTTTGCTTCTTCCCTCCCTTTTTTCATTTTTTTTTCATTTTCTTTTCTATCTCAGTTTTTGCTTTTTCGTTTTTCTTTATTTTATTCTTTCCTTTATCCGATTTTGGCGTCTTTCCTTTATTTTTTATTTTCTTTCATTTCCATCTTTTTCCCTTTCTTTTTCTTTCTTTTATGTTTTATTTTCTTTTATTTTCTTCTTTTTTTCCTTTCTTTTTTCCTTTTTTTTTAATTTTCTTTTCTTTCTTTGATTTTTGCTTATTCTTTTTATTTTTATTTTTATTTTCTTTCTTCGGTTCTTTCTTTTTATTTTTATTTTTATTTTCTTTCCTTTATCTGATTTTTGCTTCTTCCCTTATCTTTTTTTATTATTTTATTTTCTTTTCTTTCTTCAATTTTTGCTTCTTTCCTTTCCTTTTCTTTTTTTTAGTTTTTCTTTCATTCGTGGTTTTTGCTTCCTTTTTTTTATTTGATTTTCTTTCCTTTTTGTTTTTGCTTCTTCTCTTTCTCTTATGTTAAAAATTTTTCTTTTCTTTATTTGAATTTTTTCTTCTTCCCTTTTTTTTTCACAAGAATTATGAGGCTAAGTTTCGTACCTAGGACTTAAAAGTACTCAATTCATAAGTGATTTAACACCACAAGTCAATCATCAAGTTTGATTATTATAACAAATAATAAATATAAATAGCAAATGAAAGTCTATCAGTGATAGCCACTAATATTTTCTATCACTGATAGCTTAATCTTTGATTATATTTTCATAGTTAATAGCCACTTATAGAAATCTATCATTGATAGCCAACTTAGTGAATTTAATTAATAAAGTTGAATCTCAAACTAAAATGCAAGTGGAATGCCTAGAAGTTATCACTAATAGCATGTATCAGTGATAGAAGCTATCATCGAAAAGAAAAGAGACTTATAAATATTTGGGAAGGACAAGAAAGGGACAAATAGGTGTTTAGTGGCTATGATTGATAGAAGCTACTACTGATAGCATAGTACCAATAATAGAAGCTAATACTAATAGCATGTTATCAATCAGGATTGGCAACGGGGCCGAGGCGGGGTGGGGGGACATCGCCCGTCCCCGGCCCTATGGGGGAAATTCTCCCCCATCCCTGCCCCCATTCCTGCCATTTGAAAGTGGGGATGGGGGCGAGAGATCCCCATTGGGGAAACGGGGTCCCCACGGGGCCCCATTTTTTGTTTTCCTGTTAGGATTCCCCTACTAATTCCCCACGGAGATTCTCCATTTTTTTAATTAAAATTTTATTTAAAATTTGATTAAAATTTGGGCTTGACTTTGGGCTTAGATTTAGAATTTAGATATTTAATATTGGGCTTCACAACACTATAAGTCTAGACATTATAAATATACATATAAATAAGTTATTTTGTATATTATAAATATATATTTATAAAATATTAAAAATATAAATATATCAAATCGGGGTCGGGGTCGGGGTCGGGGTGGGGATACTGCCCCCATCCCCACCCCATCTCCGGACGGGGCCCCGAAAAATTTCTTCGGTTTGACCCCATCCCCAGTCAAATCGGGGATTCCCCGCGCCGATCGAGGCGGGGCCCCACAGAGACCCGATCCCACAGGGAATTTTGCAACCCTATTATCAATGATAGAGGCTATCCGATAGCACACTATCAACGATAGAAGCTACCACTGATAGCACGTTATCGGTGATAGAGAACTATCACTAATAGCATGATATTATTGAGATCATTGATAGCATCTTATCAGTGATGTTATCAGTGGAAGAAGCTATCACTGATAACCACAATATGAATGATGTTAGTGATACCGGTGATAAAGCTTAATGTATCTATATATCAAGTTTCTTTCAAAAGTGATAACCAGTTATAGAAGTCTATCATTGATAGCATTAAGTGTTAATATTTGGTTGATTCTAATTAATGAAAGTCTATCAGTGATAACAACTGATAGCTGCTATCAGTGATAACCATGATAAGAGATTATTAGTGATAACTACTATGGTAATCAAAATTGTTGGTATTCTTTCAAAGTTGATCACTATTTATAAATCTATCATTGATAACTACTGATAGCCTTAAGTAGTAATATTTCAACGTTGATTCCAATTGATGAAAGTGAATCAATGATAGCTACTGATAATTGATAGCATATTAAAAGCTAATACTTCAAGATTGTATTAATTTTTCTCAAATTGAAAGCTATCGCTGACAGAAACTATCATCGATAGCAATTGATAGAAGCTATCAACGATAGCAGCTGATATCAGCTATCAGTGGTTATCACTAATAGCTGCTATCAGTGGTAGCTTTTAATTTGAGAAAACCGGGAAGAAGCGAACAAAATGATGGCTAGGTATGGGTTTTTTAGTCTTTTACCATTTTTTGATCTGTATATGCAGTTATTTTATCCTTGTACTACATATTCTATTATTTTGGGCTTGAATTCTATTTATGCAACTAGCCCATAATATATCTACAATTAGGAGAATTCAACTAATGGTCTTTAGTGGAATGACCCATTAGTTAACAGATAGGGGTTAATTCGGTGTAATGAGTTTAGCCAATTAATTTCGGATCGTTGGAGCCCATGATCTGTAGGCCCGCGAGGTCCCCCTACTAACTCGTAAATGGATTAGCTTTAGAGTAGTGTGATAAGTTAATTTGAAACATTCAAATTAGAATTAAAAGAATTAGTAATTATATGAGATATAATTACACGTTTAATATTAAGAATTAAACGGAATAGGAGAATTAATATTTAAATATGATGTAAATATATGAAGGTGAATTTGTGTAAAATTAATTTAATATTTGATATTAAATGAATTAGAATTAATTAAATTGTTTAAATAATTATTTATTATTTTTATTAGAAAAATTAATTTATGAAATTAATTTTGCAAAATGAATAATATTTTCAATTTTAGAAATCAAATTGAATTGTGAAATCATTTTGGTAAAAATTGAAAAGTTTGAAACACAAAATGGAATGTTAGTTTTTTCCAATAACACCTTCAACTTGCTCACACAAAACCCACCTAAGTTTGACTTCAATAACTCCAAGCATGAGTTGCATCTCATGCAACCATCTTCTCTGCATGAAAGTCTTGCAATATATTGAGAAGATTGGAGTGGAATTGAGGCATGCATCTATAGAATTTTTGCTGAAAATTCGAGTTGAAGAAGTTGTTATTCAAGTGGGTTGTAGGAGTGAGTTCTTCTCCAAGTTCCCTTCATTCAAGCTTATTTTGAGTCCCACAACTCAATCTAAAGTTCCAAGAGAATAGTGGGGAAGATCTTTAGGTGGATTACAACAAGATTTGGAGAAGTTTGTAGATGAGAATCAAGATTTCAAGAAGTTCTACAAAGGTATGGCTTGAAACCCCCTTGTTATGGTATGAGCATGCTTTAATTACTGCCAAAGTTAATGAATTAGAGTGCTTATTGATCCTTGTTGCTTCTGCTGCTTGCTGATATACTCCAACAGTTCCAATTCCTTAGGTTTTGCGCCAACACATGTGTCAGTCATACTTATATTCTAAAATAACTTAAAACAACTTTTACGTGTCATAAACAACTTTTAAGACCTCTCCATAACTCATATGGAGTTTCAAAAATCCTCTTAATGGAAACTACATTCAAAACGTATATAGTGGTCTCCACTGAGTATCCCCAAAACTAATTAGGCAACTAAGCATAACTCATATATCATTTAAACCATGTCTAACAGGGTTCTTTTTCTTCTTCCCGATACACCGTTCTGCTGAGGCACTAGGTGCAGAGAGTTGTGACTGGATTCCATGTTCTATCAAATAGTCTTGGAATCTAAGGTCAATGTACTCTCCATCTCGATCTGATCGAAGTGTCTTAAATGTTTTACCTAACAAGTTCTCGACTTCTATCTTATATACCTTGAACACTTCAAATGCTTCAAATTTATGATGAATTTAGGTAAATCATACCTTGAATAATCATCTGATGAAACATTCATACCCTCCTCATGCTTTGACATTCATCAAACCACAGAGGCTTGAATGTACAAGCTTTAAGGGTTCTTTGGCTCCAAGACCTTTTCTCATAAAAGATCTTTTAATTATTTTACCCTCAAGACAAAACTCACATAGAGGTTTGAATGTACAAGGTTTAGAAATTGTGTCATATGCTTTTATGGTTGTTTCATTGGATCAAATAGATCTTTGCAATATAACAAATCCTTCATCATTGGTCTCCATATGGAATAATTGGTTTATGTCAATTTTATCATCAAACTACCTCCACCATTACTAATACACTCTATATAACAATGATTGAATTAAAACCCGCTCTGATCCAACTGATGGACCCAAACAGTATAACAACAACCCACTAGGATTTTCTCCAAAACAATCAACCGCATAATTATTCTCCAAAACGCCACAAATAAATCACAAAACAATCACCAAGTAATCAACCAACAATGGACAACAATAAACCACAAAATTCTAGAAAACTAAAAGTAAAGAGCATACACGAATTATACGTGGAAAACCCCTTCCATGTGAAAAGTAAAAACCACCGGACTTGTGAGGAGTCCACCCTTGTCAACTTCTCTTATTATGATAAAATTAAGGGAAAAAAAATCCAAATCAGTCATATAAAGATTCACTACCCATCAATGTTATCATATATAAAATATCAACACTTGAGAGATAAAAAAGAATGAAAACCACCCAGTTTTACAGGTTCTGTTCAGCAGCGATTACAAACAAACAAGAGCTTCAAACAACGATACAACCGTTCAAAACGAGACCCAATGTGTCCCAAATAGGCTGACCAAATTTCAACACGATCCAACGGATCAAATTTTGACAATCGACAACTTTGTAGAAGCTATTGCTAAAAAATCGAACTACTGTCTTTCTATTCAACTTTTTGCTTCTTTTTCACTCTCTTTTCCCTTAGTGTTGCGACTGATGTCCTAATTCTTTTGGTAGTCTCGTAGTTTGTAAACACTTTGTAAACATATTGTTATTAATAAAATAAGTGTTATTTTATAAGCATTTATTCAATCCAATAAACTAAGATCCGTGGTTATTTCACGTAATTTAAGCATGTATGTGGAGATATACAAATGGATCCTGCTTTAAGTAATAACCTAAATGGTCTGTAGTATAAGGATAAAGGAGGGATACCTTATCCTGGTGACACTATAGATACAACCCGCTTTGTAGATGTTACAAGTGTTGTAAAGTGCTACAAATGGTCTGATCCTGAACATTCATGTGGAGACATGCGACTGGGGGTATCCTATACAATGATTTTGTATAAGACCAGACCATGAAATGATTAGTCTCTTTATATAACACCATTCATAATTGAGACTTGCATTTAACTAGGATGACCATAGGTGATATGACCTTAATCCTGAGTGAGTTGGGAACTCCTGCTCATGAAGGCGGTCCTCTGATTTGTATGGGTGAGAGTAGCCAAATTTCCAACTCAACAAGCCTACCATTTCGGAGATTCGTCTAATTCGAAAGCTAGGAACTCAACTACACAAGACGAAATTTACTCCTTCCCTGGAGCAGGGGTTAGTAGATAAGAGTTGATTTCAGTGATGCATTATTTAATGCGGTGAAAAAATTAAAGGAAATTGCGGTGATGGGAAATGCGTTGTGCAACAAGTTTTCTCAGTAGAACCCAAGTATAAATCTTGCTGAGTTTCCTGGGATTCTAGGGTCGAACTCAGGGATTAAGGAAAACAATATGTGGTAATATGTTTTAAGATGACTTTGCGGTAACCAATAAATCAAAGAGTTGTTGGGTTGTTATTTGCGGTGTAAAATGTATGCGGTGGAGTTAAGAAAAAAGTTGATAATACGGAAGATGTAATGAATATGCAAGGGAACGAATTGAGAAGGGGTTCAACTAATACTTCCTATGATTGTGTTCATGTTATGCGATCATGCAACATACATACAATAGCAAATCATCTCTCAACGCAAATGCTACGGCTTCTAGTTCTAGAATGCATGTGATATATGCGATAAAGTCTATAAGACCTACACATAAGCCTCTATTATTGTTTATGCGATGACGAATGACATACACACATACAAGGCGACCGCATAATACCATAACCTATCTCTAGGGTGCATGCGATGCATGTTGGCAAACAAAGCTTATCTCTAAGTCCCTATCTCTTACTTATGCAGATCTAATCTTGCTCTCTCGAGTCTAGATTCTAACCTAGCTCTCTCAAGTCTTAGGTTTTTTCTTTAGACTCTCTCTCGAGTAGCTCTAAAGGGGTGTTGGGCACAACATAAGACGAGATGATGGCATGCAATGAAGATCCTAAGTCATGTTAGTTAAGTTATTCTCAACCCATTCGATAGATTTAGCTATTCATGCATGCTTTTAAGAGAGTGAATAGATGTAGATAAGCAAGTTCCATTTTATAGATATGTAATTGAAATACAGAATAACAATGCGGAATAAGAATAAAGATCCTGGTAGCAATCTCTTGCTTCCCAAGGCTTTTACACTGTTCTTCTCTACTCTGCTCAAAAGATAATCTCACTCTCGCGAGAATCAACCCTCTCTATGTTTTTCTATGCCTTCTGGATTCTCTCTCGAGCTGACCAGAGCAATCTTCCGGCGTCTCTTCCCTTCTCTCACTCCATCTTCTAAGTAAAAGAAAAACTATGAACAAGGCTACTTTTATCTAAGGGAAAATTATCTAACTGTCGAACTTCTTCACTGAAGGTGGCCTCAGGTATTTATAGAGCTTCGGGGTGAAAGGCTTCTTCTCCCTTATGATTGCACTGATGGGATGACATTAATTCTCTGTCTGATGCGCCGAATATTTGTCACCGAAAAGTTAAGTGTACTTGCTCCAGTAGATCGTTAACGGCTTGTCAACTTAATTCGGAATCGACCATTATCAGCTTTCTATCCTATCGTGATTTATTATGCTTTTCACCTAGATGCGCCCAAAAAGTTGTGTCGGCTCTATGCGGCAACCTTCTTGAGCAGATATTTCCGAGCGCAAATGACCACATAGCCTTGTTGTAACGCAATCTTTTGATGCGCTCAGCCGTTAATTTCTTTGGATCACATTTTTCGCCTTGCTTCAATGCTTATTCTACACAAAAATACATAAGTTAGCTGTTTTAATGCGATGGACGCATGCAACCGCAATATTGTGAACTTAACGCTTTTGGACATAATCTTGTATATTTTTATCAACAAAAACTTGCATTGTTTAATAACTTAGCACTGTAATAACGTGCATTTCTGTCCGTTATCACACCCCCAAATTTAAACAATGCTTGTCCTCAAGCATAAGCTAAAGATTTCCTTTAGAAAGTCGACCGCCTTCCTTTTCCTAGATTTCTCAAGGATGCCTCATTCAAATCCTATACGCCAAAATTTCCTTAATTCTTATTCAGGTCTCTTCTTAAAATATTTCTAAAATTTAGCGATCATAAGTTTAACTTTCAAAAAGACTTTACTAGATTCCAGGACATCGCATGATTTTTTTCAAAAAAACTTTTTCACTAGGGTGTTAAATGATTTTTTTTATCCTTGCATATTTTAGACATTATTATTATTATTATTCCTCTCTGACCTTGATCTGATCCAAGTGCCTCACCTTCGTTTTGGCTTGCCCCCACGTGTGTCATGTGGACATCCAACTACGAGCAAGACGCTCTTTCTCAAACTAAACTCATACCCATTTGGCAGTGGAGTTGTGGTCATTTTTTATGCATTGATCACGATTCCTACCTTTATTTTGGCTTGCCTCCATGTGTGTCATGTAGACATCCAACTACGAGTAGGATCCAATCGCAACGTTATGATTTTTTTTTATAAGGCTTAAAATAGCAATGTCGAAAATAAATATCGCACCCCTAAATTTAAAATGCGGCAATGACCTCATTGCCAAAAGATTGAAAGAAGTCATGTGATGTTCTTAGGAAGTTTCATAAAGGGTCATTTTGAAAGCTAACAAACTACTAACTTCTAGAAATATGTCATGAGGTAACTGTCCTAAAATTAAGTTGACTCTAGTGTATATGAAAAAATAGAAGCATGCGTTTCATCATTGAAATCATAATTGGCAAAGAGAAATCATGCGGTGACTTACTGAATTGATCAATTTAAATGATTGCGGTAACCAAAGAGGATGCGGTAATAAAATTTTGAAAATTAAAAATACGATGCGATAGTGCAAAATTTGGAATAAAGTCAAGGAAAGATATAAGCCCCAAATTTGCGCTGTTGCCCGCATTACTTGTTGACGCATCCTGCTTTGCGGCGATCTACTTTCTTTGGATTGCAGTGACGGAATAAAGTAGTTGCGTCTTCGTGTAATGCCTCCGCAATCGTTTACCTCGATCGTTGTAAGAAAAACATTGAGAGGGTCAAATAATAAAAAAATAGAGTTAGCAAAATCGTTTACCACGATCGCATTATTATTATTATTATTATTATTATTATTTACATATAAAGATGTAAAATGAAGACAGTTAAACGATAACCATTAAAAGATAAGTGATGAAGTTCATGAAGCATTGGTATAAAAATGATATTTCAAAAGGAATGCGTCCCTGATGAGTTTGAGTTGCATTAGTAACGCAGGGACTGCTTATTTTAGGTTGGACTTTTTATGTCCACAACGACTTTTTCTTCTTTTCTCGGTCCTCTGGGATTTTTACAGCCTTAATCCAGAGCTTTTCCTTATTGACATTCATTAAATTTCCCTCTTGCGTACATCAATTTGATCGCGACCAGTCGAGAGGAATGGTTGTCTCAATATGATGGGCGCATCTTCATCCGCTTTATAATCCAAAATGATGAAGTCTACCGGCAAGATGAATTTCTCAATTGAGATTGCGGCATCTTTCAACTCTCCCTCAGGATGTATTTAGGATCTGTCTGCAAGTAGGAGAGTCTCCGTCGTGAGCATGAGTTTGCCCATATTCAATCGTTTGAAGATTGATAGCGGCATTACATTTATACTCGCCCCAAGATCGCATAGCACTTGGCCACTGTAGACCCCTCTAATAGAGCACGATATCGTGAAGATTCCTGGGTCGCACATTTTTTGTGGGATCGTTGTATTTTGCGTTACTGTCTCCGTGGCGATCTTATCTTCATCACTTTGTTTCTTTTTCAATCTTTGTGGGAATGATGGTAGCTGGACTTCTTCTATCTCATGTTCTATCTTATAGGTGGACGCAACTTCTGGTTTCATCTTCTCGGGCTCTTCTGAATCATATGTCAACAGGTCCTCTATTGTTACCACATTCAAGTTGGTCGTGATGGGTTCCTCCCCTACTTCCGCTGTTATTTTTTCACTTAGCAAGGAGACTGCTAAGCATTGTTCCTTTCCTGTACCCCCAATGTAGCGAGGAAGCTCAGTTGAGCTTGGCAACGCTCTTTATGGTCTGTTTTTGAGTTCGCCCACAATTTGTCCTAGCTGAATTTCGAGATTTCGAATGGACGATGCTTGATTCTGAAGCACTAATTCGTTATTCTCAATGTACTGCTTCAACAAGCTCTCTAAGGATGAAGATTGTGGTGCCTGCGAACTACTGGCTTAGTTATGCATTGGACCGTTGGTTCGCGGGAAAAATCCGGGTGGCCCTTTTTTTTGCGCCACTGGTTGAAAGCTTTGTTGTTGATTTTTTCACGCAAAATGGTGGTTTCTCCACCCAAGGTTGTACGTATCGGAATAAGAATTATTCTTAATGAAGCATACTGACTGTGGATTTCCTGGGCATTCTTCCATCGGATGTGCGTCTCCGCAGATGACACAACTTACGGTCGTTTGAGCAATTGCATTGACCTGCCCTTTTTTTGCTCCCGTGCTATTAATTGCGGTGCCTTATATTAAACTCATCATCACAGTCATTTGGTTCTGAAGGGATGCGATGGCCTCATTGTTCACGTAACGATCTTTAATTCTTAATCTTTGATCGCTTTCTCTTCAGTCCTTGTGATTTTTTGAAATGTGATCAAGGATATTCTTGGCCTCCTCATACGTTTTATCCAACAGACCTCCAGCTGCTGCTGCATTGGCAGCGGTCTGCAATGCAGGGGTTAATCCTTGGTAGAAAATCTCCATTTGTAAGCAGTCTGGTAAGCCGTTATGTGGGCAGTCTCTTACCAGCCTCTTAAACCTCGCCCAAGCATCGTTGAGTGATTCGTCCATATCCTGTTCAAAATTGGTTATTAATTTCCTTCTCCTGGCATTCTTAGTTGGTGGGAAATATTTCTTCATAAACTTCTCTATTACTCATTCCCAAGAAGTAATCTCCCCCGGTTCGAGAGAATACGCCCATTTTCATGCCTGGTCACACAACGAAAATGGGAACAAAGTTAGTCGAACTTCCTCGGTATAGATATTCGGGAACACAAAAGTGTTGCAGATTTCTATGAAGCTCTGGATGTGGGCGTGCGAGTCTTCACCACGCCTTTCTCAAAATTGTCCAGCAGTCGAGATCATCTGTAGCATCACCGGTTTCATTTCGAATCTCGATTCATCAAGTGCGGGCCTCATGATTCCTGGGGAGAAATCATAGAGGTTGGGCGATGCATAGTCCCGAATGGGCCTATTACGATCGTTTGCCAATAGGATGGGATTCGCCATGACGTTATTTGCAGTTAATGCTCCATTTCAAGGTTGTTCCGCCATTCTTGGAGTTCTGTCTTGTTGTTGGCGGCTGTCTCTCAAACTTCGTCGAAACGTTCTTTCAACCTCTAGGTCGTAATTCACCAGAGATTGAAATCTGCAAAGAAATCATAAAAATTACCGTTAGCACACTGAATTGCTAAAGTCCCTGGCAACGGTGCCAAAAACTTGGTGCATTATTTTATGCGGTGATATAATTAAAGGAAATTGCGTTGATGGAAAATGTGTTGTGCAACAATTTTTCTCAGTAGAACCCAAATATAAATCTTGCTGAGTTTCCTGGTAAGTCCAGGGTCGAACTCAGGGACTAAGGAAAACAATATGTGGTAATAATTTTTAAAATGACTTTGCGGTAACCAATAAATCAAAGAGTTGTTGGGTTTTTGTTTGCGATGTAAGATGTATGCTGCGGAGTTAAGAAAAAAGTTGATAATCGAAGATGCAATGAATATGCAGGGGAACGGGTTGCCAAAGGGTTCAGCTAACACTTCCTAGGATTGCGTTCATGTTATACGATCATGCAACATATATACAATAGAAAATCATCTCTCAGCGCAAATGTTACGGCTTCTAGTTCTAGAACGCATGCAATATATGTGATAAAGTCTATAGGACCAACACATAAGCCTCTATTCTTGTTTATGCGATGACGAATGACATACACACATACAAGGCAACCGCATAATACCATAACCTATCTCTAGGGTGCATGCGATGCATGTTGGCAAACAAAGCTTATCTCTAAGTCCTTATCTCTTGTTTATGCAGATCTAATATTGCTCTCTCAAGTCTAGATTCTAACCTAGCTCTCTCAAGTCTTAGGTTCTTTCTTTAGACTCTCTCTCTCGAGTAGCTCTAAAGGGGTGTTGGGTGCAACATAAGACAAGATGATGGCATGCAATGAAGATCCTAGGTCATGTTAGCTAAGTTCTTCTCAACCCATTCGATAGATTTAACTACTCATGTGTGCTTTTAAGAGAGTGAACAGATGTAGATAAGCAAGTTCCATTTCATAGATATGTAATTGAAATATAGAATAACAATGCGGAATAAGAATAAAGAGCCCGGTAGCAATCTCTTGCTTCCCAAGGCTTTTACACTGTTCTTCTCTACTCTGCTCAAAAGATAATCTCACTCTCACGAGAATCGTCCCTCTCTCTGTTTTTCCATGCCTTCTGAGTTCTCTCTTGAGCTGACCAGAGCGATCTTTCAGCGTCTCTTCTCTTCTCTCACTCTGCCTTCTAAGTAAAAGAAAAACTATGAACAAGGCTACTTCTATCTAAGGGAAAATTATCTAACTGTCGAACTTCTTCACTGAAGGTGACCTCAGGTATTTATAGAGCTTCGGGGCGAAAGGCTTCTTCTCTCTTATGATTGCACTGATGGGATGGCATTAATTCTCTATCCGATGCGCCGAATATTTGTCACCGAAAAGTTGAGTGTACTTGTTACGTAGATCGTTAACGACTTGTCAACTTAATTCGGAATCGACCGTCATCAACTTTCTGTCCCATCGTGATTTATTATGCTTTTCACCCAGATCCGCCCACCAAGTTGCGTCGGCTCTATGTGGCAACCTTCTTGAGCAGATATTTGCGAGTGCAAATGACTGCATAGCCTTATAGTAACGCAATCTTTTGATGCGCTCGACCATTAATTTCTTTGGATCGCATTTTTCGCCTTGCGTCAACGCATATTCTTCATAAAAATACATAAGTTGACTGTTTTAATGCTATGGACGCATGCGACTGCAATATTGTGAACTTAACGCTTTTGGACGCAATCTTGTATATTTTTATCAATTCAAACCTGCATTGTTTAATAACTTAGCACTGTAATAACGTGCATTTCTGCCCGTTATCACTGGGTCTTGAACATAGTGGCCACACTTTCTCTTGGGAAGAAAGGACTCAGTCATAGTAGGACTATGACTTATTGTTCATTAGAGGAATCAGTGGTACTTAAGGAGTTAGATGTAACTATAGGAGAAAAACGGTAAATTGGCCTAGTTGTACTTACGAGCAATTTGTGAAGGGTCATCGCACTGTTGATTGGTTATATCCAATGGACACAGAAATATATCTGTAATGCAAAGGGTGCAACTGTCGGTCTTTAGTGAAGTGACCCACAGTTAACGGATGGTGGATCTTATGATTAAAGAGTTTAGTCAGTTATTCACGTACCGTTGGAGCTTCATGCTACAGGTCTATAAGGTCTCCTTGGTAGCTCAATGGCTTCAAGTTGAGAATCAGATTTTGGGTTAATTTGAAGTGTTCAAATTAACAAGAGAAAATTTAATTATATGTGATATAATTAAATTAATTCAATTTATGTGATATAATTGATATGATGTATTAGATACATTAATTGGAGGAATTAATATAAATGTGATTTATATTAAATACTATAATATAGAAGAAAAAAAAAAACTATGGTTTATATGTTTCATATGATAAAATTTAAAACTATAGATTATAAATATAATATGATAAGTTGGTTATCATATTTATTTATAATATATTAAATATATGATAATTATTTAATCTTTTTCTTTAATAATCAACTTGAGTGGGAGGTTATACACGGTTATGGTAACTGTGAGATAAAAAGAAAATGGTTTTCCAAAATTAGATGATGATTCATTTTGTGTTTTTTGACAAAAGAATTAACTATCGAGTAAAAGAGTTTTACTAAACGATAGTGTCGCACAGCCTAAACGATCAAGGATCGAGTTTAGTATACGATAGTTACTCGGTACTACACGATTGAGTAGTAAGTCTATACAATAGGCTTCTTCTTACTAAACCATCAAATATCTAGTCTATACGATAGACTTCATCCATCTCCCATTTACTCGATCATCTACCTCTTTTATTCCTCTATCCAATGTCACACAGAGCCCACAACTCCTAGATTCTCACACTGAGAATACCAAGGTAATTCTTATGGTGGTGTTCTAGTTCCGTTCGAGGGTTGAGGATCGAGTTGAACTCGATTGTCATCGAGGTTCATCTAGTTGTTCATGGAAATCGAGTTCTGATCCTTGCGTTCGAGTTCGTGCGACTGGACGATTTGCTAAACGATCGAGGGATACTTGAAGAAAGGTTCTTCAAAGGTTTGCATACTCTATCTCTTGTCTGTTTATTTAAAGAAGCAAGTTGTAATTTATAGTATATGCATAATCGTTTTCGTTTATCCTGTAATTATTTGAGTTCATTAACAATGAAATTTGGAACGATCTGCTTCCACTCGATGGATCTCTATATTTAGATTTCCTTCACTTAGGTCATCCTCATATCACATAAAATAAAACTTAGGGCTTTCAAGATGGGTCAACCCTAAAAAATTAGCCCTAATTGTGCTCATAAAATACAAGTTTAAAATAAAATCTTGTTTGTGCAACAAATGGGCTAGACAACCACAACAATCCTGTTGCAGAAATTGGCACAAAAGAAAGAGAGACAATCTCTTGGAGAGAAAGATACTTTTATTATGAATGTACAATGATGGACACTTAGAGGTTACTCTTTCACTCTCAAGATACCCACTCACTCTTCTTTACTAGCTCTCTAGCTTTAATTTGCTTGGCTCAAATATGAGGCCACATCTCTTATTTATAATCATGAGATCCTTGGAGACCAAATAAAAAGGATCTCCCTAAACTTTTCTTGGATTCTAAATATTCTAGATTTTTCATGGTGTATTCTTATCTCAAGGAATTATACCTAAAGAAACATAGGACAATTTTAGATGCTTACTTTTGTGGTAATTATTTACAATTTACATATTTCAACATAATTCTAGAAAAAAAAAACTAATTTACACTTTTATGTCATTTTGTAGATACTTCAAAAATCTTCTAGATTAATTAGTATTGCTTTATATTTTAACATACCCACCTATTCGACTTAAAAATTGTTATTGTAGTGTGATTGGTTGATATTATCAAAAGACTGCAGTGTGGTTGACTAATTTTATTACAGGCAAAACTTGAGCAATATGTTAAAGACATTGTCATAAACATTGGCAACAGATCCTGTAGAATATTTTTTTTCCATATTTATCTGCGTGATTTGTAGATTTCTATATCTTCCTTCCTTATTTTCTTGCAGAGAATTTTTATTCACTTAAGAAATATATTCTCATAGCTAGCCTTGTTTTCATTGTACTTTTATTCATTTTTAGGGTTAGCTTCCTAAGTAAAAAAATGTGCATTGAGAGTTTTGAGCTTAAGGATTGTCTAAGTCTTAACCCTCATGTATTATTATTGAAAATCTTTGTATTTGTTTTCGAGACCTTTTTGGTTCGGCAACCATTGTAAAACTCAGGAGGAGTTTGATTGGATATTGTATTTAGAGAGAGCCTGAGTAAGTTGAAAATGATGAAATCTCATATTTAAAAGGAGCCTAAATATGATGAATGTGAGAAGATCTCACTCTTAGAGGGAGCCTAAGTATGTCGTATTGAGGGGATCTCATATAAAGCTTCAAGAAGCATTATTGTGGAAGCGAGTGGAGCTCAAACTTAGGGGGAGCCTAAGTGAAAACTGAAGAAGAAGCTAAATGTGAATCACTAAAAAAGAAGTCTATCAGATAAGTAATTTTGTTGTAATTGTTAAACTCTTTATAGTGAAGTTTCGTTCCACTGGGTACACTGCCCCAAGATGTAGGTGTTTGCATCAAACGGGGTGACCAATCTCTATGTCGTTATTTTTCTATTTGCTTTCACGTTGCCAACTTGTCGTATATAATGTTTGTGACATCGTGCTTAACATTATATTTTATGTTGGATCCACCTAATTTTTCAATTGGTATTAGAGTGGGTTTACTACTAGTTTATGGAATATTCAATGGAGTTGATTAGGGAAGGTGGATCAACTACTTGTCCTCCTCTTTTAGATGGAACGAATTACTCGTACTGGAAAGCTCGGATGATTGCTTTTCTCAAATCTATTGATAACAAGTCATAAGGCTATTGTAACTGGATGGTCTCCTCCTAAAGTTGCTAATCAAAATGGAGTTGTCAGTCCAAAACCTAAAAGAGATTGGACAGATGTTGAAAATGAAGCATTGTTAGGAAACTCTTGTGCCCTGAAAGCAATTTTCAATAAAGTGGATAAGAACGTATTCAAATTGATCACCTACTTATGTTTCTGCAAAGGAGGCTTGAGATATACTTTTTGTTGCTCATGAATGAACATCTAAGGTAGAGATGTCAAGGCTACAACTCCTGACTACCAAATTTGAATCTCTGAAGGTGCTTAATTATGAAACTATTGCAAAGTTTAACGTGCATCTTCTAGACATTGCCAATGAATATTTTGCCCTCGGAGAGAAAATTTCAGAGGAAAAGCTTATTCAAAAAGTTTTTCACTCCTTACCTAAAAGATTTTATATGAAGGTCATAGCTATTGAAAAGGTCCAAGATATTGCCTGAAGGGATTGAATCCCAATCTAGAAGCGATTGATCGTTCTATCTTTGAATTGGGATTTCAAAACTAAAAAAATGGTTTTTATAGAGACATAAATTAGCCTAAGAATAGAGATTTTTCAATCTAGAAAAATCAAAGATTAAGAAAAAAAATACCTTTGTAGAACCAAAAGCTTTAAGCAAGTCCTCCAAAGTCACGAACAAAGTTACCATGAAATCCTAATAAATCTTCCAGCAATAAGAATACCACAAATTGGAGTCCTTGTTATTCTCATAACACAAGGAATTGAAGTGTGGGCTTGTTAGGACGTTGATCTTTAAAAGACTTTATTATCATAATGAGTTGGTACAATCTCCCGAAATAGCAACTAAACGATGAACGAATTCTTTATTAAACAATACGAGTCAAACAAAGACTAGACGATCACTTATCAAACTCTAAACAATCATTTACAAAGCTCTATACGATCGCATACAGTCTCTGCACGGACGCTGAGTAATACTAGATGATCGCTTACAAGATACTACACGATCGCTTACAAGATATTACATGATCGCTTACCAAATACTATACGATCGCCTACCAAATGCTACACGATCGTTGGGCTCTGCTACTTGATCGCTTAGTAGAAGAGGTAGACGATGAGCGACACACTACGACGAATTCTAAACGTTAGAGACTTCCGAACTCCCACTCTCGAGAGCTCTCCTTCGTCACTCCAAATATTCAGACTTCACTGCCCTCTCTTCTGGAATCTTTCTTCTTTTAAACCTCAACTTCTTCCAACAGAACTGAAAGTAGTTTAGCTGTGGTCCCTCAACCTCCTTAACCGACTCAACCGCTGACTTTCCTTTATCTCTTTTATTCTTTCTTTTTCGATATTGCAGCATAATTGGAGGCCTATCGAGGCTTCAAATATATTTTTGGAGAAGGCATTTTCTTCTTTGGAATTTTAGAGCAAGATTGTGAGAGTGTGAGAGAGAACCAAATCTTCTTTTTTGTCTTACGTATTGTGTTTTACATAGATGAGGAATAAGAGGGGGAGGAGGAGGGAGTTACGTCCCCTTCTCCCCATATTCCTACTAAAATAACTGTCCATCCTTATATATTAATATTATCTTAGTATAAAAAATATTATTAAATAATATTGATATAATTTTTATAATATGGTTAACTAATCATTAATAACCATCTTATATGCATTTGTAATCATGTCATAAGCAACCTCCTTTTAACTTATATTTTAATATGAATCAAATTCATATAAAATATTAATCTTGTTGGGATTGGTGTTCTAATTCTCCTGGAGTCTCGTTGTTTTGTAAAGATACACATTGTTTAATGAATAAAATAAGTGTTATTTAATTCTAGCATTTACTCATATCCAATAAACAATGTCCCTTGGTTATCTTATGTGAACTTAAGCATGTATATGTGATATACAAGTAGATAATGCCTTAAGTGATAACCTAAAAAGGTCTATAGTATAAGGATTAAGGTGGGATACCTGATCCTGATGACACTACGGATACGGTCCGCTTTGTAGAGGTTTGCAAGTGTTGTAAACTACTACAGATGGTAGATCCTAACCATTCATGTGGAGATGTGCGAGCGGGGATGTCCTATCCAAGGAGTTTGAATAAGACCTGGACCATGAGATGAGTAGACTCTGTATATAACGTCGTTGATACTAGAGACTTGCATCTCACCTAAACGACCATAGGTGACACGACCTCAATCATGAGTGTTTTGGAAACTCCTACCTTTGAGGGTGGTTCTTTGATTAGTATGGGTGAGAGTGGCCAGATTGCCAACTCAACATGCCTACCTTTTTAGGAACTTGTCTGATCTGGGAGTTGGGAACTCAATCCACAAGATGAAATTCAGTCCTTCCCCAAAGTAGGGGTAAGTAGATAGATTGCTCCCTTAAGGTTTGATTCTAGGGCTTGAATATAGTGGCCACAGCTTCTCTTTGGAAGAGAGGACTGAGTCATAGTAGGACTATGACTTATGTTCATTGGAGGGATCAGTGGTACTTAAGGAGATAGATGTAACTACAGGGGTTATTGGCCCCGCTGTACTTACGAGCGATCTGTGAAGGGTTGTCGCACTACTGATTAGTTAAGATGGACACATAATATATCTGTGGTAAAGAGAGTTCAGCTATCAGTCTTTAGTGGAGTGCCTGAAAGTTAACGGATGGTGGATCCCGTGACTAAAAATTTTAGTCAGTTATTCACATACCGTTGGAGCTTCGAGCTACAGGTCCATGAAGTCCTCTTGGTAGCTCAATGGATTTAGTTGAGGATTAGTTCTTGATGTTGATTTGAAATGTTCAAATTGACAAGAGGTATTTTGATTATATATGATATAATCAGGATGATGTATGAGATACATCTAGTGGAGGATGGATGTAAATGAGATTTACATTAAGTACCATGGAATAGAAAAAGAACTACGATTTATATGTTTCGTGAGATGAAATATTAAAACTATAGGCTATAAATATAGTATGATAAGTTGGTTATCATTTATTTTTATAATAATATTAATTATTGGATAATTAATTCTTTTTCTTTTAATAACCAATTGAGTGGGTGGTTATTAGATTCATGGTAACCGTGAGTTTAAAAGGAAAATGATTTTCCTAATTTTAGTAAGATTTAAAAACTGTTGAAAATTTTTTCATAAAAATTTTGAGATTTCTCTCTCGACGAAAAAGGAACTCACGGTAGTTGTGTAAATATAGATTTACTAAACGACAGCTTGGGCGAGCTAAACGATCGTGCAGTAACGAGTTAAACAATCGTGCAACATTTACTTAACGAACGCATAGTTTTTCCAGATGATCGCTTGCCCAAAGTAAATGATCGTGTAGTGTCTGTAGGTGACATACTGAGCTAAACGATGAGCTAAACAATCGCATAACTTTTACTAGAAAATCGCGTAGCTTTAGCTAAACGATTGGGCATCGATCTATACGATAGGTCTCCGCCATCTCCCACTTGCCCAGTCGTGTACACGATCGGTGTTTCCTTCTTCATCTGCCTCACCTTTGAAAACCCTTTGAAATCTCAATTTCCAGCTACAAATTCCTCCAAATCTTTGTGCAAACCACCACAAGATCTTCCCTACTATTCTCTTGGTGCTCTAGATTGAATTGTGAGACTCTAAGTTGGAATCAAAGGGAACTTGGAGAATGCTCACAGCAACAACCTAATGAAGAACACCTTCTTCTACCTGAATTTTCAGCTAAAATTCTTTCGGTTGCTATGCTCAAAAAACTCAATATATTGCAGACTATCATGCAAAGAGATTTGTTCCATGGGATGCAGCTTATGCTTGGAGTAAATGAAGCTTGAAGATGGTGGGTTCTTTATGAGCTACTTTGAAAATGAAGGTGGAAAAATCCAATTTTCCATTGTGTGTTTTCTATTTCCAAAATCCAAATTTTGATTTTAAAATCATATTTGATTTAAAAATCAAAATTTATTAATTTCATAAATTAATTTTCTAATAAAACTAGTGAATATTTATTTAAATAATTTAAATAATTCTAATTAATTTAATATCCAATATTAAATTAATTTTTACACAAATCCATCTTCATATATTTAAATCATATTTAAATACATAATATCCAATTCTGTTTGATTCTAATTTGAACATTTCAAATTAACTTATCACGTTACTCTAGAGCTAATCCATTTCCGAGCTAATAGGAGGACTTCGTAGACCTACAGATCATGGGCTCCAACAATCCGAGATTAATCAGCTAAACTCATTAGAACGATCTAACCCTCATTCGTTAACTAATGGGTCACTTCACTAAAGCCCATAGTTAAGCCAGAACTGTTGAGCCAACCCTCACCTATGCAAATCTAAGGATAATTCCAAATAAACAAGAGTTCATAGTTAGCTCAGGATTAAGGTCAAATTACTAGGTCATCGCTTTAAAATAGTCATTCTTAAACAATAAACAGCGTTATAAAGTAAGAGCGACTGATTTCATGGTCCGATCTTGTACAAACCCTTTTGCACAAGGACACCCCCACTCCTCATGTTCCAACATGAACGAATTAAGATCACTTCGTTTGTAGCACTTTACAACTCTTTGTAAAAACTATAGAGTAGGCCGCATCCAATAGTGTTACCAGAATAAGGTACCCAAACTTATTCATATACTATAGATCATTTTGACCATTTACTAAAACCTGATCCACCTTTATGTCACCACATAAAGTTCAAGTACTCATCTAATAGTCAAGGGACTTTTAGGTTTATTGGATTTCTATCAAGCAAAACATCTATTCAATAACAACTTATTGAACTTTCAAAATAAGTTCTATTGTCTACAAACCACGAGCTTTAGGACATAAAACCCAACAACTTACATATTTTTCATATCGAAATACTTAAAATAAAACCACTCACGATTATTAAAATGAGCTCTTCAAGTTATAAGCTTTCCCAACCTCAATTTGACCTGAAATAAAGTCCTAAGGTTACTAGATACTCATAAGAGGTCAAATCAACCCTAAACAACTCGTAGTGATTCATTGTGACGAATTTAATAGTGATTCATTGTGACGAATTTAACTCATTTTAACACCTAAATATTCACATTTTTCTCTTTAAGTCCATTTTCTCAAATTATCCAAAATTGCCCAAAAATCTCTTGTTAATCCAAAAATATTCATTTTAGGATCAAAATATCATGAAAATCCTAATTGAGATACAAAAATGCCCACCAACACCCGAAATGGCTCAAATCTAGTCAATGGCATCAAAATGAGGCATGGGCATGCATGTTGGCATGCTGGATGTGCAAGGTGGGCATGCAAAGCGGATGGTGGGCGTGTTGGGCATGCAAGATGGGTGACACTGCTACTACCCTGTTCGAGAAAACCCTAACTTCACTTTAATCAATTTTTAACCAAACTTAAAGCAAACATTTGCACATACTTCCTTCATGAAATATGTTAAGGAACCTTTTTAACTAACTAACCTCAAAATTGCAGCTCTTAACTCGCCTCCTATAGCTTAAAGTCTCTCCTGGATTACACCTTGCTCAGATTTTCTAATTTTATGGACAATCTTTACTATCTTCACGATTTCTCCACTTTTGCGACTCAAATCACTTCGGCAACCCCAAGTTAAACTTTCAACTCGATAACTTCAATTTCATTCAAAAATGGAAAATTTTGCACGAGTGGTTTGGGAGAATCATCGTCTTCTTCATACCCTAATTTTCTAACCAAAACTGCTCACTTTTTCCTCCAATCAAAACCATCTAACGAGCTGCTTGCTTGACCTACTGCATGGCTTTTACTATTGAAGAGGCACCGGCTGAATAAAGAGATACCTCTCAAACAATAAATCAACCTAGAGTAGTTTAGACTAGTGGAGAAGGCTCTAGTGGAGTTAAGTAGGAAGGCGGTACATTCTAAAGCTACCCATGGTTCAGTTAAAGGCATGCTGCTAGGGGAATTGGAAAGTGTCAATGTTGTGTTGACAGTAGGCTGGGAAGGGAGTTTGGTAGCACATTTCCAAAAAAGGCCTACTTTGATAGATGACATTCTTCAAGAGAAACTGGGGAATCCTAATCTCCGAAAGTTAACTGAAGAAGTGAGTAAGAGCCTAAGGTCAGACTATGAGCTGAGGTCAGATGGAACTTTACTTAAAGAAGGAAGAGTTTGTGTACCTAATGTTTCGACGTTGAAAAAGGCTATTTTAGAGGAAGCTCATAGTTCAACCTATACTATGAATTCAGGTAGTACTAAAATATATAGAACATTAAGAAAGTCCTACTTGTTGCATGGAATGAAACAAGAGATAGCAGAGTTTGTAGATAGATGCTTGATATGTCAACAGGTGAAGCCTGAACGTCAAAGATCTGCGAAATTACTTAATCCACTTCTAGTGTCGGAGTGGAAGTGGGAGCATGTCACGATGGATTTCTTATTTGGTTTACCCAGAACGTCGAGTGACTACGATGGTATTTAGATAATTGTTGACAGACTGACTAAAACGGCTAAATTTTTACCAATTAGAGTTACTTTTACCCTGGATAGGTTAGCTAAGTTGTACATTAAGAAAATAGTTAGCTAGTATAGAGCTCTTGTGTCTATAGTATCTGACAGGGATCCAAGGTTGTCACACCCCGCTCAAGATTACCCTCTAAACCTGGATGAAGTGGTGACTGCAGTAGTTACCAACCCTTTTGCTGGCACTTACTGCCTATCTAACCTGTTAAATTTACTCTAACCCTGAATACATATATTTCATCAATATACTGAACTAATTAACTCAGAACTTAACATATTTACATTATAGGGTTTCGTGGCACTGTTTTACATGAATATTACAACTTAGTGAGCCCCATCTAGAATACTAGTCCCTATATGACAGACACATGTGTACTAACTAATACAGGTCTTCAATTAAGCTTCCTTCAACCTGACTCTTTGAGTGGCAGAGCAGTAGCAGAGAAGTCGTTTGGGAACTGACAGCTACCTGAAAGGAAAACATTGAAAACATGAACTATAAGCCCAGTGAGTGACTAACATTTTAAGCATAACTTTCATACATAAATTTGATATTAAAACTGAAAGCTTTAATTAAAAACATAAACTTGACAACTATTATTCATGTTATCATTAACATTACATAGCATATTTAATGCTTTGCTAGACTATGCTTTAGTTTATTAGTCTAGAGTGGCCCTTTTTCTCACTCTTTATCATACTTAACTACATTGCTACTTAATTGGGAAGGAACCCTTTTGTTCACTTCCTAAAAACAACATTTGCATCCGTAGTTGAGAGAGAACCTTTACTTAATTCCTCAAAGTCAATCCATAGTTAGTGTGGAGTGATCTCAACACTACCAATAACAACTTTACTTACATTCGTGTGATTCTAGTTTAAGTACCGTCATACCTTAGGTACTACCGCTCAGATACCTTCTCCGTGTCTTTCAGTATCGAGCTGCTCGGATACCTTCTCCGTGTCCTTCAGTATCGAGCTATTCAAATCTAAGATTAAGCTTCAGTACCTTCTCATCTAGTCCTTCAGTACTAAGCTACGCATACTGAACTTGCATATTTTTATCTCTTAGTGACTTAGTTGCCCAAAAGCATTCCATACTAGCACATCCTCTTGTTCATTGAAAGCATAGCATAAACATAACATTAATGTGAGATGCGTTGCTGGGTAACTATTTGAGAATAGTTATCATAAATAGCTTTCAGTAAACATGCATTGCTAGATATTCATAAGCATTAGCAATTTACTTCAAACATTTAAAGCATTTAGAGTCACTCACAGCTCGTCGACGCTCTTAACGATTTATATGCCTCTTCTGGCTCCTCTTGGCCACTTCTATTGAGATTTGCCACTTTCCAGCGAGATTCAGCGCAAAACCAGTGAGATCCACCTCTTTCTTATCTCGCTCTCACTCACTATGGTGAGCTGCTTGCTTATTCTTCTGAAGCAGCTGTCTATTTGCGCACCGATTCCCTGTTTCAATTTCAAAAATTCATAACTCAAAATCCAGAACTCTTTTTAAGAAACTTTATTCTACCAACTTGTTTAGAATTGAGTTAACTTTCTTACTTTAAAATCTCAGCTCCAAATTCCTTGTAATTTGGCTTAGAGCTTTCAATCTTCACTCTGGTTCCTGATTAATCCGAGAATCTGCCCCTTCTACAAATTCTTCACTTTTTGTTCTTCTCCCCGTGAGATCTTTCTCTGTCAAAACAACCTCAAAGTCTAGGTTCTCCCATCTTTCAAATGGCACCGATCTCACTTAATTCACTCAAATCGTTTACAAAAACTGAACTTCTAAAGTTCCTCTTCTTTTTATACTTTCTGCCGCCTCCCATGTTCAATCGTCAAACCACCACCTCATCCAGCACTTAGTGCTCCCGGCCAATTCCAATTAGTGAGTTTCTTCAATTAATTTTTTTTTCCTTCCCTTCCTTTGTAGCCTACGTTAGGTCTTCGCCTCATAGCATAAATTTAGCGTGCATCGAGTTTCAACGCCTTGCGTACATCGCATACTCCATCGTCTAACGCCCAGCGCCTATCATCTAGCGCCCAGCGCCTATCGTCTAGTGCCCAACGTCTATTTCTAGCACCCAATGTTTATCATCTAGCGCTTGTCCTGCAGCTCATCGTCAAGCACTGATGTCGATCGTGCAGTGCCAACACCCCATCGCTTAACGCTATCGTCCAACGTATAGTGCTATCGTTTAGCGAGATCCTTCGTATCGTCTAGTGTCGTACTTTACCGCACGATTGCCTACCGCATCGCTTAGCTCTACACATTTGCTGCATTATCGCCTACCATATCGCGTAGCACCACTCATCTGCTAGGCAATCACCTACCTCATCGTGTAGCGCCACTCATCTGCTAGACGATCGCATACCTCATCGTGTAGCGCCACTTATCTGCTAGACGATCACCTACCTCATCATGTAGCGCCACTCATCTGTTACATGATAGCATACCTCATCGTGTAGCGCCAATCATCTCTAGACGATCGCCTATCTCATCATGTAGCGCCACTTATTTGCTACACGATCGTCCAGTGCACGCATCTCCAACGCCCAGAGCCTATGCTCGCGCACACTTGAGGTTGCCGTATGTTTTTCTACACATATATTTTTTCCAAATTTAGTTAAATTTTTTTAAATTATTATAAAGTTCAATATGTTTGAATATTTTAATTAATCTCTATTTTTTTTATTTAGTCATAGTTTTCAAGAGATCAATGTCAAAATTAGTTTATGATCTATTCGTATATAATAATGTTAACAAAGAATAAATGGTAAAATAATTTTAAAAAAAGAGTGTGTTTTAAGGTTAAATGAGGAGTTGGGATGAACGCACATGAGGCGGGCATGTGGCGTGGCGGAGATGTATATATAGGAATGGCAGTAAAACGTCATGACGATGATAAAAGTTGCCTCTTTTCTTTTACTTTTTAGTCCTCCAAAACCTTTTACATTATGCTCTTAAAGTCCTGGCTACCGCAAAGCCTTATCAACGCATCATGCCTTTCAACTCATGCGTTCATCCTTAGTACCAACGCATAGTTCACCCTTATCTTCAACACTTAGCCTCTACAAGCCTTGGTTGCTACACACACAACCTCATGCGTCCACACTTCTCCATCGATGCATACCTACACTTGGCTTCCATACTTAGTCAATTTTCACTTGTTATATTATCTAAAACTCACCCTTGGCTAAGTATTTCCAACACTTAGAATTTTCTTCCTCCATCTTCCTACTTTCTTTACCTCCTTACATAATTTTACTTAACACGCTTGTTACTCACTTATGTAGGAAAAATGGAGTACGGGGTTTACAAAGGTTTACTTCGAAGTTCTGGCCAAGTTTACAGAAAGTTGTAGGTACTAAGTTAGACTTTAGTACAGCCTTTCATCCATAGACAGATGGCCAATCAAAGCGGATGAGTCAGATGTTAGAAGATATACTGAAAGCGTGTGTATTACAGTCTAAAGGCAGCTGGGATATGCACTTACCATTGATCGAGTTTTCTTATAACAATAGTTATTATTCCAGCATTAGAATGGCTTCATATGAAGCCCTGTATAAAAGACTGTGTAGAACATCAGTATGTTGGAATGAAGTTGGAAAAAGGAAGCTGGTAGAGGCAGAATTAGTGCAACTGACCTCAGAAAGTGTTAAGCGAATTAGAGAGAATTTAAAGGTAGCTCGAGACCGACAGAAGAATTACACTAATAAGCGGAGAAGAGATCTAGAGTTCAAGGTAGAAGATTGAGTATTCCTTGGATTATGTCCTTGGAATGGGACATTATACCCCAACATTAAAATGGTTCAGCACCTTACAGATTAGCTATACCTCCAAAACTATCTCGGATACATGATGTTTTCCACGTATTACTGTTGAGGAAGTATATAACAGATCCTTCCCTTGTGTTGTAGGAACAACCAGTGTAGCTAAAAGAAGATTTGACATATAAAGAAGAGCCAGTGAAAACTCTTGACAAAAAACAGCAGGTGTTGAGGAACAAAACAATACCATTAGTAAAGGTATTGTGGAGGAATCATGAGATTGAAGAAGTTACCTGGGTGACCAAAGAACAAATGAAGAACAGATACCCTCACTTCTTTGGTTAATGGAACTTGAAGCAAATTTTGAGGACAAAATTCTCTAAAGGGGAGGTAAACTTTAAACTCTAGGCCCTGATCTTCCTACTTAAGCATGTTTAAGTTAAATTATTGAAGTATGGTTTGTTAGGATTGGTGTCCTAATTCTCCCGGAGTCTCGTTGTTTGTAATGATACACATTATTTGATGACTAAAATAATTGTTATTTCATTCTGGCATTTACTTATATCCAATAAACAAAGCTCCTTTGTTATCTTATGTAAACTTAAGCATGTATGTGTGATATACAAGTGGATCATGCTTTAAGTGATAATCTAAGTAGGTCTGTAGTATAAGGATTAAGGTTGGATACCTGATCCTTATGACACTACAGATACGGCCTGTTTTATAGAGGTTTGCAAGTGTTGTAAACTACTATAGATGGTAAATCCTGACCATTCATGTGGAGACGTGTGAGCGGGGTGTCCTATACAAAGAGTTTGTATAAGACCGGACCACGAGATCACTAGACTCTATATATAACACCGTTGATACTAGAGACTTACATCTCACCTAAATGACCATAGATGGCATGACCTCAATCCTAAGTGTTTTGGGAACTCCTGCCTTTGAGGGTGGTTCTTTGATTAGTATGGGTGAGAGTGGCCAGATTGCCAACTTAACATGCCTACCTTTTTAAAGGACTTGTCTGATCTAGGAGTTGGGAACTCAATCCACAAAATGGAATTCACTCATTTCCCGAAGCAGGGATAAGTAGAGAGATTGCTCCCATAAGGGCTGATTCCAGGGCTTGAACATAGTGGCCATAGCTTCTCTTTGGAAGAGAGGACTTAGTCATAGTACGACTATGACTTATATTCATTAGAGGGATCAGTGATACTTAAGGAGTTAGATGTAACTACAAGAGCATAACGGTTATTGGCCGAGTTGTACTTACGAGCGATCTGTGAAGGGTTGTCGCACTGCTGATTGGTTAAGATGGATACATAATATATCTGTAGTAAGAAGAGTTCAATTGTCAGTCTTTAGTAGAGTGCCTGACAGTTAATGAATGGTGGATCCCGTGACTAAAGAGTTTAGTCAGTTATTCACATATCGTTGGAACTTCAAGCTACAGGTCCATGAGGTTCCCTTGGTAGCTTAATGGATTCAGTAGAGGATTAGTTCTTGGTGTTGATTTGAAATGTTCAAATTAACAAGAGGTAATTTGATTATATATGATATAATCAGTATGATGTATGAGATACATCTTGTGGAGGATTAATCGAAATGAGATTTACATTAAGTACCATAGAATAGAAAAAGAGTTATGGTTTATATGTTTCATGAGATGAAATATTAAAACTATAGGTTATAAATATAATATGATAAGTTGGTTATCATTTATATTTATAATAATATTAATTATTGGATAATTAATTCTTTTTATCTAATAACCAATTGAGTGAGAGGTTATTGGTGGTTTCATGGTAACCGTGGGATAAAAGAAAATTTGTTTTCCTAATTTTAGTAATGTTAAATTTTATGAATTTGAGATTTTCTCTCTCGAAAAATAATCTCATGGAAGTTATCAAGTAAATAGGATTTACTAAGTGATAACTTGGAGCGAGCTAAACGATCGCGTAGTGTTTTGTAGGCGACAAACATACGGCTAAGCGATGAGTTAAACGATCGCTTAGCTTTTGCTAAACGATTGGGCATCGACCTATACGATAAGTTCAACCTTCTCCCACTTGCTCAATCGTTTACACGATTGTTGTTTCCTCCATCTTCTTCCTCAAACCAAGTCCACACAGTGCCCACCTTCTAGATTCTCACACCGAGAATACCAAGGTAGCCTTCTTGGTGGTGCCATACTAAACTCGATACCATTGAGGTTCTGTGGAGGTTGTTCATGCTGTTGGGGTGTTCGTGACCAAGGCAATCACGGAGTTCAAGTACGTGGTGTTCGTGCTATGTAGCGGTCGCGTTAGACGAGCGTTCGAGGTTGCTGTGTTCGAGCGTTCGTGATCAAGGAGCTTGGCGATGAGTCTACAAAAGTGTGTAGCATTTCTCTTTGATCATTTGTATTATCATACTGTAATTTCTATAATGAATGCATAACCGTATGTTTCTGTTTATGACTTTAATTGTAAAGTTCATATATGATTGTAATTTGGAATTATCATTCCGCTGCTCATGGAAATCCTCGTGTACGATTTCCTTCATGGTTAACCTTATGATATGAATGTCATGTGTAGGAAGAGGCTTAAGAGTGCTAAAGGGAGAAATATTCTAATTATGGAATTCTAGGCTCTCAAGTAGAAAGGAACACAAGGTGACGCCTAGTAGTAAGAAGGAAAAATGTCAAAGTGTGTGAGGCATGCGTTGTTAGCTTGAGAAGATGACAAGGATGATTGAGTTTGCCTATACCCTTCAAGAGGTCATCCCTCACTACATAACTCTCAAACCTTGCAAGAGGACTCAAAAAGAGAGTGATTAGAGAGAAATAGAGAAGACCACGCATTAGAGTGAGGTTCATGCGTTCAAGCTTGACTGCTATGCATTGATCATGATGAACCAAGCATCCAACTTGTACTGAGGAAGACTGTCATGCGTTCAACAGTTGTCTCGAGTTAGTTTGAAGCCTGTTTCATATCTGTTCAATTGATAAGCAAATTTTAGGCCCATAAAGGTATTCTAAAGATAATTTAGCCCTAAACAAGGGATCCTAAAGTTATTTTGACTCAGTACGGGCTCAGGATTCGAGGAAGAACTCAAGAAGCTAAGCAAAAACTTATGAAAAATAGCTATTGCTGGTTAAGAGTGAGTGACAATTTCACGATATAAGCTTATTACATGCTTTATTTAAGAGTTTTTCCGAGCATGCTATTTTTAAAGTTTTAAAATGACTTTTAAATATGCTTTTCTTATAAAATTTCTTAAGCATACTTGAGTTTTAATGCTCAAAAGCATATTTTACAAAGCATTCCTTGAGTTGAGTTATTCCTCAGTAATTCTATATTTATGATGTTTATGTTACTAGAATGTTTGATGTTTTAAGATTGAGTACTTAAATAAATTTAAGGTTTTATGATGTTTCAAAAAGGAAACCCGATACTGAAGGACTAAGAGAAGGTATTTGGGTCCCTTGATACCTAAGGTATGATAGTATCTAGAGCTTAACCATATGCATGTAGGTATTATTCAACGTTCGAGTGTTAAGGTTACTCCACACCAACTAAGGACTTCGACGTTGAGCGATTAAGCAAAAGGGCTCTCCCTTAACTAAGGCTAGAGGATGATGATTTCCAAACAAAGTAGATGTTATTCGATGTTTCTAGGGTTTTATAATATTTTTTTAGAATGTTATACTTGATGTTCAAAATTTGAAACCTTGAAATTCATAAAATTGATACTTGAGTATGATTATGTTTTGGAAACATGTTTTAAATATTACTCATTAGGTGTTAGCTCATTCTTTTCCATGCTTACACTTTTTCCCCAGGTAGCGATCTACACCCTGGAGCCTAGTTGATCTGTTAGTCTGCTACTCAAAGATCCAGAATTGTAGAGGAATCCAGAGTTTAAATAGTTATGTGGATGAGTTTGTAAATTAATATGTGCATATTAGGGATAAGGATAAACTTCAGAAGGGGGCTTTGTAATATTAACTATTTTGGCATGTGCATACAAAATGAATCATGTTTTTAAGATTTCTTCGTAAGTTGTTGAGGAATATCTAGTTAGTTGCATGTTTATAACTATTATCAGTACACCAAGGGTGTGAGTGTCTAAAATAAAGAGGGACAGTGGATGCCATAAGAGGGTTGGCATCTGTTGTCGTCACATCTCCTCCTAGGTTGGAAAGGTAATCTGGAAGGGGGTGTGACATATATTGTACCTTTATTCATTTTTAGGATTAACTACCTAATTAAAAAAGTGTGTATTGAGAGTTTTGAGCTTAGGGTTTGTCTAAGCCTTAACCTCCATATATTGTATTGAAAATCTTTGTATTTGTCGTTGAGACCTTTTTGGTTTGGCAGCCATTGTAGAACTCGAAAGGAGTTTGATTTGATATTGTATTTAGGAGAAGCTTAAGTACGTTGAAGGTGATGAAATCTCATATTTAGGAGGAGCCTAAATATGATGAATGTGATGGGATCTCACTCTTAGGGAGAGCCTAAATATGTTGTATTGAGGGGATCCCATACAAAACTTGGAGAAACATTATTGTAGAGGTGAGGGGAGCTCAAATTTAGTGGAAATCTAAGTTGAAAGTGAAGAGGAAATCATACGTGAGTCACTGAAGAGAGAGTCTATCATATTAGTACTTTTGTTGTAATTGCTAAACTCTTTTTATAGTGAAGTTTCGCTCGACCAGGCACACTACCCCCCAGATGTAGGTGTTTTTGCACCATGTTTGCTTTCATATTGCTCACTTGTCATACATATTGTTTATAACATCGTGCTTGATATTGTATTTTGTATTAGATCCATCAAATTTTTCATAAATGTCTTCGAAGATTGACATTTTTTATATGCACTAGGTTTGAGAATTCTGATTTTAAGGTATGATACTTACATTAATCAATTTCTTTTTTAATTTTGTATACTTCACTTTTCGTTAATTTATATTTTATTATAAATATATGGAGATGAACAAGAGGACTTGGGGGGCTTTATCATTTAATCATAAGTTGGATCAAAGACATTCATCAACATACAACAAGACTTTGAAAGGGACTAAACAATTTCGATTTCTTTTACCTGCCTAACTCCTTATGCTAATGACTTTTATGTGATTTGAGTTACAGACAAAGAATAGAGGTCAAAATGTTGGACCTGTTGGCCTATTCATGCAAACAACTCACGAGATGGAATTTGGGTGAATAAGTTCTCCAATGATGCAACACATGTAAAAAATAAATAAAAAAAAAAATCATTCAAAAGGGATTTCTTCAATAAAAACTGGATTTCAATTGGAAATATGTTTCCTACTTACTTATTTCAATAATAATTGTACGATTGAATGCTACAATTGCAAGTCATTCGAACTCTAGAAGGAATCCAACCAATTTCAAGAAAAGATATATGTGTGACTATGTTGGAAAACCGATCGAGCCACATTAAAGGCCTCAGTTGGGGCCTAAAGCCAAAATCAAGAAGGGGTAACTTGTCATCAAGTTCATCCTATACACAAAGAGAGCATGAGCAAGCAGTTCAGATAAAGTTCTTAAAAGAACAACTTGGATTACATGAAGCATTGATTCAAGTGGAGAGAGAGGCTAGAAACTCAACAATAGCAAAACATGAGAAAATGTGGGCAAAGGTAGAAAGGCTTGAAAATTTTGGTCAAACAATTCATGAATTCACAAGGAAGAACATCAAAATAGTTATGAAATTTTTGCTTTTGTAATGAATTCAAGAGTCTTCGAAATTATATATGGTATGAAGAATATACGTATACACACACATATATATATATTAATAAATTAGGAATAGATACATAAGAGATTTTTTTAAAATTATTGCTTCGTACAATTATGATAGCAAGTGAGATACTTCGTATAATAAATGGAATGAATTTGTAAAGGATTGTTTGGAGATTATTGCTATCTTACGATTATGGTAGCAAGTGAGTTTGTTTGTATTATAGGGAGAATGAATACAATTAGAGATATGTTTGAGAATTATTGTTATTCTGTAATTACGTTAGTTGTTATTCTTGATATTTAAGTTTATATGTTATTTTTTAATGTGGGGTGAGATGCTATTGTTCTTTTTTAATATTAGTTGAGAATTGTTTTTGTTGTTTGTTTTAAATGTATGGTGAGAAATGTTGTTATCTTGAATGTAAATTCATGATTGTTTTTGTTGTGTTGTGAATATGGTGGCGAGAAATGTTGATTATTATTATTTTGAATGTAAGTTAGACAAATGCTTTTGTTGTATTTTAAATGTGAGGACAAGAAATGTTGTTCTTATTGTTTTGAATGTGAGTTAAAAATTATTGTGGTAAAACATGATGTTGTTTTGAATGTGAGTTGAGAATTGTTTATCAGAATATAAGAAGAAGAAATAGTGAGAAATGCAATTTTGAATATGAGAAATTAAAAATTTAGATAACAAATTGATTATTTGGTATAAGTTTAATGTAGTTTGTTTTTGTTCTTATTTAGTTCTTTATATTAATAATGTACTTTAGTTTTAGTTGTTAAATATAATCTAAACTTTGTTTTTATTCTTTTTGCCTTTTCAGGATGAATCTTACGTTGAAGATTTTGTGGCCGAACAAGATTTATGTCTTTCTGTGTTATGTTACTTTAATCTATTTGTTAAACTTTTATATAATACAACCATTGATATAAGTTATAAGAATGAAATTTGAATGCAATTTGGTTGTATTTTTTTTTTTTTAATAATTTTGCCTTATGTATACATTTGTGAATATTAAATTAAATATTATTACATTATGTACAATTAAAGGACAAAGAATAAAATATAATTTTAAAAGTAAATAAACAAATACATATTTTTAAAAAAGAAAATGTCAATGGTAAAGAGGCGTTAGCAAAATGTGACTATGCCAGTACCAAAAAAATGGCATCAGAAAAGCACCTACACCAACACCTCTACTCGACTTATGTCGATGCCAACTACAAGGTGTCGATATATCTACATTTTAGTCCATCATTGACTTGACGTCGACCAAGACTCTTATGTTGACGTTGGTCAAAATAGCGTCGATATTGCCTATCCCTACGATTCTATCCCAACAAAAATTGTTGGTGGCAAGGTGGCATAATTAATGTAGAGTCTATTAATATTTATCAAGTGTGAGAAAATAGAGTATGGTATTTTCGTAGCACTAAAAGTTTTCTCATCCAATATATATCCAACAAATATCTAAATATTGAATACATTTGCACATAAACATATCCGAGCTAAACTAAAGAATTGTTTGTCGTTATATTAGTCTTTTAAGTCACATCTTGAACTAGAGAATTGAGAAATTTATGTCAGATGGAATCCTTACATGAGAAAACGTCTACTTTTATGTGAACCACTCAATTTTATTGATTTTGACGTGGACCCTTGGAAAGATTTTACAAAATATTAGTATAGTAGAGAGATTTGATTCCGAAGAAATGTCTATCAAAAAATTCCTAACTTATTGATTTAGACAATGTTGTAAAGTAAGAAAATTCAAATAAGCAACAAGTTTTAATAAATAACCAATTAAAAGTTTCAAAGTTAATTAAGTGAAAAAGTTCTCCACTACTTAGAAAAATCAAAATTGAATAAACACTATCCTTTTATCTTATTGTGAGAAATATTTCTTATTTTCTACTTAGGCATCATCTCTCCATCATGAATCTTTTTCCATGTGGACTTTGAAACCAAATACACAAACAAATCTTTATTTTGACTTCTTTGGCACTCTCCAAAACAGAACATATTTCTAGTTAATTAACAAACAAATTTGGTGGAGTTGTTATATGAACTCTTATTGACTTGTCATTGTCATTATACCCTCTATGAAAAGTTTATGTTATCATGTAATCATTTAAGTGAAGAAAAAGCATTGAGGAGATAGAAAAAAAAGAAAGGAAAGTTTGAAGAATAAAACTAAGAAATTCATGCCTTGCATGTTCACTTTGGATATAAAATAGGAAAATTATTTCAAATGGTAAAACTATTGAAAATATTTATAAGATATACCAAAATTTTAGAAATATCAATGATAGACGCTGATAGATACTGATAGAAGTCTGTCAGTGTCTATCAACGTCTATCCGTGTCTATCAGTGATAGTTCTAAAATTCTGCTACATTTTGTAAATATTTTAGTTTATTTTTCTATATTTAAAAACAGTCCTATAAAATATAGGTTAAAATATCATTTTAGTCCATATATTTTAAACATGGTTCAATTTTAGTTAATTTTAGTATCTATATGTTAAAAAAAAAAAAAAAAAAAAAAAAAAAAAAAAAAAAAAAAACTTAAGTTTAATCAGTACTATTTTTTGTTTATTTGTTGATTTTTTTTTAAAAAAAAAACTTTTTATTATCTATTAGCATTTTTATATGAATTTTGGAAACATATTCATGTATTGTATTTTCTTACATAAAAGTTATTATTATCACTTGACCAATTTTAATAAAATTTACTTCAAATGACTAAATTTAAGATTTATTAAAAAGGCTAAAGTTATAAATACTTGCCTTTATTCACAATTATATTCTTTAGTTCAACCCATGTCTGTAGATATTGGTTGTGCTATAAAGTTTGTTTTTTTACATGAATTTAGTTAAATATATATTGTTAGGGATAACAGATCCTCCAAATATCTCCACAATAGTATGTTATGTTCATTTTAGATGTAAAGCCTCGTGACTTTACTTTTAGTTTTATCCAAAATGTCTCAAATCATTGAAGATAGTTGTCTTCTCTTATAAATCCATGATCTTTTCCTCATCCAGACAATATGAGACTTTGGTACTGCATTTCCAACCGATGTTATACTTAACGATTGAACAGATAATTTCGTATATAATTTTAATTTATCGAGCATGTGAATCAATAAATATTTTGTAGTAACAAATAAATCAAAGTACACTAAAATAAAATTTGTCACTAAACAGCCATATAATTTTTTCTTTTCATATAATCTCATAATGAAGCCAAAATTAGTTTACTTCATTGGTAATTGACATGGCATTTTTTTTTACTAAAAATAATAATAATCACCTCATGAAAATGCACAATTATAATTAAGGGATACTTGTGCAAGTATAGCTAAAAAACAAATAAAAAAATTGCAAGTTTGTCCACTATTTTTTTTTCTTTTGCAAATTTAGCCCAAACGAGGCAAGACAACCCAAATAAAAATTAGGACCAAAGTGGTCTTCAAGCATACACATAAGATAGCTAGTATATCAATAAGTTATTGATATATTGAATAACACGTATATCATATTGATATTTTGGTATATCGATAAAATCATTGATATACTTCTTATTAGCTTATTGATATACTTTATTTAAAAATACATAAATCACTAATACTCTATGATATTCAGTTATATAGACTTATTGATATACTTTGATTTATTATTAATTTTTTACATATTCATGAAAGATTGATAGAATAAGAAAATAAAGAAGTGAAATGAAAGATGTAAAAGAAGTTGAAAAGACAAAAAAAACTAATAGGTAGATGTTATACTTGAAATTACATTTTGAATGAATGTCATATATTACAAATATTCTTCAACTATTAAGTGTATCTATTTATACAACTAAAGATTTGAAATTTAATTTATCAGTCAACCAACATATAAAACATAAAGTATATCAATTATGTAACTAATATATTTAACATTAACTTAATATCTTGTATATATCAATGGTAGCTAATATACTTTAAACTTAATATACCAAATATAAAGTATATCTCAATATAAACTTATTTCTTGATATATCAATAATCTATTTTTTTTTATGAGTTTAATTATCAGTATTTTGCATATCAATGTGACTATTTAAGTTTTCCTTTTTTAGCTATATTTATTTGGTTTATCATTGTGGTTGTAGTAAATCAATTTATACCATTTATATATTTAATATTTGGTATATCAGATTAATCTTTATCTAGTATATCAATTATATATATAGTACGCCATTAAAATCTTAATTAACACCAGAAAAATGAATAATTTGTCCAAAGTTAAATCATAGAGAAAATCACCAAATTGGAGGGGAAAAAGAGACTTTCAGGTCCATAAATTAAAAAAAAAAATTAAGTTTGATCAGAGCAATTTTTCACATACAAAAAAAGAAAAAGAAAAACTTGTCGATCAAAATTAATTTATAGATACACTTCCATTGATTGCTATTTGATTGCCCTCTAGTTGTTATTTAATATATCGTTGATATACTTAGAATATTATTGATATTAGAAATACTACTTATACACTTTTGGGGTGTTAGATTATTCTAACCTATTATATAGCACTAATTTCAAATAAATTAAAGATATGGGTGCTTTAGAGAAATATGAAGAAAATACTCTGAAATTGAAACTTTAAATTAGAAATCAACTACTTTAATTTCTCACTAGATCCAATAATCATCAACACTCCAAGAATTCTATGTTACAAGCACAAATTCGTAGACATGTAATATTTTTAGATGAAAATGATTGAATATTCACAGTAATATTGATTAAGTTAAATTAAAGTTTAGTCCTTAAATTTTTTTACTAATCTAATTGGTTGTTGAACTTTCAAATGAATTTTAAAATGTGTCAATTAGAATTTTAAATTTCAAAGTTAGTGTCCAATAAATTCTTGAATTTTCAATTTTATATTTAATAGGTTATGGAATTAACTGACATTTTTCAAATATCAGAGTCTTAAAAATTGAAAATTTAAGTCTCATTATACCTAAATTTCAGTCTTGTATCTAATTGTTCAGCTAATTTTTAAAAATTTAGCACAAGTCAATGAGTTATTAAACACTTTTAAAATTTAAGATTAACATAAAATTGAAAATTAAGAAATCTAATATAAAACTTTCTAAAGTTCAACGACAAATAGCCACAAATCTAGAATAAAGTTTAGAGATTAAATTTATAGTTTAATCTATCGGTTACTGTATTTGAATAAATTATTATGAACTAATTTGTTTGATACATAAACTAAAAAAAAAAAAAAAATTATTTATATATACACATATACTTAAATGATATAAAAATAAAGGAAAATTATTTTAAATGATTGTGATAGACTACTATCTGAGTCTATCTATCATGATTTATCATAGATAGATGGTGAAATTTTGTTATATTTGTAAATCTTTTAGTTCATTTTATTCTAATTTAAAACAACACTTAAATAAATATACAATAAAAAAAAAGAAACTTTAATTTGTAATATTTTTTTCTTTTTTTGGAAATTTTGTCTTATGGACTAGATTAAATAACGAAAATATTTGATCGATAATCAAATGGGTTTTAAATTATTATCAAAACAATACTTTAAACCTTGAAAAACAAGTATATGTTTTATTTATTTACTGATTTGAAGAACAGAAATCGAAGAAAAAAGTCAATTATATGGCTCGAACTCGACCTATGTAGGAGTTGCATTATATATATAATATATAAACATGAAGTTGAGGAGCACGTGTCCCTCTTGAATCCTTCATAAATTTATCTTTGAGATCGATCAAATATCTTACATATAAATTTGATGATGTATTAATGATTCAGAGATATGTAGTTCATAACATACTCGAGATTCTTAGTTGTTCATCTTATTTATCATCACAAACTTTTTTATAATTGAATTATCAATTATTAAATTTTCATCAATAAACATTATAATCAATGTGAAAATGCTCCATTTTTCATCGTCTTTCTAAATACCAAATCATTATATTAGAATTTAGACACCTATGATTTGACCCCCACCACATTAAAAAAAGTTGTTTTATTTGAACCATTCAAGTCTCTCTAAAACACACATTTTTCAATTATATCTTAAATTAGATAAAAGAATGATGCTTCATTTATGATAGATAGTTCATTGCAAATTCTATGTAAGCTTAATATATTAATTTTATTTAATTGTGAAAATTTTAAATGCACATGGCTAGACTTTTGTATTTATCTTTGGGTAAATTTGAAGACGCCCATTTAGTTATAAAATATTGGGTTATGTTTCGTTTGGGAAAAAAAATCAATGGAAGATATATAATAGCTAAAGTTTTATATGGTAATTTTGTTTTTTTATTTTTTTTTTTAGAAAAACAAATTATATAAGTTTGTTTTCTCCCAATTTTTTGAACATGGTTTTCACCACTGTTAAAAGAAATAATTGAATTTCTAGTCAAATTTTAAACTACAAAAAAGTTTTTGAAAACTACTATTCCATTTAGGAACTATTTGACTTTTGGTATTTAATGTTTAAAAATTTAACCTATAAACACCCCTTCTGACTTTAAATTTTTTTAAAAAAAAATTGCTAATCAAATTCTAAAAAAAAAAAAAAAACAAATAAACTTTTAAAAACTACTATTTTTAATTTTCGAAACTTGGTTTGGGTTTTTAAAGTATTAATAGAAAGTGGATAATAAAAGATAAAAACATATAGATCGAAGTAGCCTTTAATAGCTTAATTTTTCAAAATAAAAAATCGAAAACAAAAAATTAAGACCCCATTTAGTAATTATTTGATTTTTTTTTTAATCAAGCTTTTCTAGATACTACTTTCACCTCCAAATTTCTTTCTTTGTTATCTATTTTTTACCTATTATTTAAAAAACCAAACCAAACTTTGAAAACTAAAAAAAAAAATGTAGTTTTTTAAAACTTGTTTTTGTTTTTAGAATTTGACTAAGAATTCAATCAATATACTTAAAGAAAGAAGCAAAATATTGTAAGAAATGGGGAAGTAAGAAATTTAGTTTAAAAAAAAATGAAATGAATACTAAAAGGCGTCTAAATAATTATCAAACCAATTTGCATTTTTAAAAAATAACTAAAATGAAAGGAAATCAAACAAACCAAACCAATCCTAGTGGATGGTGACCAAAAATTATTAGGGCACAATATGTTGAAAAATAGTGTTAGAGCCATTAAGGGTTTTCTTTTTCTTTTTCTTTATCTTTTTCTTTCTTTTTTTCTTTTTTCTTTTTTCTTTTTTCTTTTTTTTTTTTTTTTTGGTTAAACTTTCAATGTGTAAAAATTAATTGTCAAGTTTTTTCTAGAAGCTTCTTAAGAAAGAACATGGGGTTTGGAAAGTCTTATTAATAATAATAATATTATTATTATGATAAAATCCAAGTCTTAATTATTATATGTCCACGATTAACTGTTTATTATTTGAAATAAAAATGTCCACACGGTTTTTAAAGCACATGCCAAAGTCTTTACTTTCAAACTTATTTGTTACCCACTAAAATTGTTGTAGTTTTCTCCTACTTACATTGAAATTCAAAATATTAATTTAACTTCTGACTTTCAAGTGTACAAATTTTATATTAGTTGAATTATTCATATTTTGATTTAAAAAAATCATTTAAATCTTGGTAACTTAACTTTTTAAATAAAGTTGACTTGTCATAAACACATTTCTTGACTCTTTTTTCCGTCTTTGAATCCACCATCAAAAAAAGTGAAACAATGACACATCTAAAATATGTCATTATTGAATATTTCATGATTTTCAATGTAGTCAACAATAAGTATTTATTGACATTTGTTACGTGTCATGGTAACATTTTTTATGATAATTTATCAACATTAATAAATAACCTAAAAATTGACTTTTTTTTGTCAATTAAATTATTTTGTTGACACTAAAAATCTTCTACAAAAACTATTATAATGTCACATTTATAGTGTCAATAATGTTTCAACTTTTTGGATGTCATTGAATTATATGTATTACACTTGTTTATAGTCATTGAATTTCAATTGATGGCACTGATCCAATGTCAAATACATACATCTCATGAAATTTATGAAACCTCAAAAAAGATTATAATTATGGATTATTATTTGTCTATGCCTGTCATCAATTTACACCTATGTTTCCTCCAATTCGACTCAAAATACACACAAACATAAATACGAACTTGGGAATTGTCATAAATTGAAAAGATATAAAACTATTTACACAGTATAGCAAAACTTCACTGCAGGTTTTTTAAAATTCCCAAATCGCCCCTTTTTACATTTGGAATTTGTGCATATACTAACCTTTTATTCTGGAACAAGGATATGACCGTGGTAGTTACTGGCCCCTCCTGCCAGCACCTACCACCCAAGACTATTAAACTAAATACCAACCTGTTAAAACACTAGTGATATACACATACAACAAAACTCCCTTAAGGTTCTACAAAAATTACATAAGTACATGCATGCAATCAAGACATTACACTACTGAAGAATATTCACAGATGGCCCAAGTATTCCTAAAGAAGCCCTAGTCCCTCTCAAAACATGTGTACATATCAAACCATCAACCTAAGTCCTCTTAATAAACTGAGTCTTTTGGTGGCAAGCAGCAGCAAGATCAACCTTGAGGAAACTGACCGTTACCTGAAAAAAAACACAAAAACTTGGTGAGCTAAAAGCCCAGTGAGTGACTATAGAATCGTAACGCACCAAGCATAGCAAAACTATGAACATGTAAACATACAAACAAGTAAACCCAACAATTGTCCCTAATTGAGAATGAGCCTAAACGCTCTAGCTCCCAATGTTTACAACAGGCCAGAAGGCCCATACATCAGTCCCCCACTCATAACTGCCTACGTGCACGTGGCCACACTAAATACCATCATATTTTAGATACTTTCGCTCGGATACCTTCTCAAATTTGTCCTTCAGTATCAAGCTTTTATGATACCTGCTCATATGTCCTTCGGTATCAAATTGGTCGAATACCTTCTCAAAAGTCCTTCGGTATCAAATTGGCCAAGTACCTTCTCAAGTGTCCTTCAATACCTAATTGGTTGGATACCTTCTCAAAAGTCCTTCGGTATCAAATGTGTATTTTGAAACACACATGAAGTTCCATAACCTAGTATACACAAGAGTTATTCCATTGCCACTCATTTACACAAGAATTCATTCTCCCATAACCTTCCTTTAGAAAGCATATATCAAAATCAAAACATAGCTTTTGTAAAGGTTACTCAACATACCTTGGCCTGTGCTACACACATACAAACCGGGAGACATGCATTAAGTTATTCTTCCACAATTTTTTGCTTGAGGAAATGTAAATACATCATTAATGTCACTGTGTTTTACTTGATTAGATATGCGTGAATATTAAAAACTTAGGGTTTACTTAGTCACTTACAGTTCATCAGGCTCCTACTGGTTTATACGTTTCCCCCAGCTCCTCTTGGCCTGAAAAGATATAACTCCTGATTAAAACTACTTAGAATTCCTAGCTTATCTCAAATAATTTATTTATTAAAAGCATTTCCATCAACACAGACAGCTTCACAAGCGAGATCCCCCTAAGAGATGCTGGCAAGATCCCCACAAGCGACACTAGCGAGATTCTCCAGAGCGACACTGGTGAGATCCTTTAGAGCGACACTAGCGATACCCTCTAGAGCGACACCAGCGATACCCTCTAGAGCGACACCAGTGATACCCTCTAGAGTGATACCAAGCTTTTTCTGTGAAATTCTTAACGATACTCACCTCAATTCCTAGCGAGATTTCCCCCGAGAGCGATACCCTCCTTACAAAATCTCACTGTAATTCTCCACGTTGAACTGCTTGCTTGATCTTCACAAGCAGCTGTCTGCTTATGCACCAATTCCCTGGTACAACTTCAAAAATTCATAACTCAAAATCTAGAGCTCTTTCAAGAAACTTCCTTCTATAAACTTTTTTAGATTTGATTAGCTTTCTTACCTTAAAATTTCAGCCTAAACCTTCTTGTAGTTTGGCTTGGAACTTCCAAACTTCACCACAGGTCCGGATTAATCCGTGGTTCTGCCTCCTTAGTAAATTCTCCTTCTTTGTTCTTCTCCTCTTGCAATCGTTCTCCAACAGGACCACCTCGAAAACTAGATTCTCCCAGCTCTCAAATGGCACTGAATTTACTAAATTTTCTCTTGTCAATTGTCGAAACCATGCCTTTGAATTTTCTCTTCCCTTTTAATCTCTCTGCCGCTTCCTGAATTCAAGGTATAGATTTCCACGTCCCCTCTCTTAGTGCCTCCAGCTAGACAGTGATTAAGTTCCTCCATCAAAGATATTTCCTTCCCTTTCTTCAAAATCCCTATAAACAACATATTTACCTTCTCTTTTAAAAAAAATAAATATATATTATAGCATCCCTTTTGGCTAAACATGCTTATCTAAGGAATCCAAGTTCGGGGTTTACAATCATCTCCCCCTTAAAGGAAATTTCGTCCTCGAAATTTACCTGATATATCATTAGAAAAGTTGAGGATATCTCTTCCTCATTTGTTCTTCAGGTTCCAGGTTGCTTCATCGACTCCATGATTATGTCATAACACATTCACCAAAGGAATCATCTTATTCCTAAGTACCTGGTCTTTCTTGTCCAAATCTCGATGGCCTCTTCCTCGTAAGATAAATCTTCATCGACTTCCTTCTCCACGAAATTCTTGAGGGAGAGATTCTTCACATATAAGATGGATGCTGCAAAATCCCTCACTGACAATTTAAACGAACTCAAGAGACTATCATCAGAATTCAGATCAATAGAAGACAACATTGAGGAAGAAAATGAGGCTTTTATCTTACTTAACTCTCTACCAGATTCATTTAAAGATGTCAAAACAGCCATGAAGTATGTTAGAGAAAGAATCACTACAGAAGCAATAATTTCAGCAATAAGAGTCAAAGAATTAGAGTTATACATGAGCAAGAAAGAGCAACAAGGAGGAGAAGGTTCGTTTTCAAAGGGGAAAACAAAGAACAATGGGAAGGGCAAGCAGAATGGTGGTGACAAGTCTAAAATCAAGTGTCATTTTTTCCACAAACTTGGACACATGAAGAAAGGCTATTATGCCTTGAAAAGAAAGCTGACCAACAGAACCAAGGAGGAAAGTAAACAAAAGCAGCTGTGGGAGAAAATTCCCTTGTGTATTCAGATGCCTTGGCAACAACTAAAGAGTGTGGTGAGTAAAATTCTATGGAGACTCAAGATTGGGTGATAGATTCTTGTTATTCAGTCCATATGAAACCATCTAAAGGGTGGTTTTGTACCTACAATAAGTGGGATGGAGGGCTGATCTCCATGGGAAATAGCAATACCTGCAAGGCTGTTGGAATTAGGTCTGTTTCCTTGAAGATGCAAGATGGTTCAGTGAAGTTTATCAGGAATATGAGGCATGTTCCTACATTGAAGAGAAATCTCCTATCATTGAGAATGTTTGACTTCATTGGCTGTGAATACAGAGGAGTTGGAGGCAGCTTTGAGATAATTAGAGACTCAAAAGTAGTGTTGGTAGCAACCAAAGTTAATGGCTTGTATTTCATTCAAGATGTGCAAATGGCACATCCAGCCTTGATGGCTACAGATGAAGAACCCACAGAAGATGAGCTATGGTACAAGAGACTATCTCATATTAGTGTGAAAGAGTTGCAAGTTCTCTCAAAATAGGGGATTCTTCCTAAAGGTGTTAAAGACAGCTTGAAGTTTTGTGAACATTGCATCCTTGGCAACGTAACAAGGCAAGGCTTCCCTAAAGGACAACATACTTCCAAAGAGATACTTAAATATGTACATTCTGCCTATAGGGTCTAGCACACTCTCATTCACTAAGTGAAGCAAGGTACTTCCTTTCCTTTGTTGATGATTATTCAAGAAAGAGTTGGGCTTATTTTCTAAAAACCAAAGATGAAGTGTTTGGGAGATTCAAAGAATGAAAAATCTTGATTAAAAAGAAAACCTCTAAACATATTAAATACTTGAGAACTGACAATGGTTTAGAGTTTTATGGAGAGGAGTTCAACTTGTTTTACAGGGAAAATGGTATTGTGAGGCACATAACAGCGAGGTATATACCTCAACAAAATGGAGTTTTTGAAAGACTGAACAAAACAATGCTTGAAATGGTGAGATGTCAGCTGTTCAATGCTCTTTTGTCTGAGAAATATTGGGCAAAGGCAATGTCCTACACAATCTACACTCTAATTAGGTGTCCACATCAGTCCATTGAGCTGAAAACTCTAGAAGAAAGGTGGACAGGAAAGCCTCCCAAGCTAGAACACTTGAAGGTGTTAGGGTATGTGCATCAAAGCCATGGCAAGTTGAAACCAAAGGCTGTCAAATGCATGTTTCTAGACTTTACACCTGGAGTGAAAGGATATAGACTATGGCATCCTATTGAGAAGAGATGTATTAATAGTAGAGATGTTGTGTTCAAAGAAAATAAGATGTTTATGATGTCTGAGCAACAATCTACACCCATGTCTAAAACCAATAGCACAAGGTTTGAGGTGGAGCCTCAAAATGATGAAGAAGCTTCTACTTCTTCATAGAATTTAGAAGTTGAAGGTGATGACACTGCTGATACAAGTGAATTTATGTCAAGAGAACAAGTAAAGACACAAGGAGATTTAAAAAATTATTCCCTAGCAAGGGACAGAACTAGGAGAACCATTGTGCCCCCTACAAGATATCTAGAATCTGATTTTGCTAGTGTTGATTTGAGTGCTGCCATTTCATTAAGCAACAATGAACCCACCAGTTTTGAGGAAGCAACTAACAGCCCTGATGCTAGACAGTGGATTGAGGCAATGAATGATGAAATGAGGTCTCTCAACCTAAATGATACCTAGAAACTAGTACCTTTGCCTAAAGGATACAAACCTATTTCATGTATGTGGATATACAAGTTCAAAGAAGAAATTTCAGGGCTCCAAAAGTCTAGATTCAAGGCAAGACTTATTGCTAAGGGGTTCACACAAAAAGAAGGGATTGATTATACAAAGGTCTTTTCTCCTGTGGTGAAACACACATTCATAAGGCTACTTCTCTCCCTAGTTGTTCAAAAGGACTTGGAGTTAGACCAATTGGATGTGAAGACAACTTTCTTACATGGATTGTTGAACGAAACTATCTATATAAAGTAACCTCAAGGGTATGTGAAGAAAGGAGAAGAAGACTTGGTGTGTTTACTAAAAAAATAAATTTATGGTCTCAAGCAGTCACCAAGGTGTTGGTATGACAGATTTAATGAGATGATCTCTAAAATGGGATTCAAGAGAAGCTCCTACGATTAGTATGTGTATACAAGCTCTAAAAGCTTCAAAGAATCAGTTTATCTACTCCTTTATGTAGATGATATGCTGCTTGCTAGAAAAATCAAAGAAGAGTTGGGGCAAGTCAAGGCTCTTCTAAAGAAAGAGTTTGACATGAAAGACCTAGGAGAATCTAGAAGGATCCTTGGCATTGAAATTGACAGACATAGAAAGCAAGACAGATTGTATGTGAGTCAAGTTGAATACTGTGGAAAAATACTTCAGAGGTTCAAAATGGATGGTGCTAAGCCTGTTGGCACTCCATTTGCACCTCATTTTAAACTCTCAACTGCAAACAGTCCAAAAAATACTGATGAGGATCACATTAACCATATGGAGGTTGTTCCCTATTCCCAGGCAATGGGATCTTTGATGTATCTAATGACATCAACCAGACCAGATCTGTCCTATGCTACAAGTTTAGTCGGTAAATACATAGCCAATCTTGATAAATGACATTGGGAAGTAGTTAAATGACTACTAAGGTATATTTGTTCATCAAAGGAAGCACATATCTTATACAGACAGAATGACCCCTTCAATGATGAAATGTATTATTATGTCGATGTTGATTATGCAGGGGATCTAGATAGAAGGCGCTCACTATCTGGATATGTTTCCCTATGGGGAAACAATTTAATAAGTTGGAAGGTAAGTTTGCAATCTATTGTGACCCTTTCTATTGGGGTTGATGCCCTAAAGTCTCGTGTTCTGTAATTTGTAAACAGTTTGTACGAACGCTTGTGATGTATAATATATGATATTTTACTTCACTTCTTGATTTTGCTCAGTTGTTTGTTTTATTTGTTTTACCACAAACCAATAAACATAAAATCCCTGGTTATCTGTATGTAACTTAAGCATGTATACAAGTGGATCATGTCTTAAGTGATAACCAAAATGATTTGTAGTATATGGATATAGGAGAGAAACCTTATCCTGGTAACGCTACGGATGCAGCCCGCTTTGTGGAATGATCACAAGTGTTGTGACTTGTCACAGATGGTCTGATCTGATCATTCGTGTAGGGGACATGCGAGCGGGAGCGTCCTATACAAAGAGTTTGTATAAGACCTGACCACGAAGTGTTAATGTCTCGTTATATAACACCGTTCATGACAGAGATTTCACTTCACTAGGATGATCATAGGTAACATGACCTCAATCCTGAGTGAGTTGAGAACTCCTACCATTAAGGGCGATCCTTTGATTTGCATGGGTGCGAGTGGTCAAGTCACCGACTCAAACCTACCACTTTGGAGATTCGTCTGATTTGGGAGCTGGGAACTCAACTACACAAGATGGAATTCACTTCTTCCCCAAAGCAAGGGCAAGTAGATAGATAACTCCCTTAAGGGCTGATTCCAAGGCTTGAACGATGTGCCACCACACACCTTCTCTTGGCTCGAGAGGTGTTCACACATAGTTGTACTATGTTATATTGTTCATTAAGGGAATCAGTGGTACTTAAGAAATGAGATGTAACTACAGGGGCAAAACGGTAAATTGGCCCAGTTGTACTTACGAGCATCTGTGAAGGGTCATCGTATTCATGATTGGTTATATCCGATGGACACAAAATATATCTGTGGTAAGAAGAATTCAGTTGTTGGTCTTTAGTAGAATGTCTGGCAGTTAATGGATGGTGGATCTCATGGCTAAAGAGTTTAGTCAACTATTCATGTACCGTTGGAGCTTCGAGCCACAGGTCCATAAGGTCCCCTTGGTAGCTTGGATAAAGTCGAGAATCAGTTTTTGGGTCATTTTGAAATGTTCAAATTAACAAGAGAGAGTTTGATTATATATGATATAATTGAACTGAATGTATGAGATACATTATTTTGGAGGAAATTAGATATAAATATGATTTATATCAAGTAGATGAGAAATTACTATAGTAGATATATGATATCAACTATAGGTTAAGAATTTAATTGATTATATTCATTATTTATTTAAATAAGCGGTTATGAGACAATTGGCCGGGAATTTCTCCTAAATCGTGGGAAAGTGGGTAGATTGATTTCGGTTATTGTAACTGAAGAATAAAATTATTTTTTTTTTTCATTTTGAAAAGAGTTCGAAAATTTTGCTCACGGTGTGGAAACTTCACGATCTCTTAGTTGAGAGCCTATACGATAGCACTCATCGCCTAAACAATCGCACACCCGCGCGCACTAAACGATTGCATACGTTCTCTAAACGATCGCTTAGTGTGTCGAGCTTTTCTAAATGATCGCTTACTAATTACTAGACGATCTCTTAGTAAAACCTACACGATCTAGTACCTTTTTCTAAGCGACAAGCACCTGACTATGTGATAGTCACCTACTATCTCCCACTTGCTTGTCGTTTTACACGATTGTCCTTTCCTCCTCCCACTACCAATTCCATCAAAGTCCACTCTTTGGATTCTCACTCCGAGAATACCAAGGGCTTCAAGTGGTGGTATCGTCCCCGGTTGCTTCTTGTTCGTGTGTTGCCGTTCGTGTAGACGATCGTGGTGCTGCTAGGCGATTGATTGTTGGGCGATTTGGATCGTAGAGGAGTCGCTTCCACTGGATTAAGTTTGAGTGAAGATAGTCTTCCACTAATACGTTTACTCAATCTGTTGTATTTTATTTGTCAAAGCATGCCTATAATTAGTGTTAAAATGCATACTTATTTGTTATAATGTGTGTGTGGTAATTCGGTCAAAATGAAATAGGAAAGATCTGAACCCGCTCATGAATACTCTTGTTTAAGAGTTCCTTCACTTTTCACAACAGAAGCTGAGTTTATAGCACTATCTGAAGCTGTCAAAGAAAGTTTGTGGCTGAAGGGATTACTAAGCGATTTCGGCATTACACAAACAAAAATGAGAATATATTGTGACAATCAAAGCATAATCTATTTTTCTAAAAATCAATAGTTTCACAACAGAACCAACACATTGACATCAAGTACCATTTTATCAGACAGGAGATTGAGAAGGGGAAGTTGAGGTAGTAAAGATACATACCTTAGACAATGCGGCTGATATGTTGACCAAGACAGTTCCTCAAAGCAAGCTTGGTCATTGATTGGACCTTCTTGGGTTCTAGTTACCTGAAAAAGGTAAGCTAATATTAGCTAAACAAGCAAAAAGGGAAAGGTACTTTGGATGTTTACAAAGGTGGAGATTGTTACAAAAAAAAAAAAATCGAGACAAAAAGAAACGAAGTTACATACAGTTGATCGTTGTTGTCTCTTTTTTTTTTCTTTATTGTAACCACCAGAGCTTCTTCGTTGAAAATGAGTGCATGTATAAAAAGAAAATGAATGAGAGAATAAAAAAAACAAGAAATAGAGAAGGCATTCAATTTGTAAAGAAGTTTAAAAAAGAAATAACAAAAAGAGACCCTCCCAATTTGCACAGTGGACGTAGACCTTTAGCTGAACCACTTGAATACTTGTGTTCTTTATTTCTTTCTCTACGATCGTCTGGCTTTTATTGAAGTGTTGTGTACACGATTGTTTAGTTTCTTTTGCATCGTTTACACGATCGTCTAGCTCCACTTTGTATCGTCTATACGATCGTCTAGTTCCTCAGCTATCGTCTAAACGATCGTTTAGTTCCACACAACTATCATCTACACGATCGTCTAGTGCTTCTTAATATCGTTTACATAATTGAACTATCGTCTAGTTCCTCAGAGCTTCGTCTACACAATTGAGTTGCATTCATGTAAACGATTGAAGAATTCTGAAGCTTAAAGGATACAGTCTTAAGATTGGGAGGCTTATCCTACTTTTTGGGTGCAGAATTGTGTGGGAATTTTGTCCAGTTTAAGAATAAGAAAGTGCACAAAAGAACCATTTTTTACTTCAATTAAACATTTTTCATCTAATTTCTTTTTTACAATCTTCAACACATCTAGATTTAAGTATATTATAACCCTTAAAGTGCTTTCATTAATTCAACGATTTTTTTTATAATGTAGTTTTGGTCGACTAAATGGGTTGGCTGGCTGGCTAAACTTGTAATTTTCTCGGTGGCGGTGGTTGGAAGCTGAGGATTAAAGTGTCGGGTGGCGGGCAGCAGTTGACTGGATATACTTTTATCAGTTTCTATCACCGGTAAACATTGATAGACTTCTATCAATCTCTATTAATGATAAACTTGTATTAGTTTCTATCATTGATAGACACTGATAGACTTCTATCAACCTCTATGGCGATATACTTCTATAAGTTTTTATCACTGATAGGCACTAATAGATTTTTATCAAATTTTATCAATGATAGACTTGTATCAGTTTTTTCTATCACTTAATGTATCAATGATAGACTTCTATCTATTTCTATCGTTGATAGACACTAATAGACTTTTATCAACCTTACCAATGATAGACTTCTATCAGCATCTGTCAATGATAGACTTCTATCAGTCTCTATCATTGATAGACACTGATGGACTTCCATAAGCCTCTATCAATGATAAACTTCTATGAGTTTCTTTCAATGATAGATACTGATAGACTTCTATCAACCTCTATCAACTTTTGTCACTGATAAATACCGATAGATTTTTATCAAGATCTATCACCGGAGTTAGAGATATAATATGTATGAAAAAACCTAAATTACAACATATCAGCAAATTGTAAATACAAAGTCCAACAAAAGAATAAAGAAGCTGAAACATTTAATTACCTTAACTACAAAGTCATATCAGTTGGAATGTAAATGTAATTGATTGTGAAAAGATAGGGGAGATTTTTTTAAATGAAAGTTGGTTGATGAAGAAGATGAAGCAGAAGGTTCCACGATTTTTTTCTGTTTGTAGGCGATTAATTGTGGGTTTGGTCGCGTGCAATCGTGGGTATCTTCGAGTGATTTCCTAAATCATGAGGGAATGGCATTTTCGCGCACGTTTTGTGAGGGGGTTGGGTTGGGTTTTTTAGTCAATTTACATAGGTTTTGTTTTATTATTTAAATTTTTTTGGGTTGATCACTACTGCTTTGCCCTTTTTTTTATATATTTTGGGCTTCCTTTTTATTTTTGAAAAGACCCACTGAACTTTCATATATAACAATAAGATTGATAGCATTTATACAAAAAAAACTATATATAAGGAAGCTATTAACCAAACTTTAGTTAGGTTATTTACAAAGAAACTAAATACAACAAGTGTTGTAAACAAAAACAAAAAAAAAATAAAAATAAAAGTGTTTGACACTATCCAAAAAAACACATAAAATTACTTGTTTGACGGTTACTCACTCCAATCAATTTATGCAAGATCTAATAAAAAAAAAACAACATTCATATTAGAATTCAACTTAATGCATCAATGTCAACGTAACAATAATAACATTATTCATAGTGTATGCATAAATTCTTAAAGTTCACAGTCTTTTTTAGCATGCACTCATTACCTCTACCCTCAAAACAATCAACACTGCACTTTAATCATTTAAATAAGGTTCAAATGAAACTTTCAACACACAATAGACTCATAATATCACAATAGAATCACATAAATAGATTTCAAATAATATTATGAGCTTCAAATCAAACTTTAATCATATAAATAACTTTCAAATTTAACCTACTCTTCAAAACTAAATCTAACAAGCTTTTAACATAGGAACTTCACATAAAAATAACAAAAAGAATATTGTAACTTGTCCAGACTTTTTAAAGACGTAACAACTAAAATATCATAAACATAACAAATCAAATTAAAACAAACAATAAAACTTAACAAGCTCACATGAAAATCTAAATTTGTTGATAAGAAATCTAAAAAAAAATAACAGTGGTAAACAAATAAACCTGAAGTATCACAAAATATAACATACCACAAATCCAACAATTAGAGCATAAAAACCAATCAAATCAACCTATAATCAAAAGAGAAAAATCAAGAGGCAGCCTATATAAAACAATCAAAATTGTTGGTTGAACAAGTTGATAGTTTTTTTTTTTTTTTTTTTTTTTTCAATTCTCTCCGTTTGCCCAAAGTTCTCATTTCCTCCAACTATTTAATACACCTATATTACCTCTATGCTAGTAAACATTTTCATAAGTCCATAGCTTCCATGACAAACAATCATATCATGTTACCTAATTCTAGGATCAAAAAGGAAGCTATCCAACTTTGAAAAACTATATATCAAACATCTGATAGGAATATAATTATCATCCCACATTTCTTGTCTTTTTTTCTTATATTCAGAGGAAAGTAAAAACAACTCAAGAAAATTGGCATCCTATAACTCATGAAACAATGGTTGGTGAAGTCCAGAAAAAAGCCACATGTCGGGGAAGAAAGTGTTATGCTTAATTTGAATAGATAGTATAAATGGTAAGAAATTGATGGTTAGGGTTTTGTTTTGTTTTTTAGGGGGAGGTTTACCACTAACTATTGCAATAATACTCACTTTTTATAACACCCACATCACATTTTTCCTTTTAAATTATGCTTAAAGTGACTACTTGTGTATATTAACACAAAACTAATGTTTATAACACACAATACATGACATAATTATCACCCAAGAACAACTCATACTTCAATTCAACACAATAGCACCCAAACACATCAATTTCAGTTGAATTAGAACCCAACAATCATCATACAACAACTACCCAACTAGTAATTAGGGATTAAAAAAGTTCAAAACAATGATGTAACATGTAAGACAAAGTAAAGCCGAATTCGACGTAGTATATTGTTTGAAGAAAAGAAGTTCATCATAACAATTTACAAGAAATATAGTATAGCAAGGCATGTAGCATACTGGTCATCTACCCTACAACAAACAAACTCCTCAAGTTGAATTACACTTAACTAGTGCACTCCAAAAAAAATTATAAATCACTTCAACTATGTTTGAAAAGGTTTGAACATAACTTTAATATTTAAAACTCACCAAAGAAGACTTAAAACTTTGTTAGAAAAGTGCTCGAGTTGGTCCATTATCAACAAATTGCTACAAAAAGAGAGATTCTAAAGTTTAGAAACTAAACTACACGATCTATAAGAGTTCGATAGGAGTTTAGAGTGTTTTACCCAATGAATTATGACCATAAAGATCCAAACGCTTCTTGAATAGAATTCGAACAAGCTTAAACTTGCATATTTAATGTCAAACGATAGTGGATAACATTAAACAGAGGTAAAAAGGGATTGGGTTAAAGTTGAAACTCACTGGACCTCTCACTTTCTTAAGAAGACAAAGCAAGTGCATGTCAAAGTTCGCCTAATACTCTCATTTTTTCTAATAATATAAGAAAAGTGTTTAGGGCTAGCTTTTCGCCAGATAAGCATCCAATATTCAAAAGCTTGATTCAAATTACTGATTTTTCATTTCTTACTCAAATTAATTCTCGCGTACCTATGCCCAAAAGGATGAATCAAAGTGGTTCAATGTTAGCTTCGAATGGGTAAACGTTAATCCAAATCGCAAAACTGTTCAAAATCAAGTACACATAATTTAAAGAAAAAAAACAAATAAATAAATCATCACTATTTCTTCCAACTATTTAAAAGTTCATAGGGATGAAAAAAGAACCAAAAATAATGGTTCAGAATCAAATTATTATTGTGGGTGTCCAACCCATTTGTTGCACAAGCAAGGCTTTATTTTTAAACTTGTGTTTTGTGAACCCAAAATATTGGCTAATATATTTAACCCAATTGGGGCTAATTTTTGGGTCGGCACATCTTCAAAGCCCTAGATTTTATTTTATGTGATATGGGTATGACCTAAGGAGGAAGATAGTGGAAAAAGAGATAGAAAATCGGAGATAAAGATAGAGAGCTGTGCAGTTCATTTTTCAGTGACAGCTTCCATAAAGTTGTCGATTGTCGGAGTTTGAACCATTATCGTACTAAAATTTGATCGGTCTATTTGGGGCACATAGCATCTCGTTTTGAATGGTTGGGTCGTTGTTTGGTGCTCTAATTTGTATGTATGCTGCTAAACAGAATCTGTAAAACTGGGTGATTTTTCATTCTTTTTATCTTTCAAGTGTTGATCTCTTATGTATGAAAGTGTTGATGGGTAATGAATTTTTTGTATGACTAATTTGGGTTCTTTTACCTAAATTTTATCATAATAAGAAAGTTGACAAGGTTCGAATCCTCACAAGTCCCGTGGTTTTTACTCTTTACATCGAAAGGGTTTTCTACATATAATTCATGTATGCTCTTTATTTTTAGTCTTTCAAAATTTTATGGTCTATTTCTATCCAATATTGGTTAATTTCTTGGAGATTATTTGGTGATTAATTTGTGGTGTTTTGGAGTACAATTGTTTGGTTCATTATCTTGGAGAAGATCCTAGTAGGTTGTTAATATATTGTTTGGAGCCTATCATTTGGTATCAAAGTGGGTTTTAATTTAATCATTGTTATGAAATCTACTAATAATGGTGGAGGTAGTTTATTGATTAAATTAACATCAACCAATTATTTCATCTGGAGACTGATGATGGAGGATTTGTTGTATTGCAAAGATTTGTTTGATCCAATTGAAACAACCACAAAAGCTCATGGCACAATTTATAAATCAACAAAACCAGAGAAAATGGAAGAAAATGATTGGGGAAAGTTAAAGAGAAAAACTTTGGGGACTATTAGGCAATGGATTGATATTAGCATTTTCAACCATGTTTCTAAGGAACCAACATATATGAGTTGTGGAAAAAATTGGAAGGTTATTATGAAAGGAAGACCACATATAACAAAGCTTCATTAATCAATCGACTTGTTAATTTGAAATTGAAGGGTGGGAAGTTTGTTTATGAGCATTTGAATGACATTTAGGATATTATTAATAAGTTGTTTACTATGAAGATTGAAAGAAATAATAATAATTATTGCTCTGATAATATAAATCAATCAAGCCACATTTCCTCTCTTCTTCAATTTCCTCCAACCTCTCTATGATATCAAGTACACTAAGAAAAGCAAGGAACACAATAGATCAATCACCCCTTATGTAATAAATTCCCTCGGGAAGAGGTGATGTCACCCAAGAATTCTTCCAAATCTATAACCTCTGCTTGGGTTGCTTGGATTCTACGAGATCACAGTATTTTGCTGAACTCTATATTGTCGAAAGTCACTTGGCTAAAATGATGCATTGTATGGTGGTTTGTGAAGGATGCGCAAACACCCAATATGAAAGCGGATCGTAGCCCAATTTTATTTTTATAGAAACATACATAAATTTCGAGGGTGGAAACAATCAGATGCAATCTGAAACAGCATGCTTAATTATACAGAAAGAGAGTAAATAAAGAATTTGGTTCTAATAACCCTTGAATATTGATGTCTTCACTAAATCCTCTCCGGTCGTAAACAATTTGAACACGAATCCACCAATGCCAAAAAAGAAACATCAAGCAAAAACCCAATTCGGACACCACTACTACAAAACCTTGGTATTCTTAGAGGATGATAATTGACAATAATGTGTGGGTTTCGCTTTTTTTTTTTTTGTAGAGGGGGGGGGGAGATTTTTCAAAAGAAATTTTTTTTTTGTAGAGAAATCTTCTAGAGAACACTATATATTGTGTTGAATGCCCAGGATGAATATGAAACCGGAAGAATAGAAATCAACGCTCTGCAAAAACCTCCCACTTACACGTTTTTTAGATGAAATCAGACCGACGATTGCACTCTTCACACTATAAATATATTTCTATGTCCATTGAATATAATCAATAAACAATGTGATGACCCTTCACAAATTACTCGTAAGTATAGTTGGACTAAAATTACCATTTTGCCCTTCTAGTTACATCTAACTCCTTAAGTACCATTAATGCCTATAATGAAAAATAAGTCATAGTCTAACTATGACTAAACCTCTCTCGGGCTAAGAGAGAGTGTGACGTCACATTGTTCAAACCCCGGAATCAGCCCTTAAGGGTGCAATTAATCTACTTATCCAGACATTAAGGAATGAGTGAATTTCGTCTTGTGTAGTTGTGTTCCAACCTCCCTAATCAGACAAATCCCCAAAATGGTAGGCTTATTGAGTCAGCGATCTGACCACTCTCACCCATGCAAATCAAAGGACCGCCTTCATAGGCAGGAGTTCACAACTCACTCAGGATTCGGGTCATGTCACTTATGGTCCACCTAGTGAAATTTAATTCTCTATTTTTAACGATGTTACATAACGAGATTAGTCATTTCGTGGTTCGGTCTTATACAAACTCCTTTGTATAGAATATCCCCGCTTACATGTCTCCACATGAATGATCAGAATCAGATCATTTGTAGCACTTTACAACATTTGTAACATCTACAATGCGGATCGTATTCATAGTGTCACCAGGATAAGGTACATAGTCTTATCCATCTACTACAGACCATTTAGGTTATCAATTAAATATGATCCACCACATACATGTTTAAGCTACAGAAGATCATTTTGGATGTGAGTTTATTGGTTTTGTGGGTTAATGCTACTAAATGTAGAATAAAACATCTCATATTTAATTAAATACATAAAATTTTTGTACATTACAATTACAAACTACAAGACCCACGAGATTTATCTCCCACTTGTCCTAAAGCTAGTGGGGTGTACAATAAAAAAGTCATACTAATATAAAGGTACACACAAAACAATAAACTATGGCATAATATGTGCCTAGTACAAAATCTCCCACTTTCCCTAGACTAGATGTGGTCTGTTCCATAGACCCATACTCTACAGGTGAGCCTCAAACACCTTAGCTGTAAGGGCCTTTGTAAATAGATCAGCAACGTTATGTTCCGAAGCTATCTGCATGACAATCACGTCCCCTCGATGCACAATCTCTCTGATGAGATGATACTTCTGCTCTATGTGCTTCCTGCGCTTATGACTCCTAGGCTCTCAAGAATTAGCCACAACACCACTATTATCACAATAAAGGGTGATGGGTTTAGACATGTCTGGAACCACTTCCAAATCAATTAAGAATTTTCTGAGCCACACAGCTTCCTTAGTAGTTTCACAAGTCGCTACGTACTCAACCTTCATACTGGAGTCAGCAATGCACCCCTACTTGGTGCTTCTCTATACTATTGTCCCTCCATTAAAAGTGAACATTGATCCTTATGTGGATTTCCTAAAATCCTTATCAATCTGAAAATTAGAGTCCATGTATCTTGTAAGGATCAGATCCTTAGAACCATACACGAGCATGTAGTCTCTCATTCTTCGTAGATACTTGAGGATGTTCTTAACGGCGGTCCAGTGATCAAATCTTGGATTAGACTGATACCTATTGACTATCCTCACTGCATAACGGATGTCAGGTCTAGTACATAACATCGCATATATAAGGCTACCAACAGCCGAGGCATAGAGGATCTGCCTCATTTCCTCAACCTCTTGAGGTGTCTTAGGACACTATTCCTTAGACAATATAACTTCATGTCTGAAAGGGAGTAAACCTCTCTTGGAGTTCTACATTGAAAACTTGACAAGCATCTTGTCAATGTACGATGCCTGAGACAAGGCTAGCATTTTGTTCTTTCAATCTCTAAAGATCTGAATGCCCAAAACATGTTGGGTTTTATGTCCTAAAACTCGTAGTTTGTAAAATGATAAATATTTTCTATTATCAATATACTTGTTATTGATCTCATAAATTGTATGAAAGTCTAAATCCAATAAACTAATACTCGTGACTATTGTATGAGTACTTGAACTTTATGTGGAGACATAAGAGTGGATCGGGTTCGAGTAAATAGTCAAAATGATCTATGGTACATGAATGAGGTTGGGTATCTTATCCTAGTAACACCATTGGATGCGGCCTACTTTGTAGTTGTTATAAAGAGTTGTAAAGTGCTACATACGATGTGATCCTAATTCATACATGTTATGACATGAGGAGTGGGGGCGTCCTATGCAATGAGTTTGCATAAGATCAGGACCAAGAAATAAGTCACTCTTACTTTATAATGTTGTTTACTATTTAAGACTGACTATTTCACCTAGATGACCTAAGTAACTCGATCTTAATCCTGAGCTAACTATGAACTCCTGTTTATTCAGGATTGCCCTTAGATTTTCATAGTTGAGGTTCGGCTCAACAGTGTTGGCTCAATAAGACTCTCATTTCATAGGTAAGACCGGATAGATAACTGGGGATATAGGGTGCAAGACGGAGTTCACGCCTACCCGATTTAGGGATAGAAGAAAGGTTGTTCTCTCGAGTACTGAATCCAGGTCTTAAACAAGGGCACTACCCTCTCACTGGGCTGAGAGAGTTTGGTTTGGTGATTGGATCACAAACCAGTTGTTCATTAGAGGATCAGTAGGGATATGAGGAATAAGACGTAATCTCGGGGGTAAAACAGATATTTGACCCAGGTATTATTATGAACAACCTGTGAAGGGTCGACTTGTTGATTATGGTTAAATCATGTGGACATAATATATCTACAGTGAGGGTAGTGCAACTATGGGCTTTAATGGAGTGACTCATTAGTTAACGAATGGAGATTAATTTGGTCTAATGAGTTTAACCAATTAATCTCGGATCGTTGGAGTCCATGATCTGTAGGTCCGCGAGGTCCCCTACTAGCTCGTAACAGACTAGCTCTAGAATAACATGATAAGTTAATTAGAAACGTTCAAATTAGAATTAAGGGAATTAATGATTATATGAGATATAATTATGTTTAATTTTAGAATTAAATGGAATAGGAGAATTTATATATTTAAATATGATTTAAATATATAAAGATGGATATGTGTTAAAATTAATTTAATATTTGATATTATATTAATTAAGTTTTATTTAATAATTAATTAAATTAATTAAAATTTTCATTTTTTAAAATCAAAATAGATTTTATAAAATTAAATTTTGATTTTTAGATAAAATTAAAAAATTGAAAACTAAAACACTTAAATGGAAAAATGTTTTTTTCTATTACCCATCTTTGAAGTAGCTCACACATGAAGCAACCATTTGCCTTGTCTTCTCCAAGCATGAGATGCAACTCATGCAACTCTTCTCTTTGCATGTTGATCTGCAATATAATGAAAAGATTGGAGTGAAAATCGGGCATGCAATCAACAGAATTTTGAGAGAAAATTCGGTTTGAAGAAAGGTTCTTCAACAAAGGTTGCTGCAGTGAGCTTTTCTCCTTCATCCCTTGATTCAAGCTTGTTTTGAGTCCCACAACTCAATCTAGAGCACCAAGATAATAGTGGGGAAGATCTTGACGTGGTCTACTACAAGATATGGAGAAGATTGCAGCTGGAGAAGGAGCTTTGAAAAAGTTCTACAAGAGGTATGTCTTGAAACCCATTTTTCTGCAAAAGCATGCTTTATATTATGCCAAAATTAGTGAATTTGTATGCTTAGATGATTCTTGTGCTTCCGCTGCTATTGATACAATCCTACAATTGGTATCAGAGCATCAAATAAGCATTCAATTTGGTTTAATTTTGGTTTAGTGGGTGTTTTATATGAAAAATATGAAACTAGTGCACTGATATGGTTTTTTGAGATTTGGCTGTTTAATTCTCTTTAATCTCTCATTTAAATTTGTAATTGGCTCTTGCTTGATGAGCTTTAATGTGTTCTCAAGAGTCTATAATTTATTTGGAGTCATTAGAATAGAAATTAAGTTGTAAATCGAAGAAACAAGTGAAGAGGCCGAGTTGCAGTTCATGAAAAATCAGCCTCTGTTCTTATCGTCGTTGTGGTTTCAGTTGCTAAACGATCGTCTAGCTCTAGACGCTATACGATGTAAAGAAAAGCTAGAAGATCGTGTACCTGCAGGAGCTAAATGATGCGTTCAATTTGCTATATGATAGCATTAAGCGATCATTTAGCTTTGGCGTGGGAACTAAACAATACGTTGAATTTACTATACGATGGTACTATACGATCGTTTAGCAACAATGCGCTCTAAGCGATGCAATGAAGTGCTACGCGATAGCACTGAGCGATCGTCTAGATGCGGAGTTAAGCAATCGTATAGACGAAGTTCTAAGCGATGCGTTGAAGTTTCTATGCGATGGAACTAAACAAATCGCATATCAACGGATACTGAACGATGACATGCAGTGCTAGACGATGGTGTTAAGCAATCGTTTGGTTCTATACGATAGAACTAAGCGATAGCGATGAAGAGCGATACGATAGCCCTGAACGATCTCTTACTATGATTGTTTATCTTTGATCGGGAGCTAAACGATGTGTTGAGTTGCTATGCGATAGCACTATGCGATCATTTACCTCTATGCGGCAGCTAAGCGATGCGTTGAGTTGCTATGCGATAGCACTATTCGATCGCATACCTTTGTACGGTAGCTGGGTGATACGTTGAATGTTATGCAATGGCATTAAACAATCGTTTACCTTTTCGCACGATCAAGCATTTACTAAACGATCTGGCAAAATGCTAGCCGATGGTCGTCATTGCCAAATGATGAGACTCAGCGAGATGTTGAACATGTGCAAGGGTTGCCGGTTCAACCGATTCTCTTGTGATCTGGTCCAGTTCAGCTTCAAATGGTTCTTGGTTGGTCCGGTTCAGATGGTTCGGGTCCGGTTCAAGCTACTTGAGTTCGTTTTGGAGCGGTTCGGAAGCTATTTTGTAATAGTTAGGCTTTTGTTTGCTTGTTTTTGCCAAAACTAAAAATCATATCAGTTTGTGTTTAATTATTTATGCATTTGATATATGTTATAATTAAATAAATCTTGTATGTGCATATAGTATGCCATTTAGATTTAAAATCCCACCATAGGAAGCATGTAACATGCATTGAAAGTATGTTATAATTGTTATAATATATAGTATACATGTTAGGGTTTCTCATATTTAATATAAATTTTATATTAAATGTTGAATGCCTCATCTATGTTGTGGATGAATAGCATGTCTAAAGTTTTATAAGTTGTTATAAAATTGGGTTAGACATTTAAAATCCATAAACAACAGCTGCATGCTCACGTAGGTTGACCACCTGTTTTAATTGTTAAAACTTATAAAACCTAGGTTACAAACTCAACCGGAATATAATCCTGTCTAAGGCTGGGGGTACTTAAGTTGACGGTTTACGGAACACCTCCTACCTGGGAGAATTGATGGGTATTGTGATGCCCTAGTTTATTGTATTTGTACATTTTATTCTCTCCATGTAAACTCAACATTGTATATATTTGTATATATTGATACACTAGAGTTTTAGTCCAAGTAGGAGTATTGTTGGGTTTTATGTCCTAAAACTTGCAGTTTGTAAAATGATAAACATTTTCTATTATCAATATACTTGTTATTGATTTCATAAATCGTATGAAAGTCTAAATCCAATAAACTAAGAACCATGACTATTGTATGAGTACTTGAACTTTATGTGGAGACATGAGAGTGGATCGGGTTCGAGTAAATAGTCAAAATGATCTATGGTACCTGAATGAGGTTAGGTACCTTATTCTGGTAACACCATTGGATGCGGTCTACTCTGTAGTTGTAACAAAGAGTTGTAAAGTGTTACATACGATGTGATCTTAATCCGTACATGTTATGACATGAGGAGTGAGGGCGTTCTATGCAATGAGTTTGCATAAGATCAGGACCAAGAAATAAGTCACTCTTACTTTATAACGTTGTTTACTATTTAAAACTGACTATTTCACCTAGATGACCTAGGTAACTCGATCTTAATCCTGAGCTAACTATGAACTCCTATTTATTCGAGATTGCCCTTAAATTTGCATAGTTGAGGGTCGACTCAACAGTGCCGGCTCAATAAGACTCCCATTTCAGGGGTAAGACCGGATAGATAATTAGAGACATAGGGTGCAAGACGGAGTTCACACTTACCCGGTTTAGGGATAGAAGAAAGGTTGTTCTCTCAAGTATTGAATCCAGGTCTTGAACAGATATTTGACCCAGCTATTATTACGAACAACCTGTGAAGGGTCTTCTCCAAGCATGAGATGCAACTCATGCAGTTCTTCTCTTTGCATGTTGATCTGCAATATAATGAGAAGATTGGAGTGAAAATCGGGCATGCAATCTACAGAATTTTGAGAGAAAATTTGGTTTGAAGAAAGGTTCTTCAACAAAGGTTGCTGCAGTGAGCTTTTCTCCTTCATCCCTTGATTCAAGCTTGTTTTGAGTCTCACAACTCAATCTAGAGTACCAAGAGAATAGTGAAGAAGATCTTGAGGTGGTCTACAACAAGATATGGAGAAGATTGCAGCTGGAGAAAGAGCTTTGAAGAAGTTTTACAAGAGGTATGTCTTGAAACCTATTTTTCTGCAGAAGCTTGCTTTATATTATGCCAAAATTAGTGAATATGTGTGCTTAGATGATCCTTGTGCTTCCGCTGCTATTGATACAATCCTACAAAACAAACTGCGCCTCTCCCAAATTTTTCATTTGAAATTGGGTCGCTAGCCAATTCTTAATTTCAGTCAGTAGACCTACATCATTTCCAATGAGTAGGATATCGTCTACATGCAGCACTAGAAAAGCTACTGAATTGTTGATGATTTTCTTGTAAACACAAGGTTCATCAACATTCTGATCAAAGCCATAAGATTTGATCGCATCAAATCTATATTTCAAGATTGAGAAGCTTACTTCAATCCATAAATGGACCAATTAAGTTTGCAAACCTTTTGTTCTTGACCTTGAGTTATGAATCCCTCAGGCAGCTCCATATAAATGGTCTGCTCAAGATTGCCACTCAAAAAAGCAGTTTTGACGTCCATTTGTCAAATCTCATAGTCATAATATGAAGCAATGGATAAGAGGATCCGAAATTTTCAATGGCTTTAGACTTATGTTGTATTAAATAAACATACCCATATCTAAAATAATCATCAGTAAAAGTGATGAAATATCCAAACCCTCATCTTGTCTTAACATTCATTGGACCACAGAGATCTGAATGTATAAGTTCTAAGGGTTCTTTGGCCTTGTGACCTTTTCCAGTAGAAGATCTTTTAGCCATTTTGCCTTCAAGGCATGACTCACACTTAGTTAAAAAAAATTCTTCTAACTCACTTAGAAGTCCATTCTTGACCAGTCTCTCAATCCTTTTGAGATTTATGTGTCCTAATCTCAGGTGCCAAATATGGGCATTTTTCTTAGGAGATATTTTAAGTCTTTTATTCTGAGTTACCACAGTTTTAAACAATTCAATATTTATGAGTGTTTTAGTTGCTAGCGGTCTTAGCACATATAAATTATCCTCCAGATTAGCAAAACAAAGTTCTATACCACTCTTAGAAATAAACGCTTTATTCATAGAAAAATGTACATAATACTTTTGTTCAATGAAACACTTTCCAGAAATTAAGTTCCTCTTTAAATCAGGAACTACATATACATTATCCAACAAAATACAATTTTTCTGTAAAGTAAGCTAGAGTCCTCCCAATGTCATAGCTAAAACGAAGTGCCCAGTTCCAACACACATCATCATCTCCTCAGCCTCCAGTTGCCACCAAGAACTAATTCTCTGAAATGAAAAACAAACATAGTTAGTGGCGTCAAAATCTATTGTCCAGGATGGATCATCATTTTCTACTAAACAAGTCTCCAAAACAAGTAAATCATATTTACCTTACTTGATCTTCTTCTTTTCTGCCAAGTATTTAGGACAATTCCTCTTCTAGTCCTTGCTGGCTACAATGGAAACAGATTCCCTTTGCAGCCTTGGTCCTTTTGCCCCTCTAGGCAGCAACTGGTAGGTTAGCTTTCCTCTTTCTACCTTTCTTCTTCTTCAACTTTTTCGTGCCAAAAGAAAGATACAGACTTAGTTCTAGAGGTCGAACCTTTGTAGAACTTCTTAGAGGATGAGGCAAGATTTACCTCACGCTTTTGTTCCTTGGTTTTTATCAAGGATTGGAAAGTCTGTAGTTCGTTGAGCAAGGTGGTCAGGTTGTACTCAATCCTATTCATAACAACATTGTTACATAACTGCAAGAAACTTTCAGGTAAAGATTCCAGTATGAAACTAACCTGACTGGCTTCATCGATGATAGACTTATTCATCTCCGCCATGTTGAAGTAGACCACCATGTTGAAAACATGTTCTCTAACAGATGCCCCCTCTTGTATACGGGCATTGAAGATGTTTTTCAGAGCGTCATGACTGAGTTGTGCGAACGGTTGTTTAAACATCACCTGCAGAAACTCCATGATCTCTCGGGCGGTGAAGGAATCATGCTTCTTGGCCAAGACTTCAGAAAGCCTTGCCAAGATATATGCTCGGGCCTTCTCATTTGTCTGTATCCAACACTCATATGCCTCTCAAGCGTTGCGAGGAGCATTTTGAGGAGGAACAAAAGGACAATTCTTCATTAGGACAAATCTCAAGTCATCAATGATCAATATTGTTTGGATTGTGTTTTTCATGTAGTGTAATTCTTGCCGGTAAGTTGCCAGCGACGAGTAAATTTAGCGTTGCGGAAGTCATTATGAAGTTTGCTTAAACATACAATTTATTTATATTAGTATTCAAGCATTACCCTTTTGAAAAAACCAATCAAATTTAGCAAAATAATTTAATGTATCCTATGTGACATCTATTTTGCAATGATGTTTCAGTGAGGCAGGGTAAAAGCCACCGTATGGTGATCAGGTACCCTTTCACTGAAATGAGACCATCTCAACCAATATACAGAACAACTCTTTGTTACTGTAAATATCAGTCACCATTGTTTGGTCCAGAAACTGTTAACTTGCTTAACATTTTCTTGTAAGTGTAACACCTCATTTTAGATTCTAGAGTTCCGCCCCAATGAGCCAACTGTACGGAAAAACCGATTAGGGCGAAAATTAAAGCAATCCTATCCATTTTTGGAGTTTGAGCAAAGAGGCATGCAAAGTCATCCATAAAGGGACACAAGCAAATGTGCCTTAAGGCCAAGCATGAAAATTTACTCCAAACTAATAAGAGAGAGCATGGGATGTGTTGAGATACGTCCCACTCTCACTTACTATAAGCACTCTCTTCATTCACCTTAGTATTGACTTATACAGACACCACCTGTAGAAAGACACAAGCAAAGGTGCCTCAAGGCCAAGTATAGATATCATGGTGTAAACTTATAGGAAGAAACGTGAAAAAGCAAAAAAAAAGTATCATATACCCCATTTTCCACCCATTGAGTGTATTACCTAAGGTTATTTATCTTAGAAAAATAGGACTACATATTTTTACTAAGTGTTTGTTTACATTTGCCCAAAAATAATACTTACTTTGAATAGTTAAACAACTTTTATTAATGTTCATTAAACATTTTAATAAACTTTAATCAACAATTGCATGCTTGTAGCAAATCTATTTAATTCACCTTTCCAGGTCAGTTCCCAAGTACAGGTGTTCAGTTTCCGTCAGCTTAAATACCCCAGCCTGGACAAAACTAGCCGACAAAATGTCCCTTATAAATACATTTGCTATAAATTTAATCTTTTAATTAAAACCAATTTAATTCTATTCAACTGATTTATTTCTAATCTCATTAGAAATTTGATCTTACGTCTATATGAATCATATTTTAAAACTATTTTAAAAAATGATTTTAAAATAAGGTTTGCATGCAATTCTGAATTATTAATTTTAATTTTTAATTTCATTTAATTATGATAGTTATAAAAGAAATGAAATAATTAAAACCAATCATTGCATATAAAAACATACTTAGGTAAATTATAACAATTATAAAATAACCTAACGTAGTGTCATGCTTCATGCAATTCCATTTCACTACTTAACATACATAACATTTATATAATAAAGTAATGAAATAGTTAATAACATACATTCATACATACATCCAACTATATATTATAACACTTATAATATAAATGATGCATGGTTATGTTATTAATGCATGCAAGCATATATTATAACACTTATATTAAATTATGCATGAATAATGCATAACCTATGGTGGGAATTTACTATATGACATACATTATGACATATATAAATAAAATTAAATCATACATCAAATGTATAATTTAAACAACTATTATTGGACCAGGATTGGATTCCTAAATAATTAATATAACACTTATATTAATTTAACTAATTAAAAAACAACTAACTATTACATAATAATAGCCAAACCAGTTTGAAACAAGTGACTAGGTCTTGAACAGCACGAACCACACCGCCTAGCACCCGAACCGCTCGAATCAAGCGAATCGGACACGAACCAGATGATATTCAAATCGAACCATGAGCAAACCGGAAAAAGATTTTCGTCTCGAAGCAGTGCAACGCTACAAAAAATTCTTCTGTTCGCCGTTCGTAACATTGCAATGCTACTGTACAGTAGCCACTATACAGTTACGAATTCTATCGATCCTTCTCTGATTTGGGCCTCATTTTCTCCAAAAAAAAATCACTGAAAAACTCATGAACGACTCAAGACTTTCAAATTACAGATTCTATAACAATTTCCTCCTCTTCGATCACGAACAACCACGAGCAATCAATCTTCCAAAACTTACAATAATCTAAGAAGGACACCACCACAAGTGTAAACTATGTACTCTCTGTAGAGCAAGAGAATACTCAGGAATGTGTGGGCTCTGATATTTTTGGAAGAGAGAGAAGATTTTGAGAGAGGAAGAAAGATTTATGGGGAAATTTTTCACAGAGAGATCTCTTAGGAAAAACAAAAATCAACCTTCTGTGAAGAAGAACAAAATCCCTCGTTCAATTGGCCCACTCATCACGTTTATTTTAGAGAGAATTAAGGGGAGGGAAGTTATTTCTCTCCCTTTAATTTTGAAAATTAAAAGTAAAAATAAAATGAATTTTAATTTAAATAATAATTATATAGATTTATAATAACTAACTTATTATATATATATATAACACATAACCTATAGTTTTTATATTGTATCAAATACAATATAACCTATAGTTTGTTTCTCTCTCAATAATATATAGCATTTAATATAAATCACATGTATACTAAATTTAATTACATGAATCTCATCCATATAATTAATATTTTAATCATATTCAAATATATAATTCCTCTCAAATAAAATTTATATTATAATGTATCAAATACATTATATTAATTATATCATATATGATTAAGTTAAACTAATTATATCACATATAATTAAATCTCTCAATTAATTTGAACAATTCAAATTAATTCAAAATTAATTCCCAATAATTCCTGTTGAGCTACAGAGAAGACCTTATGGACCTGTAGATTGAAGCTCCAATGGTACTTAAAAAATTAATTAAACTCTTTTAATTAAATTATTCAACATCCATTAATTGTCGATCACTCCATTAAAGACCGTCCATTAAATATAATCAATCAACAGTGCGATAACTCTGCTTGTAAGTATAGCTGAGCCAAAATTACCATTTTGTCCATGTAGTTACATCTAACTCCTTAAGTACCATTGATGCCTATAATGAAAAATAAGTCATAGTTCAACTATGACCAAACCCTTCTCGGGCAAAAGAGGGTGTGACGCCACATTGTTCAAGCCCTGGAATCAGCCCTTAAGGGAGCAATTTATCTACTTACCCAAACATTAGGGAATGAGTGAATTCTGTCTTATGTAGTTGTGTTCATAGCTCCCCAATCAGACAAATCCCCAAAATGGTAGGCTTATTGAGTCGGCGATCTGGCCTCTCTCACCCATGCAAATCAAAGGACCATCTTCATAGGCAGGAGTTCACAACTCACTCAGGATTCGGGTCATGTCATCTATGGTCATCCTAGTAAAATATAAGTCTCTATTATTTACAGTGTTATATAACGAGACTAGTTATTCGTGGTTCGATCTTATACAAAATCCTTTGTATAGAATACCCTCGCTCACATGTCTCCACATGAATGATCGGAATCAAATCATTTATAACACTTTACAACAATTGTAACATCTACAAAGTGGGTCGTCTTCATAGTGTCACTATGATAAGGCACCCAGCCTTATCTATCTATTACAAACTATTTAGGTTATCACTTAAATATGATCCACCTGTATGTCTCTACATACATGTTTAAGCTACAAAAGATAACCTTGAGTGTTAGTTTATTGGTTTGTGGGTTAATACTACTAAATGTCGAATAAAACATCTCATATTTTATTAAATAAATAAAATGTTTGTACATTACAATTACAAACCACAGAACCTACAAGATTTAGGACATCAACCCCAACATTAAGTACCACTGATCCCTCTAATGAACAATAAGTTATAGTCCAACTATAACCGAACCTCTTCGGACCAAGAAAAAGTATGACGCCACATTGTTCAATCCTCGAAATCAGCCCTTGGGTTGCTTGGATTCTTTGAGGTCACAGCATTCTACTAAACCCTATGTTGTCGAAAGTCATTCGACTGAACTGATGCATTTATTTGGTGATTTAGACCTTTAGATCTTGATAAAATAAAATTCAAATTGGAGATTTGTTTCGAAATGATGCATATGTATGGTGATTTGAACCTTTAGATCTTGATAAAATAAAATTCAAATTAGAGATTGAAACTAATAATAATAATTAGTCTTTTGCTAGGTTCTCAAGTCATGAGTGTGGACATGTCTATGTCAAAGGATGGAAATGAAACTTTTACAAGATTAGGTTAATTTCACAAATAATACAGTTGTTTACATAAAAATGATAAAAATAAGGTTGTGTGTAAATTTTTCCTAAAAATAGGGTGATGATAAAAAAATGTCTCATCAGGTTGAAAGTATTGATAGAAATAGATGAGAAATGCGTCTAAGAAAATCGTGGATCTGATCCACAATTTCTTCATTTTTCGTCGTGTCATGGGCCACATAGCATTACTTGTAGACCCCAACCACGAGAACTTTTTTTTTTTAATTTAAGAAAATTTGTCATGACCAAATTGTCCACATGATCATCCCCACCAAAAATTCCAATCTCAATCTTTGAATCATGACAATTCCCATCACCCCAAATCAAAGCTAAAGTCCCAGATTTCAAGCTAACCACACGTCAAAAGATTGCATAATTCCAACTTGAACTATCTAAAATTTGGCTTAACCCCTGATTCGCACTTGAATCACCAAGAGAAAATTGCAGGGAATCCAGTGCTAAGATATTGCTAGATGCCAACGATATCAAGAACTCACAAGCTTCGGTACCAACAACTGATTCCACCACAACCCTTTTTTCTTCATTATCCCAAATTTTTTCACCCATCTCTTAGAAATCCAATCAGCAGCAGAACAAAGAAACCAACCCAACCCTCACACTACTTCTAAAATCGCCTTCCCATAGCAAGAAGAAAATCCAAATGGAATTGAATTTGAAGGAAAACCCCTTTTCAATGGCTCATCAAACTACAAATAATTCTCCAAATTAAGTATTCAGCGGAAGAAACTGAAGGCACTAAGGTGACGAAAGAAATACAAAATCCAAGAAAACTGAAGAAAAAGTTTAAAAAAAAAAAAAAAAAAAAAAAAAAAAAAAAAACTTACCTGAAATTAAGGAGAGATCTGAAATTGTGAAGATGGGTGGCCTCATTTTCGCCCAAAAATCAGAAGAAAAACAAGGATTGGATTTTTTTTCTTTCTTCTCCAACGTGGCAGGTAGGGCAGCAAAGCACGTTGCCGCGTGGGAGTAAGAAATCCCGATTTCTAGGAGTCCACGAATTTGACACCTATTTTTGTCCAATATTTTCTTTCAATCTTATTTTTATAATATTATTTTTATAAAAAAAAATTCCAAGATTAGGCATTATTCACACGAGATTTTCGGATAAATGTGTTTCGTGGAGTTGAACTTGAGTTGGTGTTGGAGTTGATTTGATGCGATGTATTTCGATCTCTAATATTTGATTCTCTGATTCTCTCAGTTGGGTGAATATGCTTGACTTGGAAAAAGAAAGCACTGAACGTTCTTGAAGTAGAAGTCTTGGAAGCTTGGAGTAGAAGTCTTGGAAGAGTATTTGTGTTTTCAAAGGTCTTCTGTCTTATAAGAGTGCAGCTTCGGAGTCTTGGAAGCTTGAAGTAGAACTCTTTGAAGAGTATTTGTGTCTTCAAATGTCTTCTGCCTTATAGAAGTGCAACTTCCCGTCTTGGAAGCTTGAAGTAGAAGTCTTGAGCTTTTGGAAGAGTAGTCCTCTACTTGTTAGTGAATTCTCTCTGGGTCTTCTGATTGTAGAAAATGTTGTCTTTACAAATGAAGGGAACTTCTCTATTTATAGAGTTCTCAGGTGGGCTTCGTGGGCTTGGTTGGTCCATGGGCCTGACCCTTGGGCCCAATTAGTTGGTTTTGGGCCTGATCTGGAATTTGGGTCCAATTCAACTTTTTTTTTTTGTAGTTTGGACTTTAAGCCCAAATAATAATATCAAATTGGACCAATTTAATCTCATCCGATTCATCCGTGTGACGTCATCGAAACTTGTCTTCAATTCAATTCGGGACATGTGTCAACTTCTAATTGGACTCAAAGTCAATGATTTAGAAATTTATCGTTAATTTAGCAAACGACGTGGTGACTTATGATTAGTCCAAAATTTCTCATTCAACAAATGCCCCTTTTTCAAGATTTATGCACGTATATGGGTGGATGAATCTCGAAAAAATGTAATTTGAGATCAAAGTATGATTTTTTACTCTTTTAATTTGGTGCATCATAATGATCAAAATATGAGAAATTAGCTCAAATTTTTTATTTGAAATCTTGTTCGTTTGACACACTTTCGTTAAGTAAACTTTAATTTGAACTAAAGTAGGCTTTATGTTCCACTTTAATTGCAAATTTAATTTAATTCGAATTCGGAATAGAATTTGGGGTGAAATGGAATCTTGATCAATTTTAAAAATTTGGGATATGCTCAATTTTACTTGGAAATGAGTATAGAAACTAAGGTTGATTTAAATTTGAGATAAATTTTGGAATATAGCCAAATTTTGACTCGGCATTTTATTCATAACTCAATATCAAGGTTAACCATTCGAATATTGGTAAAATTTGGGATATGGCCAAATTTTAATTTGGGACGGATTTGACATTTATCTCACCCGATTTGGCTGGCTTGAATTTAGAATAAAAATTTGGATTAGAAGCTTTAGACTGAGATTTGGAAAAATAGTTTATTTTAATTCCAATTTGAATGGAATATGAATTTGAACTTAAATGGAAGAGATTTTGGAGAGCCAACGTATTGAAAGACAGCCTTACTAGCGAGATCAGGCCATTACCAGCGATACCAAGCCATTATCAGCGAGATCAGGTCATTACCAGTGATACCAAGCCATTACCAACGAGATTAGGTCATTACCAGCGATACCAAGCCATTACTAGCGAGATCAGGCCATTACCAGCGATGCCAAGCCATTACTAGCGAGATCAGACCACTACCAGCGATACCAAACCATTACCAGTGATACCAAGCCATTACTAGCGATACCAGGCCATTACCAGCGATACCAAGCCATCACCAGCAATACCCGACCAACTTCATGGTGATACCCTACCAACTTCACCAGGAACTTAATTTGAGAATCGAATTTGATTCGTTTAACAGTTGAAGAAGGAATGATACTCTACTACCGGAGACAAGAAGAGGACGAAGAAGAGTGTAGAAACGTAGAAGATCTACATCTTCAAGGTGCTGAAGCAAGTTCATCCAGACATCGGTATTTCCAGCAAAGCCATGGGTATCATGAACAGATTCATCAACGATATCTTCGAGAATTGGCCAAACACGTTGTCTCTGAAGGCACCAAGGCGGTGACTAAGTTTACAAGTTCCTCTCATTTCATAATCTTCTGTTTGCAGTGCTTGTAATGAAGTTTGTTGGAGAGAGCGAGATTTTGAGCGAGAAAGTGGGAGAGAGCGAGAGTGGAGAGAGTGAGATTTTAGGAGAGAGCGACACTATAGAGAGCGAGATTGTGGGAGAGAGCGACACTAGAGAGAGCGAGATCGTGGGAGAGAGTGAGATCAGCGAGATTGTGGGAGAGAACGACACCAGCGAGAAAGTGGGAGAGAGCGAGAGTGGAGAGAGCGACACTGGAGAGAGCGAGATTGTGGGAGGGAGCGACACTCGAGAGAGCGAGATTGTGGGAGAGAGTGAGATCAGCAAGAGCATATCGAGCGAGATTGTGGGAGAGAGCGACACCAGCAAGAGGATTTCGAGCGAGATTCTCCCTTTTTATTATTATTATTAATTTTTTTCTTTTTTTTTATCTCAGACAGTCATCTGCTTTGTGGCTAGCGATACCAGCCTTAGCGAGATTTCCTTCTCCATATTGTTGGCTTATGCCAGATTCTCTCAAGTCTTAAGCTCAAAACTCCTTGCCGTTGAATTTGGGGATTCAAAACTCCACCGTGACCACTAATTCAGGCAGCCTCCAATCGAGCATGATCTTTTTTGTTGACTCTTAACTAATTTCAGCAAGAATCGGAGATCCACAACAAAATAAACAGTATTCAGTTCGAGTAACCCGTGATTTTATAAGATTTCAACTGATTAGTAGAAAAAAATCCCATCGAAGTTAGCTATATAAATACTGGCAGGACGCATGCTCTTCTTCATCTTGTAGTGTGATCTTCTTCATTCTTACGTCCTTTGCAGTTTGAATTGTGATTCTCTTTCGATCTTACGTTCTTTACATCCTTTTTCAATCGGACTCGGATTGTAAATCAGCCTTGAATTGCAATAGGAAGGGAGAAAGAAGGAAAGATGAGGAATTAGGGCTTCCCTTCCTTTTTGTTTTCATATATATTTTTTTCTTTTTTTATTTCTTAAAAAAAAATTCACATGTTTTTTTTTATTTCTTATCTTTTTTTTTTTTAGAAGTTTCTTTTTTTATTTTTATTATTTTTTTTTTTTTTACTAACTTACCCCCTACTATTTTTTTGTAGGAGTTATAGTGCAACCAAAGGAGCACAACAAAACAAGTTTTTTTTTTTAATCTCATCGACCCGTCTTTGGTGCGCTCGTGTATCCTGATCGTCATGGGAGGGGTCCCGCAAAGGCTTACAACTCTCCCATTCGATCACCCTAGGTGGATCCCGAAAAGGTTTACTTTGTAGCACCGTTTGTACATCCTGATCGTCATGGGAGGGGCCCCGCAAAGGCTTATAACTCTCTCATTCGATCACCCTAGAGAGGATCTCGGAAAGGTCTACCTTGTAGCGCCGCTCGTGTATCCTAATCGTCATGGGAGGGGCCCCGCAAAGGCTTACAACTCTCCCATTTGATCACCTTAGGGAGGATCTCGGAAAGGTCTACCTTGTAGCGCCGCTCATGTATCCTGATCGTCGTGGGAAGGGATCCCGCAAAGGCATACAACTCTCCCATTCGATCACCCTAGGGAGGATCCTCGAAAGGTTTGCCTTGTTATGTTACTACTTGATCAAAATTTGAAGATAAGGGAAATATGCCATTGAGTATTTGAAGATGAGGCGGATATGCCATCAAACCTTGAAGATGAGAAGAATGTGCCATCAAGATTTTGAATAAAGTCAGGTTGGCTAGAGTCGATCTCGCGTACAAGGTGGAGCCAGATGGACCGGAGTTGTCCTCGCATATGAGGTGGAGCCGGATGGACTAGAGCCATCCTCGCATATGAGGTAGAGTTAGACAAACCAAACTTGATCTCGCATATAACGTAGAACCACACTCACGTTTTTGGAGAGGAAGCGAAGCTACACAAATTTTGGAGAAGAGGTGAAGTTGTACCAATATTTTGGAGAGGAACGAAACCGCACCACGACTTTGAAGATGAAGCGAAGTCGCGTCATCAGTTTGAAGATGAAACGAAGCCACGCCACGACTTGGAGATGAAGCGAAGCCGCATCATTAGTTTGGAGATGAAATGAAGCCACGCCACGACTTGGAGATGAAGCGAAGCCACGTCATTAGTTTGGAGATGAAACGAAGCTGCATCATGATTTTGTAGACCGATTCATTGAAGATGGAGTCGAGTCATGCACACCGACCTTGAACTTGAAGATAGAGCAGAGTCATGCACAACGACCTTTAACTTGAAGATGGAAGTGGGACCATGCATGCCAATCTTTGAACTTAAAGATGGAAAAGCATCAATGAAGCCTTTGAACTTAAATATGGAGAAGCATCGACGAGACCTTCGCACTTGAGTTTGATGAAGCATGAAGCTTTGTCAGTAGGCTTGACTTTGTGACTTTGAGCATGAAGATGAAGCATCGATGGAGCCTCTAAACTTGAAGATGGAGAAGCGTATAAGTTTATTTTTAAAGAGGAAGCGAAACGCATTCCACATGTGTGCCTTTTATTTACTGTGTTGGCTCCTTACGAGGGATGAACATCTTTAACCCATTGTGTTGCCCCCAATAGGGACGATCATCTTCAATCTGAAGTGTCATTCTTTGATGGGGATGATCAACATCAATCTTGTAGTATTATACTTAGGTGGTTGTGGTACCTCTTCTGATGGACTAAACTTAAATTTCTTTAAGTTTCCTTCCTACCTTTAAAGAAAGGGATCGAATCATGACGTAGTTCAAGTTTTTTTTTTTTTTTAACTGGACTGAACTTGAAGTTTCTTTCAAGCTGCCTACTACCCTTCTTAATGATAGGGATCAAGTCATAATGTAGTTCGAAGAGATTTTTTTTTTCTTTTTATGCGCGACTGAACTTAAATTTCTTTAAGTTGCCTACGTACCCTTTATAATGAAAGGGATCAAGTCATAATGTAGTTCATACAATTTCTTTTTTTTGGCGCCGTTCACATTTTAAGCTCATGCGGACTAGAAGCATCATGCAGTTTAGGCTCTTGCGATGAGGAGATTCTTCATTTAAACTTCAGAAGATCTTATTTCATCATGGTTTTGATTATCCTCTTCATTTGTAGGATTCGTCAATATGATGAGTTTTGGCTTCACTATCAAGGAACCTTCTGTACTTATGTCAACAGAAAATTTCCTCTTCATGCGTGAAAGGACACGACTGTGAATCTTTTCGTCGTTGTTTTCTTTATGGAATGACGTTGGCTTCAAGATTTTCATCCTTCCTTTACGTTGATCGTTTGTTGTCTTAAGACGATCAAAAGCAGATGCTGGGGGTTTATCTTTCTTTGATGTGGATATACTTAGCCTTTTGAAGGCTAAAGTTCGAGCAGAAGTAGTCGTTGGACATTGGTCTTTTTCTCCTACCGTGGCCATACTCAATCTTTGAAAGACTGAAGATCGAGCACTTGAAGCTTAATACAATCAAAGACAGAAGTTCTTTGCTTCATTTCTTCTGAGTCATTGACTTCTTCAGTAGTCACATGATTGTTGTCGACTTCCATTATGCCGACGGTGTGACATGCAATAACTTCTGATACTTTCTCTGGATGATTATTGAGAAAGCTTCTTGGGAGAAATTCTGCCGAAGTTGTCGGCCGCCGGAATTGAAGGAAGTCTTTGTCTTCTTTCTTAGCTGGTTTAGGCTTCCGTGTCATCTTTTTGCCTTTCTTTTTATGAGTCTTGTTTCTTCTTCTATAGCTTCGATAGGAACGCGAATTTTTTTGGGTGGAGTTTGGTTGTCTTCTCTTTCGATGAGTCACTACTATCCACCCTTCGTTGTCATCTTCAACAAGCTCATCTTTCTTTTCGGAATTTTCTGTTTGAATCTCTTGTTGGAACCGAACAACTATAGGCTCGAATTCTCCAAACTGGATCGGACTTTGTCTTTGCGCATGGGAGACAAATAGTATTGGAACATTTGAAGTCACTGCTACTGTAGCGTGATTTGTCTGAGCTACTTCATCCAAATCTAGCTCAATCTTCTTTTCACTAGACAACTTCATAATTCGTTCCTTCAGCATGAAGCACCTTTCAACTGGGTGACTAATGACCCGATGATACTTGCAGTAGTTAGGATCATCTATTTTTCCTTCTTGTTCCGGCCGCTTGCATTCCGATAGCTGAATAAGTTTCTTCTCTAGTAGTTGCTCCAACATATCTACTACATCAGAGTCAAGGAATGGATAAACCTTCTCTTGTCGTTCTTTAAGAGTTGGACGACACTTCTCACCCTCATTGTGCCTTCTTTCAAATTTTGTTTGTTTTCCTTTGGAGGAAAATTTCAGCGAGGGTCACATGAATGACCATAGATTCTTTTGTGGCACTACCCACGATATTTTCAGTACCCTTGGCATCATTTTTGTATTTTCTCCCTTCAGAGACTAAGAAATCTGTAGTTCCTCTATTGGAAATGATCAGCTCCATATCATGAGCGCGTGTTGCCAGCTCCTCAAATGTACGAGGTTTTATCCCTTGTAGGATGTAGAGAAGCTCCCAATGCATGCCTTGAGTGCACATCTCCACTGTAGATAATTCAGTAAGTCTATCTTTGCAATCCAAACTTAAAGCTCTCCATCGGTTGATATAATCGATGACTATCTCTCCCTTCCACTGTTTGGTGTTCGTCAGCTCCATCATGCTAACAGTACGCCTTGTACTGTAGAAGTGGTACAGGAACTCCCTTTCTAGTTGTTCCCAACTATCAATCACTTTTGGCTCCAAATTAGTATACCAATCGAAAGCATTTCCTTTCAAGGTATGGACGAACTGCTTGACTAGCTAGTCTCCTCTGGCTCTTGCATTTTCACAAGTTTCAATGAAGTGTGCAACATGTTGTTCTGGATTTCTCTTTCCATCGAACTGTTGAAACTTGGAGGTTAATATCCAGCTGGCATTCTCAGGTTGTCGATTCTCTTGGTGTATGCCTTGGAGTACATAAAAGAGCTTTGCAACGGTCCTTCATACTGAGCTCTTATGGAGTTTGTGATCATATCCTAGAGCTATTGAACTGACAGGGAGGCAACAGAGGTGGATTGTGGTGGTTGACTTTCCTACAAGACAGTCTTTCCTTTGTCATTGGCTTTTGTAGTTGGGGATTGACTTGATTCAGCAGTATCTTAAGCCTGTATCTGATCTTTTAAAGCAGCGATTTCATGATCTCGCTCCTCTACAGCCTTCATTAGGAGATTTATCTTTACCTCCATCTCTGCCATGGTCGACTCAGTTGTTACGTCAGTCATCATGACAGACACTACATCAAAATGTGATTCTTTCTCTGATAGATTAGTAACAAAAGCATAGTTTTCAAACAAGGGATTTTCTCTGATGACGATCCCGCCTTTAGGAAATTCCATCAGCTGGCCCCAGATTTCCTCCGTGATGACAGAGCTTATGTAAGTGTTACTTGCGATGGTAGCTTTGGATGCAACTTTCTTTGGTGCCATCTGTAGATTTCTTGACTCGGATGATGAGAGAGATGAAAGGTAGAGAGGCCCCAACGGGCGTGCCAATTTGTTCACACGAGATTTTCGGAGAAACGTGTTTCGTGGAGTTGAACTTGAGTTGGTGTTGGAGTTGATTTAATGCGATGTAGTTCGATCTCTAATATTTGATCCTCTGATTCTCTCTCAGTTGGGTGAATATGCTTGACTTGGAGAAGGAAAGCACCGAACGTTCTTGAAGTAGAAGTTTTGGAAGCTTGGAGTAGAAGTCTTGGAAGAGTATTTGTATCTTCAAAGGTCTTCTGCCTTATAGGAGTGCAGCTTCAAGAGTCTTGGAAGCTTGAAGTAGAAGTCTTGGAAGAGTATTTGTGTCTTCAAAAGTCTTCTGCCTTATAGGAGTGTAGTTTCAAGAGTCTTGGAAGCTTGAAGTAAAAGTTTTGGAAGAGTATTTGTGTCTTCAAAGGTTTTCTGCCTTATAGGAGTGCAGCTTCAGGAGTCTTGGAAGCTTGAAGTAGAAGTCTTGGAAGAGTATTTGTGTCTTCAAATGTCTTCTGCCTTATAGGAGTGCAGCTTCAGGAATCTTGGGAGTCCTCTACTTGTTGGTGAATTCTCTCTGGGTCTTCTGAGTGTAGAAAATGTTGTCTTTACAAATGAAGAGAACTTCTCTATTTATAGAGTTCTTAGGTGGGCTTCATGGGCTTGGTTGGTCCATGGGCCTGACCCTTGAGCCCAATTAGTTGGTTTTGGGCCTGATCTGGAATTTGGATCCAATTCAACTTTTTTTATAGTTTGGACTTTAAGCCCAAATAGTAATATCAAATTGGACCAATTTAATCTCATCGATTCATCCGCGTGACATCATCGAAACTTGTCTTCAATTCAATTCGGGACATGTGTCAACTTCTAATTGGACCCAAAGTCAATGATTTAGAAATTCGTCGTTAATTTAGCAAATGATGTAATGACTTGTGATTGGTCCAAAATTTCTCATTCAACAGGCATAAAACTAGAATTTTTTTTTTATTAATATTGTTACTTTAAAACTTATTATTAATATATAATAGGTTGGGGAAACTTTATTATTAAAATATTATTATTCAAATGATTCTCATTTCTTGAAAAGACAATAAACATCTTTTTTTATTAATCCTCATCTTTTGAAAAGACGAAGAAGTATAAATTATATTTTTTTTAAAAAAAAATAAAGCATCCTCATTTTTTGGAAAGACCATAAATATGTTAAAATACTAAAAAAAAAGAACTAACATCCTAGTTTATGATCCTTAATCTCTTAAAATTCTCAACTAGTTTCTTCTCTATAAAATTATTAAAACTAGTCCAATATCATATTATTGAACCATTTTCTCTTACAATATCTTCCTAAGTCGCAAAGAGCAAACATCGTGAACAATATGGTATTCGAGATAAGTATAAGAATAAGAGATCTAGTTTATAGATGTGTGAGCTCAATTTTCCAACTCCAAAGACATAAATAACATACCAGGAGAGTCAGCCAAGGTTCAAGTTCTCAAAATGCAATGTTAGCAAGCCAATTTGATGGCTCTAATTTGCTAGAAATTGGCTGAAATTCCTCAACCGTCTATGTAAATCCCTTAATGACAAATGCAACATTGCTAAACCTCAAAGTTATCACACCTATTCATACTCGAGTAATATTTTGGAGCCCCTTTGGACTTTGATTGTAATTAATGATGGATTGTTTGGGTTTTTAATTTCAAAGGGAAACAATGAAACATGCTATGATAAATAGTATTTAGTTTAGTTTAGAATCAATGTTATAAATCGATTGAAACACTACCTACACAAATTTTCTTACTTGCATATAACAAGCGTCGAGATGCTTCAAATAGCAGCTCGACTATACTCATTCAGATATTTGACTTTAATAATCTTATTTAGAATTTTTCTCAATAGTTCCTTTAGTTTCTTCGAATTCCTCATATTCTTATCAAATGAGTAGAAAAAAAAAAAAGCCTGAAAATCTCCAAGGTCAATAATATTTTAGTTACACAAAGTGTAGTATCAATTTCTATCTAAATCAATAAATTACTATTTTCATGTTACAAATGTAGCATACATTGATCCTCTTTTATATGCTTTTTATAGTGCTTTGGTTGAAAAAGTGATAGAACACAAATAAATATATGTTTTCGACATGGATAATATTTTACTAAAAGACATAAGTTAATGAAATAAAATTAAACAAATACTATTCATTACAACAACAACAAAAAAAACATACACATTGACATGAATTAGAAACACAACATAAAATGTGACATGAGTATAGCTCAACACCTAATGTTTATATATTTATGGATGTTGTTATCGATTGACATGAGTATATAAGTCACGTTATACTGTTGATTAATAAACTCATCATTTTCTTAAATAAACCAAGACTTTACTGTAACTGCAATTTTAGAGAGACGCGAGAGCGAAAGCCTATGTGGTCGCTTATGTAACTAGATAACAAGTACTGAAAACCGTCTTTAACAAATACTGAAAACCGTCTTTATATTGGATGGTTTGGTATTTTGATTATCCCTACTTTATTGCATAACTTCTATATTTATTATTGCCTTCATTACTGCTCCTCAGTAGATATTGATGATATTCCTAAACCTGTTTTTGGACCTCTACTTTACGGAAACAATATTATTTTTGGTGCTATTATCCCTTCTTCTACAGCTATTGGTTTTCACTTTTACCCAATTTGGAAAGCTACTTTCGTTGATGAATGGTTATACGATAGTGGTCCTTATGAACTAATTGTTCAACACTTCTTACTTGGTGAGCATGTTACATGGGTCAAGAGTGAGAACTTAGTTTTCGTCTGGATATGCCAACAATCGATATGCATCCTTGGATTGTTGCATATCCAGTTCCTGTTGCAGCGGCTACTGTTGTTTTCTTGATCTACCCAATTGGTCAACAAAGTTTTTCTGACAGTATACCTCCAAAAATCTCTGATACTTATGACTTCATCATTATATTTCAGACTAAGCACAACTCCTTATGCACCTATTCCACATGTTAGGTGTAGCGGGTGTATTTGATTCCCCACTCAATGCTATGCATGGTTCCTTGTTAACTTCTAGTTTGATCGGGAAACCACAAAACGTTTCTACAAATTCTTTTTTTTTCCTTTTAATGTTCAATAGGTAATGGTGAAAATTCAAACCTCATACCTCTTCGTCAAAAATTTATACTTTAATTAGTTAGAGATGTGCTCAAATTGATCTCTTAGACTTAGAGAAGTGACCGAATTTTCTTAGTTTAAATGCATAACTCAAACTCAATTGGATAATGACCACATCTACTATTCAATATAGAATGACATATCTTTGAATGGTAACCTAGTTTCTTAGCCTGCTAAACATCTGATCGTATTCTTGTTCTTAAAACTCCCCTCTAAATATAGTCAAAGTAAGTTTAGTTACAACCTAAAAGTTAGAGGTTTGAACCTCTTAAAGACTGAAACTTTGTTCAACTTAAAGTAAACTCTCAAAAAATTAAATTAAATTAAAAAGAAAAACAGAAAAATCTAGTTATTGCTGTCATTACTAGAAAATTATATTCATTTTGACTAATTGAAAAGATAATTATGTTTTTAACTCCAATCTAATGGTCAAACACCTGTCTAGTGAACGAATGATAATGATATGTAGAAATTTGAAAATAAAAGTAAAAAGGGGAAAAAAAGGTTTAATTCAAAGGAAGAATGCTAATTTTAAATAATTGTCAGGTTTATTCTATCACAATCAAAAATAGTGAAAATTCAACTAAAAGAGATTAAAATTCAAAAATACATATTCCATTAACAGATGAGAGCAAAACTGAGAGTAAAACATAGAACAAACAGGCCCACATGAAGAAGTACCTAAAGCATAATTGATATAGAAACTATAAATTGAGTATCAGCCACAAACTTTGTATAAGTCTAAACAAATAAGCAGTAAAGTATATAGGGATAGAAGAATGATCCATACACCATAGTGATCAAGGCCCTTTGTTATCTTCAAATATTGGTTGCATCCCCATGTTTCCGTACAGATAGAAGATCAAACGATAGCCTCAAGAGTCGAGTCATTCCATGTTTTTTTGGGGCTTAATATTGGGATTTCCAGGACAGTGTTAATACACCATGAGACTCCATTAAACACTAGCCATGCTTTTTGGGAGGAGATAAGAATTGAGTTTGGTTGTTGAAACTTAACTTTTTTCTGAGCTACAAAAGGAGCCAAAACAAAGAACAAAAGCTCTAACAAATTATAAAATCATAAAAAGAAGGTCCTGTTCAAAAGAATTAAGTTGAATGGTAATCTCAAACCTCCCAAGAACTCTAAACATTTCTGAAAACCTTCCAATATTTTTGAGGCAGATACTTTGTAACACCACAAAAAAAACAAAAAACCCAGCATACCAGAGAGTCCTTTCTTTTATCTCAAAAGGCTTGCACGGTTTGTTACGAGCCATCTAGAGTCTAGACGTCAAAAGCCTCCAAGAATCTGTCCAAATCACCTCCACAAACTAACTCCACAGAAAATGATCCGAACTTTCCGAATCTTTACATATGCCGGACCACTAGAGCCCAAAAGGACAGAAGATGATCTCTTAATGCTTTTATACACGCACTTTTTAAAAGCATTAGTTGAGTGTAGTCTCCGAAAAGTACCTTGACATGGTGTTTTAAAGATGTCCAAAACCATTTCTTTATAAGGTAACTAAACACACAAAATTTTGAGAAGTGGCTGAAAATACATTTAGCCAATTCAAAAGTCATCAAACTCACCATAAAACAACGTATGCTTTAAATGAACGGTTAATTAGTAGTTCTTCCAAAAGGGGTTTCAATTCAAATCTAGTTTAATAGCCATCCCGAGCTCTGCTTTAAATCTCTTAAAAGAATGAAAATCTGAAATTCACCAAACGTAAGGATTCTACTAGAAGGAAGCAAAAATCAGTTCAATGTCTCAAGGGGTGCTGAATTTCAAGAATGGATGAAACAAGTACAACTACAGACACTGACTCCAGTGATTTAGTAGACATAAAGATGAGGAAGCGCATGCATGCTTTAGTATAAAAGCTAAAGCATTGGAATTCGAATTAGAAGTTTTAAGATTTCTGGTTCTATAATTTCTTTCTTTTCTTCTTCTTTTTACGAAAAGATGGGGACAAATATCCCATGTGATTTCCATTACTTCACAACAGGTTCACATGCTAAACAGCCACTTATAGTGGACAGTTTCTCTAACTTTCACTTGCTTCTGGAATTACTGAAACCAGAACAAGAGTGGCAGGTATATATGCAATAAAGTTTCGATGCACTCATACCTGCAATCCCATTTTTAAGAAAAATAAGCACAGTGATCAGTGACGTCTATTTCTGAGTTGAGGCACATGATTGGACTCCGTTACTAACTGATACATCTTCTGTCTTTACCCGCCGATAGAAAAGGACGTAAGCAGCGGCTGATCTCACCTCTTCTTCATTTATAAGTGATATGTGACTATCATCAAAACTGTACCACCTGTTTTCGTCGATAAGCTAGACAAAGAAAAAAGAACAAAATAAGGATTGAATTTGTAAGAAACCAAGATGATGATGTACAATATATGGAAGGACGGTATCATTAACTAACTAATTGGTGTAGCCTAAGAAATAAAAATGAGAGAAATCTCTAATAATAAATTCAAGTTTTTGTTATGATTTTTTTAAAAAGTTTTTATTATGAATTAAAAGTTGTCAATATAAGGAGACATTTCCTCTATTTATAGAAAATCAGGAAACAAATTAATTCTAATCCTAATTAATCAAGAAAACTAATCATAATCCTAATTTTGACCAAGATACCCTAATTTACCCTAATCCTGTTGCATTACAAATATCTAAAATTAAGAACTAAAAATCAATCAAGCAGCACTTAAGAATGGCCTAAGTATAATAGTAATAATAATAACGTCAAAAAATAAATATACATTTGCTAATTTCTACTCACCTTTATATGTGCAGTGTAGTGACCACTACCCATGCTACCATAATGGTTGGTTAAAGCGTACAGTTCATACAGTTGACGTTGAGAGTTATTTTTATTAGCTACATAATTCGTCAAGTCAAAGTCATGTATCGGAAAGTTAACAAATGTTTCTAGTTTATGCTTCATCGACCTGCTGTATGAGAATCTTTTAAGATGGATGACTAACACTTCTGGAAGCCGCCAAAGGTCGAGCTTTTTACTGGCTTGTCGTCGTTCTTTGCATTGAGGGCAAAACCTTCATTAATACACATCAATAACAAATTTCATTAATACACATTAATAAACCAGGTGAGGTAATACTTAATCACATAGCAGTTCATGTAATATATTACTGCATAATACAAGTGACAAACTAGTATGTGTTCACTAGGTTCAGTAAGCATTCAGCTAAGATGGCTACAATTTTAACCATTGAAACAGTTACTTCATAATATCATAATTTATTTTTAATGTACTATTTTGATGAGAAGATAATATATTGCACCAAAGAGAACAATAAGCGAAGATCAGACTTGTCAAAATAAGGGGAATTGGGAAAGGGAGATTACACAGAAGCTTCAATACTGACACAACAATAATATTTACACAAAACTATCATCGGTAAATAACGCAACATCCCTTTAATAAAGGGCTAAGAGGATTGGCCACCAACCTAGGATTTAATATCCTACGAGTTTCTTTGACACCTAAATGTTGTAAGGTCAGACAGGTTGTCACGTGAGATTAGTCGAGATGTGCATAAGCTGGCCTAGATATTCACAGATATATATATAAACAATAATATTTACAGAATTCTGAAGTAACCTAGCAATTATTAAAGTGACTTGTAGCAATATTATGACATTATGAAGAGGATTATTGTCAATTCCGTTTGCATTCATGAGGTGCAGAATGATATCCCAAAAATTCAATCATATATATTCCTGGAACTGTCTAGTCAGTATAAAATGACTTTTTTCTATATAACATTTGCTTTCATTCTATGAAAGAACAGTACAAGTAACATATTGTACAAATTATTCCAATCATGCGAGTATATCAAAAGACAGCAGGAAGAAGAGGAGAGCATAGAGAAGCTAACCACATATCTTCAGGAACAAGTGGTTCTTCACGTAGAAAAGACTCCAAACACGAATACAAGGAGAGTGGCTCCGTTCTAGGTTTTTTCATCACAGGCCCAGATTTAAAAACTTCAGGCAAATTTTCTAGGTAACCAGTATCAAACTTCTTTAGTAGCTTTTGAGACCAATCAATATATACTAGAACTGATGATGATGGGGGTAGTTTCAGAGCTTCTTCTCCACTTGATAGCTCAATGCAAACATTTTCCTCATTCAACAACTGGAGAGGTAATTTAAAAGGTTCCGTAGCTTTAGATTTTGGATCATCGCTATTCATTGAACTTGTGCATGTTTCAGCATAAAAGTCATGATGATGATGATCTTCTCCTATATGTGACATGCTAGAATCAGATACATCAGTATCCATCAAAGTCCCAGCCTTCGCCATTGGAGACAATGCTCTTTTGACTATTCTCTGAAGGTAGTCCTTCTTCACTGGACCATCACATGAGACTACTGACACTAGAGGAGTTCCGAAAGGTCTCCATCCAGACATTTTGTGGGCATCACTATTTACCCTGACACAAAAGACTGCAGATTAGCATTTACAATTGTTCCCTACTTTAAGTAGTAGTAATTCATGAACTACATAAACATTCTAATTTCTAATAACCAATACCACCGCCAACTAAATCTGGGAGAAAGATACTTTCATCATTCAACAAAAAAAAACTAGTCAGAATGAACGTTACAACCTGTGATAGGAAAAAAAAATATATTATAAAAATAGCAACTGCTTAATTCGCTTCACAAGCATGAATACATTTTTTTTTTCCACGAAGCATCATTCATTAATATCAATAAAACATGGTAGAAAATTGCACATACTGTTCCTGGCTTCGATGAACCAATTGAAGATATTTAGTATTCTTAGTCAACTTTGGAATCTTGTAGGCAGCAATATGGTCATCATCTCTAATTGTGGACAATAATATCAGTGGATCTTCCAGAAACCTCTGAATCAAATGATCTCTCACCTACATAGGAGACATTTCCAAACAAAAATAAGTAAATAAATTGCAAACATGCCGGTATTCACCTGTACTAATGCACTTTTTTACATTATATAACTCATAATCTCTTGGCTTGGTATACTTATATGTTTCATACACTCAAAACTGGGAATTTAAGATGATGGGAAACAATTTTGGTCACTGTCACTCTCCAAGTACGCATCAGAAGACTTCCATTAAGAAGAACAACCAAGGAACCAAAGCAGCCAAAGCATAAATGTTGAACATAAACATGCAAGGGTTGAATGATTGGGAAAACAAAATTAAAAATCAGCAGTAATCGAAGCCTATGCAAATCATTATTGAAGCCTGACTTCACATAAACATTGGTGTCCACGTGCTTGTGAAAGAAATAGAATAAGTTCTATATTTATATGAGCACAGGTAACAAATTTATGCATAAAATGCTACAAACCTCCGCCAACAGAAGCTTCTCGCTGTGCCTCAATGAACAAGTGCCGTTAAGTGCCTGTATTAGATCCCTACAGCGGCCCTGTTTTGGTACAGTGACAGTTAAAGTTGATGGACGCTTACTTCCATCACTAGTAAAAACAGTCACTGTCATAGTACGGGTGGTGGTTGACTGGAGTGGTAATGAGAGATACATGAAGGGATCAAAAGTGACAGAAACTTTATTGCACACGGGACAGACTAAAGTTGATTTGTATTGGCCCTGTAAAGTGAGGGATAATCAGATTAATAAACGTTAAAGCAGTCTTGAAATAAAGGTACAACAAGCAGAAAATATGCAAGAGAATGAGATGAACAGAATAACCCAAGAAAATTTTTTTTGGTATCAATTATCATAAAATAAAATTGCATAGACTAAGAGGAAGCTAGACATGCTGACATGGGGATGGCTCCGACAGAATCCTGTTCTATTTACTAAAAGTCAACAATTTTTTGAATTAGAAACAACTTCTCATTGATATAATGGAAATGAATAAATGTTCAAGAAAAACAAACTTCAAAATGAAGTGAAAGAGAAATTTTTTTTAAAAAAAAAACAAGGATAGTAAATACAACCTTATAGAGATTATCCATGAAAATAAGTAAACATTACAGAACAGAGAGCTAATCAATAACTCCAGCAGAAGGATATTGAGAGGCTTTTGGATGCTGTTTTGTTGGAGGCTTTCGGATGGTCTTTGCCACTTCCTAACAATTCTTTTTTAATCTTCTTGCTGCTATTTTGGTGGGTCATCCATTTCGTGGTACTAAAAAGACAAGGTTGGCCCTCACATGAGCATTTTTCTGGCAACTTTGGGGCGAGCGAAATGATTTTCTTTCATGGACCCCTCCTCCACATTTGATCGTTTTATGGAATTAGTCCTTTCTACTTCATTTTTTTTCACAAATCTAAGCACCCTTTTGCCCATTCTAGCATATCTTTTGGAAATTTTTGTTCCAGTTCGCTTTTTGGTGGAACAAGGGCATAAAGAAACAGCTCAACAATATGAGCCACCAAAAAGCGAACTGGTTACAGAAGGGGAGGGGGGAGGAAGGGACAAAAAGGCATCAATCCATCAGAACCGTGCCAAAAGGATAGTTACAATAAATTGTTAACACAAGATTTGAAACTAGACCAACCCTCTTCCCCGAGACCTTAGGAATCGGTATTAACATTAGAAGAATTTTGGCTTTTATTACTAGATTGATTTAGATTCCAAACTAAAACTGATCAAGGCAAAGGGTGCTTGTCATAACGGCAATAATTGGAGAGTTGGTACACGATGGATAATAGAATAGAACAAGTGCTAAAAGCCCTTGGGTATTCACTCCAAAGTTGTAGTACCGTGCTTGGGCAAGAAATCTCTAGTGGACAACAGGCTGAATGGGAAGCTAAGAACCACAAATACGACTACAAGACACGGATACAACACGACACAAACGTGGCGGCACATTGTTTTTTTAATCTAGGTTAGCATGGAGAATAGACTCCTTTCTCATGCCAAAGATGTCTAAGTTTGGGCTCCCAAGTGATAAAGGACCGTTGCTCATTGATAAGCTTCAGACTGCCATACAAATGGTATTGTATCTGTTTGAAGTATTTGTTTGCAAGATAGCTTTGAAGCAGGTCGGTGGATATTTTTAAGGCCCTAATTGTCTTGCCTTCAAACATCAAGAGTGTGCTGCTGATCAGATCTTGTGGTGCTTTGGTTTAGTTTATTTTGTTGGAAAGGAATAAGAGAAATTTTGTATGATTTTTTTTTTTTTTTTTTTTTTTTGAAAAGGAAATGAACCCTTTCATTGATATAATGAAATAAGTCTAATACTCAAAATACACAAATTTTGAACAAAATAAGGAAATAAGTCTAATGCTCAAAATAAGGAACGAGACGTTTCATTGATATAGTGAAATTTTGTATGATTCAAATGTGGATTTTGTAGAAACCAAAATAGCATATGCTTTCTAGCATTAGAAAGAGCCAGAGAGGGAACATATAATAATTCTTCTTTAATTCATCCTAAATAGGAATTCTTCTTTATTTCATACTAACTAGAGAAAATTCCTTAAATCTCAAGGGCATAGTTGTAGATCCTTGAAGACATAGTTGTACAACCTACACAACAAATCCTTTACAAGTAAGGTCGTCAACTAGAGAATGTTCCTATTTGAGAAAACTTCCAAATTTAACCCCTTTTTGTTTCTCAATCAGTACTAGCCTCCAAACTAGAGAATATTCCTTAGATCCCAAGGACATAGTTGATAACCTATACACCAGTTCCTCGAGGACATAGTTGTACAGCCTACACAACAGATCTTTTACTTGTACAAGTAAGGTCATTAACTAGAGAATATTCCTATTTGAGAACTTCCAAATTTGACTCCTTTTTGTTTCTCAATTAGTACTGATCTCCAGTGGGAGGGTACTGATTCTTCCTCTCGTACATCTTTTGTAATTGGAAAAATCACGGGACCTCAAAATTTTATGAAATACATGGGCTAGTCCTCTCAATGCCAATTAATCTTGAGAAGGAATCTCATGTTATCTAATATTAGAGAAGTTTAAAAAATATATATTAAAAAAGAGCTTGCAGTGGAAATAAGTAATTTTACACACTTGGCACACATCGACAATTATGGAGTCATTACGAGCAATGTGGTTCGCCCAATATTCATCAGCAACTTCTTCATCAGGTCTTCCATCTGCATCTCTGGACTTAATATAGGGTTTGTGCTTTACACGATTCAGATCTTCATGTAAACCATCAAGCAGAAATGCTAGAAGTTCCTGCAATAAAACTTCTTGATTTCTTGATCCAATGCAATGATTTGTGAAAATAGTAAAGATTACATGAGCAATAAACCTGGGAATCATGCTGATTATATCCACTAAATTGGGGTGCAAAACGAGCAAGCTTTGCTTTAAATGGACGAGGAGCAACAGATGTTCGGCCAGGAGCCCATAGCTTTCTAAGCAAGTCACCAAATGCCATGGCAAGCTCACCCTGTGTATACAACTTCAATTTAGCGGAGTAAATAAAACAAAAAAAATTAGCACGACACCATATGAATATCAGTAAATGGCTGATTCTAAATTTCAAACATATAATTTTTAAAGCATTAATATAAGCATCAAAACACGAAAATTCTTGTACTCAAAAGAACAAAGAAATTGCTTCAGGCAGAGAGAGGGTAGGCAAGACAGAACCTAAGGACACATACTAGACACTTATTGGATACATGTCAAATACTTGAAACTTCAACACTTGTTGGATCATATAGTTTTAAAAAGTCATCCTTGGTTTTTAACCAATCTTACATTTTTTTCTTTTATAAAGTGTTAATCACTAAGAAAAATGTGTTTTTGAATTTCTTCAAATCTTTTACTATTAGGCATTTCATTATTGAAGAATATGCAATTAGCTAAACCAACTTCCTTTCATCACTTAAATCAGCCTTCCAAATGTAAATACCATAAATTAGAAGAAAAAAAAATTAATTCACTGGAATGTACAAAAATATTCAATTGCATTTTTAATAAATGCATTATAGCCAAGTCAATGTCCTAATCTTTAGAAAAATAAATTGTCACCAAATCTGCGTCATATTACACCTGTGTCCTGAACTACTTAGTATATAACCAATTCATGCACAATAACCCAGAACCAAAAAAACATTTTCTCTCTTTTTTTATTTTCTAGATGGGAGGTTCTGCATTCCCTGATGTCCTTATCCAAAATGCCTCACCTTGGTGCGGGTGAGACATTCTGTCCTACCTAGAAACAATGCAGAAACAAAGAGAAGAGTCCTCTACAAGAAACCATAGTTGCTTTTCCATTTCTCGTAAGGAACTTTTTAATATAAGATAAGACTTTACTTTTTTCTAGGAATTTCATATATAGTCTTATACTCATAGCATTTGTAAACAGGGGGAAGGGGTTGAGAACTCAAAACTATGACTCCAAGAATTAAAAAACAATAGAGAGTATGGAAAAGGGTCAAACAATTGAGTAGTGATTAGTGAAGTTAAACCTTGCAGGCTTTACTATTGTAATCAAGACAAATTCATTAACATAAGTCTAGGTTTCACAAATCTGAAATGCACACGAAACTTACAACCATGCCCAACGGATTCTGCCAGTTAATCTCCTGGTGATAATCCTCACGAAAATATCTAGCGAACTCAGGTGTGTGGACAAGGCATTGAATTGCACTATTCATGAAACAAGTATTACCAAGATTTAACAACCCTGTTAAACCACAAGAAGATCCTCTCGTACTAACACCACTTTGCCCGTATGTATTATCCAACTCTTTAATTGAAGAAGTCGGGTTCTGGCTCTGCACTACTTCTGTTTTAGACGCCCCCTTGTTAGACATGCCTCCTGCACTGATTAAGTTTGACTTAGAAGGCTCTAAATGAGTAGATGTAGCTTCCTTGTCGGTTGTTCCATTATCTTGAACGTAACTTGCACAGCCACCCAATGCATTGTGATTTCCATGGTTTATAATCTCCACAAGAATCTAACCAAATGAAGAATGAAAAGGTTTCAAGAAGGGTTCTAATAAAAAAAGAAAATAAGAAAATAAGATTTCAGTTGGCAATAAATGCTCTCAAGAAATTCAAAGTACAAGAGATTCCATCGAATCTAATAAATCTTGCAAAGTAGTGTGCAAAACGATGTGACCATCCGAATTCCAGGATGTCACAAGTCTCTAATAAAGCAATGTGGAAATATAGAAATAATAATTTTTGCCAGCTGAAAGTTGAAATGGCCAAATGGCCTAATCAACAATAATTCACAATCATGAAACTCTACATAAACAAGATACTTGGAAAAGCGAAGTTTATGAACTTCCATTAACCTATTAGATTTCAAAGGAAATGACAAGTCAAAATTTGCAACTCGGTTATCAATACCCACAGTCAACAAGCATCAGAATGATATTTTGAATTTACAACTCAGCCTATATCATCCAATGTTTGTAAAAACAGAATGATCTTACAAGGCCACTTATTTCAAATGCTTTCACGTGTTGTATGGACTAGAGAAACAGATAGTTCTAAATTAATGATAGGATAAACAGAAAAACTAATGATTAAAAAAGAGGGGGAAAAAAAAGAGAAGCACAAGATAGACCACTTATTTATTTTTTCGATTCTCACTTACTCCATTCAGGACATTTGCTTGAACTGGAATGCTTTTATCTATTTGGTTTAGTTAATGTATTACTTTCCTTGTATTTTCTTTGTTATAGTATCTTGTCTTTTTAGCATTAGACTCTTTTCATTATATCAATGGAAAATCTTATTCCTTTTTTTATTTTTTTATTTTTTTATTAATTTATTTATTTATTTATTTATTTATTAAACAAAACAAAAAAAAAAAACCCAAACTTGTATACCTTTGCTTCCAGGTATTCCAGATAGGCTGGATTTCTTTATTTCTTTCAAATTTTTTTTAAATTAGAAACCCAAAGAAGATAGAAAAGGAGGTCACATCCTCACAGCCGGGGAAAGAGATAACCCCCTCCCCAAGTGAAGTAACAAAGAAAACCCTACCAAGAGGAGGTGATTTTTACATTGTTACAGAAAATATTGAGATCGGTTGTTTTTTCCTCAAATGTCCTATGATTTCTTTCCAAACAAATTTCCCGAAAAAGTGTCTGAGCTGTACAATACACAAAATCCTAGCCCTGCCTTTTAAAAGCCAACGGTTAAGCACCTCAACAACTTTTTACTTAGTAAAAGCCCAAGTGTCTAGAGGTATAGAAAAGGGCCCTAGTAAAGTTTGGTCCTTGGTGAGGTTCCATGTTTCTCTTTTTCTTTAGGTAACTTTTTACTTAGTTGGAACCCCTTTTTTCAGCGGGATTTTTGCACACTTGGTTTGTTTGTATGCTCTTATATTCTTTCCTTTGCAATAAAAGCAATTGTTTCTCCAACAAACAAATAAATAATTAAGATAAAAGGCCACTCATCCACAAGTCTACACAGATAGATAAACAACCCAAATTTCCAAAAAAAATCACGTTTATTCCAAACTATCAACCAAAATTAATGAAAAAGAAAAAAATACGTCCAAGAAAAGTAGTTACAGTGGGAAGACTTACATCCTGATCCATCTGAATGTTAGCATCATCAAGAGTTTTATCCATGTCATTCATTAAAGCATGTTTTCTGTGGCCATAGTAATCCCAAATGCATACCTGGTTAAAGTAGTGAATACTTGGATTTAAATGAAACAAACAAACGTCTATTTGAAAAAAGAGTTAGAAATGGAAGACTCTGAATGTGGCAGGGTCATATGAACTTTACTTGTTCCAAGTTAAGATCAAAAATTTCACAAGCTCGTCTGTGAAGCTCGCCAATTGTCTCCTGCCAAATAAATATTAAATTTTTAACTAAAATCAACTGGTAAACAATTTCAACAGAATTGAGACGATGGCAACTGAACAAAGTGGTAGACCATCATAATACCTTCTTGCTTATTCTTATTGTGGAGCGGTCACCCTTTGGCACCTCTAATAATTGGAGGCGTAGAGGATATACTTCAACAGCCAATTCAGTTTGGGAAAGACCTGCACTAATTACTTTCCGTGCCAGTTTTGGACCACCACCATACCTAAAACCAACCAAAAGATTTGACTAACTCATAAGATGGTTCGTATGGATTTCAACAATAAAAGAAGACTAGATTAAAGAATCTAAACAGTTAGTTTTCTTGTAAGGAAAAAAGTTCATAAATAACAGTACGTGTAAAACTGGCTTGAGAGGATCCACCTTTCTTAATCCCTCTCAAGTATATTTAGTCTTTAAATAGATTTTCCCCCATTTAATTATTAATTAATCCATAATTAATAAGGAAAATTTATTTATACCCTAAAGTAGGGGTTGAATCACTTGAGACCTTAAACTAATTATTGTATCAATTAAAAGCCCAAGTTTTGTAAGTGAATCAAGAAACAAAACTTAAGATATAGACAAGTTGAATGATACAAACTCCACAAGGGAGTGAGAAGAAAACAAAACACCTAAGTAAAGAACAAAACTCTGAATATTACAAGTGTCTACCAAGAGACATGAAAACAAACGAGGGACCAAATCTCCATAGGATCCCTTTCCAAAACCCTAAACACTCTTCCACTCCGCTCACCCCATAAAACCCAAATAATCGCACACACCCCTGCAAGCCATAAAAATGACCCTTCTCCCGAAAAAGCGGATTGAGGAGGAACTCCTCGATTATAGTGTTAACACGACTATGACGAACATACATCAAACCAAACATCTAAAGGAAGGACTCTCAAATACTACTCGCAAAATCACGTCACCGGAGAATATGATCCAAGCCTTCCTCCCCGTTCTGACAAAGGATACAATAAAAAGGCCGAACAAGTGAAGGTAGCTTCCTCACAAGTCGGTCCATTGTGTTAGCAAGGCTATGAAGAACTTGCCAGGTAAAGAACCTCACCTTCCTAGGGATCTTAATCCTCCAAAGTAACTTAAAGACCGACACACCAACGAGAGAAGGATAAACCAAATACTGAAAGAGAGACTTGCATGAGAACCCTTTCAAATGATTGAGGCTCCAGAATCTAATGTCCCTTCTCCCTCTTTTAAAGGGGTGACCCTCAAGTGAAGAAAAAAGAGCAACCACCTACATCGCCTCTCTATTAGAAAGAGAGCAAGGGAACTCACAAGAAGAGGCATACAAGCTCCCAACCCACCCAAGAAAGTCGATAACAAAATGATTTTTGAGGGACGACAGATGATACAAATGAGGGAACCAAGCACAAAGAGGGTCTCTCCCCCACATAGTGATCTTCCCAGAAGTACATGTCCCTCCCCTCCCCCCACCACACAAAGGATCAAGGGAACAAAAGAAGGGAGCTATTTCGCAATATTTTTCCACAATTTCTGGTTAGTACCTTTGACCCCCTTGGACAACCACTCGAAAGGATGAGGGCCATGTTTACTAGCAATGATCCTGCGCCACAAAGAATTAGGCTGAGAAGGAAAACGCCACAGCCATTTGGCTAACAGAGTTTTGTTTCGCACCCTAATATTCCCAACTTCAAGACCCCCAAAGGACACCGGTCTCTCAATAACCTCCCATCTAATCAGATGTGACCCCTTACCTTTCCCCTCTTCGAACCTCTTCAAACCCTTAACTCTCAATGAATGGACTTAAATTCTTACTTTTGTACTCTTGATGAAAAGCCTTCATAAAAATGGACTATATATTATAAATTAACCAAACAAAATAAAAGACCAAAAAGCCTATAATTGTTCTCATAATCATTGAGGGCTTTAGCGAAACTAATGTTTTTATGGCTAAGATCCTTTTTCAACTGATTCACCACAAGAAATACTCTATGATCCAGCTCAGACACACATGGCAGAGCCTAGTTTCTTAGAAAGTCGCATTGGTTAAGTCAAAAAAAAATCTTCAGTAACAAGAAACAGGACACATAAGATCTATGGTTTCCCCGTTCAAACCCAATGACTACAAGTTATTTTCATTTTTACTATTATGAACAACCAACGTTTCAATGTCCAAAATCCCTTTTTTTAATGACTCACCACAAGTATAGTTGGTTCCACACTTCTTGTGGAAGCAGAACATAGTCACGACCTTCTAAAAGAGTATCATGTATTTCAATGCTCGCACTAGAGTCCTCTGACACGGCATCATAAATTAGGTCAGAGTTATCAATATTAGCAGGTCTTTTTAACATGCTTGAACCAAATGAATCGTAAATTTCTGCAAAAGAGGATCCATCATTTGCATTAATCGGTTGGTCTTGGTTGACATATTCAATCCAGTGTTGCCACCATCTGTTACAGTAACATCCAATCATTAGAATATGTTTGTCAATTGCTTGGGTGAGATAACTATATGATATCTGAAAGTTAAATGAAAATGCCGATTCTTACAGACCATAAAAAGCAAACCATGCAAAACCCACTTACTATAAGATTTTCTTAAACCAAAAGAAAATATTCCAATGAGAAGCAAGCTCTGAGTTAAACCGATTTCTTTTATTGCTCCAGCTTACTCCAACCATAACAATAAGACAAAAATATCACTTTTCACATTAAATGGTAAGTCTTTCACATTCATTCCCCCAGTGACAGAGAGAGAGAGAGAGAGAGCAAAGATTGGGCCTAGATGACTGCACAATGAAATTTGTATAAATTGTGGAACATCATTAGAGGCGAACAAAACTTTCACATTCTATTTCCCAGCAAGCAAAACATATGCATACATATTGGCCCTGATACTTGCATATAGGATCCTCAAAGCAGGAAGAACCAGATGGGTGGGGGAAGAACCAGAACAACAACAGAGTAAGGGTGGATATGAAAAACGTTTCAAACATAAATTGTCCATAAATTTAAGAATTCTCAGCCAAATACCCACTTTCTGAAATCTAGCAAAGAATCCATTGCATAGCTTTCTATGAATTATTAGACAACATGAAGTTTCCATAAGTACTCTTAAAATCCCATTAATAAAATTAGAGAGAAGTAATTCATAACTTTGAAAATTGTAACGGATTTAAGAAAAGTGGAGGAGGGAGAACCTTTGAGTGATTAAATAAAAGATGTCACCCTCTTTAGTATTAGCTTCAGCAGCCAAAGCAATGTCTCTAATCATAATCCTCTCTTCTTCTGGAGTGAGCTCCGTGCAGCCACTACTGCTACACATAGAGACTTCAGCCATCTTCCCGACTCCTTTCCTCTGAGATTCAGAGAAGAAATGCTTCGAATTCAAGGTGGAAAATTTTGGAATTCCCGAACGATTTTTACTGATATTTTCTCAGTAACCAAAAAAATTAAACGTGTGCAAATTTTCTTTCATTTACGAAGAATATGACTTTAAAATTCAATCTATCTCGTGCTAGTTACCCAAACCCTTGTTTGATGAACAGACCAGTTCTGAGCAAAGCAAGCTGAATCGCCTTGACGATGGTTGAATCGCCCAAATTGCCTTCCCAGGAAATCAAACTTAGCTCGGACCGGGTTCATACGTTTTTTATTTTCTTCGAAACCGAGTCATACGGAATTAAGGCAAAGTAATGAGAGATTTGTAGAATAGACCTTTTGGGAAGGCATTTGATTCCGAATTTATTTGAGTCGGTAATTATTGTTTGAAAAGTTAAATTAACTATATTATGGTAATGATAATAATAACAGTAAATATGTCAAAAATAACTATTATTTCTCTAAAATAGTAATAATAATGATAATCACAATGATACGATGTATTTTTCAAACGCAATAAAATTGGACATGCTCTGCTTGTCAATCAATTTACATTTGTTGATTATAGATTTGGAAGTGGGTCTCATGTGTTAATATACACAAGTAAATAATACCACCAAAATCAAATGGGGTTCACTTTTTAAATTACTATTGACTTATTACCTTTTAATTACGGTAAACATGACATTGATTACGCAACATATTTTTTCCATTCCTAAATACCAAACATATTCCAAAGAAATAAAAACTTTTCAACTTTCACAACTATTTTGTCATCAATCATGAACATCGGGTAATCTTAAAAATTGAACAACTTCTTGTTTTTCCTTCTTGAAAATGTAACATATTTTTCACCACACAATTTGAACACTTAATTATATAATAATTTTATTTTACGTATCCAAATACATGTCATATTCCAATATAATGAACATTTTATCCATTTCCTAATCCTTGATATTTCAATTAATTATAACTCAACCATAAATGTTAATTTAAAAAAAAAAATGTATCTTGTTGTTTAGACATTTGGGAAAGTATGAATTTTAATTATTATGGCTAATGATTTCTTTTCTTTTTTTGTCCTTTTTTTTTTTCCGCAGGTATTTGATTCTGTGCATTATACACTTATACAATAAAATAATTTTTTTTATGCAAACTTTTTTCGTGCAAACATTTTTTATAGTTGAATTTTATGGTTGAGTCTAATTTGTCGCTTACAAATGAAATAATAATGTCTACAAAAATGTCTATATACATGTAAAAGTAATGCATAGCAATGAATAACACTCAATACACACAAATTCTTCCCTAACGGTTAAACAAAATTCAGGTTATAAAAAGTCTACTCCGAACTTAAAACTAACGTACCTTAAACTAATTGTTGGAGGACATGTGCAATTAGTTTGGAAACAAAAAATAAAAGATTAGCACAATTTTTCTTTTAGTAATCACCCTTCGACGTATAAATATTACATTTAACGTTGACAAGATACTATTATATATATAACCAACAACCTTACAATATACTTTAATGATCTTAGAACATATTATTTGTACACGAATTAAAAATATGTAGTCAATAAAGGTTCATTAGAGGTGGTCTTCGCCAAAGTTGATCACTTGAAATGAATGTTAGTGTTGGTTGTCAAATGTGATTGTCATCGGAGTTAATTATCGAAGGTTGTCTTTGTCGAAGTTGTCCTTGAAGGTGGTTGCCATAACTTAGAGTTGGTCGATGGAGTTGCTTTGTGGGAAAGTGGTCGTGGGAGTTGGTCGTTGAGTTATTGTCAGAGCCTGTAATTGGTTGCCAGAGTTGGCCACATGAAGGTGGTCACTGAAGTTGTTGTGCAAAGGTGGTCGTCAAAAGTTAGTCGTTGGAGTTGTCATCGGATGTAGTTTCCGAAGGCGAGAGTTGGTCATCGGAGTTGGCAATACGATGGTGATCATCGAAGTATGTCACAAAGTTGCTTGTGTGAAGGTAGTTGCTTGGAAACCATTATAAAACTAGTAGGCATGAGAATTATTTTCGCAAACATGCTTTCTGTAAAACATTTGCAATCAAAACAGTTTAAAAATGTTTTAGTTCGAAAATATTTTAGCCATTCACCTCGAACTCTTAGGAACTTTTCACTTTAGTAGCTCCTCGGGTCCCTTTTTCACCCCTAGAATCCAGATTCAACTTACAATTTAGACTATTTATAGTTCCGAACCTTATTTGGAAATACTTTCTTCTACAAATTTATTCTAAAATGTCTTAGGAATATTACCCTAAACTTTCAGCTCATAATTCCTCGTGGTTTGGCCGGAATCTCAAAATCTTCAAGACTGGCTCAGACTGATCCGACAGTCTGACCCTTCTGCCTTCTTCTCAACCTCCAGCCCAGTTTCTTTGAGCATTTTCCTCCGGCAGCCTTACTTTGAAAACTAGATTTCTAGAGCTTTCAGATGGCTTTAGAATCACTCCAAACGCACGAGTATATTGAAAGATCTTCTCGTCCAAAGTTGATACATTCCTCTGAATCCTCACTGCCCTCTACTTTCTCTACGAAATTTATGATTTTTGTGTGATTTGAAAATGAAATCCCAACTCCCTATTTATAGGCGTTCATATTGTTCGTGGGATTGACAGCATCTACTTGGCTGCATGGCCAAATGTTTAATCCTCCCTTTATCAACGTTAGCTGACTTCATCTTGGTTCAATGTGTTCTTCCCAAACGCATCCAACACAATTTCTTAGGGTTTCAGAATTTCTCTTAATCGGACATCTAGATTTTAATTGACGTTTGCCCTTACGTCTTCAAGCTTTGTTTGTATTCAAATTAGGGTTTTTACATGCATAATCCACCCCAACACGTCCAAATACATCGCCCAAAAGCTTGCTCGGTCGTTCAATGCATAGGCGAGGCGTGGGCGTGACGTTTGAATCGGACAAAGCAAGGCTAACACATAGGCACTCTCGCTCTTTCCGCTCTCGGCAGTGTCGCTCTCTCCCATTTTCTCGCTGGTCTCGCTCTCTTCACTCTCGCTCTTTTCAGCAATCTCGCTGATCAGCTCTCTCTAATCTCGCTCTCTCCAGCTTTAACTTTTCTCTCCACTCCCGCTCTCTTCAGTTTTCTCGCTGGTCTCGCTCTCTCCACTTTCGCTCTCTCCAGCTTTCTCGCTGGTCTCGCCCCCTCCCATCTTCTATCCAATCTCGCTTTCTCCTATTTCCTCTCCAATCTCGTTGGTCTCAATCTCAATGATCTCGCTCTCTCCATCTTTCTCTCAAAGTTTTCTCTCCAATCTTTAGCTACTGTGACAAATGTTCCCCATATATATATATATATATATATATATATTTACCTGTTTACTCACCACTTAATGATATTTTTACACGGATCTTCCAGGATAATTCCAAAATAATATTTTCTATATTTTTCCTTAATTCCTTACTCCGTACTTCACCTAATTTTTCATACTTAGCCGTATTCTTCCCTAAATTTTCCAAACTCAATCTTCATATTATTCCACATTAATTCCACGTACTTAATTTCCATATTTATTCCCACTTAATAATTTTCCCCAACTTTTCCAATATTATTTTCTCCTTTCAAATCTCCATTCCTTCTTCCACCAATCACACTAACTTTATCATTAACCTGCTCAACTTATTTATACAAATTTAAATAGGGACACACAATTAAGTGGAAAATTAAGACAATTTAAATAAGAAAACACACTTAAGTGTAAAATTGGGATTCGGGGTTCACGGTGGTCGTCGAAGTTAGTCGCCAGAGTTATCGTCGAAGGTGGTTGTCAGAGTCTAAGGTTGGTCGTTAAAATATGTCACGGGAGTAAGGTAACGATAGTCGCTGAAGATGGTTGATTGGTGGAGTCATTGATAACATTGGAGGGGAATGAGTGTTGGAGAGAGTTTGTAAAAATAATCAACTCAACTTCACTTACATTTAAAGTTGGTGAGTCAAACATTGAGTTGGTAAATTTTACCAACTCAATCCAACTCATGTTGCCATGTCAAACACCTTTTTAATTGTTAAGATTGAGCTATGCTTGCTTTACCACTAAGGCAAAGTACTTTGAGTTTCAGAATCAGTTTAAAACACCCCAAAAAAGCTATCATTTTGGTCATGGAATTTGTATTTAATAGCAATTTTTCCACAAATTTTCAAACTCATCATTTTATGCTTCATTTCATAACCATTTCATTTTTTGTTTTTGTTTTTCAAAATTAAGCTTGTTTCTTCTTCTTCTTTTTTTTTTTTTTTTTTTTTTTTTTTTTTGTATAAAATTTGAATTCTTAGCCAAATTTAGAAAGCAAAAATAAATGTTTAAAAACTACTTTTTTTAGTTTTCAAAATTTGGCTTGAGTTTTTTAAAAGAGAAAATTGCATAAACTACCCCTAAACTATGAGGTTGGTTACAAACACACCCATAAACTTTCAATTTGATTAATTATACTCGTGTAGTTTCTTAATGATTGCAGTTAGCCCATCCCGTGTTAAATTAACTTTTATTTATAGATAACTCACACATTGACAAGAGACCAAACCTGTTCTTAAAAAAGCAAACATGCACGATTCTTACTTCAAACACTTTTTCCATCACCTCTCCTCTTATTCCTTTATTGTTTTCTTCTTCCTCATTTTCTTCTACTCCCTCCCCCACGGTCGTTGTTATTGCTTCCACATCGTGACTTTGTATCTTCATCGTTCTCTAATCCTTTCCTTCCGTTATTGCTTTTCCTTTTCTGCTAAGATACACGTTACGTGCCTATTCTATTGGTGTTTGTGCCCTAGATCTTGTAGTTCGTAATGTATAAACAAAATTCATTTATTTAATAAAATAAGAAGTTATTTTATTTGACATTTGTACTTTTGTAACTCAATCCAATATACTAATATCCAACAATATTCCATGTAATTTGAACAACATGTGGTTGACATATAAGTGGATCGTGTTCAAGTGATAATTTAACTGGTTTATGGTGTATGGATAATGTTGAGTATCTTATCCTAGTCATAGTATGGATACGATCTACTTTGTAATCGTTACAAATGATTTTATCCAATTCGTTCATGTAGAGACCTGCGAGTATGTTTTATACAAAAAGCTTGTATAAGACCGAACCGCAAGATAATTAATATCTTTTTGTAACACCATTGATTGAAGAGATTAATATTTCATAGGATGATCATACATAAGTCAATCTTGATCTTGAGTGAGGTATGGACTCTTACTTGTGAGAGCTTGTCCTTTGACTTGTATGGGTGAGAATGGCTCGTGTCACCGACTTAATAAGCTTACCATTTTGGGAACAAAAACTGAGTAGTGAGCTAAGAACATAGCTACACAAAATAGAATTCACTCCTTTCTGACTTAAGGGTAAATAGATAGGTTGTTCTCTTATATGTTGACCGTGGGTTTTGAACAACGAGGTCCCTCATTCTCATTGGCTCGAGAATATTTTTTTTTCTAATAGTAGGACCATAAGCAGGCTGTTCATTAAAGAATCAATAAAACTTAAGGAACGAGAGATAATTACAATGGTAAAATGGTAATTTCACTTAACTGTAATTATGAAAGACTTGTAAAAGATCAACTTACTGTAATGATTATATCCATGGACACATAAATATTATATAATGAGAAGAGTGAAACTATGGGTCTTTAGTGGAGTAATCCATAGTTAATGAATGTCGATTAATTTAATTAAAGAGTTTAATTAATTCATCTCGAATCATCGGAGTTTCTAATTTGTAGGTCCATTAGGTCCTGCTACTAGCTCGCTAAGGGTAAAACAATGATTGATTAGTTTTGGAAAAATTTAAATTGTTCAAATTATAAGGGAATATATGTTAATTATATGTGATCTAATTAATATAATGTATATAGGTACACTATATTAAAGTTAATTTTAAATGAGATTCAAAATTAAACTATATAGTACGAGAGAATAATATATTTGAATAATATTCAAATATTAAACAATATGAATAAGATTCATATTAAAACTATAGGTTAAATTTAATATGATTGTGATACACATTAAAACTATAGATTATGAAAGGAAAATGCATTTGAATATAATTAAAATATAATATCGATTAAATATATGATAGGAAAATTAACTCCCCTCTCTCATGCTATGCAATAACTCTCTCCATCTTTGAAAAGATAAGAAAGAATCTCTCTTTTTGAACTTTCTCACTCTTTTAATATTCTTATACAATAGAGAAATTGTTTCTACGCAAAACATTTTCTTTCCCTAATATTTCAAAAGGTGATTTCCATAAACCAAGTCCTTGACGAAGAATAACGGGGAAGATTCAATGGTGGTGCCTTCATTCGTTGGAGAAACTTTCTGGTGTATTTATCAAAGAATTAGTCTTTAAGGATAAGTTTTGTACATCTCCGTATTATTTATAGAATAAGAAAAATGCATGTTTAATTCTTTGTTTATTACTTGTCTGTATTATGTAATTCAAATCAACAATTAAAGGCAAGACGATCAATCGCTTCCGTTGGGATTTGATCCCTTCAAATCCTCCTGTCTCTTTTTTCATATTATTGATCTTCATCGTTGTCATTGTTGGCCATCAACTCACCTCATTTTTCTATCTCCTTCTCACGTCAAGGTCTATTGTCGTAATCAATTTTTTTTTTCTTTGTAGTCTACTCTATTTTGGCAGAGAGCAAATTTGGAATCAAACCTTTGAATCCACACGTACCGGCAGAGGACCAAGAAATTACCCGACCCCGTACATCTGTAACAGTCACAATTGTATTGTTGAAACTTACTTGAACATGAATAACGCCCTTTGGTATTCTACGCGTACTTTTACATGAGTTAATACGTCCATTTCTACGTGAACCGATTCTTGGTATGAATTTTGCCATATTTTATCATCTCATAAAGACCATTTTAATTTGAAATATTGTCAAATCAAACGTATTTTACTTGAAAATATTTTGGATAAAAAACATGATTTTCAAATCATTTTGATTTTTAAATCATACATTCTTATTCATTCCAAACACACAAAATGATTTCAAATTTATTCGGATTTGAAATCCTATAAAATCGATGTCGATAAATATATCACAATGCTAATTTTATGGAAATTTCGATGAAAATATGAATATTTCTAGAAAATTTATAAAAAATAATAAGTTTAAACAAATTTAAATTAATTAATAAATATTTTATTAAGTTAACGCATCTACTATTTATATTATATTAGTGATATTTTGCTGCTTACATTTTTATGTTCTTGTTACTATATAATAAAAATATTGATTAATCGTCGTGTGGATTACAAACGTATAGAAATATAAGGAAATATCGAAATGTCTACATATATTTAGTACTATGGGAGTGATTATCCAACCGCTTGGGTGACTTATGCAATTTTCCCCATTTTATAAAAGCCTCAAGTCCCGAAATTTCGTTACAATGACACCACACCAAGCCTTGGCGAAAGCCGTGTGGAAGGAGCTCTCACTTCTCTGCAGTCTTCGACTTTCTCTCTCTATAACGATATTCATATAGCGCTTACACTTGAATGTCGGCGTCGCAGAGAATTTTCTGCGCTATAACTCTTCCTCACCCTCGTTTGTATGCGCCTTCGGCCTTCAATTACAGGGCCTTCCCCTTCATTTGCCACCCTCTTTCCCACTTTATCTTACCACGCTCTCTCACTCTCGCACCTTTAACTTCCTCCCCTTTCCCCCTTTCTCGTGATTCTCGATTCATCATGCCTTACAATCAGGTACCCATTTTTTTTCTTTGATGAATTTGGTGCAGCATTGATGTTTTTGGGTTGTGAATTTATGTGCTTGTGATGAGATGTCCATTTTTGTATCTGGGTATCTCAATTTGTTTTCATTAATGCTTTTGATGTTCATAACTGTTCCGTTTTGAATGCGGTAATCTGTTTTCTGTTGATGTTGAAGATGGATGGGCTTTGAATTTGTTATTTGTTATCTCTTCTCGACGCTTGATGATGAATGTTTTTACAATGCTGGCATGTAAAAAGGATGCGGTGCTAATTGGGTTTTTGTTTTTGTTTTTAATTTTTAAATACGCTTACCATATATGAGACACTTCAATTGTACTGCTTATGTCTCAAGGTATCGATAACATGTAATTATAATTTTATCTTTGGGATTATCTATGTTGAGTTTGATCTTGATTTGCAGCGAAAGGGTGGCCGTAGAGAACAGAAGTGGAAAGAGAAGGCAAAGGTTGATAGAAATTCTACAGAGTCAGAGGCTGCTGCTGAAGTTGTTACTAATGCACTCGGTAAATTGAGGGTCACTGAAAATGATCAACCTCATGTTCTTACTTCTAGTGCGCAGTTTGGAAATGCCCAGCTGACAAATCAGGTCACCCCTGGGCTTGCCCATAGAGCAGTTTGGAAACCAAAAGCGTATGGAACAACTAGTGGGGCTGCAGAGGTTGAAGGTGAAAAAGCACCTACCAATGGAACGTCAACCGAAAACAAAGGGAGCAACGCTGAACTGGCAGCACAGAACGGCGCCGTTGGCTTGAGTCAATTATTCAAGGGCAATCAGATTGAAAAGTTTACTGTGGATAATTCTACTTACACACGGGCACAAATAAGAGCTACGTTCTACCCTAAATTTGAGAATGAGAAGTCGGATCAGGAGGTATTTCTTTATTCAATGTGTTTCTTTTTGAAGTTACACTTGGACTCTGGATTTGCTTTCTTACACAGAATTATTTACTTTTAGCTCATTTGTTAGCTTGAGATTATTCTGCCTCCAAGATATTTTACCCATTCACCATGTCATTGGCTTGTCTAGGTATGTGTTTCTAGGTGCATGCTTGTGGTTGTGTACTTCTTTTGAATCTCTTGACCATCATCTTTGGGTCATTGGTGTTCCTTCAAAATCCTGGTTCCCAAGGCTTTTTAATATCTCCCCGCTAACAAATGTGGCTGTTAGTTCTTGTTGGGATTTATCATCAGGTTTATTCTTGGAAATTTCACTATTTTCAGTCTCTCTCGAATCTTTTGGCTTCTTCTTCTTTGATGCCCAATGGTCTGTTCAAATCATTATGGAAGTCAAAAAGCTCCAAGGAAATTATATTATTGTTTGGATATTGCTTAACGGAAGTCTTAATTCAAATGAAATTTTTCAAAGGAAGAATACGTCTCTATGGCTTAGGCCCTCGGTCTGTTTTATATGTTTTAAGGATGAGGAATATCTCATTTCTTCGCCTGGAATTCATCCTATTGTCTTGAACCTCGGTCTTTTGGGGGGACTTTAACTTTTCTTGGTGGGCCTAAGTTCGCTACAGCCTTAGGAGTTCAGCACTAGGTTTGTTTAACTTAATATTATCACCGAAGTTGCAGGCCTTTTGGATATTGCTATATTGTTTCAAGCCCTGTTGATGTATTTTATAATATTCTCACAGCTGTAGTTTATATTCTGCCTTTTGGTTAAGTGTTTTAGCCAAATCTTGATGTCCTTGTAGTTAGTTAATTGGTTATTCAACTTCTTGTTTTTATAATCTTGTCTTTCTTTAGTTACCGTTGGTAACTTTTGGAAGCTTAGGTTGTAAGAGAGTTTAGTATTTAAACTCAACTCTTCAAATCAATAACACATCTTTGAAGCATTTTTCAGACTTGAGTGTTATTATCTCTGTGTGATACCACTTATAGTATTCTTTTTTGGGTAGTTTGTTTGGAAAACTTATGCTTCATTGCCCCGCTTCTAAGCTTTGGTATTTGGATTTCTCCCTCTATGCCCCTTGTGTTTGGTCCACAGTGCATACAGAAGATTTTTCAAGGCATTCCATTTCGATGGATGGATCTTTTGGGTTCTACTCGTCTTCTAGACTCTTTTTGGCATTCTTCATAAAAGCTTTATGCTAATTATCATATTCAAGACATTTGCTTGTATTTAAATATTTTTCTTTTCTCCATTTAAGTTTTATATTGTCTCTATTATCTTATTACTCTTCTATTCTTTTTGGTATCGTGTATTTTTGAGCATTAGTCTCTTTTCATTTTATCAATGAAAAGTCTTGCTTCCTTTTAAAATGAAGGATGAGGAATCTCTCAACCACATCTTCTTTGAGTGTTCATATGCTCAACATTGCTGGAGGCTTTTATTTGATCTCTTCAATATTTGTTTGCTTTTCTCAAAGACTCTGAAGGGGAACGTTCTTCGGCTTTTTTGTAGCATTAGATGGACTTCACAAGCTTATTTGCTTTGGGTTAATGCAGTAAGGGTCTTGCTTTCCAAACTATGGTTTGAAAGAAATCAATGTATCTTCAAAAGTTCTTCCCAAAGTCCTATTGTTTGGTTTGATTCAGTCCATTTAAAGCAGCCTCTTGGTGCTGTCTCTCCAAATCTTTTGACGGGCTTACAATTCAAGATATTTATCGTTGATGGATTTCTTTTAGGACACTCTGAAGTGTTGTATCTTTGTTTCTTGATAATTTTCTTTGTTTCATGTTTCTATATTGTTATTTCTCTGGTTTATTCCTTTTCGTTTCTTCTTGTATCTCTGAGCATTAAGTCTCTTTTAATTTCCTTAATGAAAAATTTCATATCCTTTTCTTAAAAAAAAAAAAAAATGAAAAAAAACAAATAAGATCTACTAATAAAATAGTTCGGTGCCTTTCCTATTTAGGTCTTTCCCCAAGTCATAGTTCTAGGAGCTTTAGAGACTTACCCTTATTCAGTTTGGCCTTAGCGGCAACCTATTTTATGTACCTATTCAGAATCCCCAGTGTGTTTAGCAAGATTTTGGAGAAGTTGATGAGGGATTTCTTGTAGGAAAGGGTTTATTTTATTTTATTTTTTTATTTTTTTAAAATAATAATAATAATTTTTTAGAAATTTATTTTTAAGGTTTGACAAGAGGAAAGTCTCACATCTCATTAATTTGGAGGTGTTATCTAGGCCGTTGGACCTAGGATTAGTCATAGGCAATGTAAGAGCGAGAAACAAGGCCTTGTTGGCTAAATGACTTATGCAAATTCATCATGATTATGACACCTTATGGCACAAGCTTATTTTTACCAAGTATGGGCTTCATCCTGTTGAGTCCATCTTCGACTTCCTTGGGTTTCCACCACCTGTTGATGATTAGGGAAACAATACTGTCATGGCTTTGTTATTGTCTCGCTAGCTCCTGTTCGTCAAGTGACTCTATCTTTTCCTCTGTGTGGAGGCTAAAAATTCCCAAGAAATCTAAGTTTTTTGTTTGGCAGATTATGCATGGAAGAGTTAATTACCTTGGATTGGATTTTGGCATGAGGGTCCTCTTTGTCAGACTATTTTGATGTGTTTCTTGCACTAGGGCAGCAGAAAGCCGACCTCTCCAAGTCCTACCTAAGAACTTCACTTGAAGGCCTAGCTTCTTCAAGCCCATCTAAGAATTTCATTCTTCCCAGGAGATCTTGTTTCTTAATCTGATATCCCCAAAGACCTAATCCAAGTTTTTAGGGAGTCCCTTGGGACCACAACTTACCAAGAACCAAGAACCAAGAACCTTCCCACTGACAACCAGGAAGGTAAGGAGGCCTTAAAGATATAATCTCAAACATAAATGAGCAGGTCCCCACTTAGGAGCACCTGAGACCAAGCAAACTGACAATTGGTTAGAGGTGAACCTTGGCTTGAAGTCTACCTCCAAAAAAGGAATCCGTCCACCTTCTATAAAGCAGAAACCTATCTAACCATTACTTACCTTGCAATTAGACCAAGTAGACCTCCCATCATTAGCCAGGAGCTTCTTTTGCATGCGCCTATTTGTGTTAGGTTGGTTTCTTCACAGCTTTTGGGGCTTTGGACTGAGAGAAATAATAGAGTTTTAGAGATATGGAGAGATCTTGGGAGGAGGTTTGGCCAATCGCTACGTTTAATGCTTCTATTTTGGGTGTCAGTTTCTAAGGAATCTTGTAATTACATGCAAAGTCTTATTATTTTGAGTTGGAAACCTTTTTTGTATAGTTAGTTTCATGGCTCCTTTTAATAAACCATCTTGTCTACCCTTTGTTTTCCCTTTTGTAGTCGTTTAGAAAAATGGGAGCATGGTTTCTCATTTTTTTTGTGGATAAATGGATGGGGAAAATTCTCTTGTGAACCTTTTACTTTTCTTTTGGCTTCTATTGGACCTTTATCTTTGTGAAGCGTGCATCATGCCACCATATTTAATAAACCTTTCCTTTATGGAAAACAAAGAAGGTTATATGGTCATTCTGGGGCAATTTTAAACTTATAAGTTTTGATAAGGTGATTAGATTTAACTGTTTATTTATTTTATTAGATTGATATTTATTTCATTGTCAATGATTTGAGAATTTTGTTTCCTGGTAATATGTTTAATGTGTATATGATTTTATGTCAGATTAGAACAAGGATGATAGAGATGGTATCGAAAGGTTTGGCTACATTGGAGGTATAGAGATTTACCTGCATTTTTTTGTCAAGAATGCTTGAATGTTTATGGTGTTTAATGTTCCATTTATGATGGAGTTACTATGTAGTATTTAATGTCATTCACTCCCACATTGTGGATTTTAAACCTTCAACGATGGCGTATTAGTTTCGAAGTAGAAGTATATTGAACAATATGGACGTTGATTCAATTTGGGTGTTCTTTTGGTGACTACCCATTTTTTGAATTTTTATGCTTTGATACTGCAAAAGTGGGCCCATACTACCTTTCTTCTACAAGGTTTTTTGAATTTTTATGCTTTGATACTACTCATTTCATGATAAATTGATATATTTCTGTGAAAAATTTCATACCCCCCTGCCTTAGTTCTTCATTGCTTATACTCTCTGGTTATTGTGTCTAAGGGTAAAAGTATGTTGATTGTGTTCTGAATTCTATAAGCTGTTATTAGGTTATTCAACTTGGAAATTTCTACAGGTTTCACTAAAACACTCAGGGTCTTTGTTTATGTACGCTGGCCATGAAGGTGGAGCATATGCAAAAAACAGCTTCGGGAATATGTATGACAATATATGCCTTTTCTTTTTAATTCTTTTTTTGAAGGTGTATTGTATGCTGATTTTCCTAAATCCATTTTGATAAAGCCAGTAAGGAATTGAATTTGAAGTGGTACTCATGGTATTTTTTCTTGAATACGGATATTTACAAATGGTCATTGCATATAACTGTTCTGCCCCCACTACCTTCAATATCATTTCCATCATTATTATTTCATTTGTATTTTTTAGTATTAGAATAGGAGGATGTCATATATTCAGACTTCTTTTTGGAACTTGTTACTGTTTCCATTCTATTTCACCTTCAATATCATTTCCGTCATTATTATTTCATTTGTATTTTTTAGTATTAGAAGAGTAGGATGTCATTTATTCAGACTTCTTTTTGGAACTTGTTACTGTTTCCATACTATTTCACCACGTTTTCGAAGCTTTTCTGAATAAAATTCCACTTTCAGCTACACTGCTGTTGGTGTCTTTGTTCTGGGAAGGATGTTTCAAGAGGCTTGGGGAGCTGCAGCAGCAAAAAAGCAGGCAGAATTCAATGATTTCCTTGAGGTATTGTTAACATTAGAAAAATAATGATTTTGTATGTCTAAAGTTTTTAGCCTTGTTCCTTGCATCTTTTTTATGCCTTCTTGTTGATTGGTGCCCCATTTTTGTTTATATTGTACAAGTTTTATGTTTGGTTCTTTTTGATGTGGCTTTTTTCCCTTTACATCCTTTTGTTTCTTCCATTTTTCTCTATTAAAGCCTAAAGGATGGCTTTCCATGAAAAATAAAATGCTATGAGAATCTTGAATATGTTTATATTTGTTTTGTCATTTCACATCTCCTGGCAGCACTCAAATATCTTGCTACCTTTCTTCTTTTAGAGTAACCGCATGTCCATATCAATGGAGTTAGTAACTGCTGTTTTGGGAGATCATGGCCAGCGACCACGGGAGGATTATGGTAATATCAATTTAGAATGTTTAATTGTTTTGTTTCCTTTAAAAAATTTGAACTTTTAATTTATTACTCTTTCGTTTTAAATTCAGAAGGAGCTCCAAAATCTTAATATATTCAACTTGTACTGATTGTTTTTGGATTTAATTAAGAGGGAGTGCCAGAAGGAATTGTATGAACAATCTTTCCTTTGATAGGGATGGAATCTCACTCAAGATTTTTTCCCTTGATTCCTTTTAGTTATCTTTTGTATGACTGATGATTTGAAACTGGAGTAAGTCTTTACTTGAGCGTCCTTTTTTTATAGATTTTCAATAATTAAGCTGTTCTATTTGATGTTTGAGTTTTTATATATAATATTTCTCTTGACATTCTTCCTGCCCTCCAATCAAACTTATGGTTACTTTTTTCAACATTAGTCAGTTGTGTTTCCATTGAAGTTAATATTATTTTTATATTGCGCTTCTTTCTCAGTATATTGCATTAGGTTTTAAGTAGTGCGCTCTTTCATTTTGTGCAGTGGTAGTTACAGCAGTTACAGAACTGGGCAAGGGAAAGCCAAAGTTCTATTCAACTGCAGAAATAATAGCTTTTTGTAGAAAATGGCGCTTACCAACTAATCATGTTTGGTTATTCTCAAGCAGGTGATGGTCCATAACTTCATTTAATTTTCTTGGTATGAACAAATTTTTTCCGAGTCTCTACAACTCATTCACATTCTTTCTTTCATTTGAAGACTTGTTTTTAATATATATATATATATATATATATAGATGTCATGTAATTTCTAATTTTTGCACGACATGGAAAATTAGATTAAGGATTCTGTTTTAAAAAAAGTGACGATATCTTCACAGTTGCCGAACTCGTAAAACCTTCCATGCTTCTCAGATTTTTGACATTGAAATGCTACATTAACCTGTGCTTCATCCTTTTTTTTTTGTCCCAAAAAAGTGACTGAAGGTCTTTTAAGACTTATTTGGCAGCAATGAATTGTCTGAGAGTTATTTTATTCGTCATTAGCATTTAGTGCTTTATTAAATGTGTGTATCATCCAGAGCTCCAAGTGTTTCTTGCATGTAGCTACTTCTCTACTTTTGTTTACTTTCATGCAGGTTTTATTTTGATTTTGATTTGATTATATGACTTGAGTGCTCAAGTGATTTCTCTTTTAAACTCGGACGGTCTACTTTGAAAATAATGTGAATTTTACATTTTCTTAAATCTTGTAGTGTCTACTACTTCCTGTATGTTAATGTTAAACAACTATCTTCTGGCTCATGATCCTTTTCTTTTCTAACTTCTGAAGGAAGTCGGCAACATCTTTTTTTGCTGCATTTGATGCCCTATGTGAAGAAGGAACTGCTACTTCAGTATGTAAGGCTCTTGATGAAGTTGCAGAAATATCTGTACCAGGTATAGCTTTTGTCGGTTTAAATTTTTAGTAGTCAGGGTGGCATGTTATCCTCTTTCCAATTTGTATTCCTATTCATCCTGTTTTCTTTTGAGTCCTTTTGTCAAAGTTAATACGCTATCCCATTGAACAAATTCATTCAATGGATAGGTCTCTTTGCCTTACGCCTGTTCTATTATTCCATGACTTGCAGCTACGAACGTTAACAAGTTGTTCCTACTTTCTTGCGTGTTGCTTATAAATTATAATCTTCTCATTTTGATGGACCCTGCAGTGTTCTCTCACTTTTGTTAAATCAGTTGAGAAGTTGATGATGATTGTCAACTGGAATTGGTGCAGGCACAAAAGATCATATAAAAGTGCAGGGTGAAATTCTTGAGGGTCTTGTGGCCCGTATAGTGAGCCATGAGAGTTCAAAACACATGGAGAAAGTATTGGAAGACTTTCCTGCTCTGCCAGACAACGAAGTAGGTATGGTTTTGCTACCGTTATTTTCTTTTAATCCTTTTCCATTGGCAACCTTCATTTTTTTTTTTTGTATACCCTGTTTTGTCTTAGGTGGACTTGATTTAGGACCGAGCCTAAGGGAAATTTGTGCTGCAAATAGGTCAGATGAAAAACAGGTAACAAAAATTCCTTGGCATGAAATATGATGGTTTTGTATGTTGATTTTTCACTTTGCATCTCACTGGAACAGAAATGGAATGATTCACCTGTTAGGCATCGTTTTTTTACTCTTATCTCTGCTTCTGTAAAATACAATTGCAGCAAATAAAAGCACTTCTTCAAAACGTTGGTAGTGCATTTTGCCCTGACCATTCTGACTGGTACGGTGATTCCCACTCAAGAAATGCAGACAGATCTGTTTTATCAAAATTCTTACAAGCCAACCCAGCTGATTTTTCAACCTCCAAATTGCAGGTTAGTCGTCACTTCATGTTAGGAAAATGAATTTTTATCTGTATTTGTGTTTTCTTTTAATACAAATGTTGCTTCATCTGCTCCAAGATCATTCGAGAACTGTTTTCCCTACCACTGTTTCACGTGTTGGTTATTTTGAAATTCCTTTTGAAGATTTTTTTTTGGTGGAAATGAAACATCATTCCCTCTTCCTCTGTTTTCATAAATTATTGATTTCGTTGGACATGCTACCTTCTTTATTAGCATCGAAATGAATTGATCATGAAGTACTTCAAATCTGTCCAGGAAATGATTCGTCTAATGAGAGAAAAACGACTTCCAGCTGCCTTCAAATGCTATCATAATTTCCACAAAGTTGGTTCCATATCAAATGACAACCTTTTCTATAAAATGGTCATTCATGTTCACAGCGACTCTGCTTTTCGGCGATATCAAAAAGAAATGAGGTACTGCTTGAGACATGCACTTTATTTTCATTTCCAGCGTGCAAAATAATTGTTCTGTTGGTATTGTTGAGCTACTGTCATGTTTTTATTAATTGTGCCAAATGTGTTGAACGTGTTTCAGGCACAAGCCAGGTTTGTGGCCATTATATCGAGGTAATAGCCAACCTTTCATAATGTTACTTCCTTTATCTTTAGATTTCAACTACCTTTATTCAAAGTATTTTAGGCATTCTCTTCAGTCTTCACACTTTTCTAGATGATGATCATGATTCCTAGATCTAATGTTTTACTCTGGTTTGTTTTGTTTATTATTAGTTGCTATTGTGAGCAGGGAAAAAATTGAACCCAAACAAAATTTTCATAAAAGATAGAAACGTTTCTTAAAAGATCAAGAAGAAAAAGCCTACCGGTGTGGTAGACAAAAGAAAAGTAAGAAACGTAGAGCAATTGAAATAGGCCTAAGTTATAAGTGTAGTCTTTTTGAACTTTTAGGGCTATGCTTTATAGTTATAACTTCTTGAACTTTAAAGAATTCTACTAAGATTCTAAACTCTCAATTTTGTATCTAATAGTAATAGGTCTCTATCAAATTTGGAATTGTATATGTCACAAACCTATTAAAAACAAAATTGAAAGGTTAGTGTTGGTGAATTTTGTGTCTAATAATTCCCTGAATTTTTAAAAATTTCAAATATGACAGTGACAAGTTTGACAAAATTACAAAATTGAAAATCCATAGATCTAATAGTACTTTTATAGTTCTAAAACTTTAGAGACTTATTCAGTCTGAATTCAAAAGCTTAGAGACCTATTTGACACAACCTTGAAAGCTTAGAGTGTGTTTGATTTGTGATTTGGTAACATAAATTTGAAAACAAGGACTCAATGAAAAACAAAGTTGTATTTTCATGTTTCCAATGTTTTTGGATGTGTTCAGTAGCAAATTTGAAGATTGGATTCTAATTTGGACAATTATTCAAAATGTGTTTCATAATATATTTATAGACAACAAAAATAGCTTTACTTACCCACTAAATATTAAATTAAATCTCAAATATTATTTATTAATTTAATGAACACATTTTTTGGTTATAAATTATGTAGGATTAATATTTTACAAAATCATATAATTTATATTATAGTGTACATATTTTATTTTAACAAAAGTAAAACGAGTTTATAATATGAAATACTCTATCTTGCGTAAGCTGGCCCGGACACTCATGGATATTAAAAAAAATTAAACACTATATTTATTTTTTTTAATGTAATTTTGCACTTCAATGTAAAATTCAAAATTTTTATGCACTAGAAACTTAAAAGAATTGGTTTTTGAATTTCTACTATATGGATCACGAAATTCAACCATTGTAAAAAAACAAATCTACTAAATAGATATTCGTTGAATCCATCTGATGCATTGAATCTGAAAAAGTTAAACAAAATCTTGATTGCATATCAAATAGGCCCTTGATAGATTTATTAGACATAATGTTGAAAGTTAAAGATATATGAATATAACCTTGAAAGTTTGTAAAGTAGCCTGTAAAGAACTAAAAACTTTAAATTTACGAAAATACTCTCCAATTATCACAATTAAAGCAATGATAAAAAATTAAATTTGTTGTAACCCCTCCACTTAGACTTTTGTTAGTGGTGATTTAACATAATATCATAGAGCAAGAGGTGGTTTCTTAGAACCGTTGTAATTCCATATTCTTATCAATTGATGTTGATAACCTTGGACATATATATATATTTGAAATGAAAACTAGACTTTTCATTGAAATAATGAATTTTAGGTCCTTAGCTCAATGGTAGAGTAGAGCATTTGACTGCATAAAGAATGAGTCTAATGCTCAAAGTACCTGACTGGAAATAAAAAGGAAAAACTTCAAACTTGCCAATACAAGGATAGAACCAAATTACTCTAAAGCTCTGAGGAAGAATTAAAAACATTCCAATTGAATGCACATCTGAAGATGAATATTCAGCAAAGTGCTTAGATAGAGAACAATGTGATAAGACTATAACTTGAACAAACCCGAAACACTTAGAAAACAAGCTTCTACTACAAAGCTCACAAAGATTGAGCCTGAATTTAAAGAAGGGCCAGCTAAAAAAATGATTGATGAAGTTCCAGAATCAAAGAAGAGACCAGCTTCCTCCAACAAACCGACTAATAGCACCTTCCAGAGAAAATAAGAAGAAATTTTCAATCATCAACTAACAAAGATTAACCTATCAACTTAATCTTTTGGATTCTGTGGTGATTCAGTAATCATAAATATCATTGCAAGACTACTCAACATAAACAGCGGATAGAGAACACTATTGTCGAGGATTTAAATTTAATCAAATCAGCACATTCTCATTTGGGAATTTGTCTTCAAATTTTCAATGATTTACTCACACCATATTAATGGAAGAGGATTTTAACTTTGTTTATCTTAATCATCTTGGCATTAAGAGGAAGAATAGGAAAGCAAGGGATGTGGCCTCTCTTTTGGTCGTGCTTGAGGGGGTTGTCTTTAGACAAGGGAGAAAGGATGTCAGGGTGTGGATTCCCAATCCTTAGGAGGAATTTTCGTGTAACTCGTTTTTTTTTGGTAGCCTTCTTGATCCTTCTCCCTCATGTGAGTTGGTCTTTTTGCTCTCTGGAGGATTAAGATTCCAAGGAAAGTTAAGTTCTTTACCTTGCAAGTTTTACATGGAATATATAACACTTTAGTTTGGCTTGTAAGTTGGTCCGCTTTTCTGCATTCTCTGTCGGAATGCGGGGGAAAATTGGAGCACATTCTTTAGAGCTGGGAATTCGCGAGAACTGTTTGGAGTGACTTCTTTCAGACTTTCTGGGCATGTCCAACATTGGGCTTTTTGGTTTATTTGCATTATCTTGCTTTTTATGTATCATTGTATTTTAAGCCTTAGCCTCTTTTCATTTCATCAACGAAAAGTTTTGTTTCCGTTTAAAGAAAACATGACTTCTTTCAAACGTTTGGTTGCTCGTCATAGGGAACCATGGATGAAGAGATAAGACTTTTGGGACAAATTTCATATCAATATAGATGGGTTTATGAGGCTGTTTGATAATGTATATGTGGGTGGAGTTTATAGTTGAATTTATTTTTGGGAAACTTTGGAGGAAATAATAGAATAAATATTTATGATGTATGTAGGGATCAATTTATATTTTTTTACTTAGTCTGTCGTAAGTGTTTCCCAATTTCCTCTTTCCTCATCTGCACTCTGTAAACTCTCCAAGCTAGCTTCTATTGTAACATCTTCATCCTCTTTAGTAAAAATTTGTTTCATTAAGAAGAAAAAAGAAAAGAAGAGAAATAAGATATGCTGTATCGAGCTTTTCGACTGTTCTGAACTGTATAGCAGACTTCTTGCTCACAATTTCATGTGTTCCCAGGCTTTTTTGTTGACATCAATTTATTCAAAGAAAACAAGGACAAGGCTGAATTAGTGAAAAGTAAAAACAATTTGATGGAGATTGAAGGCAATGGAACCTTAGGAAGAGATGGATTTGCTGATGAAGATGCAAATCTGATGATAAAACTGAAATTTCTTACATATAAGGTATTTTTGATTTAATTTGCCTAGTTTAAGTTATCTTAAAAGCATAAGAAGTAAATAGTTTACCTCATACAAGAGCAGGACTTTCTTGTAGGTTCTTTTTCTTTTGTTCCTTCCAGGTGCATTTCATATTGGGCCAGTTTTGTTGTCCATGATGTGGTTCCAACCCCCCCAACCCCCACCTTTTTGGAAAATAATATACGGTTCAATAGATATTGGCCATTGGTGGGCCATCCTTTTGGGTCATGATGTAAACTGTAAACATCACAAGCCTTCCATTTTTAATTCTTAAATCCTAATCGATTGATGTAGTAATGCTAATTTTAGTTGAGTGTAGTGGTTACAAGGCTCTTTGATTTAATCAAGAACCATGAGGTCTGAAATCTGAGATATTGAATCAACAAGTCTCAGAGCACTGCATGTTCTAGGGTTTAGGTTGGAATTGGATGAATATGGAGACTGAATTAAAAAATGAATTGTTTAGGTGTACTTTTTGTTGGGATTGCTATTAACAAATTGCTTAATTGAGTAGTCTGAACTATTTATATTTCTCTCTTAGCTGCGGACTTTTTTGATTCGTAATGGCTTGTCAATTCTCTTCAAAGAAGGTCCAGCTGCATACAAGGCCTATTACTTGAGGTATGATTAATTGATTTGATGAGGATGGGCATGCCATACACGTAAATTTAGAAATGAATCTATAGTTGAGGGAGGGAAATTGTAGACTAATAACTTTATGCATGGTGCAAGTGGATGGATGGGGCTACTGTCCTTCACTCCTCCACTCAGTTCAAATACACAACCAAGTTGCAAACATGGAAATCTTTTTTTCTTTTCCAGATCATTGCTTCTAGAATTGTGTTATTCATCATTAAGTATGAGGTCTCTTGTGCAAACATTTTTTTTCCATGAGAAACGTACTTTCATTATCAAGAGGAAACATACAAAAAGAGGGGAGATGGGGTATCACTACACACCAACATGTTATAAAAAGAAGCCCAACTGGTGCAAATATGAGTTAGCTATAAGTATAAAAGAATTTAGAAGACCAGGAAAAAGAAAAGAAGTAACCAAATCCCAAAAGATGTCACCGTTAGTTTCTTGACCATAAAAAGTTCTAGTATTTCTTTCAGACCAGATCCTCCAAAGGAGGGCAAAGACTGCATTTGACCAAAGGATTTTGGTATGGGCAAAAAACTGAGTGAAGAACCATCTAAAGCTTTGTTGGGCCTAACACCACGGTAAAATGAGCAAATTGAACAACCACCCCAGCAAATAACAAAGTGCAAAAGAAGGAAGGTACGTAAACTAAAAGATTCCTCAATGTTTATACAAAGAACACATTAATTGGGAGAAAGGGCAGAATTTCGGATAATTCTTTGGATTCTACAGTATTCAGCCTCTCAAAAGAGAATATCAACAATTTAACCTTCACCTTCTTAGGACATGAAGCTTTCCATATAAGATTAGAATTTTGCCAATTCAAAGCTGCATGTTTCACAATTAGCTTAGGAGAAAAGGACTTAATGGAAAAGGAGCCATCATTTTCCAGCATCAACAAATTCACATCATCCCTGTTATTTGGCCTAAAAAGATTGAAGCTTCATCAAGAGAGCAGCCCATTCATCAAACTCTGCATCCAAGATGCTATATACTACAGAGAAGGGGGAATAAGTTTACCATTGTTCAAAATGGAGACAGATTGTAGTTTTAAGGCAAATCCACATCCAAGATCTTCATTTCTACCCAAGGCCTTTTCTTTCCCAACAATACATCCCAAAAGAAAAAATCCATTAGATCATAGGCTTTCACAAAATTGATCTTAAATATAAGACCCTCCAACTTCACGTTCTTATAATCTATAATAGTCTTGTTCACAATGAGGATTTTATCCATAATTTTTCTACATACCACAGACGCTCATTGATATTCCAAGGGTCTATGGAGAGTTTCCCTAAGTCATTCGGGCCAGAAGCTTAACAATGATGTTATAAAGGATAATGATAAGGCTAATAGGTCTAAAATCTTTGACCTAATCTTGGGGATGAGGCAAATAAAACTTCCATTCATGGACTAATCGATGATGCTCCTCTTGTAAAACTTTTCCCAATTCTTTCTTTAAGTTCTTGTGCTGATATTTGAGAAATTTGAATTGAAATTAATAGTAAGAGTTTAAAAATGTTGAAGAGGACTTGGAATTTCCTTAGTGCATTACTGTATTTTGTCTAACCACTCATTATTACATTAGTATTACTTGTGAACGTGTGTTGTTTTCTCTTCTGTATACTTTATTTTAATAATGTAGGCAAATGAAGTTGTGGGGTACATCAGCCGGAAAACAAAGGGAGCTCAGCAAGATGCTTGATGAATGGTAAGTATACAATTATTGGTTCTTGGGCTGCTTTCTTGTTCCACTAGAATTGTAGGTACTTCACAGGGAAAAATAACGAAGTTGATGATATACTTTTAACATGATAGGGCTGTATACTTGAGGAGGAAGTATGGAAATAAACAGTTGTCATCGGCTACCTATCTTAGTGAAGCGGAACCTTTTCTTGAACAGTATGCTAAACGCAGTCCTCAGAATCAGGCTCTTATTGGATCTGCTGGAAATTTAGTTAAAGCAGAAGATTTCTTGGCCATTGTCGAGGAAGGAATGGACGAAGAGGGTGATCTTCAGAAGGAGCAGGAGGCAGCACCATCAAGTCCAATGCTCTCTGGGAAGGATGCTGTGCCAAAAGCGGAGGGTTTAATCGTGTTTTTTCCAGGTTATTATTTGGCTAATTGGCTAGGCTTTGTTTATTTCCAATGTTGTGAAGATTTTTGTGGTCGAGTTTTTCATGTCCAAATTTAGTTAGCTAGGTAAGGATTATGGATTATCTTGGTGGAGGAACTTCATACTTCCATAATTATATGTAGTGTGTTAGATGATATAATATTAAATTTACCTTCACTCATCAATTTAAGCTTTTGAGTCAATTGGTGATTTAAGATTGTATTAGAGCAGGTGATCTAGAAGGTCTTGTGTTCAAACCCCTACAATACTATTTCTTCTCCAATTAATATTGATTTCCACTTGTTGGGTCTTCTACATATTTCAAGCCCACAAGTGAGGGAGAGTGGTAGATATAATATTAAATTTAACTTTACCTATTAGCTTAAGCTTTTCGATCAATTGGAGATTTAAGAGTGTGTATTTTTGTCATGTTTTAGATAAGGCTGCCTGAACCTAGTTCTTCTTGTAGCCATGTCCATTTGCATTTGGACTTTTCTTAAGCATATAACAGTTGTATGGGTATGCTGTCTAGTACTTTTAATTTGTGGTAAAAGAATTAAGAGAACTATTCTACCCATTGACGTTTCAACAATATTTAATCACTTCAAGTGAAGACATTAAAGTATGGGTTGAATGCAGTTTGAGCTAAATGAGTACATTTATTGTTGGTTGTCATTTTCCCACATCCTCCAATTATAAAGCTACAAAAGTTCAGTTGTTACACTGTATCATATTGAGGTTTACAAATAAATTTATTGTTTCGATGTGGAAATTCTTTGGTAGCTATTTTTATTGCATTTTGACTCTTACAAGATGCTGTTGTTTTGGATCTTGAGGTGACCCTCAGATGCATTACACATTTTTTTTGCATTCAGTTAATTTTAGCTTGGTACGATTTATGAAATACATAGATATTGTCTAGTGTATCATGTATCATTTTTTTATGGTTTAACCAATTTCTCTGGTTATAAATTTTTTATAGTTCACTTTTATATGTTGCTTTGAACCTCAATTTACAGGAATTCCAGGCTGTGCAAAGTCTGCTCTTTGCAGAGAGATACTGAATGCTCCAGGAGCACTTGGAGATGATCGACCAGTCAATACTCTAATGGGTGACCTGATTAAAGGTATTATTTGAATTCCTTGACTCTTCACAGATTCTACGCTAGCAATTTCAGATGTTCCCCCAATGTGCACACACACACAACCAAAAAAGAAAGAAATAAAGGAAGGAAGAACAACTCTCACTAAGAGTAAGCCTTTACTTTAATCCCATGGCAAATAGGTTGTTACTCTTTTGGCATTAATTGTCTTCACAGAGCCTTTCTTTCTATTTGAAAAATGCTCTGCTGAGTTGTAAGTATAATTCTTTCTAGTGGTCAACTCCAGAAAGCATGCAAGCTTAATTAGTAAGAAGCATTGAAGATTATTGAAAAGCTAAATGAAGAGTTCGAAGAGTTTGGATAGATTTTTACAGTAGGGTTTGTATTTTATCTTTCTCGAGTTTGATAGATTTTTTTTTTTTTTTTTGAATGAAATGATCCAATGAGATACAAAAGGGGGACCCAATTAAAGGGTATAGAAACGTTTCTCCAATTTGTAACAAGGGAAGTTAAGTTGTTAGAAGGTTGTAAATGTTTCTACCAGTTCAAAATAAAGTTCATTTTTTTTTTTAAAAAAATATTATTATTTTTTTAATGACGCTTCTTAGCCTTTGGAAGTTTGAGTTTTTTCTTGTTGAGAGAAAAATGTATAGCCCACAGGTTCCAGGATTGGGTTTTTGGGCCTTCTCAAGGTGTTTAATTTGTAGTTCATTCTAACTTCCTAATTGCTTTGGTCAATCTAAGCTTGCTTTTCGTTCTTGAAGCTAGTGAGAATATATATTGCTTTGAAAATATGGACATGCGCTTTTTGGATTTGGAAGAATGTAATTGCTGTTGGGAGATTGCATTTTTCTAATGCTGAAAATGCTTGATTAAGAGTATTAGACATAATTTTGAATAATTTAACTTGTTTCTTATATATTTAATATGTACAGGAAGATATTGGCAGAAGGTTGCTGACGAGCGTAGGAGAAAACCATACTCCATAATGCTTGCAGACAAAAATGCACCAAATGAAGAAGTGTGGAGACAAGTAATGTTCTTGTTCTTGACCCTAAATAGTAAACATTGATTCAGTGAACAGAGCAGGAGGAATATAAAATGAAGTGTCCAATGTTAGCCTCTTCTATCAGATAATTTGGTTACTAATTCAATTCCCTTGCTTCAGATATTGCACAGTATTTTAGCATTTTGTCTCTATCTCTACTATTAACTTTTTATTTGGAAATAATACTTCAGATTATTAAAAAATATACCAGAAGAAAGTAGGACGAGTCTTAGAATGTTCTAGTTGCTGCTTGTAATACTCAAGTTCCTTGTTTCTCTGTGGCCTACAGTACAAATATTCCAGTGATATGTAACTTGTGGGGATAGCATTTGATTTTAATGTTGAAGGATATTCGTTGGTTCTTTTCTTGTCATCTTAATCCTTCAGAAGAAACTTATTAAGGCTGTTATCAAACTTGGTATTTGATATATGGCTAGGAATGGTCCAATTAATTCACAGAACTTCTTCGGTGCATGTAACTGGACCATTTCTTCATTAGCATATTGCATTTCATAATTATTTATTGTCCATTTTGGTGCTATGTTCAAACATTTAGTCACTATTGATGTTATACCTATTTCATATTTACAGCTTGTGGATGAACCTGATAAGACCACTTTTATCACATCTTCAACCTGATGGACCTTAGTCCTTGCAATCAAATCTGCACCTTGGAATAGGATAATTGAATCTATTTCAGAATTTTCTTGATAGTCCACTTTTATTACAACTTAAATATCACATTTTGTTAAAGGAATTTTAAAAAGCTCTCCACTCGATTGAAGTTAGCATATGTTACAACGTAGTTAACTTTTTTCATTTTGACATTTGAATATATTTGTTGCTTTACTTTCTTATAGAATTGATTGTTTAAACACAGGATATGTCAATCATGATCGAATGTCTTATTTTCTGCTATATTTTGTATTCCTTTTAAAATAGATGAGCATTTTCTAGTAGTACGTTGCTATTGCGCCTATTTTCGGAAAGAGCCCCATCTATTTTTTGATGGGAGAGGCCAAAAGATCGTGTTAGTTTCTGAGGATGTTCTGTTTTTGAACTCTATGTTTCTATTAAACTCCTTACAAGGAACTGCTAAATTTGTGCAGATTGAAGATATGTGTCGTAGCACTAGAGCCTCTGCAGTTCCAGTTGTACCTGATTCTGAAGGTTATTATCATTTGGATGCTTATAACATTCAATTCCTTGTCTCATGATATGTGGGGACAAGTTTTCTTTTAAATTTTTAGTCGTTTGAAACTTGCTTTATCAACAGCAAGTTCATGGACTATATTAATATTGTGATACTGATGGCTTTTCTCATTCACCAATGAAATCAACAATTTCCTTCTAGAAAATTTGATGGGGATGGTTTTTGAAAAAAGTTGATTTTAAACCTGGATGCAATTCAGGCAATTGAACTTGAACTTGTGAGGAGAACTGAGAAATGATTCATATGAATCATAAATAATTTGGTGGTTCTGGTTCTGGTTTAATAAGTTTCCAGCCTCTTAGACAGTTCTGCATGCTTTTTGAGGACTTCCTACTAAATTTTGTTAACGTCTAAATTATAAATATGAATTAAAATAAAAATATGCTGTGGTATAATCAGAGATGATGCTGTTTGAAAATGCTTTGTTGTGGAATAGAAAACAGGGGGGAGTAAATGTTGGAGAGAAATTAATGATAATAAAGGAAAAAAGTTGAAAGAAAATTAGTGATGCGTTAAAGGTTGGCTTTTCTTGCAACTGTACGCATCTACATGCTTGCAGACACATATAAACCGTGAAGAAAAAGAAAAGAGAAGATACCTGAGGCTGCCATACCTAATTATGCTCAAGAAATAAAAGGAAATTATGGAGAGCATGACTGATCTGAATATATAGGAAAGTTGAGAAAATAAGGAATGAATCTGGAAGAAAACACAATAATTGTCTCTAGCAAAGCCACAGCTTCCAACTCATCGTCTCTTACAATAGTGTTTTCTTCATGGCATTGGGGAGGTTATGCTCAAAATTCTGTTGTATGTAGATTATGTTGCGAATCTTGTGTTGTTTAAAGGGGATTGTGCCTATTGACATCATAACATGCCTTTGCCGGAAACTGTTGTTTTGGTTACTTACCATCAACATTTCACAGAATAGTTATCATTTATTGTTCCTGAATGTGCAGGAACTGATTCTAACCCCTTCTCTCTTGACGCACTGGCTGTCTTCATGTTCCGTGTGCTGCAAAGAGTTAACCATCCAGTATGCGCTCTATGTTGATATTTCAAACTGTAGAAGTGCCTCATTCATCATTGATTAGGTTGTTCTCTTTCTAATGATTTTACTAATGATCCGTAATTCTGAAGGGAAATCTCGACAAGGCATCCCCTAATGCAGGCTATGTCCTACTAATGTTTTATCACCTTTATGAGGGCAAGGTGTGAACATTTCTCATTGCTCCATTTCATGCGGGGTTTCACTTTTAGTATCTTGATTATTTTTCTCTAATGCTTTTCAGAGTCGCAGAGAGTTTGAAGGTGAGCTTATTGATCGTTTTGGGTCTTTGGTTAAGATTCCATTGCTGAAATCTGATAGGTATAAGAACTCATCCTCAGCACTGGCCTTATTTTTCATTATTTCTACGTCCCTATATGTTAGAATTTTTTTGAAGTTTCACCCTTTACTTGTCTTAATGATGAATAGTTATTATGATTATTTTTCTTTTCCATTATTTAAATCCTTTTGCAGTTTTTTTTTCCCTTTGGTTTCGTCTTCTCATTTCCAATTATTGTTTTTAAACAAAATAACAAATTAAAATTAAAGAGGGAATCAAAATCTATACCATGAAAAGGCAACCTATTTTCTAGAAATTTCATAAGAGAGTAAAATTTACTCATATTTTTTACATGTGGTCTTTGCTCGAAAAAGGTTTCCACCCTGAGCCATTTTTCTTTAATGATCTATCTTAAATCAGTGTAACTAGCATCTTTATTTTATAGATTAAAGTTTATATGACAAATTGCAGTGCTCTTTTTTTTTTTTTTTTTTTTTTTTTCAATGCAAAATACTGAGAATGTCTTTGCAGTTTGTAGATCTAATATTTTTCTGTACTTGGACTGCAGGAATCCTTTACCAAATAATTTGAAGACTATCTTAGAGGAAGGATTAAGCCTGTATAAGCTCCATACTAGTAGACATGGAAGGTTGGTGGCTTGTTCAAGTATTTATAGATGTTATTGTTATTGTTTAACTGTTAGGCCACCAATAATGTACACCAATATCAGAGGAAGAAGAGTAAGGGTAAGATAGTAAGTGAGGGGGAGACGAGTCTGTTGCGTCAGGAGGAGGGATGAGGGGGGTCCATTCTTTCAGGAGGAGGGATGAGGGGACCATTTAGTTGTTAACTCAGGGCGAGAGGAGTATGGAAAAGTTTGGCTGTTTTCATTTTCATGCTTTTGGTTTTCAAGAAGTTTCTTGCAGAGAGTCGTTCATAGGCTGTTAGTCTTGTAAAGCCTTAGGGCTGTTTCCATTTTTGATGTATCAATACATTGTAAGGAGATACCTTACATTAGCTTTGTTGACTGGAAGTTTCTAGCATAGGAATATCAATAGATAATGTGCAATATGTTTTCTTGTCAGCCACCTCTTATGCATTTGTCTGGAATCTTTTGCAGGGTGGATTCCACCAAAGGTTCCTATGCGAAAGAATGGACCAAATGGGAAAAGCAATTGCGAGAAACTTTGTTTGGTAACACTGAGTATCTCAATGCTATTCAGGTGCATTTTACTTCTCTTTAAAAGATCAAAATTTTTGTCCATGCTTCAAACTCAATTTAGTTTGTATCAAAATCAAACGAAAGCTTTAAAAAACTTTTATTTTATTCTCTTTTTGAGTTAAACGATTGTTTGATGACCTTATTCACGTATAAAGTGTTTTGGAAATTTCGGCTAAATTTCAAACACCTCAAAATTTGAACTTTGGAAGTTAATTCTGTTTTGCCTTGGCTATAGGTTTTTTTCTCTTACTAATATTTCATCAACCATTAAATAAAATAAAAATAAAAATAAAAATAAAAACAATGCTCATCTTTTAAAAAATTGAAAAACTGAAGTAGAATGGGTATCATGGACCTAAAGGTGCAAGTTTTGGCAACGCTAGTTTCTAAGTTAACCATTTTTTGATCAAGACCTTAATAAAATAATCAATGTTAATTACTCAGGTTCCATTTGAGTTTGCTGTTCAAGATGTCTTGGAGCAATTAAAGAAGATTTCAAAAGGCGACTTTAAAAGCCCTATTACAGAGAGGAGGAAGTCTGGGGCCATAGTGTTTGCTGCTGTCAATCTCCCTGTTCAGGAGATCCAAAATCTTCTTGGCACTGTAAGTGAATATGTGTATGAGCCACTCCGGCTCCCACCACCAGTTGGTTCATGGATATTTTTTTGACATGAACTTACTAGTTTATTTTCTTAAAAAACCATCAGAGCCCTCAAAGCTTAAACTAGCTCATAGGTTATGGTATAGTTAAGTCTTTTATATATACACATTCTTAACACTCCCTTTCACTCATTTGGAAATTGTTCAAGACCCAACGATTGATTATGAACAGAAGACTTCTCTTCTATAATATCTTGTCCAACTTCAACTAAATCCAAAAACTCAAGCTGATAGGTTATAGTATATTTAATTTTCTGTACTTCCCTTTCAGTAAAGTTTGCTAAATTAGCTTCTAAAGCATCCTCCCGTTTTCTAACAGACCATTGCATGTTATTTGAAGTACCTTGCACAGTTGCATAGTCTATTACTGAAACAGAGTGGATAAAGATAATGTGGGAGGAAAAAGAATAGTCTGTCATAGAAAAATATATTGAAAATTTTCTGGTTAAAACTTGACATATGCTTAGACTTTTACTGCTTAAATTTTGTTTACTGCTTTGGACAGACATCAGGGGATTAAGTCATGGTGCAATTTGCAATTTATTTATTGATCTGCTCCATTATCATGAAATTAAGCACATAGAACAATATCATTTAAATTTGTATCCATTATTTATATGTATTCTCATCATATGCACGAGACAAATCTCACTATGTGAATCCTTATATTTTCCACCATTATTGTACAGTTGGGCAAGAAAAATCCCCGTGTTGAAGCATTCCTTAAAGAACACTACAAGGACTATACACTTAAAGGGGCTCACGTCACACTCGCACACAAGAGAAGCCATGGTGTTAAGGGTGTAGCTGACTATGGCATCTTCGAAAACAAAGAAGTTCCAGTCGAGCTGACAGCCCTACTTTTCTCAGATAAAATGGCAGCCTTTGAAGCCCGCCTTGGCAGCATTGAGAATGAAAGAGTGATTTCCAAAAATGAGTGGCCCCATGTAACATTATGGACTAGAGAAGGGGTTGCAGCCAAAGAAGCTAACGCCTTACCACAGTTAGTATCGGAAGGCAAAGCAACTCTTGTTGAAATCAACCCTCCCATTAACATTTCAGGCACGGTGAAATTCTTTTAGCCTTTCCCTCTATTCATTTCTCTGCATTCTCAAGTTTGATAGGATAGAAATAAAATGGACAGGAAATGTCCAAGGCATTAAATTTTGCTTGCTGAGGTTTTTAGTTACAGTTGATAAGAAGTTTTGTAGAATTTCTCTATGACAAAATTTTGTATGTACAGGCCACTTTGATCTACCTCAAAACAGGTTGAACTTTGTTTATATGATTAAGTTGGAAATTTTGTCATTTCAATATATATATTTTTTTCCATTTGAGTCTAACAATTATGGGGTGATGATAGGTATTTGGAATGGTAAGTGGTGTCTTATTGACTAAGCTATATCCGAAATTTGCTATAATATAGATTTTGTTTTATAGCTTTTAAGAGCATTTTTTAAGTTTGAGAGGATGGAAAACATGTAAATAAGAATCTACTTTCCATCAGGCCTGTGGCTGCTGCCTTAAATCCTGTAGCTCATACTAACAATACTATAAATTTGCAGACAATCCAAATTTGAAGGGGAAGGTCCTTCGTTTTCTTTCTTTGTTGCTTTGTAAGAAGAAATTATTCAATGTGGTTATAGTTTTTTTACTGTTGGATATAGAGAGTATTATTTTAAATTAAAGATTTCTTGAAAGTACAATATTATAATTGGACAAACATTTGAAAGTACAGAGACTAAAATAAAATATAGAGACGAAATTGTTATTTAAACTTAAATTTTTAGTCCATATCTAATGAGTCATTTTTGGAAGAAATGTACACCAGCATTGACAGCCATTTTCGAATGTTTATCCATTTTTTTTTTGAACGATTGATTTTGAGAGATTGAACAGATTCCTGATAAGTTCTTCATGTGATACAATTAACCAATGACTTCACATAGATGCTAAGATTGAGAATCTTATAGTATGGTTTCCATCTTGGTTTTTAGACTTCCATTTTTATCTCACTATCTTTAAGAAAGATTCAATCCTACTTTCTTTTTGTAACAGCAATCTTTGAAAGGGTCTATCCACTGATTAATAAACCAATGGTACATTCATGGAAAGATACAAAGATTAATTATCAACTTAACTTGTTTGGCGTTTGTGTCTATTTAGTCTATGAATTTCAAAAAGCGTTTAAAAGGTTATTGAACTAAAAAAATGTTTGATATCTTTAAACTTTCAACTTTTTGTCCAACATATTCCTCAAATTTTAATTATGTGACATATAGGACCTTAACCTATTCAATGTTGTTTGTTTACTGATCTATTAAACACTAAATTGAAAGTGTAGAGCCTTGTTAAACATAAAATTCAAATTTATATATGATATATTAGTTAAGTTATAAAACTTTTTAATATGATAACGATTTATTTGACACAAAATTGAAAGTTTAAGAATTTATTATACTCTACACTTTAAAATTCAAGAACTGTTCAGACACAAGCTAAAAGTTGAAAGGAAATTTTGTACATATGATTCAAAATTTTGAGTCGAAATGGAATCTGATCCATATTTTGAAAATACAGTTGTAAAATATTTTGTTATCGTCAATATAACATGTTAAAATATATTAGAGGTCCACATTAATTTAGACTTCCTCATTCTTGTTGTCGCTTGAACTCTCGCTCTTAATTGCAAATATGCTCTCAATCTTGCTCTCTTGCTCTCTTGATCTTGATCGGCTTCTTGCTTCTAATTGTGGAGAGAAGTAGAGAGGGGGGAGAAAAGAAAAGAGGGAAGGAGGAAGGAGATGAAGGGGGACAGAGAAAAGATGAGTGTGGGATGAAGGAGATGAGAGGGGGAAAAACCGAAAAGGGAGGGAGAAAAGACGAGAGCAAGAAAAGAAAGGAGAGGAGTGGAATGTAATTTGTTCGGTCTAAACTTGGGGAAAAACCGAGTCCTATTTTATTTGGACCCAAAATTTCGGGTAGCCAATTAAATCAGTCAACTTCAAAGACTAAAGTCGTAATTTTACCTTATTTATTTGGTAAGGAAAAGCTCTTTAGAGATAGTTGACTTGTAATATTAAACCTCCAAACTTCATTGAATCACAAAAGCCAAGATTTGGAATTGATTCCCAAATCCACCATCATTTTAGAAAGAACAAGAGATTTTATTGCTTCATAGTTATTTGTACATAAATGGACCTTCTCATTTCAATGTTTGACCCCCTTTTTTCCCTTCAAATAATTGATATGGATAGTAAAAGGTGTCTTACCCACATGCTATACCCAAATTAGCAAACTTTGTCTTCAACTTTTCATGTTACCAAATACAAATTCTTATGGTTAATATTATTTGCTATTGCCTCATTGCTACACATAAAAATCCTCTTCATGTATCCTTTTAATTCCCTCAATACAAAGTTTAACTTCATAACTTGAATTTACACAATTAGGTTGATTTCTCAGATCATAAATATACATTTGTTTTACTTACAATGTTTCATATAATGTAATTCTTCATCTACCATTAAAAACTTGAAACAATGAAATGCCACCTTAGGTTTTAAGAATGGCAGAATCGTAAATTGTTAGATCTTTCAAAATTGTTTGTAAAGATCAATAATCTACTCTAATATTTTATCCCAGCCAAATGACCCTCAAGATTCTGTGATTTTTTTTTAATCAAAGGTATTGGATAGATATAATTTAGAGTGTGTTTCGAATACATTCTCAAATGTTTAATTTAAAAAACAAGTCATTTTGAAAAAAAATTAGAATGTTCGACAACTAAGTTGTTATCAAAAGTATTTAAATAAAAATGAGTTTTTTGAAAATCACTTTTTTCTCAAGTCAATCAAAACGGGCTCTTAATGTCTTCGAATAAAATTCCACCTATGATATTATATAGTTCTAATAAATGCTTTCTTATTTCTATACTTTTCCTATGTTTATTACATCTTTGCCCGTTTTGGGATTGGCAGATGAAAATACATCATGCTTCACAACTGTTCAGTAGCACGATCAAGATTAGTAAATACTAGGTTAAATTGTAAATTTGGTCCTTGTGATATGAAAAAGATTATAATTTAGTCCCTAAAATTTTAATAATTAGAATTTAGTCCTTATGATTTGATAAAAACTCATGATGATTCATATCGTTTGATAAAATCCTCATAAATAATTCCTATGGTAGGGACTTTGAAAATTTTATCAAACCATAGAGATTCAATTCTAGTTATAAATCATAGAGAGTAAATTCTAACTTTCTCCAAACTATCGAGACCAAATTTATAATTTAACCTAGCGTTAGGATTGAACCAATTAAGTTGTCATGGAAAATGCTACAAATCGAGCACTATCCTGCTGGACTGGTATGTGGGATAATCCATGTGTCAGTGTGCAGAGAGTAATCTTTCACACAACCTATACTTGGATGACTTTCTTTATTGGTTCCTCAAGCAAAAAAATCAATGTTAAATGAACTCGGCTTGCAAAGGTACCTTGAACTTGATGAGACAAGAGGCATAAAGGGATCACAAGCTTCTTTTGGAGAAGATATCTTGCAATTCAACTCCCACAAAGACGTCTCTATCACATAAGAATACACCTATTATAATGTGAAAGAACTAAGTCATAGTGCGTCAAGTACTGTTCAAAATTTTAAAGTCCTTGAAAAGAAAAACATATATAAGCACTATTAAAAAAGTCTCAAGAAGCTAACCTCACTAATTGAGTAATATTTGTAGCATTTATAAGCCGTGTAAGTTTGTAACCACAAAAGATATGCACCAGCTATAAGCCGAGTAGCCATAATTGAATGATGATTCTCCTTCTCCAGTAGTCTTCTTAATGTAGAACTATATGAAGCAAAGCATCTGGATAAATCATAGGTTTTCAACTTTTTAGTAAATGGCACCTGTAAGTCTTAAACCTTCAATTGATACACAACTACAATTGGGAAGATAGAAATCGAAATAGATTGGTTTTCTATCTGCTTGGTCTGACTAAAGACGCTTTGTGGTCCTGATATCAAATTTCGCATGTAAGTCCTGCCTTCTAAGACCACATGGTCCATGATTCCAGCTCAATCATGGTCAGCCATCAATTTAGATTTCCATAATCATCTTCAAGCACATAGAGAAGTTTCCTATAAGTATGACCATCCACAAGATCCTTCTCTTGCAATTCCCTCAACAAACTCGTGGCTTCTCCAACCCTCCCTTGTCTACACTGTTCATCCAATACCGTCCTATATGTAATAAAATCAGGAGATCTTCTATTATCAATCATCTCCCACAAATAATTCACTGCTTCTTCAACCTCTCCATTGAGAGCCATAGCATTCACAATTGAATTATATGATATACCACTAGGCACAAACCCCTTCTCCTTCATTTCATTGCACAACTCCCTTGCATTATCCGTTCGCCCTTGAGCGCATAACCCGTGAATCAAATAGTCATACGAAAATGAATTTGGTAAGCAGCTATACACAACACCCATTTGATGAAAGATCCTAAGAGCATCATTAATATGCAGGGAAAGCACATACCCCTTTATCATACTATTCAAAGTAAATATGTCAGGTTCAATCCCATCATCATTCACCATCTGTCTGAAGAGACATCTAATAGTCTCCATATACATGTGATTTATATAAGCATTACGACCTCGACTCAAGAATGCGGTAAAAAGTAGATTATATGTTCTAATTGAAGGTCTACAGTTCAAGTTTCTATTGTTCTGCATATGCTTAAATATATTAATAGCTCTAGTCAACTTCCTTGCCTCAGTGAAAAAATAGATCATAGTATTGTAAAGAGTCTCAGAACCAATAGAAGGAACCGAAAGCACCTGATTCACAACATGATCCATTTCTTCATACATTTTCGCCTCACCCAGCTTCTTAATTGTAATTAGATAAGTGGAAACATCATGTCTGAAACGAGGCTGCTGTGAAGCCCAATTGAAGAGCTCAAAACACACCAAAGGATCTCCCTGAAGAGAAATGACATTACAGAGTTCTTCGGAGGTAAACCTTGGAGGGATTTGAGAAACTGCCGATTGAAATTGGGTATCGTCCAGTGTAGGTTTGATGCTGGATTTCAACCTCTTACTAGCTCTCCTCCTGAAGGATCTTGAAGGTGCCCTATTTGAGTAGAAATTCAAACAAAATTTCGTAAAAAAGAGGTTGGGAGCTGGATGGCTTCGGATTTGAGATGGAGGGAGAAAATGGGTGATGTTACCATGATTCAATTCATTCAACCACCATGAATGAATTGAAAATCTTCTGAGACAAAGGAAATGTGGATTTGATGGGTTGGATTTACAGAGCTGGTTAATGGAATTCCTTGAGAACCGAATGCGAAGGAGGAGGTTCATATTATACAAATCACTGAAAACAAACACAAGAACAAGCTCAATACAGAGTCCAATGGAACTCAACTTTGAGAAATGAAGAGAGATTATAACACATGAATACAGATTTTCAGACAATTTGATGCAAATTTTTGGTAGAGAAGAAGACAAGTGAAACAAGGCGCTCGGAGAGGGAAGAGAATGACCAAATTCGATAGGTTTAAAACAGGAAAATCAAAATCACCAAATACTCCCCACTCCCAATTTTATAAAATTATGGATGCGATGATAAATTTGGAAAATTGTATGGAAATCCATGAAAACTTGTTCTAATTAGTTTTTCAAACTATCACTTTCATTATTATAATTGACCATTATTAATCATAGACAATATTTTGTAAAGGTTCATATTATCGATCTCAAGGTTCGAGGTTCGATTCCCCCACCCCACACTCTAATTACAATACCTTAAAAAAAAATATTTTGTAAAGGTTAGGGTAAATGTTAATGCAATAACAAAAATTTTAAAAAGAAATGTAAAATTAATTATAAAATAATATAACGTATATGAGTATTTTGAGGTAAAATAATGTAAACTTTAATGGAAAAAGTAGCACATTGACAAAGATTCATCCTTCGTCTGAAATGACATTGATATGTGAAACTATATATTAACGTGTGAAACTATACAAATACATGTAATTAGAACCATAAAACTGAAAAAAATTAAATTGAGCTAACGTAGTTAATTTCTAAATAAAATCAAAATATTCTGGAAACATTCTCGAAATTTTGTCGAAATGGGAGAAAAATGAAATTCCCCTATCGAATTTTCGTGGCTATTGACATCTAGAAATTTCGAGAGATTTCGATGGAAAATTTTCACTGTGATTCAAATGAACTCTTTTTTAAAAGCAGTTTTTTACATTTTTGAGACATGAAATTATTAGTTTAAAAGAGGAAAATCAAAATGACCAAATACTCAAAATTTTGGGATTTTCGTACGGATGGCCCCTTTTCGTCGATGGTCATGCCTTCTGTTTGACCTCAAAACGCGCATGAAGGCCTGACTCTTTGATGACGGGAAATTAGAAGTCAATTTTACTCGACAACTAAAATCCCTTGGACACGATATGCGATGCATGTTCTTATGATATGCGTTGATAGTTATGCGTCGATGGTCATGCGTTAGAATGATAATGCGTTAACGAATGTATACGATGACCATGCGTCTTGTCACAAGTTTTCTTGCGCTCACGCCAAGTATAATGCACACACAAGTTTATTGGATAATCCAAGGTCGAACACAAGGACTTGTAGCTATGTGTATGCGGTGATGTGCATGCGGCGGTTTAAATAAAAGAATGGAAGGGAGGTTGCTAAGTTAACCCTACTCCTACTCCTATCTAACAGACAACACAATGAGAGTATGCATGAGAGGTAGAGATACGACAACTCTTGGTATGAAATACATGAATGGGAAAATAGATAAAATGTGGAGATGATTTCATTGCAACCCTTAAGAGTGACCGCAAGGGCAACCTTAGTCAACGCAAGCCATGCAATCATGCTACACACACGTGAACCTAACTCTAGAACATATGCGGTGTATCTGCGACATTGCCGATAAGCCTATGCTTGCCTAGACCTCCATAACCAGCTCACTAGCTCTCGCCACATGAGCATGGTTGCCGAATAACGCCTTATCTTACTTCCTGGACGCATGCAATATCCAATCTGTAGGGTGCATATGCTGTGTGAAGCAAACAGAGCTTATCTCTAAGATCCCCATTCTTGCTATGCGTTCCAATCTGCTCTCCCGAGTCTTAGATTTGTGTTTTAGACTACTCTCCCAAGTATGCCTAAATGATGAATGAAGTGCTCATAGGACAAGGTAACCGCATGAACTTTGCTGACCTAAGATTGTTCCCATCCCTAGTGAACAATGCATACATTGCTTAATGCGATCAACTACTTACCCTCTCGGGCAGTTGATTGTTGCCGACTTTACTCATAGACAAGCAATGCGTTAGCCTATAGACAGGCGTTGCCGCAGCTTCACACTAAGCAAATAAGGTTACTCACAAACTCACACAACGTACACCTCTCGGTAGGTTGCTACATGCTTCATATCCCTAATAGGACTAAGTATGCAATACCCAAGCAATCTCACTGAGTGTTGCAATGAAAGTAAAGATGCTAAGCAAAGAAGATAGAGATGAAGTCAAAGGAAACAGAGAAATGCATTGAAAACAAATTGTATTAATTCCTTAATCACAAAATGTCATACAATACAATATAAGAAAAGAAAGAAAGTGAAATGACTGGCTGGAAGCAAAGACTTGGTTCTAGCGGATGAGTGTGGCTGCCGGTGGTGCCATGGATGGGCGGTGGAGCTGACTCTTCTGAGATCTAGCTCTGGTCGAACGCTCCGGTCGTCACTCGGAATGGATGAAGGAGGTGAAGAACTCTCAAGCGTTTTCTCATGCATTTTGTCTGGATCACGGGGAAAATCTTCGGATAACTTGAATTTCTGCTCATCGGCTTCTATTTATAGAGCTTGGATCGCCGACAACATTAATGGACTGCTCTGAGTCTGACATTCGGTGCGTCAGTCATTTTCTGAACTTCTGTCGCTAACGGCGTGGTAGGTGAAATGTCAACATCATCTTTTGGTTTTTCTCGAGGTAGATACGTTGATGCATTCATTCCACCAACCTTACGTTGCTCCCATTAGTATGCATTGTCGCGTAGCTGCAATCATTCAATGACCGTATTCGCTTAATACTGCAACTCTACATGATGACCGCAATCGCTTGACGAGCGCAATTCCCATGCGATGGACGCATACGGCTGATTACCACAACATCCATGCATTGATCGATGCATTTGCTTTTGCGATGGAGAGTTTCTCCACATGCGATCGTCTATGCGGTAGTCCGGTTTTCGCATTTGCGTCCATTTCCTATTTTAGCTACAAAAATAAAACATTGAACGTATAATAATGCAAAATAACGGGTTAGCTGAGATTCAACATGTTGATCGACGCAAGCTCATTTTCTCGTGAATTCCTATCATGATTGACGCATATTCTGCCTAACAACCTTCATAATTCTAAGTAAAAGGCCTAAGATGACATACATTTCTGCATGTCATCACACCCCCAAACTTAAAATCATGCTTGTCCTCAAGCATGCGTTATACTCAAGAAATTCTAACTCACCTCCATGTTTTACTTTGCGATGACTAGTTTCTCAGAATATAATTTACACACACCTCTGACCATCACCGCAATGCTCTCCTCTACTTAGGCTGCTTCTCCAAAAAGATATTTTCTAAGTTTAGATCCGGTAAGCCTTTGCTCAAAAATGTTTTCTTCATTCACCGTAACTTTGTGTTTAGCTTTTGAGAATGCGTTCGTCAAAATAATTCAAAACTTTGCGTTAAATTATTCAAATGCGGCGTTGAACCTAGTTACGCCCTTCGTTTTGGTTTACCCCCATGTATGTCATGCGGGCATCCAACTTCGGTTGCGTTCCATATTCAACTCAACTCTTGTCCCGCTTGATTTGGCTTGCGTCGGACAGAGGAGTTGCGCTAATGCGTTGATTCTGCCGACTTGCCTTCGTTTTGGCTTGCCCCCACGTGTGTCATGCGGACATCCAACTACGAGCAAGTGCCTTTCACAACTTAACTCTTATCAACAAGGGTTTCCTCATTGCATTGACAGTGGAGTTATTATTCTCAAAAGCTCGCTTCACTTTTTTTTTTCTTTTTTTTTTTTAAATGATCGCAATGTAATGAACGCAATTCTCCGAGATCGCTGCCACCCCCAAACTTAGAGGTTGGCAGCGTTCTCACCGCAAAGTTAAAAACAAAATTACAAGAATGCGGTAATAAATGCTTGAACAAAGGTTTGCATAAAATAAAACTCCAAAAAACTTTCAAAATTTGAAGAAGCTAATAAAAGTAAAGAACGCCTTGCGTTGATTAGTTAGAAGATGTGGTGAACTATACGTACCATCATAGAAACATCGCAAAACAACGCAATCGGGAAAGAAAGAATTTCAAAAGGATAAGGCATACAAGATAACAGGAAAAGACCTTAGGCAGAACAATGCATGCGATTATGCGTTGGAATTCACGCGATCGAAGCCATGCGTTGAAGGATGACAAGAATTCTTCTGTTGAACTGCAAACCGAGGAGACTTATTGTTGTACCTACAAGAGCAAACGTACCACACCCAAGGAAGCAGCCATACATCCAAAATAATAATAAAGATAAAAATAACCTAAACTAAGAAAGCAAGGTAAAGATAAAGTAGAAGACGTCCTTGGAGAAATAAAACTGTCACCGCAAGGAGTCTTCCATGCAGGAGATGACTCTCAACTGCTCGGGTCAAGTTGCCTTGACCATTGGAACTTCCGACAATTGTTGGGCGCATGCAGCCATCATGTGCTTAGAACTGCCTTCAGCTCTTTTGCGACTGATTGCCCTTTTACCTTGGGGTCAACATTGGCTTTCAGCACATCGCCTACACTTCAATATTGTTTGCAACCTGGTCGCACAAGCTGCAATACTCCCAAGATAAAAAATTTGCTCGCAAAGACACAAAACTTAACAAACATTTAGCTGCCAAGTCCTCGGCAACGACGCCAAAAACTTGATGACGGGAAATTAGAAGTCAATTTTACTCGACAACTAAAATCCTTTGGACGCGATATGCGATGCATGTTCTTATGATATGCGTTGATAGTCATGCGTCGATGGTCATGTGTTAGAATGATAATGCGTTAACGAATGTATACGATGACCATGTGTCTTGTCACAAGTTTTCTTGCGCTCACGCCAAGTATAATGCACACACAAGTTTATTGGATAATCCAAGGTCGAACACAAGGACTTGTAGCTATGTGTATGCGGTGATGTGCATGCGGCGGTTTAAATAAAAGAATGGAAGGGAGGTTGCTAAGTTAACCCTACTCCTACTCCTATCTAACAGACAACGCAATGAGAGTATGTATGAGAGGTAGAGATACTACAACTCTTGGCATGAAATAAATGAATGGGAAAATAGATAAAATGTGGAGATGATTTCATTGCAACCCTTAAGAATGACCGTGAGGGCAACCTTAGTCAACGTAAGCCATGCAACCATGCTACACATACGTAAACCTAACTCTAGGACGTATGCGGTGTATCTGCGATATTGTGGAGAAGCCTATGCCTGCCTAGACCTCCATAACCAGCTCACTAGCTCCCGCCGCATGAGCATGGCTGCCGCATAATGCCTTATCCCACTTCTTGGACGCATGCAATATCCAATCTGTAGGATGCATACGCTGTGTGAAGCAAAACAGAGCTTATCTCTAAGATCAACATTCTTGCTTATGCATTCCAATCCGCTCTCCCGAGTCTTAGATTTGTGTTTTAGACTACTCTCCCAAGTATGCCTAAATGATGAATGAAGGGCTCATAGGACAAGGTAACCGCATGAACTTTGTTGTGCCTAAATGATGAATGGAGGGCTCATAGGACAAGGTAACCGCATGAACTTTGCTGACCTAAGATTGTTCCTTCCCTAGTGAATAATGCATACATTGCTTAATGCGATCAACCACTTACCCTCCCAGACAGTTGGTTGTTGCTGACTTTACTTATAGACAAACAATGCGTTAGCCTATAGACAGACGTTGCCGCAACTTCACACTAAGCAAATAAGGTTACTCACACACTCACACAACGCACACCTCTCGGTGGGTTTCTACATGCTTCATATCCCTAATCCACATGACTAAGTATGCAATACCCAAACAATCCTACTAAGTGTTGCAATGAAAGTAAAGATGCTAAGCAAAGAAGATGGAGATGGAGTTGAAGGAAACAGAGAAATGCATTGAAAACAAATTGTATTAATTCCTTAATCATAAAATGTCATACAATACAATATAAGAAAAAAAAGGAAATGAAATGTCCGGCTGGAAGTAAAGACTTGTTTCCAGTGGAGCGGATGTGCATCAAGACTGCCGGTGGTGCCATGGATGGGCGGTGGAGCTGACTTTCCCGAGATCTAGCTCCGATCGAAGGCTCCGGTCGTCACTCGGAATGGATGAAGAAGGTGAAGAACTCTCAAGTGTCTTCTCACGCATTTTGTCTGGGTCATGGGGAAAATTCCCGGATAACTTGAATTTCTGATCATCGGCTTCTATTTATAGAGCTTGGATCGCTGACAGCATTAATGGACTGCTCTGAGTCTGACATTCGGCGCGTTAGTCTTTTTCTGAACCTCTACCGCTAACGGCGTGGTAGGTGAAATGTCAACATCATCTTTTGGTTTTTCTCGAGGTAGATGCGTTGATGTGTTCATTCCAACAACCTTGCGTTGCTCCCATAGTATGCGTTGTCGCGTAGCCGCAATCATTCAATGACTGTATTCACTTAATACCACAACTCTACATGATGACTGCAATCACTTGATGAACACAACTCCCATGCGATGGATGCATACGGCTGATTACCGCAATATTCATGCATTGATCGATGCGTTTGCCTTTGTGATGGAGAGTTTCTCCGCATGCGATCGTCTATGCGGTGGTCCGATTTTCGCGTTTGCGTCCATTTCTTGTTTTAGCTACAAAAATAAAACATTGAACGCATAATAATGCAAAATAATGGGTTAGCTGATATTCAACATGCTGATTGACGCAAGCTCATTTTCTCGTGAATTCCTATCATGATTGATGCATATTCTGCCTAACAAGCTTCATAATTCTAAGTAAAAGGCCTAAGATGACATGCATTTCTGCATGTCATCACTCTCGCTCTAGGTTCTCGCTCTAGTTTCTCACTCTAGTTTCTCGCTTATTCCTTTTGTGTCTCACTAGAAACAATTGCAATTTTTTCGTTGATTTTTTCCTTTGTTCGGATTTTCGCTCTAGCTTCTCAATTCTTGCTCTAGCTTCTCGTTTCTCACTCCCCGCTTTAGTTCCTCATCAGACACACCTGCAATCTTTTCTTGGATTTTTTTTCTTTTGTTCTTATTCTCCTCACTCTAGTTCCTCTTTCAAACACAACTGCAATTTTTATTCGATTTTTTCCTTTATTCGAGTTCTTGATCTAACTTCTCGATTTTTGCTCTTCCTCTAGTTCCTCATCGAACATAACTGCAATTTTTTTCTTCGTGAAAAAAAAACTACAAAAAGAAGAAGGGAGAAAGAAAAAAAAACTATTGAAAAAAAAGAAAAATGCAAAAGAAAAAAAGGAAAAAGAGGAAGAAAAACACAAAAAAATGGAAGAAGAAGATGAAGAAGATGACAACATAGAACCGACAAGAAGTAGAACAAGAAAAAAAGCAGAAGAAGAAGCATGCAAAAGAAAATAAGAAGACGAACGCAAAAAAAGAACACAGATTTTTTTTCTAGATCAAGCAGTTGTAAAATGAAGAAGGAGGAGGAAGACATGCATTAAAGTGGTAATTTTTCATGGTGCCGACATAAACAAATGGCCAAAATTCATTTGTTTTCAAATTTGGGGTTAATTTCCATTTAGGCCCCAATAAAAGGCCCTCTGTACAATTTTCCCAAAATTTTCTATACAGAGTTAAGAATATCCCTGAAAATATGGAGGTCACAATTTTATAGAATTATAGATGGAAATGTCGATTTTTTTTTGTATGGATGACCTTTTCACAAGCACCTTTATGATTAATGACCTGTCCCCGCAAATGTATGAAATCTAACATTCTAAAGAGCACACTATCACATTTTATAACATATTGCATTAGGGATGACTATGTCCATCGTAGCCCTAACATGATGATCATCTTCATCGCGATAAAAACTTTCTAAAAAGCGAGATGGGCATCGTTTGTGTATGATAGGCATGGTCATTCCCAGCGTGATACATTATGAAATGAGGTAGTGTGCTTTGAAGTAAGCAGAAGACTAGATTTCAAACATTTATGGGGGGCAGGTCGTTAATCATAAAGGTGTTTCTGAAAAGGTCATCTATACAAAAAGTTATGGAAATGTCGATATGTAAATTTTGGAAAACTTTATTGAAATTTATAAAAATTGATTAAAAATGTTATAATTAGTTAAGGACTTTGATTGTGGCTTAATTAAACAAGAATTGACCATTTTTAATCATCATTTCTATAAAATATGTATATTGGGAATGTCGGTCAATGCGAGAATATAAACTAAAAAAATAAAAACAATTACAAAATAATATAAAGTATAGGAGTATTTTGAGCTGAAATAATGTGAAAATTTAATGAAAAAATTTGAATAAGGTTAAAATAAATATAGGTTTTTCTTTGTGGTTTTTATCAAATTCAATTTCTTTGGAAATAAAAATTTTGTACTGAAAATTAGAAAAGTAGCACACTGGCAAAGCTTTATCCTCCGTCAGAAATGACATTGTTGTATGAAACTATATATCGACATATAAAACTATACAATGGCATACAATTAGGACCATAAAACTGAAAAAAATTTAAAGTGAGCTAACATAGTTAATTCTTAAAAAAATCAAGCTCAAAATATTCTTGAAATTTCATCAAAATAGGAAAAAAAAAATGAAATTTCATGGCGTCCAACGTACGATCTGGAATTTCCACCATTATACAAATGGGCTCTTTTCTAAAACTTTTTTTTAATTACATTTTTGAGAGGTAAAATTATCATTTTATCCTTATATTATTATACCAAAAATGATCTAAGTTTAAATTATAAGGTCATTTAAAAATCAAAATACTTTAACATTTTGCTCAATTTATAAGCATGGTTGAAAAAAACACGAAAACACAAATGAAAATGAGCTGTCATTTAGCTAAAATTGAGTTGTATCGACGAAAATTTGACTAAAACAAAATTGCACATTAATCACGTATTTTGGGGTGCGCGATCACCAATCGTGCAACAAAAGTCATGCAATTGCTAAGCATAGAGTATGCGATCATAAGCTTGGGGTGTGCTATTGGGTACCTCTTGGTTTGGGATCACACTTTCCCTTTGTGATTTTGTTTTTCTGTTTTAGCTAAATAAGCACTCGTTTTTATACATCTTTTATTGTTCTTTCAACCTGTGCTTAAATGAACAAAATCTTTTTTACAAAATGTTGAATTTAATATCCCAAAACCCAAATTAATCCAAATTTAAATTTTGTAAAGTCATTTAAATTCAATATTCTTTAACATTTTGATCGTTATATGAACATGGTTGAAAAGAATATGAAAAGACATAAAAATGAGTGATCATTTAGCTAAAACGAAATTATATTGATAAATATATAATTAAAATAAAATCACAAAGCGAGAGGTACCAAATCCTACACCCCAAAAACTTAGCGATCATGAACCTTTTGTTGTGCGATCGTTCAATCGGATAATTCTTGCTATGCGTTTTTGTTTAATTCGATAATATCTTCGTCGGTACAATTCTTTAGTTAAATAACCACTTGTTTTAATACATATTTTCGTGTTCTTTCCAATCATATTTATAAGTTGAGCAAAATATTAAAGTATCTTACTTTTAAATATCCTAAAAAAAAGTAGTTTCAGCTTTCGGAGTATTAAAGTAAAAAGATCATTTAAATATTTCTTTCAAGCATGTTTGGAAAGAATAGGAAACGTGTGATTATATAGTAAAAATGAAGCATGGTTGGAAAGTCCATTTAAATTTATGTTAACAGGTGCGCAAATTTTCTTTTTAAAAATGTATATATTTTTCATCCAAGTTGTTTATTGGAAAGTGGTTTGGACTATCGTCTTCCCAATAAACCACTTCCCAATATGATATAAAATTGTTTTTTCTAGTGGTGCTGCAAACCCATTTTTAAAGTTTGATCACTCTTGTATGAAATATCAAATGATTATATATCATAATTTGTTTTCATGACACTGACATAATGTTAATAGTTTAAGAAGTTTGATTAATTTAAGGCTAAGGGCTTAGAGTCTATTAGACATAAAATTAAAAGTTTATGAACTTAATGAATCTAAAATTAAAAGTTTAGAAATCTTTTGAAAGTTTACTTGTAACTTAACTAATGTAGAAGAAATTAAGAAAAATATATATGATTTTTTCTTTAAAAAAAATTGAGTTCAATAACACATTGCTTGAATTCAAATATCCAACTTTTAGATTGAAGGACGAATTGTTATTTTACCCAACTAATAAATGTTGTAATATTTGACAACTTGATCTTAGCTCTACCATCCAAGACATAAATATTTAATTAAAATATTAGGAGTTGTATGGTTTGAGGGTTTTCTATGTGGAAATTGACATAAACATAAAAAATCAATATTTGTTTCATATTTTTTAACACTTTATTTGAAAATAAGCAATTTTCAAGCATCATCTTTTTTTATAGACAAAGATTTTCTTTTCCATTCGAAAACTGTGTGTTTTCTCTTTTCGTTGTTTTTCATTTTATATATAATTTCATTTTAAATATAATTAGTTAATATTAATTTAACAAAATTAATATAAATATTCATTTTAATAAATAAATAATAATCTATTAAAATATTTACTTAATTTATTTGTACTATAAAAATTTATTAAAAGAATGCAATTACTATTTACATAAAATATTAATTAGTTAGTCAATAATATTTTAAATCACTATAAAAAATTTAGATTTGATGTCGGTTGGAAAAAGACTAAAAATGGATGTAGAATGTATTCCATTAGTACATGAGGATTATTTAAATTTAGTTAGTACACAATTCCATTTTTCAATTAATAATTGATTACTTATTTTATTTTATTTTTTTATAATCAAACAATTATCTATTCATATTAATTTTAGTTTGATTTTAATGATTATTTATAATTGGTTAATTATTTATTGTGATTAATTTTCATTACTTCATCCATTTTAACTTATAAAAAAAATAGGGATTCTTTATTACCATATCATATTCTTTTTTATCTCATTTTTCACATTTATATATATTATTATTGTTTATTAAAAGGGTTGTTTTGAAATATATAAAAATGAGCCAAACCATTTATAAATATTCAAAAATTTCACTGTCTATCAACGTTAGACTGCGATAGACTTCTGTCGCTTAGTGATAGAAGTCTATCGCTGATATACAGTGAAATTTTTCTACATTTGTAAATAGTTTGATATTTTTTTTCATTTATAATAATTTCCCTTATTAAAATATATTTTCTTTTATTATTTAATTAAAATTAAAATTACTAATGTTGAACTTAATTAATTAAAAATGATTAAGTATTAGATTATAATTAATATGACATTCATTAAACATATTAATTGGTTAATTTTAAGGGGCAATTGCAACTTTAATAAAAAAAAAAAAATTGAAAATTGGGCACGTGTCCTTAGGTTTTACTTTTTTTTTTTTTTTTTTTTTTTTTTTTTTTTTTGCAAACATGATGAACAACTTCCACCTAAAAATTTGTTTGCTATCTGATTTTTATGTGATTGTTATGTGATTGCTATCTGATTTATATTTGAATGTTATGTGATTGTCACACCTGCAATTACAAAAGAGTTGAAGTCATGAATTTGATTTCTTAAAATGTATTTGCGATACAATACAATTTCCCTAATTTTAATGATAAACTACTCAATTTTAAAATTTTATAATTAAAATTATTATTGATTCCTAATTAATTCATTCTTATCAATATAGTAAATGATATTTATTGTGTAATTAATTAATCTATTAAATTTATATAAGATTGACATACTTAATTTCATAAATTAAATACAAACATGATTTTTGTTCATAAAATTATAATAACATTTTTCATGTACAACTAAACAATTATCTTTATTGTCAGACATCTATAAAACCTTAAATCAAACCATTCCTTAGAGATTTGAAATCTTCACCAATATATTGTTTAATTAATAAAAAAAGCGTTGTAATATTTAGCGATACTTTCACTATAAAGCATAGCTTGATCATTTGTTGATATTAGTAATTTCGAGAGATTTTATTTTACTAGAATTTGTAATTAAAATTAGAGTAAATTGAATATACATAAGATAAAAATGGTAAAAATTTCTTGCTTCAAAATGGTAAACACATGTTAATGTTGAGGTTTGTTTTAAAGTTAATACAACTTGTAGGTTTTTTTTAGGGGCACAATTAGGTCCGAATAATTAGTAGATATAACACAATTTAGATTTAACTTTTAAAATCTATCAGGGATGGACTATGACTATGTCGCTGATAGAAAGTCTATCAACGATAAAGTCTATCGCTGATTCAATAATAGATTTTGTTATATTTGAAATTCTTTTGAAATATTGACTTACGCTTCATTATTAACCTAAAAGCTACTCGTTGGAGTGACTTTTTAAAGGACCGGCTCAATTAGTTGGGCCTAAAAGAAATGATACATTTTCTGAAAATAAGTTTCATTAATCTTATTTAATAAATCAATGACTAACATTTTTAAATGCAAATCTTATCTTCTTTAAATAGAAAGTCATCAAACATCATGAAGGCCAAAATCTTGGTATTAATAAAACAGTCTAAGAGATCGAGCATCGTCCTTTGGAGATCAAATGTTTGCATTATGCTTAGCTATTCTAAAACTGTGTTGATTTTGTCTAATGATTGAATTTTGATGACCTGATTTTTAATTTTGAAAGCAAAAGAAAACAAAGACAAGTGTCGGAATTTAAGAGTTAAAGGTGTTCGGATGTTGATTTCTTTAATTACTTCAATAAGTCATGCAATAGTTCCTACGGATATTGGGTTAATGATATGTTTTATTCTAGAAATTATTTTCTAGATTATTATTTTTCAATAACAATCTTTTCTCATGCAAATATAATTGATTACTAATTTCTTGAAACCAAATTAAGGAGCATGACATTAAAAATAGTCGTGATCAATTTTCATTAACAACCTAACTATTTTCATGATAGCTTGATAGTGATCCAATATCATAGATCTGATTAAACATATAATATTTCTAATTGATTATCTAATCTAGCATGTATCAATAATCAATCAATGTGATAAGCATAATAATAATGGAAAACATTCAAGAATACAACATCCATAGAAAATACTGAATATTAACTTAAATCCATAAAAAGTTCATCAACACCTTATAACCAAAATGTTTAACCATTCATAATTGCTAAAAATATACTCTCATACATTGCAACAACCACGAATCTGCAAAGAGAATAAAGAAAAGAGAAAACACTATTCTTGTGGTGAAATCCGTCAATGAAAAACATCGGAAACACCTTGATTTGTACTCTGGAATCTCGAACGACCTTCCTGTTGGGGATGATATCCTAAACTCTTGTGTCCTGTAGTTTGTAAACACAATTTTGTATGAATGCTTGTGATGTATAATATATGATATTTTCTTCACTATTTGTCTTTGAATATTGGATGTTTTATTTGCTTTACCACAAACCAATAAACTAAAATCCCTGGTTGTCATTATGTAACTTAAGCCTGTATGTGGTGACATACAAGTAGATTATGTCTTAAGTGATAATAAAAAATGGTCTGTAGTACACGGATATAGAAGGAAAACCTTATCCTGGTAACGCTACGGATGCGGCCCGCTTTGTAGAATAGTTACAAGTGTTGTGACTTGCTATAGATGATCTGATCCTGATCATTCATGTGGGGACATGCGAGCGGGGGCGTCCTATATAAAGAGTTTGTATAAGACCTGACCACGAAGTGTTAACGTCTCGTTATATAACGCCGTTCGTGACAGAGACTTCACTTCACTAGGATGACCATAGGTAACATGACCTCAATCCTGAGTGAGTTGGGAACTCTTGCTTTTGAGGGCGGTCCTTTGATTTGCATGGGTGCGAGTGGCCAGGTAGCCGACTCAAACCTACCACTTTGGTTATTCGTTTGATTTGGGAGCTTAGAACTCAACTACACAAGATGGAATTCACTCCTTCCCCGAAACAGGAGTAAGTAGATAGATTGCTCCCTTAAGGGCTGATCTCAGGGCTTGAATGATGTGGCGACACACACCTTCTCATGGCTCGAGAGGTGTCCACACATAGTAGGTCTATGTTGTATTGTTCATTAGAGGGATCAGTGGTATTTAAGGAGTTAGATGTAACTACAGGGGCAAAATGGTAAATTGGCCTAGCTGTACTTACAAGCATCTGTGAAGGGTTATCGTATTGTTGGTTGGTTATATCCAATGGACACAGAAATATATCCGTGGTAAGGAGAGTTTAGCTGTCGATCTTTAGTGGAATGCTTGGCAGTTAACGGATGGTGGATCTCGTGGCTAAAGAGTTTAGTAAGCTATTCATGTACCGTTGGAGCTTCAAGTCATAGGTCCATAAGATCCCTTTGGTAGCTCAATGGATTCAAGTTGAGAATAAGTTTTTGGGTCAGTTTGAAATATTCAAATTGACAAGAGGGAGTTCGATTAATATGATATAATTGAATTAGTTAATTATATATGATATAATTGACTTTATGTATGAGATACATTAATTGGAGAAAAATGGATATAAATATGATTTGTATCAAGTGGAGGAGAAAACACTATGGTTTGTATGTGATATAAAACTATAGGTTAATGAATATAATATGATTATATTTATTATTATTAATTTGACAATTATAGGATAACTGGCAGCCGTTTTCTCCGTAATCGTGCATTAGTGGGAAGTTTCAATCAGTTTTCGTAACTGAAGAATGAAAATCATTTTCATTTTACAAAAAAAAATAAAAAAAAATCACGGATTTCGCTCAAGTGAAGTGTGCTGCCCATTGCTTAGTAAAATTAGAGACTATACGATAGCTTGAATTTACTACACGATTGCATACACGCGCGCACCATCTTCTAAACGATCACCCATGTTTTACTAAACGATCATATAGCGCCTGAGCTTTACTAAACGATCGTATAGACGATCGTTGCCTTTTTCCTACACAATCGTGTACTTCACCTAAACGATCAAGCATTTTGTCTATACGATAGACTAAGCCTTCTCTAACTTACTTGATCATTGTATACGATCTTCATTGCCTCCTCCCCTCTACCAAATCCCAACAGAGCCTACTCTTTGGATTCTCACACCGAGAATACCGAGGGTTCCAAGTGGTGGTGTCGTTCCCATCCTTCTATACATGTGGAGGCCATTCGTGGTAAACGACTGGTGGTGTTGTTGAACGATTGGCTTGACTTTCCAACGGGAGCGAGAGGAGCCTGTTCCCTTTGAGAGAGAGCGAGATTTTGCTGTGAAGAAAGGTTCTTTGACTGGTAAGTTTTCTTATTCACTCGTTATTTAATCTTAAAGCATGCCAGTAATTTACAATATGATGCATATCTGTATGTTTGAATGTGAATGTGATAATTCTGTCACAATGTCTTTGGAAAGATCCACTTCCACTCAAAGGTACTCTTGTATAAGAGTTCATTCATTCCCAACGAACCTCTACTCATTAAACTCTCTTTTTCTAGCTAAAACACTCTATAGGGCTCTTTAATTTCGTGATTGACTAGCTTAATTCGGTTGAGCACAACCCTAGAACATACATAAAAGTTTTCCAAAACAGATTTTTCCTAAAATAACTGGATAGTATTGCTATGTTCTTGCCTACCACATTGTTGCATGCAGGGCTGTAACTAATCTTCAACTATTGTATTTTGTAACCTGCACAGAGGTACATCGCCATGATGCTGCCTTGTTTTTGGGCATGTCTTGGTCTTTTTCTTTCCTCTTTCGATGCTTGGCTTGTTTTGACTTCCTTGGACAAATTTAGGTCATTTTAGCTCTTGTTTCTCTAAATCTCGATCTCGAACACAACCCCTGAAAACCACTAACAAATGATATCGAATCTAGTAAAATTATATAAAAACTATTCTAAATCTAAGGCAAATAATGCATATTTTAGGTGTCTTTCACCACCCTAGAACAATGAGATCAGTAGCGACGGCACGATCGACGATGAACTGGATCGACAACAAAAGCTTCTAGTGGATTGAAGCGACACCCTTCGTGCGATAGTGAGAGAGACAATCACTGAGGGTTTATAGAAAGTGAAATCTCTTTTTTCCTTTTTTTTTTATCTCCTTTAATTCCAATTTCTTGTAAACAGACAAAGACATTAAGTTCATACAAACACCTAAATCACATAAGGTTTTCTTAATAGAAAGAGAGTCAATAGTGCAGGGAATATTAGAAATCCCTCTAGTTTTAAGCCATTAAAATTTAACTAAATTTACCCACTCACTCTCTAGTTTAATATATTAATTATCAATTAAATTTTTTATATTGCACATTTATATTATCAATTTTTATTAAAAAATATAGGTAATGAATTTCAATATCTATTTCCTTTTGTTTTTTGGATATTTGTAATACATAGTAGAATAAGAGAAAAAATCTAAAAATATATTACATCTTTAAAATATTTGCAAATATAGATGAGTTGAATAGTCAATATTTGATTTTTTTTTTAAATTTTCAATTTCGCCCTCCCTTGTGTTATCTTGTTGTATACATTTTTTTTAGTCTTTTTATTTTATTTCTCTTATTTGATTTTTGCTTCTTCCCTCCCTATTTTCATTTTTTTCATTTTATTTTCTTTCTCAGTTTTTGCTTTTTATTTTATTTTATTTTATTCTTTCCTTTATCTGATTTTTGCTTCTTTCGTTTATTTTTTATTTCCTTTCATTTCTTTTTTTTTTTCCTTTCCCTTTCTTTTTCTTTCCTTTCTTTTTTATTTTATTTCCTTTCTTTCTTTTTTCCTTTCTTATTTTTTTTTCTTATTTTTTTAATTTTCTTTTCTTTCTTTGGTTTATGCTTATTCATTTTTTTTTGTTTTCTTTCTTCAGCTCTTGCTTATTCATTTTTTTATTTTTATTTTCTTCCCTTTCTTCGAGTTTTGCTTCTTCCCTTATCTTTTTTTATTATTTTATTTTCTTTTCTTTCTTCGATTTTTTTGCTTCTTCCCTTTCTTTTTCTTTTTTTAGTTTTTCTTTCATTTGTCCAGTTTTTGCTTCCTTTTTTCTATTTAATTTTCTTTCCTCTTTTTTTTTTTTTTTTTTTTTTTTTTTTTTTCCAGTTTTTGCTTCTTCTCTTTCTCTTATTTTAAAAATTTTCTTTCCTTTATTTGAATTTTTTCTTCTTCTTTTTTTTTTATAAGAATTATGAGATTGAGTTCCATACGCAAGATTTGAAAGTACTCAATTCATAAGTGACTTAACACCAACAAGCCGATCATCAAGTTTGATTATTATAACAAATAATAAATATAAATAGCAAATGAAAGTCTATCAGTGATAGCCACTAATATTTTCTATTATTGATAGCTTAATTTTGATTATATTTTCTTAGTTAATAGCCATTTATGGAAATCTATTGTTGATAGCCAACTTAGTGAATTTAATTAATAAAGTTGAATCTCGAACTAAAATATAAGTGGAATGCCTAGAAGTTATCACTAATAGCATGTTTATCAGTGACAAAAGCTATCATCGAAAAGAAAAGAGACTTATAAATGTTTAGGAAGGAGAAGAAAGGAGCAAAAAGGTGTTCAGTGGCTATGATTGATAGAAGCTACTATTGATGACATGTTATCAATGATAGAAACTAATATTAATAGCATGTTATCGATGATAGAAGTTATCCGATAGCACGTTATCGGTGATAGAAGCTACCACTGATAGCACGTTATCGTTGATAGAGAACTATCATTGATAGCATGATATCAGTGAGATCATTGATATCATCTTCTTAGTGATATTATCAGTGAAAGAAGTTATCACTGATAACCACAATATGAGTGATGTTAGTGATATCGGTGATAAAACTTAGGTGATATCTATATATCGAGTTTCTTTCAAAGGTGATAACCAGTTATGGAAGTCTATCATTGATAGCCTTAAGTGTTAATATTTCAAGGTTGATTCTAATTGATGAAAGTCTATCAGCGATAACGATTGATAGCTGCTATCAGTGATAGCCATGATAAAAGATTATTTGTGATAACTACTATGGTAATCAAAGTTGTTGGTCTTCTTTCAAAGTTGATCATTATTTATAAATCTATTATTGATAGCCACTGATAGCCTTAAGTAGTAATATTTCAATGTTGATTCCAATTGATGAAAGTGAATCAATGATAGCTACTAATAATTGATAGCAAATTAAAAGCTAATATTTCAAGATTGTATAATTTTTTCTCAAATTGAAAGCTATCGCTGATAGGAACTATCATTGATAGCAATTGATAGAAGCTATCAGCGATAACAGCTGATGGCAACTATCAGTGATAGCTTTTAATTTGAGAAAACCGGGAAGAAGCAAATAAAATGGTGGCTAGGCATGAGTTTTTTTAGTCTTTTACCATTTTTGGATCTATATATATGCAATTATTTTATTCTTGTACTACATATTCTATTATTTTGGACTTGAATTCTATTTATGCAACTAGCCCTTATTTTTTTTCCTGTAGTTTTGTTAATTGGAGGGTTAATTAACTGATTGTTTAATATCAATTATAGATACAAAAGAACTTGATATAAACTAATTAATTTTAAATCATCAAACAATGCTTTTAATTTAAAAACAAAACTATGATTATAGATTAAAACTAGGAGTACAAGTGTACAAGATTGCTTAATTGAAAAAAATAACTTATTTTATTATTAGTTAATTAATTAATATTTTTTAAAGACTAATTAATAATTTTAATAAATAATTTATGATGTTAATAAATATTACCAATAAAAAGGGATTTAAGCAAATATAATTTTGGTTATTCATATTTTTTTAAAAAAAGATTATGTTTTTTCATATTAATTCGAATAATAGAATAAATTATTATATTAGTATTATTATCAATAAAATTAATTATATATGTTAATTAAAAATTTAATTTAAACATATTTATAAAAATTAAATATATTAACAACTATCAAAAGAGAAGAAAAGCAAATAAAATGAAAAGATAAAAAGTAAGAGAGAGAAAAACCCTTGAATGAAAAAAAAACTCATCTATTTGGGTGGTTATGAAAAACCTCCATGGATGAGAATATAAAATGTCTTGAAATAAGATATTTCTATTCTCAATATTAAAAACTTGTACCAAACATGATATAGAATATTATTTCCCATTCTCACCTCTTCTTCCCATGAACCAAATGGGTCATGTCAGGTGTTGATTTCTTCAATTATTTCATTAAGTCATGCAAAGGTTCATATGGATTATTGGGTTAATGATATGTTTAAGTCTAGAAACTATTTTCCGGATTATAATCTTTCAATAATAATCTTTTCTCATGCAAACATAATTGATTACTAATTTCTTGAAACCAAATTAAAAAGCATGACATTAAGAATAGTCATGGTCAACTTTCATTACCAACCAAACTATTTTCATGAGAACTTGATAATGATCCAATATCATAGATTGATTATATATACAATCTTTCTAATTGAATATCTAATCTAGCATGCATCAATGATCAATCAACGTAATAAGCACAAAATAATAATGGAAAACATTCAAGAACACAACATCCATAGAAAATACTTAACATTAACTAAGCCATACAAAGTTCATCAACACTCTAGAATTGAAATGTTTAGTCACTCATAATTGCTACAAACAATCTCATAAATTGTAACAATCAAGAATTTGTAAAGAGAATAAAGAGAAGAGAAAACACTATCCTTATTGTGAAATTTGTCAATGAAACACATTAGGAACACCTTGATTTGCACCTTGGGATCTCGAACGGACTCCCAACGAACCTCTACTCTTTAAACTCTTATTTTCTAGCTAAAACACTCTAGGGCTATCTAATTTCGTGATTGATTGACTTAATTTGGCTGGCCACAACCCTAGAACATATAGCAAATGTTTTGCAAAACATATTTTTTTTCTTCAAATAACTACACAATTCTGTGACACTCTATGGTACCGTTGCGACGCTCTGGCCTAGCACTGCAACAGATCTCCAATTATTGCATTATGCAACTTGCGCTATGGTGCTGCCCTGTTTTGGGCATGTTTTCGTCCTTTTCTTCCCTCTTTTGATGCTTGGCTCAGTTTTGAATTCCTTGAGCAAATTTGGGCCATTTTAGCTCTTGTTTCTTTAACTCTAAATCTCGAACACAACCCTTGAAAATCATTAACAAGCAATATCAAATCTAATCAAATCATATAAAAATTATTCTAAATACAAGGCAAATAATGTACATTTTAGGTGTCTTTCACATTATACCATCATTTTCGATATGTATTTGCACAACAGAATCACTCTCTAAATGCAAAATAAATGCCAGGGAAAAATATGTTTTTGTTCCTAGGTTTTGGGTTTAGTTTTTTCATTTGGTTTATTGGTTCTAAAATGTTACAGATCTAATCCTTAATTTTTGTGCTTATTTTTATTTTAGTTCTTAGGTATCAAACTTAACACTTTTAGTGCTTAAGTTTTGATTTTTGTTTCAACTTGATCTCGACGTTTCAAAATGTTACACTTTTAGTACTCAAGTTTTGGCCTTTATTTCAATTTGATTCTTAGGTTTCAACATTTATTTTTTTAACTATGATTTTTCACTAAATGCTCACTCACAATTCTGGTGTTAATATTTATTAATAAATTTAAAATAATTATGAAGTGAAAAATTAAAATATTTTTAATAGTGGTGGAAAAGAATAGTTAAACTTAATTAACTATAATTTTTTTAATTCATTTAAATTAATTCTAGACATCAACACTAAGGACTGAAAGTGAGTATTTAGTGAAAATAGAGATTAAAAGTGTAAAATTTAAAATTTGAAATATAGGGACCAAAATTGATACAAAATTCAAACTTTAAGGATAAAATTGTAACATTTTAAAACATTGGTGCTAAACTGAAATCAAAATCAAAACTTCAAAACTAAAAGTGTAACATTTTGAAATGTAAGAACCAAATAGAAATGAAATGTATGAACCATTGAAAGTTAACTCAAAACTTAGAGACTGATGTGGTGCTGTGAAATCTTGGTTGTCCAAGCTTTGTTGTCATCCTGAATATCCATGGTCAAAAGACTCCTCCCACCAAGAATGGTGAGGCTTGTAGTCCAAATGATCATAATACCCGACCTTGGAATGACCATGTGGTACTAGACTCCACTGCAACCTCAGGCCTGATGCCTCTGCTTGCTGCGAACTCCACTCCATCACGTGACCAACCCGACAATGTGTCGGTCAAGGCCACTAACCTTGTCGTCAAGATCCGCAACTTAGCTTCGGACGTCCAAGATTGATTTAGAAATCCTGTCATGTTTAACTGACATAAAAAGAAAACAAATCAAAGCAAAAAAAAAAAAATTTAATTAAAAACTAACTAAGAAGAACTAATTGGCTTGCCTGCCAATGACGCCAATTTGATAAGCTCGGAGTTTATCGTCGCCTATAAACCCTTACTAGTCAAATAAAATTTATAAATCACCGAACGAACTACTTATACTAACTGGTAGTACAAGCTGCAAGTCTGGGGTTGAACCTCAAGGAAGCATGGAAGATTAGTTTCTAGAAGCGCATTTTTAGTTAAAGTGGTAAAATGGGAGGTTCAGTGTAGATTGAAATAGGAAATGCATAAAATAAATAAAATGCAATGAAACTAAAAGATAGGAATGTAATTAACTAAGACATTCTAGCTTAGGAAAATGGAATGGACCAATGCAATCTTGATCCTCGAATTGCTTAATGTAATTTTAGTTTCTTAACTATGTCTAGCTCAATTGATTGGACATCCAACCAACGGTCCTAATTACCTAATTAGCTAAACATACTCAAATGAATCCATATTAAACATGATTAACCAACCACATTAAGTTCTAGGGCTTACGCTAGGATAAATGTTTACTTTCCACCGTCCAATCAAACATTCAATGTGATTTCTCTCTAGGTTGATAGGACAAACTACTATTCATTATATACAATGAATTGCAAGCTTAACTAATCTATTGTTTCCTTTGAGATTAACCTATAATTATACGTCACATATTATAAGCTATGTCTAAGCATTCAAGTTACACAACAAATTAGTGGTTGTTAATCAATAATAAAATTATGCAATTCATAAACACAAAATTCAGATTGAAATCCATAGACAAAAAATATAAAAATTACATTCAAACAAAACTCTAAAAATTACATTGTTCCAAATTCTTAAACTAGAGAACCAGGTCTTATCTTTCCATGGAGATGAAGAAGAGAAGAATCCGACAATATCTTCATTAATTACATGAGATGAGAAGAAAAATGGAGAAAAATACAAGTGAAAAGGTAAGAAGAGGAGAAAATCAGTATAGGAGCCAATTGGGAGGTGATCCTTTCATGATCTTCTGCCCTAAAACAAAGAAGAAAAAATTATATAGTAGATGTTGCAGTATTGCTGTGTTGCAACCTTGCGACAGACAACGTGCACTGATTTTTGGCGTGTTCGTGTCCATTGAAAAAAATTCAAGGAGATCATTTAAAGGGGAGTTTCGTGGAGTTTTGAATCTTTAAGGGTAAGTAATCCAAAAACCCTAAATCTCGTGGGTCCTCTTGTTCTGAGTTGTAAAAGCATGCTTTAATTTGAATGCATATAATCGTTTCCGTATTCTAAATTTCACATTTCTATAAATATCAAAATTGGGATACGATCCACTTCCGCTACGATTTCACGCATCCTACAATCAGAGCACGCGGTTTTGAGTACCAATTTTATTTTTCTAGAATTAAATTTAGAATTAATGGTGGGTATTTTTTTTGTGTTTCTGCATTTATGTTTGATGAATTTGGAGAATTACAATTTTGGATGTTTTTAGGATTTGTCTTTATAGATTTTTTTTGTTATCTTACAATTTGGTATGTAAGGGCTCGTTGTTTTTTGATGTATTTTGCTATTGAGTCTATAATTATTATAGTCTGAGGCGTTCATGGTGTTATCTGATGAATATCTAGAGTTTTCAGGGCCAAAACTGGACGAGAACAAAGTAGAACCGTACTGTATAGAAGCCGTTCTGTACAACAGCGTTGTGATGCTATACCTTAGTGCCGCAAGCTTCGACGCAAGGCGAACGGAAAAAGTTCGAGTAGGGTCACAACACTAGGGTATAGTGTTGTGATGCTCTGAGGCATATTGACGTGGGTGGTTCAGCAAGTAGTTTGTAGTTCACAGTCCAAGTGGTTTGAACCAATGGTTCGGCTCCTCCAACAGTCCAACAACAATTTTTCTATTTTTAATAATTATTATTTCTAATAGTTAATTTTTTGATTAATTAAATTAATATAATAGTTATACTAATTTAATTAATGTTTAAGATGTCAATTCTAGTCCAAAATATTGTTGTTTAAATTATGCATTTGATATATGGTTTATTTTATTTAATATATGTCATAATGTATGTCATATAGAGAAAAATCTCATCATAGGATATGCATTATTCATGCATCATGATTATTATAAATGTTATAATATAGTTGCATGAATATTTCAAGCATGCTCATACATCATATAATATAAGAGTTATAATATATGAATGCATGCATTAATAACATGACCATACATCATTTATATAAAAAATGTTATAATATATAGTTAGAATGTATGGATGTACGTTATTACTTTTCCATTACTATAGTATATAATTATTATGTATGGTTTGTAATGAAAAATGGGTTTGCATGATGCATGACACTACCTTAGGTAAACTATAAATGATATAATTTTTCCAAAGTATGTCATTAGATGTAATCTTATGTTTTAATTTGTTTCATTTTACTTCATAATAATTATAAGTTAAATAAAATTTAAAATTAAAATCTATAAGAAAGAATTATGCTAACATAAGTTTCAAATCATTTTTTAAATAGTTTAAAATTTGATTCACATAAGACCTATGATCACAATATTTATAATAAGATTAGAAATAGGTTTAATCCTTTAATCAGTTTGATAGGATTAAATTGGTTAATAATAAAAGTTTAAAATTGTAACAAATGTACCTATAAGGGACCTTTATCTAAGCACGGTTCTGTTTAGGTTGGGGTATTTAAGCTGATGGAACACCCTACCTAGGAATTGACCTGGAAGGTGAATTAGATAAATTTGTTACAAGCATGCAATGATTGATTAAAGTTTGTTAAAGTGTTAAATGAGCAATTATCAATATTGTTTAAATATCCAAAGTAAATGTTACATTGGGCAAAGTAAATAAACACTTAGTAAAAATAATTAGTCGAATTTTTCCTAGGTTAATTAACCCTAGGTAAAACACTCAATGGGAGGAAATTGAGGTATACGATGGGAGGAAATTAAGGTATACGATGCTTCATTTTTCTATCACATTTCTCTCTAAAAGTTCACACCATGAGACCTATACTTGGCCTCAAAGCACCTTTGCTTGTATTCCCCTACGAGTGGTATTTGTATAGGTCAATAACAAGCTGAATGGAGAGAGTGTTTATAGTAAGTGGGAATGGGATGTGTGTCAACACATCCCACAGTCTCTCTCATTAGTTTGTAGTAAACTTTCATGCTCGGCCTCGAGGCACCTTTGCTTGTGTCCCCATACAGATGACATTTGCATGATTGTTTACTCAAACTCCAGAAATGGACAGGATTACTTTAGTTTTTGCCCCGATAGATTTTTTTCCTACGGTTAACTCATTAGGGCAGAACTTTAGAATCTAAAATGAGAAGTTACACTTACAAGAAATGTTAAGTAAGTTAACAATTTTTGGACCAAATAATGGTGACTAATAATTATAGAAACAATAGTTGTTCTGGTGTAGGTTGAGATAGCCTTAATTCAGTGAAGGGGTAATTGATCACCCTACGGTGGCTTTTACCTTGCTCCATTGAAACATCATTACAAAATAGATGTCATATAGGGTGCATTAATTTATTTTGCTAAATTGATTGGTTTCTTAAATTGGGTAATGGTTGTATAACTAATATAAATAAATTGTATGATTTTAGCATATTCAAACATGACAACTGCTACATTAAATTTGCTTGCTGCTGACAAACTTAATGGCGATAACAATGCTACATGGAAAAATACTATCAATATAGTGTTTATCATTAATGACCTGAGATTACTCCTCATTGAAGAGTGTCCTTAAGTCCCACCTGTTGTTGGGTTTTATGTCCTAAAACTCGCAGTTTGTAAAATGATAAACATTTTCTATAATCAATATACTTATTATTGATTTCATAAATTGTATGAAAGTCTAAATCCAATAAACTAAGAACTATGACTATTGCATGAGTACTTGAACTTTATGTGGAGACATAAGAATAGATCAGGTTCGAGTAAATAGTCAAAATGATCTATGGTACATGAATAAGGTTGGGTACCTTATTCTGGTAACATCATTAGATGCGGCCTACTCTATAGTTACAAAGAGTTGTAAAGTGCTACATACGATGTGATCCTAATTCGTATATGTTATGACAAGAGGAGTGGGGGCGTCCTATGCAATGAGTTTGCAGAAGATCGGACCAAGAAATAAGTCACTCTTACTTTATAACGTTGTTTACTTTATAAGACTGACTATTTCACCTAGATGACCTAGGTAACTCGATCTTAATCCTGAGCTAACTATGAACTCCTGTTTATTCAGGATTACTTCAGATTTGCATAGGTAAGGGTTGGCTCAACAGCGCCGGCTCAATAAGACTCCCATTTCAGGGGTAAGACCTAATAGATAGTTGGGGACATAGGGTACAAGACGGAGTTCACGCCTACTCGATTTAGGGATAAGAGAAAGGTTGTTCTGTCAAGTACTGAATCCAGGTTTTGAACAAGGGGCCCCACCTTCTCACTGGACTGAGAGAGTTTGGTTTAGTGATTGGATCACAAACCAGTTGTTCATTAGAGGATTAGTAGGAACTTGAGGAATAAGAAGTAATCTCAGGGGTAAAACAGATATTTGATCCAACCGTTATTACGAATAACCTGTGAAGGGTCAACTTGCTGATTATGGTTAAATCGTGTGAACATAATATATCTACAGTGAGGGGAGTGCAACTATGGGCTTTAGTGGAGTGACTCATTAGTTAACGAATGAGGATTAATCTGGTCTAATGAGTTTAGTCAATTAATCTCGGATCGTTGGAGCCCATGAGCTGTAGGTCCGCGAGGTCCCCCTACTAGCTCATGATGGACTAGCTCTAGAATAGCGTGATAAGTCAATTTGAAATGGTCAAATTAGAATTAAGGGAATTAGTAATTATATGAGATATAATTATGTATTTAATTTGAGAATTAAACGGAATAGGAGAATTTATATTTAAATATGATTTAAATATATAAAGATGGATGTGTGTAAAAATTAATTTAATATTTGATATTAAATTAATTAAGTTTTATTTAAAAATTAATTTTATTTTTCAGTTTTTAAAATCAAAATGGATTTTGGAAATATCAAATTTTGATTTGAGATAAAATTGGAAAATTGGAAAATGCAATACACAAAATGGAAAAACCATTTTTTCCATTATCCATCTTTTACTTGCTCACACAAAAGGCATCACCATTGCCTTGTGTTACTCCAAGCATGAACTACAACTCATGCAACTCTCTTCCTTGCATGATGGTCGGTAATATATTGAAGAATTTGGAGTGAATTTCGGGCATGCAATCAAGAGAGAATTTTAGAGAAAATTCGTGCTGAAGAAAGGGTTCTTCAACAAGATTGTTGCTGTGAGCAATTCTTCTTCATCCGTTGATTCAAGCTTGTTTTGAGTCCCACAACTCAATCTAGAGCACCAAGAGATTAGTAGGGAAGATCTTGAGGTGGTCTGTAACAAGATTTGGAGAAGATTGTAGTTGGAGATCGAGCTTTGAAGAGGTTCTACAAAGGCATATCATGAAACTCACTTTTTTTCTGCAAGAGCATGCTTTATATTTTGCCAAAATTAATGAATTAGAATGCTTAAATGATTATTGTTGCTTCCACTATTGCTGATACAATCCTACAATTGGTATCAGAGCATCATATAAGCATTCAATTCGGTTTAATTTTGGTTTAGTGGGTGTTTTACATGAGTTATATGAAACTGATGTACTGATGTGGTTTTCTAAGTTTTGGAATTTTAATTCTCTTTAATTTCTCATTTAAATTTTTAATTGACTCTTTTTGATGAGCTTTTATGTGTTAGCAAGAATCTGTAATTTATTTGGAGTCATTAGAGTTAAAATTAAGATGTAATTGAAGAAACAAGTGAAGGAGGTCGAGGAAGGTAAATATGAGCTTTTAGTGAAGAATGATGATTAAACAAGTGGTTGTTTCTTCAATCAAGTGAAGGAGGCCATTCTTTTAGTGAAGAATGATGATTAAATTTGGATAATTGATTCAGGCGCCACTAACCATGTTTGTTCTTCATTTCAGGAAATTAGTTCCTAACGACAGTTGTAGGCTGATGAGATGACGATGCGTGTTGGAACTGGGCACATCGTTTCAATGAAGGCAGTGGAAGGACTTCAACTTTGTTTACGGAAATCATATGTTTTATTAGATAATGTATACGTAGTTCCTGGTTTAAAAAGGAACCTGATTTCTATAAAAATATTTATTGGAACAAAATTATTCATTAGATTTCAATGTAAATAAAGTGTTTATTTACAAGAGTGGTGTATATATTTGTTATGCATATCTCAAAGATAACCTTTATGTGCTAAGACCGTTAGTAGGGAAGATCTTGAGGTGGTCTGTAACGATGCGTGTTGGAACTGGGCAAATATGGAATTGTTTAAAATTGCGATAACTCAGAATAAAAGACATAAAATTTCTTTTAAAGAAAATGCCCAACTTTGGCACTTAAGATTAGATCACATAAATCTCAATAGGATTGAGAGTTTGATCAAGAATTAACTTTTAAGTGAGTTAGAAGAAAATTCTCTACCTGTATGTGAGTCATGTCTTCAAGGCAAAATGACTAAAAGACCTTTTACTATAAACGGTCACAGAGCCAAAGAGCCCGTAGAACTTGTACATTCAGACCTATATGGTTCTATGAACGTTCAGGCAAGAGGAAAGTTTGAATATTTCATCACCTTCACTGATGATTATTTAAGATATGGGTATGTTTACTTAATGCAACATAAGTCTGAATCCCTTGAAAAGTTCAAGGAGTATAAGGCAGAGAGTTTATGAATAATTCGATCTGATCGAGTTGGAGAGTTTACGAATCTAAAATTCCAAGACTATTTTATAGAAAATGGAATTGTATCCCAACTTTCAGCACTTGGTACACCTCAATAGAATGGTGTATCAGAAAGGAGAAATCGAACCTTGTTGAACATGGTTCAGTTTATGATGAATTACATTTCCTTACCTGACTCATTTTGGGGGCAATACAGATTGTAGCCTATATTTTGAATTGTGCTCTATCCAAAAATGTTACTGGAATACCTTTGGAGTTATGAAATGGTCGTAAAGCTAGTTTACACCATTTCAGAATCTAGCAACCACGCTTGAGGCTAATCCTATGAAATTGGAACCTCGTTCAAAATTGTGCTTATTTGTAGGCTACCCCAAAGAAACGAGAGGTGGTTACTTCTACGATCCTAAAGATAATAAAGTATTTGTGTTGAAAAATGCTATCTTTTTAGAAGAGGACCACTTTAGAGCACAAACCATGCTGTAAGATAGTATTGAATGAACTTTCCAACGAAACTACTAAACCTTCAACAAGAGTTGTTGAAGAGCCAAATACATCAATAAGAGTTGTTGATATTGGTTCATCTAGTAGGTCTCGTCCACCTTAACAGTTGAGAGAGCCTTGACATAGTGGGAGAGTTGCGAACTTGCCTATTCATTGTATGGGTTTAACAGAAACCTTGATTATCATATATGATGGTGACGTTGAGGATCCATTGTCCTATAGGAAGGCAATTGAAGATAAAGACAAAGATGAATTGATAAAATCTATGGATCTTGAAATGGAGTCTATATACTTTAATTCAATATGGGATCTTGTAGATAAACATGATAAGGGTAAAACCTATAGGTAGCAAATGAATCTATAAGAGGAAAATGGATGTTAATGGTAAGGTACAAATCTTCAAGGCTAGACTTGTGGCAAAAGGGTTATACCAAAGTTTAGGGAGTAGATTATGAGGAGACTTTCTCACATGTTTTCATGTTGAAGTCTATCAGAATATTCTTGTACATTGCCGCATATTATGACTATGAGATTTGACAAATAGACGTTGAGACTACCTTTCTGAATGGCAATCTTGAGAAGATCTAAGGTCAAGAGCAAAAGTTTTGCAAGGTTAATTAGTCCATTTATAGACTGAAACAAGCTTCTCAATCTTGGAAATAAGATTTGATACTTCGATCAAATCTTATGACTTTGATCAAAATGTTAATGAGCCTTGTGTTCACAAGAAAATCATCAAAGTTCAATAGCCTTCCTAGTGTTGTACATAGATGATATCTTACTCATTGGAAATGATATAGGTTTACTAATTGATATAAAATAGTGGCTGGAAACCCAATTCCAAATGAAAGACTTGGGAAAGGTGTAGTTTTTTCTGGTATTTAGATTTTTAGGGATTAAAAAAACAAATCATTGACCCTATCTCAGGCATCATACATTGACAAGATGTCTGTCAAGTATTCGATGCAAAAATCCAAGAAAGGCTTACTACCTTTCAGACATGGAGTTGCTTTGTCTAAGGAACAGTGTCCTAAGACACCTCAAAAAGTTGATGAGATGAGACGAATTCCCTATGCATTGGCTGTTGGTAGCCTGATTTATGTGATGTTATGTACTAGACTTGACATCTGCTATGCAGTACGGATAATTAGTAGATATCAGTCTAATCCAGGATTGGGTCACTAGACTGCCGTTAAAACCATCCTCAAGTATCTTTAGAGAACGAGAGACTATATGCTTGTGTATGGGTCTAAGGATTTGATCTTTACAGGATACATGGACTTTGATTTTCAGACTGATAGGGATTCCAGGAAATCCACTTCAGGATCAGTGTTCACTCTTAACGGAGGGGCTGTAGTCTAGAGAAGTACCAAGTTAGAGTGCATTGCTGACTCCACCATAGAGGTAGAGTATGTAACGACTTGTGAAGCTACCAAGGAGGTTGTCTAACTCAAAAAATTCTTGACTGATCTAGAAGTAGTTCAAGATATGTTAAAGCCCATCACCCTTTATTGTGATAATAGTGGTGTTGTGGCCAATTCTAGGGAGCTTAGGTGTCACAAGCGCAGAAAGCACATAGAATGCAAGTATCACCTTATATGAGATATTGTGCATCGAGGGGACATGATCGTCACGTAGATAGCTTCGACACATAACATTTCTGATCCATTTACATAGGCTCTCATGGTTACGGTGTTTGAGGGTCACCTGGAGAGTATGGGTCTACGAGACAGGCCATATCTAGTATAGGGAAGATTTTGTACTGGGTTCGTATTGTATGCTTTAGTTTCTTGTTTTTGTGTACTTTTGTAATAGTTTGACTTTTATGATGTACACCTTAATAGCTTTAAAACAATGGGAGATTGTTAGAGTTGATGTCCTAAATCTCATGGGTTCTATAGTTTGTAATTGTATGTACAAACAATTTATTTATCTAATAAAATCAGAGGCATTTTATTTGATATTTTGTAGCATTAACCCACAAAATCAATAAACCAAGATCCAAGGTTATTTTCTGTAACTTAAACATGTATGTGGCAACATACGGGTGGATCATGTTTAAGAGATAACCTAAACGGTATGTAGTAGATAGATAAGGCTGGGTACCTTATCCTGGTGACACTACGAATAGATTCACTTTGTAATTGTTACAATTATTGTAAAGTGCTACAAATGGTAATGTTTGCCTCCCCGACATTTCCCTTAACTTTCATTAGGGACCCATAAGTCTGCCGCTCGTTTGAGAGAGTGGTAAGGTTGTACTGAATCTTAATCATGACTGCATTACTGCGGAACAGAACATAACTCTTTGGAAGAGTCTCAAGTATAAAGCTAATTTGACTGGCTTCGTCAATGACAACGCCATTCATTTTTACCACGTTGAAGTAGACTATCATACCAAGGACATGCTCCATGACAAACGCCCCTTCTGGCATAAGGTCATTAAAAATGGACTTTAAAGCATCATGCCTGAGATAAATGGCCGGTTGGCCAAATATCCCCCACAATAACTCCATGATCTCCCAAGCAGAGACCATAGCTTCATGCTTCTTGGCCAATACTTTAAATAAGCTACCTAGAAGTTTTAAGCTCCCGCAACATTGGTCCACCTGTCATAGGCCTCACAAACAGTTCGTGAGGCAGTAGGTCCAGGAGTTGGAGGATTTCCTCCAACTCGATAAATTTCAGGTCATCAATCACCAAAACCATATTGATTGTATTTTTCTATTGTGCATAGTTATCACCATTTAATTTAACAGTTCCAAGTAAGGAGATTATTGTGCTAGTCCTATTAGCTGATACAAAACAAATCACTTATTTTAGACACTTATGCAAAAATTCCTTTTTATTCAATCAATTTAGCAAAAAACTAAATAATGAACCCAATACTATTTTATTTTGCAATGATACTGAGGTAGAATATATGTCACTCGGGGTGAACAATTACTCCGTCACTGAATTGAGACATGCTCAATCAAACATTACACCAGAATAACTCTTATTCCTATAATATTTTATTATCGTTTATTTGGTCCAGAAATCATTAACTACCTTAATGCTTTCTTGTAAGTGTAACCCTTCATTTTCAACCCTATAACCTTGCACCAACCAGTCTGCCTCAGGAATGAACATAATTGGTATAATTGATTATAGTGATTTTATCCATTTCTGAAGTTTGATATGTCCCTTTCTCATGTAAACACCTTCCCAAGGGGGACGCTCCCAAGGTACAACGAGGTCAAGCATGGAAATGACATTTCAAACCAATGAAAGAGACCACAGGATGTGTTGACACACATCCTTCTCACACGTACTATAAACACTTTCTCATTCACCTTTATATTGATCAATACAAATACCTTCCTAAGGGAGGGTGCACCCAGGGCACTAGAGACCGAGCATAAATCTCACCTTGTGAACATTTAGAGAGAACATGGATGGAAAAACAATATATCATATACATCTTTTTTCTCCCACTAAGTATTTTGCAAAAGATGGGTTTCTTAACTTAGTAAAATCCGGCTAATTAATTTTAACTAAGTCCTTGTTAATTTGTTCAATATAAGGCTTATATTGAATATTTTAACAATATTTGATTTCATTCATTAAACTCTTTAATAAAATAAATCATTTATTGCATGCTTATAAAATATTTGCCCAATTCACCTTTCAGGTCGGTTCCCAGGTGGACGTGTTCCGTTTCCGTCGGTTTAAATACCCCCTCTTAGACAGAACGTTCCTAAGACAATGGTACCTCATGGACAATTATTTTATAAATTTAATCTTTTAACGGAGTCATTTTAATCGTATTAAAATGAATTAAAAGATTAACCTATTTCTAATCTCATTAGAAACACTTTTAACATAAGTCTAGGTGAATAAATTTTAAACTATTTAACATTGATGTGGACCTATGTTTGCTTGCAACTCTTGATTATAGATTTTAGTTCTAATTTTATTATACTTATAACCATTATAAAATAATGAAAAATAAAATCTATAAATTTTCATTTTGTGACATTGATTAAATATAACATTTTATATTAATCTAAGTTAGGTGATGTTCAATGCAAAGTTCATTTTCATTTTCATTAAACAATATAATAATTATATTGTCACTAATGAAATCAATTGACATGCTATCATACTATATAACAATTATATTCTAGTATGATGCATGAGCATACTTAATTAATCATGCAATTATATTAAAAAGATGCATGAAACATATTTATCCTAAGGTGAGATTTTAAATCTATATGACATACAATATCCTAAGTATAAATCATATAATTTAAACATACATGTCATGCGCATTCAACTATATAAAAGGCATCGATAGACCAATATTTGGCACCTTAATAAAATAATTAAATTAATAATCGAATTATACTAATTTAATTATAAACAAATAAAATCTAGAACCCTAGATTTTAGAAAATTCTAAAAGAAAATAGAAAAAATACAAAGAAAACTACCTATGTTCTGCGGTGACGGATAAACCAGAGCTCAAAACGATGATCCAAACATTCAAAACGAGACCTTAGGTGTCTTGAACATATTGACCAAATTTTAGCATGATCTAACGGTTAGAACTCGGGCTATCAATAAATTTGTAAAAGCTATCCCTAAAAACCGAACCTTACTGCATAGTTTCTCTCCGTTTTTTTCTTGTTTCACATTTGTTTTCCTGAGTTCTTTTCAAGAAAACTTTGTTCCATGAACGAACGAGACAAACTTACAGACTCAATTTATAGTAAAAATGCCCAAAAACAACGGGTCCTTACATGATCAAATCAAGTAAAACAAGTCTATGTGTCAAATACTGAAAATATCTATTAAGCCAAAAATACCAAAATGAAATTTGCAATACTCATCTCATGAAAAAAGTGTACAAAAGCACCCACCATGTTCTTCATTTTTTGTTTCTAAAAACCAAAAATCAAAATTCCAAGAATTGGCTTTGACACTAATCGAAGGGTGAGATCGCATTGCATTTTGTTTTCAGATTTAAGGAAACAAAAACAGCAAAGAAAACAGAAATAATAATGGATAATCATTATAGGAAACATGCTTTAAAAGAAGAAACAAAGGGAGAAAATAACAAACCTTTGTCGAATTCTGAACTCTTCGCATTTTCCTCTCCGTCTTCTCATGAGCGTTTCTTAACGAACAAGGGACACCACTGCAACTGCAACCTTGTTATTCTCTAGGAATCAACGGGTAAAACAGTGATCTCTATCACCTTGGAAGAGGAAGAATAATATAGATTGGTTGAGAGGAAAAAAATTGAGAGGAAATCTAGATTGGAAGCTAGGGTTTTTCACAATTAAAATCCATCCACTAAATTGGCCATAAAGGGATATTTATATAGAGAAGGCTTTACCCATTCTCTAAGTCTTTCCCAATATACCCTTAAGCCTAATTAATTAAATAACATTTATTCAATTAATTAACGTACCAATTAAGTAATCATATATATTAAATCCAGTTTAATATATACAATTAATTAATTAATAAATAAACATCACATGTTTATTTGCCTTCACCTCTCAAAATGAATTAATTAATTCTTCATGAATCTAACTCATAAGAATTTAATGTTTAAATCTTATTCAAATATTTCTCTCTTAATTATAGACCACATCTATAATTAACCATATCATATTAATCTCATTAGTATGTTATTCCGTCAATTGACTTGAACAATTCAAATCATTCCTCTTATCTATCCTTTAGTGAGCTAACAAGAGGACCTTATGGACCTACAGATTGGAAGCTCCAATGATATGAGATTAATTAATTAAACTCTTTAATTAAATTAATCAATCTTCATTAACTACCGATCACACCACTAAAGACCGATAACTGCACTCTTCGCACTGTAGATATTTTTTTGTGTCCACGAATATAACTAATCAACAGTGAGTCGGCCCTTCACAAATCGCTCATAACTACAGCTGGATCAAATTATCGTATACCTCTGTAGTTACCTCTAACTCTTTAAGTACCAATGATTTCTCTAATTAACAAACAGTCTATAGTCTAACTTTAAACTAACATCTCTCAGGCCAGTGAGAGGTGGAGGCCTCAATGTTCAAGACCCAGAATTAGCTATTAAGAGAGCAATAAAAATCTATTTTCCCTAAGGACGGAAAGGAGTGAATTCCTTATGTAGTTGTGTTCTCGACTTCCTACTCGGACAGATCCGCAAAATGGTTGGATTGTTGAGTCAATAACAAGGCTATTCTCACCCCTGTAAATCAAAGGATTTCTCTCATAAATAGAAGTTCACAACTCACTTAGGATTAAGGTCAAGTCACCTATGGTCATCCTAGCGAAATGTAAGTCTCTTATAGTAACAGTGTTATATAAAGAGACTGTTTATTTCGTGGTCCGGTCTTATACAAACTCTAGTAACGGTGTAATATAAAAAGACTATTATTTTGTGATCTGGTCTTATATAAACTCTTTGTATAGAATACTGCCGCTCGCATGTCTTCACATGAACTATCAGGATCTAATCATTTGTAGCACTTTACAACAATTGTAACATCTACAAAGTGATTCGTATTTGTACTGTCACTAGGATAAGGTACCCATCCTTATCTATCTACTACAGACCATTTAGATTATCACTTAAACATGATCTACATGTATGTCTCCACATCATGTTTAAGTTTCATAGAATAACCTTGGATCTTAGTTTATTGGATTGAATTAATGCAATCTAAACGTCAATAAAGTACCTCTTATTTTATTAGATATGTGATTTGTATTTATAACTTACAAGACATATGAGATTTAGGACATCAACTCCACCAGGTTTAACTGAAACTCGGGTTGTCATACTAGATGATGGTGTTGAGGATCCATTGTCTTCATAGACAAGGACCAATGGGTCAAAGCCATAGACCTTGAAATGGAGTCTATGTACTTTAATTCAGTATGGAAACTTGTAGATCAGCCTAAAAGAGTTAAACCCATAAGGTGTTAATGGATTTATAAAAGAAAGAGAGATGTAGCTGGAAAGGCACAGACCTTCAAAGCTAAACTTGTAGCAAAGGATTATACTCAGAGGGAAGGGGTTGACTATGAGGAAACTTTTTTCCTCTGTTGCTATGCTTAAGTCAATAAGAATTCTCATACCCATAGCCACATATTATGACTATGAGATATGGCAAGTGGATGTCAAGATTTCCTTTCTGAATGGCAATCTTAAAGAGAGCATCTTTATGTCTCAGCTTGAGGGGTTCATAGCTAAAGGTCAAGAGAAAAAAGTTTGCAAGCTGAATCGATCCATTTATAGGTTGAAGTAGATGTCTAGAACTTGGAACATTAGAGTTGATACTGCTATGAAATCTTTTGGTTTTGATAAGAATGTTGATGGTGAAGGGATTCGATTTTCTGCAACGGAAATGAGCGATCGCTTGTCTTTGAAATACGTTTTACAGAAACTTAAATTAACATATCAAACAGAAACAACAATAAACATACAGATCTTAAGCATGCTTCTACTGAAATTTAGAAAGAAAAAAAAGATAAGATAAATACATACCCTTGAAGAAACAATTTCTTCACGTTTCCTCTCCACAACAATAGATCACGAACTGCGATAACTCCTCTGCTTCTCCCAAAATTAGCAACACCGGGCACCACCCCAAAAGAGTCTTCCTTGTTATCCTCAAGGAGAGAACCAAATGCAGAGTGGTGGGCTTGCTATTGGACTTTGGTAAGGGAAGAAGAAGAGAGATCTTGAGAGAGAATTTTTCATAGATGAATGTTACAAAGGAAGTGAACCATTCTACTGCTTCTTCATTTCATGTAAAATAACTAACTCCTTTATTTTTCTTCCCTGCCACTCATTTAATTGAGAGAATGAAGTTAAAAAATAATTCGTTTGATAACTCCTTCAACAACTTCCAAGGAGTTATACCTAATTTGAATTTCAAAAAATTCAAAATTTAATTATATTACATTAATATAATTAAATACCATATATTATATCTTATATAATATATAACCTATAGTTTATTATATCACATATAATATAACCTATAGTTTATAATTCTCTCATATAACTATAGTATTAAGATGAATCATATTCATGTTAATTTTAACCTATAGTTTTTATACGAATCACATTCATATAATAATATTTTAATCATATTCAAATAATAACCTCTCTCATCAAATTATATAGGTTTAATATGAATCATATTCACATTAATTTTAACATATAGTTTTTATATGAATCTCATTCAAGTATTTAAATAAATACTTGAATCATATCTAAATAATTATCTCTTTCATATAATGTATCAACATACATTTTATAATGTATCAACATATACTGTATTAATTGTATCTTATAAAATTATATCCTTTTAATTAATTTGAATAATTCAAATTAAATCAAAATTAATATGATTCTCTTTAGTCCTTATTGAGCTAACAATGAGACCTTATGGACCTACAGATTGAAGTTCTAATGATACGAGATTAATTGACTAAAATCTTTAATCAAATTAATCAACATTCATTAATTGTCAATAACTCCATTAAAGACCGATAGCTGCACTCTTCGCACTATAGATATATTTCTGTGTACATTTGATATAGCCAATTAACAATGCATTGAACCTTCACAAATTGCTCGTAAGTATAGCTTTGTCAAAATTACCATTTTACCCATGTAATTACATCTAACTCCTTAAGTACCACCGATCCCTCTAATAAACAATTAGTCATAGTCCCACTATAACTCGACCTCTCTCTGGCCAATGAGAGGGTGAGGGCCCTCATTGTTCAAGACCCAGAATCAACCCTTGAGGGAGTAATTCATTTATCAACCCATGAGGAAGCAATTCATTTACTTACTCTAACAAAGGGAATAAGTGAATTTCATCTTGTGTAGTTGATTTTCCAGCTTCCGACTTAGACGAATCCCCAAAATGGAAGATATATTGAGTCAGTGAATCTGGCCACTCCCACCTATACAAATCAAAGGACCGCCCTCATAGACAGGAGTTCATAACTCACTTAGGATTAAGGTCAAGTCACCTGTGGTCATTTTATATGTAAGCGGGTTCTATCAGTAGTATTACCAAGATAAGGCATCCAACCCTATCCATATACTACAGACCATTTAGGTTACTACTTAAACATGATTCACCTATATGTCTACCACATATATGTTTAAATTACATAAGATAACCTTGGATTTTTCTTTAATGGATTATTGCATATAAAATAATCAACCATTGATTCAAATGACATATAACTACAAGGCTTTAGTGTTGGGTTTTATGTCCTAAACTCGTGGTTCGTAAACAATAAACTTATTTTGATAAATTTAGAAATAAATCCAATAAACTAAAAGATCCATGACTATTATATGAGTACTTGAACTTTATGTGGAGACATACGAGTGGATCAGGTTCGAGTAAATAGTCTAAATGATCTATAGTATATGAATAAGATTGGGTACCTTATTCTAGTAACACCATCGAATGTGACCCACTCTGTAGTTGTTACAAGGAGTTGTAAAGTACTACAAATGAAGTGATTCTGATTCGTACATGTAGTGATGAGGAGTGGGGCTTTCCTGTGCAATGAGTTTACGCAAGATCAGACCAAGAAATAAGTTGCTCTTACTTTATAATGTTGTTTACTGTTTAAGACTGACTATTTCAAAACGATGACCTAAGTAACTTGAACTTAATCCTGAGCTAACTATGGACTCTTGTTTATTCGGGATTATCCTTATATTTGCATATGTGAGGGTTGGCTCAATAGCGCCAGCTCAATAAGCCTCCCATTTTAGGGGTAAGACCGGGTAGATAGCTAGGGACATAGGGTACAAAATGGAATTCGCTCCTACTCGCTTTCAAGGATAGTAGAGAGGTTGCTCCCATAAGTGTTGACTTCGGGACTTGAACTGAAGAAACTCTAATTATAGAGGACCTTTGAGTGGAAGTGGATCGTCCAAAACTCTATTGTGAAAGAACTCAAACATTTACAATCATACTAAACAAATTATGCATTAAACATAAATTACAGCATGCTTCTTGAAATTAAATACAAAGGATCAAGAAAACAATACCTTTGAAGAACTTTTCTTCAAGTGTTTCCCTTGATCAAACTTGAACGCAACGAACAAGAACTCGATCTCTCTTGAACACCAGCAATGAGTATCAACTCGATACTCGATCAAAACCGAACACTACTACAAGATTGACTTGGTATTCTCAGTGTGAGAATCCAAGAGTTGTGGGCTCTGGATTATTTTGGTTTAAGGGAAAGATTGGAGTAAACGATCGAGTAAGCGACAAAAGTATCGTGTAGATGAAGGAAGCCTATCACATAGACTCGATACTCGATCATTTAGAAAAGAGTACTATCGTATAGTAAACTCAATCCCTATCGTTTAGTCACTCGAAAGTAAATTCTGACAATGCATTTCGTGGTATAAGATTTTGAAAACCAATTTTGTTTTATCTCACAATTGCCATAAACGGTGTATAACCACCAACTAAGGTCGGTTATTAAGAAAAAGAAATTTAATTATCATATAATTATTAAATTATAAATAAATACAATAACTAACTTATCATATTATATTTATAACCTATAGTTTTAATATTGCATCATATACAATACATAAACCATAGTTCTTTTTCTCTTTTTATGGCATTTAATATAAATCATATTTATATTAATTCCTCCAATCAAGTAATGTATCATATACATCATATCAATTATATCATATATAATTTAATTAATTTAATTATATCATATATAATCAAATTCCCTCTTGTTAATTTGAACATTTCAAACTAACCCAAAAAGTGATTCTCAACTTGAATCCATTGAGCTACCAAGGGGACCTTATGGACCTGTAGCTTGAAGCTCCAACGGTACGTGAATAACTGACTAAACTCTTTAATTATATTATCCACCATCCATTAACTGTTGGGCACTCCACTAAAAACTGGCAGTTGCACTCTTTGCACTACACATATTTTTCTGTGTCCATTAGATATAGCAATCAACAGTACGAAGACCCTGCACAAATCCCTCTTAAGTATAGCTGGGCCAAATTACCATTTTGCCTTGTAATTACATCTAACTCCTTAAGTACCACTAATTCCTCTAATGAACAATAAATCCTAGTCCTGCTATGACTAAACACCTCTCGGGCCAAGAGAGGGTGTGGCGTCACATTATTCAAGCCCTGGAATCAGCCCTTAAGGGAGCAATTTATCTACTTACCCCTGTTTCGGGAAAGGAGTGAATTCCATCTTGTGTAGCTGAGTTCCCAGCTCCCCAATCAGACAAATCCCCAAAATGATAGGCTTTTTTAGTCGGCAATCTGGCCACTCTCACCCATGCAAATCAAATAACCACCCTCATAGGCAGAAGTTCACAACTCACTCAAGATTAAGGCCATGTTACTTATGGCCATCCTAATGAAATGAAAGTCTCAATTATGAACGACGTTATATAACGAGACTAAATATTTCGTGGTCCGATCTTATACAAACTCCTTCGTATAGAATATCACTCGCATGTCTAATACACGAATAATCAAGATCAGATCATTTGTAATACTTTACAACATTTGTAACACCTACAAAGTGAGCCACACTCATAGTATCACCAGGATAAGGTATCCCTCTTTATCCATTTACTACAGACCATTTAGGTTATCACTTAAAACACAATCCACTTGTATGTCTCCACATACATGTTTAAGTTACAACGATAACCATGGATCTTAGTTTATTGGTTTGTGATTGATGCGACTAAAATATCAAATATTTTATAGACTGAAGTGAATAAAATATCGCATATTATAAAGCATAAAATATTTATTCATATAAGTATTTACAAATTATAGGACCCTACGAAATTTAAGGCATCAACCCCAACAATCTCACACTTGTCCTAAAGCTAGTGGAGTGTACAAGATTATCATATTACAAGTACAAAAAACAATAAACTAGGGCACAAACGCCCAGTACAAGATCTCCCACTTGCCCTAGTCCAGCCGTGGTCTGTCCCATAGACCCATACTCTGCAGGTGACTCTAAAATACTATAGTCGTGAGGGCCTTCGTAAACGGATTAGAAACGTTGTGCTCCGAAGCTATCTTCGTGACAATTACGTCCCCTTGATGCACAATCTCTCGGATGAGATGGTATTTTCGCTCTATGTGTTTGCTACGTTTATGATTCCGAGGCTCACGACAATTCGCCATAGCACCACTTTTATCACAATAAAGGGTGATGGGCCTGAACATGTTTGGAACAACTTCCAAATCAGTCAGGAACTTCCTGAGCCAAACGACCTCTTTAGTAGCTTCACAAGCCGCTACATACTCAACCTCCATAGTGGAGTCCGCGATGCACCCCTGTTTGGTGCTTCGCCATACTACAACCTCTCCATTAAGAGTGACACTGATCCTAAAGTGAATTTCTGAGAATCCTTATCAGTTTGAAAATCAGAATCCATGTATCTTGTAAGGATAAAATCCTTAGAACCATACACAAGTATGTAGTCCCTCATTCTCCAAAGATACTTGAGGATGTTCTTGACAACTGTCTAATGACCCTGTCCTGGATTAAATTGATATCTACTGACTATCTCTATAGCATAGCAGATGTCAAATCTAGTACATAACATCGGATACATTAAATTGCTGACGATAGTTGCATAGGGGACTCGTCTCATTTCCTCAACCTCTTGAGGTGTCTTGGGACACTGTTCCTTAGACAATGTAACTCCATGCTGGAAAGGCAACAGACCCCTCTTAGAGTCCTACATTGAGTACTTGATCAATGTCTTCTCAATGTACAATGTCTGAAACAGTGCTAGCATTTCATTCTTTCAATCTCAAAAGATTTGAATCCCAAGAACAATCTGAGTCTCTCTCAAATCTTTCATTTGGAATTGGGTCGCTAACTAGTTCTTAACTGAAGTCAGTAAGCCTACGTCATTCTGAATGAGTAGGATGTCGTCTACATACAATAGTAGGAAAACTACTAAACTATTGATGCTTTTCTAGACACAAGGCTCATCAACGTTTTGAATAAAGTCATAAGATTTTATCGCAGTATCAAACCTTATGTTCCAAGATCGAGATGCTTGTTTCAATCCATAAATGGACCGATTCAGCTTGCAAACCTTTTGCTCTTGACCTTGGCTATAAATCCCTCGGGCTACACCATATAAATGGTCTCTCCAAGATTGCCATTCAAAAAAGCAGTCTTGACATCCATTTGCCATATCTCATAGTCATAATATGAGGCAATGAATAGGAGGATGCAGATAGACTTTAGCAAGGCAACAGGCGAGAAAGCCTCTTCATAGTCAACTCTCTCTACTTGGGTATAACCCTTTGCCATAAGTCTAGCCTTGAAGGTTTGAACCTTCCCATCAACACCCCGTTTCCTCTTGTAGATCCATTTACAACCTATAGGTTTAATCCCATCAGATTGATCTACAAGATCTCAAACTGAGTTGAAGTATATAGACTCCATCTCGAGATCCATGGCTTTGATTCATTCATCTCTTTCAACATGAACAAGGGGCCCAACCCTCTCATTGGCCTGAAAGGGACTCAATTTAATGATTGGATCACAAACCAATTGTTCATTAGAGGATCAGTCGAACTTAAAGAACAAGAGGTAATCTCGGGGGTAAAACAACCTTTTGACCTAGCCATTATTACGAACAACCTGTGAAGGGTTGACCGTGGTTATATTGAGTGGAAACAATATATCTACAGTGAGGGGAGTGAACTAAGGGCTTTAGTGGAATGACTCAGTAGTTAACGAATGGAGGTTAATTCGGTGTAAAAAGTTTAGCCAATTAATCTTGGATCATTGGAGCCCATGATCTGTAGGTCCATTAGGTCCCTTACTAGCTCACAAACGAATAAGCCTTAGAATAATGTGATAAGTTAATTTGAATCGTTCAAATACGAATTAAGGGAATTAGTAATTATATGTGTTATAATTACACATTTAATTTTGGAATTAAACGAAACTGGAGAATTGGTTAATATTTAAATATGATTCAAATATTAAATCCATGAATAAGGGATTCATGGTCGTGGAATTAGTGTTGGATTAATTTAATATTTGATATTGAATTAATTAAAATCAATTAAATTGTTTAATTAATTATTATTAATTTTATTAGAAAAATTAATTTTGTATTAATTTTTATAAAATTAATTTCAGCTTTAATTTTAAGATAAAAAACTGAAATTGAAATTTAATTTTTTAAATAGTTTCAAAATTAAATGAAAAATGAAGAAAATGAGAAAATCTCAAAGTGGGATTTTCCCACTTCGTCAACCTAGTAGCTCATTCATGGTTCCACTAATTTTATAGCTCAAATTCAAGGCAGCAACTGTAATTTATATATGCTTATTGATTGCATGATAGTCATGCAATATATAGCTCAAATTCTAAGTGGAATGGCCATGCAATTTGTTGCTGAATTACAGAGAAATCAAGAGGTTGAAGAAGACTATTCTTCAAGGTGAAAAGCAGAAAACCTTTCTCCAAATTCCCTTCAATTCAAGCTTATTTTGAGTCCCACAACTCAATCTAAAGCTCCAAGAGAATAGTAGGGAAGACCTTGTGGTGGTTCACAACCAAAGGAAAAGGAGATTGCAGTTGGAATTCGTGATTCAAGAGGTATTTCAAAGGTTAGTGTTGAAACTCTTTTTTTAGTTTATGAGCATGCTGAATTTGAAACCAAAATTAATGAATTCGAATGCTTAATAATCCTGTTTTTCTTCTGCTGCTTGTTTCTGTATTCCAACATTTTGGACGTAAATCCAAACAATTTCCCACTTGCATGTATCCGATACAAGAAAAATCACCTCTCTTGACGTTTGCAATTTTAAATACTTGACGTTTTTATAAAAAAAAAATGTTAAGAAATAGGTATTTTAAAGAAAAAAATATCAAGAATTGTTTTTTAAAAGTGGAGGTTGTGCATTTTTTCCGGAAAATATAGTACTTGACGTTTTAAAAATGTCAAGTTCAATTAATGGTTTCTTGATGTTTTAAAAATGTTAAGAATACTAGAATACCCACGGCAGCGTTGCAATGCTAAAAAGTAGCGTTGCAACGTATGGATTTTGACAAAAAAAATGGAAAACATGCATGACTCACAGAAACGGCGCTGCAATGCTCTCAATAGCATTGCAACGCTACAGGTTTGGACGAAAAAATAGCGTGAGATTCCAAGCTTTTAGCTTCATTTAATTCTTTAATTCTCAAACCACTTACAATATTCTTCTAGAAATCTGGTATCGACCTCGCCATGGAATGTGCCAACACCAATGGTAATTTTCCCTTTCAATATTTCTTAATTATTCCTCTTTCTCTGATCTCTCAATTTCTTCTTCTTCTTCTTCTTCTTTGTTTCTCCAATTTCTAGGCCCGAAGAAACCCTACAATACGCTCTACAGAACCAACACTAGAGCATTATTGATTATTATCCATGGGGGATCCCTCTGGCTTTTCTCTACATGAATGGATTCTCTGAGCTTCTTATTCACAAACTTGACGAGGGTTTCCTTCTCTATCTCCTTGCCCTTCTTCTTTCCTTAATTCTAATTACTTCTTTCTTTCTCTCTATTTTCCTTTCTGTGTTCTGTCTGATTTGAAGTTTTAGGGTTTTGTTTTTACAAAGATGGTTGTTCTCCAAGATCGTGGAAACCTACAACAAAGTGGAGGATGGAAGCATTATCTTTAATAAATCGCAGAGTTTCAAGTTTTATGAAGAGGGTATCATGATCGAAGGAGAAACCGAATCATGCCTGAGAATATTTTAGGACTATGTTCAGTGGTCTGTTACTTTCAATATTTTATTTTCCTTTTTCATTTTGTGAATATTTTCCCTTATAAATTTAACATGATTCTAGTTTCTTAGTCCTTAAAGAACTCCAGTGTTTTGAAGTTATGCATACAACTCAAAGGGGCTCTCAGTTTTACTTTCCTTGTTTTTAACTTTTTCCACTCTCATATGAACTTTCTCATTTTTTATTTTATTAGGGGTCTTGCTTCCTTTAAAAACTCCCCCGTTTTGTTATGAAACTATGTTCAAGGTCTTTCTGTCTATTATAATGAGTTTGTAGGGACACTTTATTGGGATTGGTGTCCTAATTCTCTAAAAGACTCGTAGTTTGTAATCTATACACATTGTTATAAATAAAATAAGAGTTATTTTATCTGGCATTTACTCATATCTAATAAACAAAGCTCCATGGTTATTGTATGAAAACTTAAGCCTGTATATGAGATATACAAGTGGACCATGCACTAAGTGATAATCTAAATAGGTCTGTAGTATAAGGATTTAGGAGGGATACCTAATCCTGGTGACACTACAGATACGGCCTGATTTTTAGAGGTTTGCAAGTGTTGTGAACTACTATAGATGGTAGATCCTGACCATTCATGTAGAGACATGCAAGCGGGGGTATTCTATACAAAGAGTTTGTATAAGACCGAACTACGAGATAACTAGTCTCTATATATAACGTCGTTCATACTGGAGACTTACATGTCACCTAAATGACCATAGGTGACATGACCTCAATCTTTAGTGTTTTGGGAACTCCTGTCTTTGAGGGCGATCCTTTGATTAGTATGGGTGAAAGTGGCCAGATTGCCAACTCAACATGCCTACCTTTTTGGGAACTTGTCTAATTTAGGAACTGGGAACTCAGTTACACAAGATGGAATTCACTTCTTCCCCGATGTAGAGGTAAGTAGATAGATTGCTCCATTAAGGGCTGATTCCGAGGCTTGAACATAATGGCCACAACTTCTCCTTGGAAGACAGAACTCAGTCATAGTAGGACTATGACTTATGTTCATTAGAGGGATCAGTGGTACTTAAGGAGTTAGATGTAACTACAGGGACATAACGGTTATTGGCCCAGTTGTACTTACGAGTGATCTGTGAAGGGTTATCGCACTGTTGATTGGTTAATATGGACACATAATATATCTGTGGTAAGGAAATTTCAGCTGTCGGTCTTTAGTGGAATGCCTGACAGTTAACAGATGGTAGATCCCATGACTAAAGAGTTTAGTCAGTTATTCACATACCGTTAGAGCTTCGAACTACAGGTCCATAAGGTCCCCTTGGTAACTCAATGGATTCAAGTTGAGAATCAGTTCTTGGTGTTGATTTGAAATGTTCTGATTGACAAAAGAAAATTTGATTATATATGATCTGATCGATGTGATGTATGAGATACATCTAGTATTGGATTAATGTAAATGAGATTTACATTAAAGACCATGAAATAGAAAAAGAGCTATGGTTTATATGTTTTATAAGATGAAATATTAAAACTATAGGTTATAAATATAGTATGGTAAGTTGGTTATCATGATATTTATAATAATATTAATTATTAGATAATTATCTCTTTTTCTCTAATAACCAATTGAGTGTGAGGTTATTGGTGGTTTCATGGTAACCGTGAGATAAAAAAGAAAAATGTTTTCCTATTTTTAAAAGTTGAAGATTTGAGAAAGTTGCTATTCTCGACAAGTTACTCACGGTGGCTGTCAAGTGAATGAGATTCACTAAATGATCGCTGAAGAGAGACTAGACGATCGTGGAGTGACACTACATTGTTCACTCAGTTGGCCTTTAGCTAAACGATCATGGAGCTTTTGCTAAACGATTGTATAACATTTGTTAAATAATTGGACATCGTCTATGCAATAGACCTTGTAATCTCCCACTTGCTCAATCGTTTACATGATTGTTCTTCTTTTGGTCTCTTCCTCAAACTAAGTCCACACAGAGCCTACACTTCTGAATTCTCACACCAAGAATATAAAAGTAGCCATTGTGGTGGGGGTGTCGTATTCAACTCGACATAGTTCGAGGTTTTTGGAGGCCATTCGCTGTGTTTGTGATCTTGGAGATCGTCGTGTTCATGGTCGCTGAGTTTGTGTTGTGTTCATGGTATGTGAATTCTTCTCTTGATCTTCTTAAAAGCATGTTTTAATTTCGTATATTGCATGACCAGATAGTTTCCGTTTCTTGATTGTAATTATTAATGTTCATATACGGATGAAATTTGGAACAATTATTCCGCTACTCATGGAAATCCTCATGTCCGATTTTCTTCACTTTATATCAATGATAAAGAAACTAAAAAAAAGAAAAGAAGAGGTAGTAAGCCGGTTGCAAAGTTCCCCTGGACGGATGAACAATTTCAGAATTTTTCTAGATCAACACTTTTTTCTTTTTCTTTTTTTTTTTCTTTTCTAATTCATATTTTCATGTTTACCTCACACTTTGTCATGGACTCATGCTTATATCCAGTTGAAGGGATACTGTTTTGGCATTAAATCAATCTCAATTATATATATATATATCTAACTATTGACATCAGCAAACATTTTGAGCCAATTTGCAGATTGGGCAATATATCACCTCCAGCGGTGGTGTCATAACTGCTGAAGAACTTGCACCATATCTAAATTTGTCAGAGGGGAACATGGTAAGTTTCAAACTGAAACTGATAGGGGTTGGGGTACCAATGGAAAATATTGATGTCTTTTCAAAGATGTAAACAATTTGGTTAAGGTTTCCAATCATTATTGCTCGACAACTATTTGACAATAGGTGGAATGGAATCAACTCATATTTAAGTGTAATTCAAATCTTAGTTTTCTGTATGAATTTGTTTCATCTTCTTGATGATTGCAGGATGGTGAGTCAGACATTTTACCAGTTCTTTTACGTTTTGATGGCCAACCTGAAATTGATGAAGAGGTATGTTTAACGAGGTATGAAATGCTTGAATGGATACAATTAGCTCAATCTACCCATATTCGATGCCAATAATATGTGAACACAAGTCTGTTGCTAGGTTGAGGCTTGAAGTGTTATGCTAGTTATTTCATCTATTGAGGCTTGAACACAAATCTGAAATTGATGTTAGTTATTTCGTCTATCCCAGAAAGCACAATCTACCCATAGTTGAGGCTTGAACAATGGTTTGAAATTAATGAAGTGTTATTTCGTCTTTAGGGATTAGTGAAGAGGAAGTTTCTTATTACCGGAAGAGTTTGGCTATTCATGTGTCGGGTTTTGACGTTCCCAGGCCAATTAAAACCTTTGAAGGCTTTAGATTTTCCGCTCAACTTATGAATGCTATAAAAAAGCAAGGGTATGAGAAGCCTACTTCTATACAGTGCCAAGCTATGCCAATTGTGCTTTCTGGGAGAGATATCATTAGAATAGCAAAAAATGGTTCGAGTAAGACTGCTGCTTTTGTTTTTCCAATGATTGTTCATATTATGGATCAACTTAAATTTGATCGGCTTAAAGAATTGAAAGCTAGGTGTGAGATAGTTGTTGCCTTTCTTTTTAGTTCTCTTCTTGGGAGAAGTTTTCTAACATTCAGTTTAAATACAAGCTGAACAAAATATAAGCAATAATAATGGTTATATAAGCAGCAAAGATTAACACATATAAAAAGATTAAGGCAATAATGAAGAACAAGTAAAGAGGAGCATAAACTTAAGAATTCTGACTATTAGAATTATGTTCCTTATATTATTTTGGAAATATCCATATGGGTGTGTCAATATTATTTCATTGATGTAGGTGCTCAAAGAGACGAGTTCAAGGTGGGCTACGTTATTCTTGTGGAGGCAGGAGCATAGTGAGCGAGATTTGGGGAGGATTACTTCATACGGGATTGATAGGTGTAATTTTTTTAATTGTTCATAGAGGGGATGAGGGTTGATTGTGTAGGATTGTATCAGCAACAGCAGAAACACAAGGATCATCTAAGCACTCAAATTCACTAATTTTGGCAAAATATAAAGCACGCTCTTGCTGAAAACAAGTGAGTTTCAAGGCATGCTCTTGCAGAAAACAAGTGATTACACCAACAGAGTTCATAGTTAGCTCAGGATTAAGATCGAGTTACCTAGGTCATCTAGGCGAAATAGTTAGTCTTAAACAGTAAACAATGTTATAAAGTAAGATTGACTTATTTCTTGGTCTTGATCTTATGCAAACTCATTGCATAGGACGCCCCCACTCCTCATGTCATAACATGTACGAATTAGGATCACATCATATGTAGCACTTTACAACTCTTTGTAACAACTACAGAGTAGGCCACATCCAATGGTGTTACCAAAATAAGGTACCCAACCTTATTCATGTACCACTCATTTTGACTATTTACTCGAACTTGATCCACTCTTATGTCTCCACATAAAGTTAAAATACTCATACAATAGTCATGGGTCTAGTCTATTGGATTTAGACTTTCATAAAATTTTATGAAATCAATAATAAGTATATTGATTATAGAAAATGTTTATCATTTTACAAACTGCGAGTTTTATGACATAAAACCCAACAATACTCCCACGTGGACTAAAACTTTAGTGGATCAATATATACAAATATATCCAATGTTGAGTATACATGGAGAGAATAAAATGTACAAATACAATAAACTAGGGCATTACAATACCCATAAATTCTCCCACTTGCCCTAGTGATACAAAACTCGTAGACCTAGTCCTATTAGGTGACCCTCGAACACTTTAGCTGAGAGGGCCTTCGTAAATGGATAAGCTAAGTTGTCTTTCGAAGCAATCTGAGTGACGATTACATCCCCTCTATGTATAATCTCTCTGATGAGATGGTACTTCTGTTCAATATGTTTTCCCCTTTTATGGCTTCGTGGTTCCTTTGAATTTGCAACTGCTCTACTGTTGTCACAATAGAGAGTGATAGGCAGATGTATATTAGGAACTACTTCCAGATATGTCAGGAACTTTATGAGCCATATTGCTTCTTTCGTTGTTTCACTTGCAACTACATACTCAGCTTCCATCATGGAGTCCGTAATACAACTCTATTTGATGCTTTTCCACACAACTACTCCTTTGTTAAGAGTGAATACTGACCCCGAAGTTGATTTTCTTAAATCAATATTGGTCTAAAAGTTAGAATCAGTGTATCTAGTAAGGATCAGATCCTTAGGACCATACACGAGTATATAATCTCTCATTCTCCGAAGATACTTGAGAATTTTTTTAACAGTAGTCCATTGGTCATGACCAGAAATGGACTGAAATTTGCTGACAATTCCTACAGCATAGCATATATCTGGACGAGTACACAACATTGCATACATCAAACTCCCAACTGCAGATGCATATGGAATTCAATTCATCTTCTCAACCTCTCGAGGTGTCTTAGGACTCTATTCCTTAGACAGATGAATTCCATGCCTGAAAGGTAAAAATCCTTTCTTGAAATTTTGCATTTTATACCTATACAACATCTTGTCTATATAAGATGCTTGAGATAATGCCAATATTCTTTTCTTGTGATTCCGAACTATTTGGATTCCAAGAACATACTGTGCTTCTCCCAAATCTTTCATTTGGAATTGTGAAGCTAGCCATCTCTTAACGTCAGCTAGATATTCTACCTCATTCCCAATTAGTAGAATATCATCAACATACAACACCAGCATAGCGATAATTTTGTTGACAATTTTCTTGTATACACAGGGTTCGTCAACATTTTGTTCAAAACCATAAGATTTGATCGCAGCATCAAATCTCATATTCCAGGATCTAAAAGCTTGTTTTAATCCATAAATGGATCGATTAAGCTTGCAAACCTTTCACTCTTGACCCTGCTATATGAACCCTTCTGGTTGAGACATATAGATACTCTCTTCAAAATAACCATTCAGAAAAACTTTCTTGACATCCATTTGCCATATTTCATAATCATAAAATTTGGCTATGGACAAGAGTATTCTAATAGATTTTATCATGGCAACTCGAGAGAAGGTTTCTTCAAAATTTATCCCCTCTCTTTGGGTAAACCCTTTTGCCACAAGTCTAGCTTTGTAGGTATGTACCTTACCAGCTTGGTCTCGTTTTCTCTGGTAGATCCATTTGCAACCGATGAGTTTTACACCTTCAGGTTGATCTACAAGATCCCAGACAGAATTGAAATACATAGATTCCATTTCAAGGTCCATTGGTCTTTGTCCACATCGTTCATTACTTGGTTAAAAGACAATGGATCTTTAAACCATCATTTGGTATGATGACTTGAGTTTCAGTTAAACCCATGTATTGGTCAAACTGTTGCACAACCCTCCCACTACGCCGAGGCATTCTCAACTCTTGAGAAGGATATGAAGTATCAGTTTCATCAACAACTCTTGTTGATGGACCTGCTCAATCAATAACTCTTGTTGACGGACCTGCTCGATCAATAACTCTTGTTGATACATTTGTCGTTTCTCTGGACATTTCTTCTATTACTAGATTATTGTGAGGTTGATGGTTCTTTATATAATCTTCTTCCAGGAAATTTGCATTTTTCGATACAAACACTTTATCTTCCTGAGGATCATAAAAGAGACCACATTTTGTTTCTTTTGGGTAGCCTACAAATAGGCATACTTTTGAACAGTGTTCCAACTTTTTAGGATTTTGCACCAACACATGTGTTGGACAACCCCAAATCCTGAAGTGATATAAATTTCCTTTACGTCCTCTTCAGAGCTCGTAAGGTGTTTCAAAAACACTTTTCGAGGGAACCATGTTCAAAATATACACAGCAGTCTCATATGCGTGACCCCAAAAAGAATTTGGTAACTGAGCGTAACTCATAATGGAATGAACCATATCCAACAAGGTTCTATTTCTCCTCTCTACCACATTGTTCTCCTGAGGTGTGCTAGGGGCTATGAGTTGAGACTGAATTCCATGTTCTATCAAATAGTTATGGAATTTTGTGTCCATATACTCACCATCTCGATCCGATTGAAGTGTTTTAATCTTTTTACCTAATTGGTTTTCAGCCTCAGCCTTATACTCTTTGAACTTTTAAAAAGTTTCAGACTTTTGGTGCATTAGGTAAACATGCCCATACCTAGAATAATCATCTATAAAATTGATGAAATATTCATACCCTCCTCTTGCTCTAACATTTAGAGGCCCACAAAGGTCTGAATGAATCAGTTCTAGGGGTTCTTTGGCTCTAAGACCTTTTCCAGAAAAAGATCTTTTTGTCATTTTACCCTCGAGACACGACTCACAAGGTGGTAATGAACTTTCTTCCAACTTATTTAGAAGACCATTCTTAACCAATCTCTCAATCCTGTTGAGATTTATATGACCCAGTCTCAAGTGCCAAAGATAGGCATTTGGAGAAATCTTCCTCTTTTTATGAGTCCCAGCAGTTTAAAACATCTCTATGTTCAAAACAGCTTTGACCTTAATTGGTTTTAACATGTACAAGTTATTTTCTAATTTTGCAGATCAAATCTGTTTATTTCTCATATTGATGAACACTTCATCCTTTTCGAAATAAACTTTATGATTTTGTTCTAGCAAACAAGAGACAGATATTAGATTCGTTTTCATAGAAGGAATATAATATACATTTTTCAAATAAATGTACTTATCTCCTATAAATAACTTCATATCTCCCACTGCTTTAGTTGAAACAATCTGCCCGGTCTCTACCTTAAAGATTGTTTCACCTTCTGTCAACTGTCTCCAGGAACTTGTTTCCTGTGAGATAGTACATGCATGATTAGCAGCACCTGAATCAATTATCCAGATTTTATCGTTTTCTACTAAACTTGCTTCGATAACAAGTAAATCATATTTAACTTGTTCGAATTCAGCATTCTCATCTACATAATTCATAATTTTAGATGAGTTGGAAGTTAGAGGACAATCCTCTGTTAAAACTCTATTGGTGTAATCAACCACTAGTAATTTGTTTGTCGATTTGATTTTACTGTTATGTACATCGGAAGCGAGTTTTCTAGAAGAATTCGATATGCTGATAAAATTCAAACAAATTCTAATTAGCAAATTGTAATTAAATCCAAGATCAAGTTTTAGAAAAAGTAATAATGTACCCCTAACCATTATTTATTTGCAACGATACTTTAATGAGTCAGAACATGTGCTACCATGGGGCAGTCAAACACTCCTTCACTAAAACAAACAATTTTGACCAAACACTATCCCCAGAATAACTCTTATTCCTATTGTCTTCAGAATAACTCTTATTCCATTGGTCGTTTAGTTATCATTTTTGGCCAAGATCTTTACTAACATCTTAGTAATTTTCATAAGTGTGACCGCCATTTTCAAATCCTACAGAATAGTATGAATTTGCCTCCGAAATAGAAGACAACATCCAAGACGGAATTATAAGACCCTATTCAGTTTATTGAAGTCTGGATTGTTTCAAATCCTATGTTACAACCCTCCGAAGGGATAGCCGTCGCTAAACGGCTAGCAAAGGGCCGCCTAAAGCAAACTAGTAGGCGCAACATAGGAATCTCACGGTTCAAGCTAATGGAGGAGACCGCAAGATATATTGACACATATCCTTCTCCCACTTACTATGAACTACTTCCTTCGTTTACCTTGCTATTGACTCATACAAAACACTTTTCGAATGGAGGTCACTCCCAGGGTGACACGAAGCGTCATATGAATCTCACGGTATAAACTATGTGGAGACGTAGAAATTGAAATCTATATATCGTATAAAATACTTATGTTTGAACAACTTCCTCTTATTCACCGAAATCTAGATTTAGCTAAAAAAATATTTTTCGAATGGAGGTCACTTCCAGGGTGACACGAAGTACCACTTAGATTTGGATTGTGAACTCTTAGAGACGTGAGAGCTAAAAATAACGTATCATATATGTTATTAATCTCCCACTGAAGTTTTCTAATAACTCTATTATATATAATTTATTAAACTGCCACTGAAGTGTTCTATTGGGTAGATTTGTACTTAGGTTTTTTTCGGCTAATAAAACAACCCTAAGTCCATGTGGTTTATCCAAGTATAACTCTTATAATTGGATTTTAACCTACGATATCTAGGTGATAAACCATTTTATTACCTCACATCACTCACGTATGCTCATAAAACCGGTTACCAATGCTCAATAATTCGACTATAATCCCCAGGTAGAAGGTGTTCCGTAAACCGTCAACTAAAGTACCCCCAGCCTTAGATAGGATTATATACCGGTTGAGTTTGTAGGATTGTATCAGCAACAACAGAAGCACAAGGATCATGTAAGTACTCAAATTCACTAATTTTGGCTAATATAAAGCATGCTCTTGCAGAAAACAAGTGGGTTTCAAGACATACCTCTTGTTGAACTTCTTCAACGCTCCTTCTCCAGCTGCTATCTTCTCCAAATATTATTGTAGACCACCTCAAGATCTTCCCCACTATTCCCTTGGTACTCTCGATTGAGTTGTGGGACTCAAAACAAGCTTGAATCAAGGGATGAAGAAGAAATGCTCACTGCAGTAATCTTGGTTAAGAACCCTTTCTTCAAACCGAATTTTCTCTAAAATTCTCTATAGATTGCATGCCCGATTTTCAGTAAAATCTCTTCATTATATTGCAGATCAACGCAAAGGAGATAGTTGCATGAGTTGCAGCTCATGCTTGGAGAAGACAAGGCAAAGTGAATGTCATTTGAGTGAGCAAATTGAAAGATGGATAATGGAAAATCAACTTTTCCATTTTGTGTTTTGTTTTCACTTTTTTTAATTTTATCCCAAAATCAAATTTTGATTTCATAAAATCTATTTTGATTTTAAAAATGAAAATTTTAATTAATTTCATAAATTAATTATTAAATAAAACTTAATTAATTTAATATCAAATATTAAATTAAATTTTACACACATCTATCTTTATATATTTAAATCATATTTATATATATAAATTCTCCTATTCCGTTTAATTCTCAAATTAAATACGTAATTATATCTCATATAATTACTAATTCCTTTAATTCTAATTTGAACGTTTCAAATTGACTTATCACGCTATTCTAGAGCTAGTCTGTTATGAGCTAGGGGGACCTCACAGACCTACAGATCATGGGCTCCAACGATCCGAGATTAATTGGCTAAACTCATTAGACAAAATTAATCCACATTCGTTAACTAATGGGTCACTCAACTAAAGCACATAGTTGCACTCCTCACATTGTAGATATATTATGTCCACATGTTTTAACCATAATCAGCAAGTCGATACTTCACAGGTTGTTCGTAATAACGACTGGGACAAATATCTGTTTTACCCCGAGATTACGTCTTATTCCTCAAGTCCCTACTGATCCTCTAATGAATAACTGGTTTGTGATCCAATCACTAAACCAAACTCTCTCAGCCCAGTGAGAGGGTGGGGCCCCTTGTTCAAGACATGGATTCAGTACTTGAGAGAACAACCTTTCTCCTATCCCTAAATCGGGTAGGCATGAACTTTTTCTTGCACCCTATGTCCCCAACTATCGGTCTTACCCCTAAAATGGGAGTCTTATTGAGCCGGCACTGTTGAGCCAACCCTCACCTATGCAAATCTAAGGGCAATCTCGAATAAACAGGAGTTCATAGTTAGCTCAGGATTAAGATCGAGTTACCTAGGTCATCTAGGCGAAATAGTCATTCTTAAAACAGTAAACAACGTTATAAAGTAAGGGTGACTTACTTCTTAGTCCTGATCTTATGCAAACTCATTGCATAGGATGCTCACACTTCTCATGTCATAACATGTACGAATTAGGATCACATCGTATGTAGCACTTTACAACTCTTTGTAACAACTACAGTGTAGGTCGCATCCAATGGTGTTACCAGAATAACGTACCCAACCTTATTCATGTACCATAGATCCTTTTGACTACTTACTCGAATTTGATCTACTCTTATGTCTCCACATAAAGTTCAAGTACTCATACAATAGTCATGGGTCTTAATCTATTGGATTTAGACTTTCATAGAATTTTATGAAATCAATAATAAGTATATTGATTATAGAAAATGTTTATCATTTTACAAACTGCGAGTTTTAAGACATAAAACCCAACAATACTTCCACTTGGACTAAAACTCCAGTGGATCAATATATACAAATATATCCAATGTTGAGTTTACATGGAAAGAATAAAATGTACAGATACAATAAACTAGGACATTACAATATCCATAAATTCTCCCACTTGCCCTAGTGATACAAAACTCGTAGACCTAGTCCTACTAGGTGACCCTCGAACACTTTAGTCGAAAGGGCCTTCGTAAATGGATTGGCTAAGTTGTCTTTTGAAGCAATCTGGTTGACGATTACGTCTTCTCTATGTACAATCTCCCTGATGAGATGGTACTTCCGTTCAATATGCTTTCCCATTTTATGGCTTCGTGGTTACTTTGAATTTGCAACTGCTCCACTGTTGTCACAATAGAGAGGAAATCTTCATTGCATATCATTGGTGGAGTCAGGCATCGATGTAATTTTAAAACATTACAACTATATTTAACAAAGTACCCAAAATGTGCCAAGTTCAACAAGGCCATATATCTCTGGTTGCAGCACAATTTCATCCAAATTACACCTGCTCAAAGTTGAGATCTCATCTCATTTCTATCAGTTAGGCTTAGTACAACAAATATCCTATACTATTACGATCGAATCATAATGTCACAAAAAACTTGCCTAAATGACTTAAACTTTAGTCTAATTTCTTTTCAACATTTCAAAGAAAATGAAGGCTTAAATTGCATTAGAATAAAATACTTTTATCCATAGATATTCATCAATCATATTAGTGACTTATTTATGACGTCAGACTTATGCTTACAATCAAAAGACCACCTGGGTCAAAATAAGAAAGTCCAACATTAGCCAAGTAACCTTATCTAATAAGGTTTTAATGATACACCTATATGAAAAGCAAGACTTTTGGCAGGTACTAATAATTTAACTCTAACTCTTATAGATTTACCTGTAATTATCATTCAATGCCAAAGACATGTATTCCTGTAGGAGAATAGAATTTGTCTTTCTTCAGTTTAGTACACAGATGTGTTAACTTTTAGCACACAAAAATGTATTTATTTAAAGCTGAACCTATTTTCAAAACAACTTTTGAAAACATGCCTTATTATTAAAGCCATTCATACTCAATGAAATATTTAGCAATAAAGTATGGAGAAATTGAATTTCTTTTATGGTGTTAAAAGTACCATATTCAGCATAAATAAACAACATTTTAATGTCTCCCACTACTTTAACTGAGATGAGCTTCCCATTACCAACTAGTAGAAATATTCTACTAAATTAAGTGTTCACCAAGATTTACAATCTAAATGTAAGGATGAAAAATTCTTATAGTTAATCAATATTCAACTATTAACGTGTGAATCTGTATTCTCCACCAAGAACTTAGTAAATTAAATTTACTTATTCTTATTTTTCTTCCTTTTGAGATATTTCTAAAATTCTTCATCATGTGACATCCTAAACTAATTTGGAAACATTTTCCTCATCAGCTTTAGTCATTATGATTTTCTTGGATTCAATAATGCTTAACTTTGGACATTGTATAGCTTCCCATGACTCCAACATATAATATGCTTTGTCATGACTTTATTGTATAATCCAAACACATGTTTTTCAGACAATAAAAGTAAGCTATCACTACAAAGGTTATCCATGAACACTCTATGAATTGACATCAATTCCTTTTGAGAACATTTCTCAAATAAAAGATAAAATTACACTGCTGTGTTGATGACATTTTTAAAATAATATATTTATCAAACTCTTTGACTTATATTAGTAAACAAAAATTAAAACCTGGAAAGAAAATGACATAACTTTGAATTATATAAAACATGTAATTGACTATATGCAATCTATTATCCATTTTGATTTAGCATAAAAATTAAAAGAATGAACCCAATAGATTTAATATGAATCTCATTCATATTAATTCAAAATTTATATTTCTATGATACTCCAATGAGTTAGAATAAAAGTTACCGTAGGGTAGTCAGTTACACCTTCACTGGGTTGAGACATTCTTAACCAAATATTACACCAGAATAACTCTTATTCCTATAATATTTAGTTACCATATTTTGGTCAAGAAATACTCAACTTGCTTAACAATTTCATATGCAATCTATTATCCATTTTGATTTAGCATAGAAATTAAAAGAATGAACCCAATAGATTTAATATGAATCTCATTCATATTAATTCAAAATTTCTATTTCTATGATACTCCAATGAGTTAGAATAAAAGTTATCGTAGGGTAGTCAGTTACTCCTTCACTGGGTTAAGACATTCTTAACCAAATATTACACCAGAATAACACTTATTCCTATAATATTTAGTTACCATATTTTGGTCAAGAAATTCTCACCTTGCTTAACAATTTCTCCTAAGTGTAACCCTTCATTTTAAACGCTAGTCTTGGTGTTGTCGCATGGTAGGGCTACACCACTCACAACGTCGTGACGCTTCGCACAACATTGCAATGTTGTGGCTAGAGCATTGCGACGTTGGGCTTTCTGCCTTACAGCGTAAGGCGAGTGTCGTGACGTCCAATCCTATGCTCTAAGGTAGAAGGCTTACTCTACTTTACTCGTTCATCTGATTTGCTCCGTTCTTGCTTTAAATTTCTCCAAATTGAAGCCAAAACCACATAAAAAATGACGTGGACAAAATTACAAACTTGATAACGGAATTTAAATGCCCAAAACACCGGGCAATTATAACTTTAAACAACTTTAAAGTAGTAAATCTAAACAATTTGAAACATCCATGTGCAAACCACCATACATTTATAATGCAGTGTTTAAATCCAACCAAAACTCTAAAAATTAAGTCAGAAAATTAAATTCAAAGACGTGGTTTTGATGTCAATTGAAGGGATTCGATTTCCCGTAGCAGAAGCGAGTGATCATTTGTCTTTGAAATACGTTTTATAGAAACTCAAATTCACATATCAAATGGAACTAACAGTAAACATACAGATCTTAAGCACGCTTCTACTGGAATTTAGAGAGGAAAAAAGATAAGATAAATACATAACCTTGAAGAAACAATTTCTTCACTTCCACTCCATAACAATTGATCATGAACTGTCATAACTCTTCTGCTTCTCCCAAAATCAGCAACAACAAACACCACCGACAAAGAGTCTTCTTTGTTATTCTCAAGGAGAGAACCAAAGGCAGAGTGGTGGGCTTGTCTATGGACTTTAGTAAAAGAAGAAGAAGAGAGATCTTGAGAGGGAATTTTTCATAGATGAATGTTACAGAGGAAGAGATCTTGCACAGAGAATCATTCTTCTGCTTCTTCATTTCAAGTAAAAAACCAACTCTTTTATTTTTCTTCTCTGCCACTCATTTAATTGAGAGAATGGAGTTAAAAAAAAATAACTCCTTCAATAACTCCCAAGGAGTTGTACTTAATTTGAATTTCAAAAAAATCAAAATTAATTATATTACATTAATATAATTAAATACCATATACTATATCTTATATAATATATAACCTATAGTTTATTATATCACATATAATATAGTTTATAATTCTCTCATATAACTATAGTATTAATATGAATCATATTCATATTAATTTTAACCTATAGTTTTTATATGAATCACATTCATATAATAATATTTGAATCATATTCAAATACTTATATCTTTCATATAATGTATCAACATACATTATATTAATTGTATCTTATACAATTAATTCCCTTTAATTAATTTGAAATTTTTAAATTAAACCAAAATTAATATGATTCTCTTAGTCCTTATTGAGCTAACAAGGGGACCTTATGGACCTACAAATTGAAGCTCTAATTATATGAGATTAATTTATTAAACTCTTTAATCAAATTAATCAACATTCATCAACTGTCGATCGCTCCACTAAAGATTGATAGTTGTACTCTTTGTACTGTAGATATATTTATGTGACCATTGAATATAACCAATTAATAGTGTGTTAACTCTTCACAAATTACTCGTAAGTATAGCTGGGTCTAAATTATCGTTTTACCTCTATAGTTACATCTAACTCTTCAAGTACCACTGATCCCTCTAATGAACAATTAGTCACAGTCCCACTATAACTTGACCCCTCTTTGGCTAGTGAGAGGGTGAGGGGCCCTCATTATTCAAGACCCAGAATTAACCCTTAAGGGAGCAATTCATTTACTTACCCTAACAAAAGGAATGAATGAGTTCCATCTTGTATAATTGATTTCGCAGCTTTCGACTCAGACGAATCCCCAAAATGGTAGGCATATTAAGTGACTGAATCTGGCCACTCTCACCCATACAAATAAAAAAAAAAAAAAAAAAAAAAAAAAAAAAAAAAAAAAAAAAAAAAACTGCCTTCATAGGTAGGAGTTCACAACTCATTCAGAATTAAGGTCAAGTCACCCATGGTCATCTTGGTGAAATGTAAGTTTTTTCTAGCAATGGTGTTATAAAGAGAGACTCAACATTTCATGGTTCAGTCTTATACAAACTCTTTGTATAGGATACCTCCGCTCACATGTCTCATACGAATGATCAAGATCAAATCGTAGATCATTTGTAACACTTCACAGTAACTGTAACATCTATAAAGTGGGTCGTACCAGTAGTATTACTAGGATAAGGCACCCAATCTTATCCATATACTACAGACCATTTAGGTTACTATTTAAACATGATCCATTTGCATGTCTACAACATACATGTTTAAGTTATATAAAATAACTTTGGATTTTTCTTTAAGGGATTATTGCATATAAAATAATCAACCATTGATTCAAATAACATATAACTACGAGGCTTTAGGGCATATATCCCAACAAATAAATGTTGTGTCTACAATTAAATAATCAACAACAAAGTAGCTTTTTTGATACTTTGTGTGGAAGATATCCTACTCATTGGGAATGATGTAGGGTACCTTAATGATATTAAAAAATGGCTAGCAGCCCAATTCCAAATGAAAGATTTGGGAGAGGCACAGTATGTTCATGGAATCCAAATTATTAGGATTCATAAAAACAGAATACTGGCTCTGTCTCAAGCAACTTATATCGACAAAATTTTGACTCGATATTCGATGTAGAACTCTAAGAAGGGTTTATTACTTTCCAGACATGAGGTTCATTTGTCTAAGGAACAATGTCCTAAGACACCTCAAGAAATTAAGGATATGAGATGTATTTCCTATGCCTCAACTATAGAAAACTTAATATATGTTATGCTCTACACTAGGCTAGACATGTATTATGCATTGGAAATAGTTAGTAGGTATCAGTCCAATCCAGGATTAGACCACTAGATTGCGATGAAGAACATTCTCAAGCATCTTAGGAGAACGAGGGACTACATGCTGGTGTATGGAGCTAAGGATTTGATCCTTACAGGATACACCAACTTTGATTTCCAAATTGACAAAAATTCTAGGAAATCTACATCAGGATCAGTGTTCACCCTGAACGGGGGAGTTGTAGTATGGCTCAACATCAAGCAAGGATGCATTGCAGACTCTACTATGAAGACTGAATATGTAGCTACTTATGAAGTAGCAAAGGAAACATTTTGGTTCAAAAAGTTCCTAAGTGATTTGGAAGTGGCTTCAAACATGGACTTTCCTACACCTTATACTGTGACAACAATGGGGTAGTAGCTAACTCTAAAGAGCCTTGCAACCCCAAATGAAGAAAACATATTGAGAGGAAGTATCACCTAATACGAGAGACTGTGCAACGAAGAGATGTGATCGTCACAAAGATATCTTCAGACATCGTTGATCCATTTACGAAGACTCTCCCAGCTAAAGTGTTTGAGAGTTATTAAGGGAGTCTAGGTTTACGAGACATGTACTTTGTATAATCTAAGACAAGTGGAAAATGTGTAGTGGGTATATAGATGCCTTTTTGTAATTATTTTCCATTCCCGATGTTTTGGGTTATTGATATTATGTAAATCTCACTAACTAGAGTTTTAATTCAAGTGGGAGTTTGTTGGGTTTTATACCATAAAACTCGTAGATAGCAAATATAAGTTATTGATGTTATTTCAATAAGTGTTATTGATTGTGTCATATTCATTTTGTGTTAATCGCCCTAAATTCAATAAACTAACGTCCTAAGTTGTCTTATGAGTCTTGAATTGTTTGTGGAGACATACAGGGTGTTGGGAATGTCCTAAACTCGCAGTTCATAAATATTATTAACATATTTTATTTTTCAATAAAGTATTATTGAGTATTTTATTCAATAGATTGTTGCTGATATTGCATTTGGTTATAAAAATCTAATAAACGAATCCATGGCTATAATATGAATACTTTAGCTTTATATAGCAAGTTTTAGTATATAGCCAAAATGGTCTATAAGTATATGGATGAGATTGGGTAATTCATCTTGGTAACACTATTGGATGCGGCCTATTTTGTATACTGATACGAATGATGTGATCTCAAAATCATTCATGTGGAGACATGTGAGTGAGGGCATCCTATGCAATGAATTTGCATAAGACCAGACTGCGAAATAGTCATTTTTCTTTATAACGACCGTTTACTGTTAAAACTGACTATTTCAAATTCAATAATCTAGTATAACTCGATCTTAATCCAAAGCTAACTATAAACTCTTGTTTATTCGGGATTATCCTTTGATCTGCATAGGTGAGAGTAGTCCAACAGCACTAAAGCCTCCCATTTTGAGGATAAGACTGGATAGATAGCTGGGACATAATTCTACAAGATGGAATTCACTCCTTGTAACATCCCAAATTTCAGGAAAATTTAAGTTAATTATCTAAAATTATTGAGTTTAAATTTCCCTTTCATTTGGAAAATTGGGGTTAAATTGAAATAATTGAAAAACTTTTATTGGTTAAATTGAATTTAATTGATTAGATATTCGAACTGATTATCTTGAAAATATTGAATTTTGCTTCCCTTTGATTTTTGATTTTATGGCCAACTTAAAAAAAATAATAAAAGAGATAATTAATTTCATGTGGTTTTGGATTGATTTAAATATTTGGAAGGATTTAATTTGTATCAAATTGATGGATCTTATGTCTTTAACTTTGGTTTTTGAAGCCTAAATTAAGATAATTTGAAAAGTTAATTGATTTCTAAATTTAATAGAATCTTTGGAGATTTTGGAGATATTGTGATAAAATATTTTATTTATCTTTTCAAAATTTGAAAAAAAATAAAAGAATTGAGATTTTTTCGAAATTAAATGAGAGTGAAAAGAGGTCAAAAATTGGGGAGAAAGCAATTCGATTTTTCAGCGACATTCCATAAAATTGTTGATTTCCAGAGTTTGAACCGTTGGATCGTGCTCAAATTTGGTCAGTCTGTTCAAGACATATAGATTTCCATTTTGAACGGCTGGATTGTTGTTTGAAGCTTTGGTTTATTCGTAACCACTGCTGAATAAAATATGTAAACTAGAAATTCCCCTTCTCTCCCACTCTCACAAACCCTCCTCATGCAAGACCCTCACTACCAGCCACTAGCCTAAACAATTTATGCCGTCCGAAAGTAACACATGCTATCTATCTATGGCAGCCACAATTCGACGTGTCGTCGGCCGCCATTGCCCCGATCTTTGTCAAAATTTTGAGTAAAACCTTGGAAAATTGGTGAAGATCAATTGGCTAATTAAATCGAGTATTGGAATTTGTCTTGGAACAAGCCACAACTTAGATTGATTCAAGTGTGCAAAAGAAGTTCTAAGGAGATTTTATTTTGCAATTTTTACCAAGTTGAGGTAAGTAATCTTACTATTGGAACTGCCCTAGTGCTCGACAATGATTATTAGTTAGCATGATATTTATGTCTGCCTTTATTGACCGAGGTTTGAAATGACTGGAGTCAGGAATTGACAAATATGATTTACTGAGGATATATTGATTGTTTGATGTTTATGTGTGCCTTGCTAATATGAGAGTTTAAAAGGCTAGTTCCGCATAGAGATGTTTGAATACTAGTATGATTTGAGTATATTATTTTTATTGGAGATCCTCCTGAATCTAAGGAGGATGAGATGCATACATATGTTATAAAGCTATAATGAAGAAATTTATATGTATATTATAGAATCATGATGATGAGATGTATATGTATGTTATAGAACCATGTTGAGATTGTGATGTCGAAATTGTGATAGTGATTTTACTGATTAGTTAGAATGCCCACCAGTTTGTGTTTCCTTCGAGATTCACCAGTTTGTGTTTCCTTCGGGATTCACCAGATATTGTGTTTACTTCGGGATTCACCAGATATTGTGTTTACTTCGGGATTCACCAGTTTGTGTTTCCTTTGGGATTCACCAGTTTGTGTTTCCTTCGGGATTCACCAGTTTGTGTTTCCTTCGAGAATCACTAGTTTGTGTTCCCGTCGGGATTTACCAGATATTGTGTTCCCGTCGGAATTCACCAGATATTGTGTTTCCTTCTGGATTCACCACTTTGTGTTTCCTTTGGGATTCACCAGATATTGTGTTTCCTTCGAGATTCACCAGATATTGTGTTTCCTTCGGGATTCACCAGTTTTTGTTTCCTTCGGGATTCACCAGATATTGTGTTTCCTTCGAGATTCACCAGAGGTAGTGGGCATATTTAGCTACAGTAGGATAGAACTTAGTTTTTCATGTATGTATGTATCCTATGAGGACTAAGACAGTTTATATGTTCCACCAAGGGTAAGCGTCTAGAGGAAATAGATGTCTAACCTGACCCCAGTAGTGGAGTTACTTACTGAGTATTTTATACGCATTCTTTCTCATGTTATTGTTTCAGGTAAGGGTAGAGATGCACCGGCGATGGACAAACGGAATTTGTGATCGAGCCACTGGGATTAGTTTTATGCTTCCGCTCATGAGATTTAGATTTCTTTTCATGTTTTTCTTAACTTTCAGTTTTGATGTTTGAAACTTGCTATTAAGAATCATTTTCAGACTTATTTATTATCATTTATGATTTATAGGTACCCTATTGTTGTTTTAATATTTGAATTTAATGAAAGCCTTTTGCATTTACCCTATTATTTAGCATTTATTTCACCATAAAAGAGTGTCGTTTTAAGTTCCATGCATGTACGTATTTAGTAATGGCCTAACTTAAGTCCTAAGGGGTCGGGTCGTTACACTCCTACATGACTTAGGGTTAGTAGATAGGTTGTTCTCTTAAGCGCTAATTCATGGTCTTGAACAATGGGATCTCACCTTCTCATGATCAAGAGGGTCATGGTTTATAAGTTGGACTATAAATCAATTGTTCAATGGAGGATTAGTGGGAGCTTAAGGAGCAAGATGTATTTATAGAGGTAAAACGATTATTTTGACCTAGCTGTGAATACGAACAACCTGTGATGGGTCGACTTACTAATTATAGTTAAAAGTGGACAGAATTATATCTACAGTGAGGAGAGTACAACTATCGAGCTATAAGGTGTGACCCGATAGTTAACGAATGGGGGTTAATTTGGTGTAGAGAGTCTAACCAATTAATCTCGAGTCGTTAGAGCTCATGATCTGTAGATTCATTAGGTCCCCCTACTAGCTCACAAACGAAATTAGCCTCAGAATAGCATGATAAGTTAATTTGAACCGTTCAAATTTGAATTTAGGGAATTAGTAATTATATGTGATATAATTACACTTTTAATTATGAAATTAAACGAAATTAGAGAATCAATTAATATGATTTAAATATTAATTTCATGAATGGGGATTCATGGTGATGGAATTGGTGTTAAATTAATTTAATATTTGATATTAAATTAATAAAATTAATTAAAATGTTTAATTAATTATTAATTATTAATTTTATTAAAAAAATTATTTAATGAATTATTTTTTGTAAAATTAATAAAATTTTAGTTTTAATTATAGAACTAAGAGCTGAAATTTAGTTTTAATTTTGAAAATATTTTCAAAATTAAAAGGAATTTGATTTTTGAAAATGAAAATTGTTTAAAGTGAATTTTTTCCACTTTATGCCATCTTTCCACTCAATCCCACCAAAATTATCCAAGTAGGAGGTGTTGTATATCATGCAATTAGATTACATGAAGTACCTGTATAAAAACACACTTCAATCAACTGGAAACATTCATGCAAACACTGAGATTTTGAACTAAAGAGGGTTTTTCAGTTTCTGGAAAAACTTACCTCTCCTCTAAAAATCCCTTAATTTCAACTTGTTTTGAGTCCCACAACACTCTGTCTAAGACTCCTAAAGGATAGTAAGGAAGTCCTAGTGGCGGTTCACAATGATAAAAAAAAAAAAAAAAAAAAAAAAAAAAAAAAAGGAGATTGCAGTTGAATTTCAAATTTGAAGAAGATTTTCAAAGGTATGTATGAAACCCTCTTAATATCTCATAAACATGGTCAATTCAAAGTCAAAATTAATGAATTGAAATGTTTTATGATCCTGTTTTATTCTGTTGTGTGTTTCTTAAACTTACACAAAGATCAATGTTCAAGATACACTCTAAAGGGTCTATAGTATAGGGATTAGGCTGAATATCTTATCCTGGTGACACTATGGATACAATCCATTTTGTATTTAATACAAAAGAAATGATCCAACGCGTTCATGTAGGTGATATGCGAGTGAGAGTATCCTATGTAATGAGTTTGCATAAGACCAGACTGTGAAATAGTAACCACTAAATGTAACTCCATTGACTAGTTAGGTTCCTATTTCAATAGGATGGCCTAGGCAACTTAGTCTTAATCCTCAGTCTATTGTAATATCTTGTTCACGAAGGATTGTCCTTTGATTTGTATGGGTGAGAGCGGTCAGTTCGCTGACTCAATATGCCTACCATTTTGAGGACAAGACCGAGTGGGGAGCTAGGAACATAATAACATAACATGGATTTCACTCATCCCAACTTTAGGATAAGTAGATGAGTGTTCCTTTAAGTGGTGTATCCGGGACTTGAACAAAAGACTCTAACCTCCACTGGCCTAAGAGGGATTTTTGTTTAATTATTGGACCATAAACAAGTTGTTCATAAGAGGAGCACTGGTACTTAAAGATAAAGAAGTAACCCAGGGGTAAAAGAGTAATTTGCGCTACTGGTGTTACAAACACTCTTGAAAGACTAACTTGTTGTTATTGGTCATCTGTGGACTCAGAAATATATCTGCAACGAGAAGAATGCAACTGTGGGTCTTTAGTGGAGTGTACCCACAGTTAACGAATATTGATTAATGTGGTTAATGAGTTTAGTCAATTAATCTCATATCGTTGGAACTCCTAATTTGTAGGGCCATGAGGTCCCCTTCCTATCTTGTAAAGGGAATTTAAGTAATTATGTCTTGAATAGAGTTTGAAATGTTCAAATTCACTTAGGAAAATAATCTAATGTCTAATTATACATTATAATATAAAGTTTATATTTTAATTCAACTCTATAATATAAATTTAATTTTGGATATGATTCGAAACTAATTTATGGGAGAATTAAATATTTAAAAGAATTCAAATATTAATTTAATATTAATTGGATTTATATTAAAACTATAGGTTAAAATTAATGCTTATAGATGTACATTAAAACTATAGGTTATGAGGGAAATACAATTGAATATGATTCAAATGTGGGCTAAATTAAATATTTGATATTGAATTAGATAATTAATTAATTAGAAATTAATTATTAATTTAATTTGTTTTGATTTGATTAAATTAATTGAATTAAAAGTATAAGTTATGTGAGAGATGTTTTCATTTAAATCAATTTAAATGAAATCATTAATTAAATTAGATTTAACTAATTATAATTTAATCATTTAATTAATTAATTTAATTTAATTTAATTTAATTTTTTTAACTCCCACGTAAGAAGTTATAAAAAACATGGGCTACCCACATTCCCTTCATCTCTCCCTCCATTTGGTTAAGAGACCTATAAAACGTAAGTTTTTGTCGGTGATTGTGATTTTGTGATTCAATACACAAAAATGTTCTGTAAAAATTAATCTCTCCAAAATTCTTCTCCTTCTTCCCATAATTTTTGGTTCCCACAATCCAATACCAAAAATTAGAATAGGGAGGTAGCCCATTGGTGGTGTTCTTAATTACAATCCCAAAGGAGAATTGACCTTTTGTCTAAGTCGTCAACGAGAGTAAGGTTTCTGTTCTTTTCTCTGTAGGATTGATTTAGTAAAAATGAATATAATAAACGGGACTTGAATCTGAGTCTAGAGGAAGCTGGAAGGAAATTTTACCACTAAGCTAGCTAATAGTTTTGATACTATGTCAGTTTTTTATAGGGGCAATTGCAACTTTAATAAAAATAAATAAATTGAAAATTGGGCGCGTGTCCTTAGGTTTTTATTTTTTTGCAAACATGGAAAAAAACTTCTGCCTGAAAGTCTAATTGCTATCTGATTTCTATGTGATTGTTATGTGATTGCTATCTAATTTGTATGTGATTGCTATGTGATTGTCACACCTGCAATTACAAAAAAGTTGAAGTCATGACTTTGGTTTATTAAAATGTATTTGTCATACAATGCAATTTCCCTTATATATATATATATATATAAAGAGCATAAAGTCGATGGGGTTCGAACCCCCCTCTCCCGAGTCCATAATAAATCTTCCTCTATTTTTAAGTAACCCCTTGAGAATACTCCTTTTAAGTTTCTATAAAAAAGACAAAAAAATATTAGGCATGTCAAGGTCCTCGATCAATAGCCTATAAACCTAAACATGACTATATGACTCTTTTTGAAAATATAGATGCTAACATCTAAAAATCTAACACTCCAACTTTCTTTTTTCTTTTCTTTTCTTTTTCCCTAGTCTTTAAACCTAAACATGAGTATATGGCTCTTTTTGAAAATTATAGATCCTAACCTTTAAAGATCTAACATTTCAACTTTCTATTTTTTCCCCTTACTTTTTAATAGTGAACTATGCACTTGCTTTTCTATAGATTTTTAATTTCTTTATCAATCTCTCATTTTATTCAAGCTCTACCTTTCTTTTCTTTATTCTTCCCCCATTTATTTTTGTTTCAACCTTTATTTCTTTTTCTAACTTTTCTTGATCTATAAGTATGTTAATTGGGATAGACAAACAAGGTTCCATATCATTACGGGTTGGTTTAAGGTTTCATAAATGTCTAAGAATAAAATATGTCCGGGAATACGATGCCTTGGAATAAGATGTCTGGTAATCAAGGATGAATGTGTTTGGTTGTGCATGAAAAATGTTATCAGAATTTTATGAATAAAAATTATGTTTATAATTAATTTATGAAGTTAAGCATGACAACCCTATATAATTGTAATATATTAATTTATTAAAGAATCAATGATAATTTCAATTATAAATATTTGAAGATTGAGTAATTTATTAATAAAATTAACCCATTAATATATTTAATGAATGCCCTATTAATTATATTCTAATTCTTAATCATTTTTATAATTAATTAAACTTAATATTAGTAGCTTTAATTTTAATTAAATAAGATAAGAAATATATTTTAATAAACCATAGATTATATAAAAAAAAAGTAAAAAATGCTATAAAAATATGATATGACAATAAAGAATATTAGTAAAGACTACTAAAAGAAAGTTTCATAAATAGATATGTTAATAATGAATGGAGTAATAAAATTTAATCACAATAAATAATTAACTAACTATAATTAATTAATAATGATTATATGTTCATAACAAATGATCAAATTAAATTAATAAAAATAATAAGTAGTTAGCTATTATTATTATTATTATTATTATTATTATTATTATTATTATTATTATTACTAAATTTAATTAATCCTAGTATATTTAAGATGTTTTTAGCTAATTAATAATTTATGTAAATAAGTAATTGCATTCATTCAATAATTTAAGTAAATATTGTATATTATTAATTTATTTTTAAAAAATATTTATATTAATTTTGTTAAATTAATATCAATTAATTAACTATATTTTAAATAAATTATATATAAAAATGAAAAAAAAATAATAAGAGGAGAAAAGAGAAACCCACATATTTGAAAAAGAATAGAAAACTCTTGTCTGTGAGAAAAAATGAGCTCGAAAATGATGAAACAAACAAGAGTTTTACGTTCTTATATCAATTTCCATGCAGAAAACCCCCCCAACCAAAAGATTTAAAAAAAAAAAAAAAAAAAAAACTCCAATCATAAAGAGGCTTCCTATCGGTTTTTTTTTTAAAAAAATATTTCAAGTTGGAAAAAAAATTAGGAATATATAGTACTTTCTAAAAATTTTTTTTTTTTTTAAAAAAGGGTAATTTTACAATACATATATACGTTTTCCAAAACAAAATTAAAAAAAAATGCCACAGTTACATTTCCAACATATTGTCAAATCAATTAAGATACAAAAATTAAAAATATATAAGAGGTTGCAGGTTCAACCTACAACCACTTTTAGTTCTATTTATGTCTTTTATAATTTATTTTTTGGATTTTTATAATATTAGTTTTTTACTCTTTTTTTTTAGTATTAGTTGAATATTTTAAAGTCCTTAAAAATAATATAGATATGACTATTTTAGGTTACTATTTAGTAATTATTGAATTGTATACGACGTTCAAAATATCAAGGTCCCGAATTTATGAAAATATCGATAATGAAGGAAATTTCAGGAAAGATTATGGAAATTGATGGAAGTTGTTATAATTAGCTAATGAAACTTTTATTGAGGCTTAATTAGACTATAATTAATCATTTTTAATTAAAATTTTTATAAAGTAAGATAACATTTAGATGTCTATTGTAAATATATGTGTAAATATTGATGCGATAGTAGAAATTTGAAAAAAAAAATGGAAAAATAATTACAAAATAAAATAAAATTTCAGAATATTTTCGGATGAAATGATGTGAATATTATGAAAGTTTTGGATGGTAAAATAGAAAAATAACTCACATCAATTCAATTTTGAGGTGAAATGATGTGAAAATTGAATGAAAATTCTGGAATGAGGTTAAAAATAAATATAGGTTATTTTTTATGGTTTTTTTCAAATTCAATTTTTTTAAAAAAATGAAAGTTTTGGATAAAAAATAAAGCTAGAAATTGAAACAAAAAAGTATGAAATTAGAAAATGTGGCATATAAAAAGGCATAATCCTTTGTCAAAATGACATTGTTGTCTGAAACTATAGAATTGTGTTTAATCAAGACCATAAAACTGAAAAAACTTGAACTTGGCTAATATAGTTAATTAAAAAAAAAATCGAAATTTTCTCGAGATGTCAAAATTTTTGGAAATTTTCTCGAAATCTCAAACTTTCATCGAAATTGGGGAGAAACGAAATTTTCCCCAATCAAAATTTTGAGCCTTTCGATAGAAATTTTAAAACTATGATTGTGTCAGATCCCCAAGATCGAAGCGAATGACACGACAGGGCAGGTCGTGTCCCATGGGTAGAGAATACGCCCAAGGCCAACAAAAGGTTGGCCGAGACAATAGGGCCCAAAGATGTTGGGCGTGCGAGCTGGCGTACGAGGCTGGCAAAGAAAGATTAGCGAGCACTAGAGGCAATGGTTCAGAGAGGCTGACAGTAAGGTTAGCGGAGAAGGGTGCACGGTGTGGGCAGAAGGCCCATGCCCTGTGTGCGAACAGTGCATGAAATGCGGCAGGCGTGTGTGCATGACACCCAGTCTCGTGCGTGAAGCCTTCAGTAAGGCGAGCGACACCACACCCGAACAGGGCACAACGCACACACGAGAAATACGATGTTGGGCGTGCGGACATACCAGACGGACGCTCAAACGCACGAGGCACCCGTCAGACAGACGAGCAGAGGCACAGGCATGCTAGACAGTGAGCATAGGAGTGGTGACTGAGGCTCATCCTGACAGAGCATGGACAATGTGCACTTGGTGCACTTCACTTCACAAAGGTGTGGGAGACTCCCCAAAGCATGGAAAGTGGTCCACAATAGCAGAAGACTTCCAAAGGTAAGCATCTACATTGATGAAAGGTGGCTTCCAACTTCCAAGGGTAGTGGTGTCCCAAAAATAGTAAGTGAGAGAATGGGAGCTAAAAAGGGGGAAAGAGTGAACATGTCCCCATTCTAAAAGAAAGGAAGAGCGGAGACATGTGGAGTGGCACTAAAGTCGTCGGTAGTGGGCGGTTAGATCCACTTGGGCCACTACCCCACTTCCTCCATGTTTTTAGGCTCCCTCTCACCTATAAATATGTCTTAGAATTCCAAGACATAGGGTACGAAATTTGTAAGGGTCACAAGGAACACTTGAGCATTTGAGAGCGAAAGTGACTTCTCTTCATTTTAAACTCTTCTAGAGTTGGTCTTGCAACTTAGAGTCCTTTTTGTAATTGTGGTTTTTATAACTTAAGCAATAAAGAGTTATTTCCACAAGTGTGTTTATATCCATTCTCCCTTTAGCCGTGAGTGTCTAACACAACCTATTCTAGGGTGTGTTCGACTTGCCATAGTCACTTGTGAGCAAAAAAAAAATAAGGCCCAATGAGTAGGCTGGTCAATTGAGACTTGACGTCGCATAGGAAAACCTCAAAATATGCAACACCGCGCTTCCTCCCTATGACAAATGGTATCAGAGCCCATTTTTCAAAATTCACTCATAAACTCACCAAAGGGAAGAAAAATAATCACTTCAACATGTCAAAAACCATGAGGGATCGAGTTAGTCAATTAGAGGAGCACGTTAGTATTCTTCTCAAGGGACATCCAACGATATTAGTTTAGATGGCAATGAACCATGAAGTTTGGCTCCTAACGGTAAAGGGAACGTTAAGAGACGTCATACACCAAATTAGCAAGCATCTGGACGCGATCATTGCAGAACTGGAGGACATACCCACCAAGTTATCCCTCAACATAGAGAGTCTGAGAGAGGAACTCGAACTGACAAACACCAAAGTGACCCTAGTGAAGAGAGCCTTGGCTGACCTTCCTCCAGAACAAATACAAACTCAAATGTGAAGATTCCAGAACCATCCACGTTTAATGGTTCGAGAGATGCCAAGAAGCTGAAAAATTTCCTTTGGGACATCAAGGAATATTTCAAAGTCACAAAGATCACTGAGGAGGCACAAGTTGGCATTGCCAGCATGTACCTTGCCTCAGACACCAAACTGTGTGACGTACTCAGAAAGTTCACGATGAGAATAGAGGGAGAGCAAAGATCGAGACCTGAAAATCACTGAAGGAAGAACTCATGAACCAATTCTTCCCCAGCAACACTGATTGGGTTGCTAGGGAGGCCCTCGAGAAAGTACACCATACTAGCTCCCTCAAGCCTACGTGAAAGAGTTCAGCTTCTTAATCCTTAACGTTCAGCAAATGTTCGAGGAGGACAAGCTATTTAACTTCAGTCATGGCTCCAACCATGGGCTCAGATGGAGCTCTAGAGCTAGGTTGTGAAGGATCTACCTTCTGTCATTTCCGCTGTTGACGCCATGTGGATTTCAAGTCTAACCATTCTTCTAATTCTCCCGAGAAGAAGAAGAAATAATGGAAGAAATCGTACCAAAAGAAGGGTGGATCCAAGAATGAAGAAGAGCATAATGACAAGAGAAAGGAGAAAGCTACCTCTCCGACTCCTATATACATTTGCTTCTTATGCAAAGACCCATATAAGGCACGAGACTGCCCACGATGAGAGAAGTAGAATGTGATTCTTGAGGAGAGGATAACTGAAGATGACACTTTTCGAGTAAACACTCTCCAGTTGTTGAAGAGCTTGTCATTTATCCCAAAGTTGTTTCATTATAATTTGATGCACATGGTCATTAAAATAAATGACGTGGAGGTGATGATCATGCTAGATACGGGGGCCACCAACAACTTCATTTCTACGAGGGTGATGGACAAGTTGGTTTGATGGTAACTCAGAGTGAAAGCCATGTCAATACCATCAACGTAGAGGTCTGACCAACAGAGGGCGCATCCATGGCTAAGTTATAGTTCGGTTCATTAAGGAATCACTACAAATTCTCTATGATTTCACTAGACGATTTCGACGTGGTACAAGGAATGGAATTCCTAGTCGAGGCAAAGATCTCTTTAATGTTTCACCTGAATGGGGTGATGGTCCATGATAAGGACACTTCATGCTTCGTCAGAGTTGCACCGGTCAATTTGGGCACAATAGGGCTTTGCTTCGCCCCTACCAGGCCAACCAAGCTGTAGGAAGGGCTTGAAGGAGCGCTCATGTATTTTTCCACAATAAGCGTGAGCGCCCCTGTATGTCCAAGTGGGTGAACAAATCTGACCAAACCTTCAGAATCCTCAAGAGGTTGAAAAAAGATCCACTTAGGAATAATGGCGCAAATCCACCAGCAACCCTGTGGTGTACAGACACAGGGGAGTTGGGAACACCAATGAGAGTCAACGGTGAGACCACTGGAGGAAGACGAACCCAACGAGGACGTTGGCAGTAGGGGAGGTTTTTCAGCCCCCAAGACCGAAGTGAATGACAAGATGGGTGGTTTGTGTCCCATGGGTGAAGAATATGCCTAAGGCCAATAGGAGGTTGGCTGAGACAACAAGGCCCAAGGGTGTTGGACATGCGAGCTAAGGCATGAGGTTGGCCGATAGAGGTTAGAGAGCACCAAGGGAAATGGCACAGATAGGCTGATAGTGAGGTTAGCCAAGGAAGGTGCACGGTGTGGGCAGGAGGCCGACGCCCCATGCGTGGACAACGTACGAACTGTGGCAGGTGCATGCACACGGCACCCAGAGGTGTGTACGCACATAAAGGCACCAACAGGCGTGCGTGCAAGGCCTTCAGCAAGGCACATGCACACAGAAGAAAATCGGACACGAGGATTTCCTTCAGCAACGGAAGGATCTTTCCAAATTTCATTCGTATATGAACTTTACAATTACAATCACAAACGGAAACATGCGATTATGCATAAAATAGAAATTACAGCATGTTTTACTACAGATCAAGGGAGGAATGAACAAATCTTTGTAGACTCATCTTCTAATTCCTTGATCACAAACGCTCGATCATAGCAACACATCAACACACGAACATTCGTCCAACACAACCGCTAAACTATACGAACACTGTGCACTCGAACTGAGCGATCGCCAAGGTCACGAACATATCGAACACCACGAATAGCCTCCACAAAACCTTGACAGTGTCGAGTTGAGTATGACACCACCAAGAAGGTTACATTGGTATTCTCGGTGTGAGAATCCAGAGGGCGGGCTCTGTGTGGACTTGGTTTGAGGCAGAAAACCAGAGGAATCACAATTGTGTAAATGATTGAGCAAGTGGGAGATGGAACAACCTATCGTATAGATCGATGCCCAATCGTTTAGAAAAAGTTATGTGATTGTCTAGCAAAAGTTATGCAATCGTTTAGCTCATCGCTTAACTGAGTATCTATCGTGTAAGAACACTCCACAATTGTTTAGCTAACTCCAAGTTGTCGCTTAGTAAATCTTATTAACTTGACAACTTCTCGTGAGAATTTTTTAGAGAATGGAAAACTCAAAATCAACATTAATCAACATTACTGAAAATAGGAAAATATTTTGCCTTTTTATCTCACAGTTACCATGAAACCACCAATAACCTCCCACTCAATTGGTTACTAGAGAAAAAGAGATAATTATCCAATAATTAATATTATTATAAATATAAATGATAATTAACTTACCATAATATATTTATAACCTATAGTTTTAATATTTCATCTCATGAAATATACAAACCATAGCTCTTTTTCTTTTCCATGGCACTTAATGTAAATCTCATTTACATTAATCCTCCACTTGATGTATCTCATACACCATACCGATCATATCATATATAATCGAATTACCTCTTGTCAATTTGAACATTTCAAATCAACACCAAGAACTGATCCTCAACTTAAATCCATTGAGCTTTCAAGGGGACCTTATGGACCTGTAGCTCGAAGCTCCAACGGTACGTGAATAATTGACTAAACTCTTTAGTCACGGAATCCACCATCTGTTAATTGCTAGGCACTTCACTAAAGATCGGCAGCAGAACTTTCCTTACTACAGATATATTATGCGTCCATCTTAACCAATCAACAGTGCGACAACCCTTCACAGATCATTCGTAAGTACAGCTCGGCCAATAACCGTTATGCCCCTATAGTTACATCTAAATCCTTAAGTACCACTGAATCCTCTAATTAACATAAGTCATAGTTCTACTATGATTGAGTCCTCTCTTCCAAAGAGAAGTTGTGGCCACTATGTTCAAGCCCTAGAATCAGCTCTTAAGAGAGCAATCTATCTATTTACCCCTGCATCGGGGAAGGAGTGAATTTCATCTTGTGTAAGTGAGTTCCCAGCTCTCAAATCAGATAAGTCCCAAAAAAAGGTAGGCATGTTGAGTTGGCAATTTGGCCACTATCACCCATACTAATCAAAGGACCGCCCTCAAAGGTAAGAGTTCCCAAAATACTCAGGATTGAGGTCGTGTCACCTATAGTCGTTTAGGTGAGATGTAAGTCTTCAGTATCAACGGCGTTATATACAGAGTCTAGTCATCTCGTAGTTCGGTCTTATACAAACTCTTTCCCCACTCGCATGTCTCTACATGAATGGTCGGGATCTACCATCTATAGTAGTTTACAACACTTACAAACCTCTACAAAGCGTGTCGTATCCGTAGTGTCACCAGGATCAGGTATCTCACCTTAATCCTTATACTACAAATCTATTTAGGTTATCACTTAAGGCATGATCCACTTATATATCACATATACATGCTTAAGTTTACATAAGATAACCATGGAGCTTTGTTTATTGGATATAAGTAAATGCTAGAATGAAATAACAGTTATTTTATTCATAAAACAATGTATATAATTACAAACAACGAGACTCTGAGAGAATTAGGACACCAATCCCAACATGCACACGGTGCCACGCCCAGACAGGTCACTGTGCGCACACAAAAAATGCGACGTTGGGCACACACACACGACAGACAGGTGCACAGGCGTCTGAGGTGCGCGCACACGTCAGACGAGCGTACGGGCTCCCTCGACGCGCACCAAGTAGAGAGTAGAGACACAGTTGTGTGAGGCAATGCCCGCGGGAGTGGTGACCAAGGCACATTCTGCGGCCGAGCATGGACAATGTGCACTTGGTGCACTTCACTCCATGAAGGCGTAGGAGACTCTCCAAAGCATGGAAAATGGTCTATAAGAGTAGGAGACTTCTAAAGGTAAGCATCTACATTGGTGGAGGGTGGCTTCCTATTTCCAAGGGTGGTGATGTCTTAAAAATAGTAAGTGAGAGAGTGGGAGCTAAAAAGGAAGAAAAAGTGGACATGTCTCTTTTTTAAAAGGAAGGAAGAGTGGAGACATGTGAAGTGGCCCTAAAGCCACGGGTAGTGGGCGGTTAGACCCATTTGGGCCACTCCCTCACTTCCTCCACGTTTTTAGGCTCCCTCCCACCTGTAAATATGTCTTAGAATTCCAAGACATAAGGTGCGAAATTTATAAGGGTCACAAGGAAATTCACTTGAGTATTTGAGAGCAAAAGTGAGTTCTCTCCATTTTAAACTCTTCTAGAGTCGGTCTTGCAAGTTAGAGTCCCTTTTGTAATTGTGATTTTTATAACTTGAGCAATAAAGAGTTCTTTCCACAAGTGTATCTCTTTCATTCCCCCTTTAGCCATGAGTGCCTAACACAACCCATTCTAGGGTGCGTTCAACTTCCCATAATCACTTGTGAGCAAAAATAAAATTAGGGTCCAACGAGTAGGCTGGTCAAGTGAGACTAGAAGCCGCATGGAAAAACCTCAAAATACACAACACCGCGCTTCCGTCTCGTGATAGATTGTATATTAGACTTTATTAGTAGTTAAATAAAATCTTTTTTAATAATTAGAGTACAATATTAATTTAATGAAATAATTTTTTTCATTTTTTATTATTATATTTTTTTAATATTAGAGTTGTTGAAAAAGTTTAGTATTATAGTTATTTTTTCTAGTATAATATTTTTAATTTAATTTTTTTAAAAAAAATTGTATTGTAGTTGAATATTTCTAAGTTTAGTTTATGTTTAACAAGTTTATTTAGATAATTAGTCAAATATGAGTGATGTATGATAAAGTATTTACACATTATTTATTTTGTTTCTGAGAAATGGGAGACAAATGTTTGGAATTTGTTTGTTTACAAATGATCATATGATTGATGGTATTGATGAAGTTGAATATGACCAACCAGCATGTGGAGGTTTTACCGTAAACGTGCATGTACACTGGAGATGTGAGATGAAACAATTTAGAAACAGTATTTAGTCACCCTAGTCTAGCACCATCAAGATCAGTAAGATTTGTGTCAATTCGTATTCCTAATGAACAAGTGATAAACCTGATGTTTTCAATCGCAATACCTATCCCAAATTTAGTGCATTTACATGTTAATGTGAGTAGGGTAGGCTTGGATGTAAACTTCAACGAACAAACATTTATTCAGTTTGAAGACCCAAATCAATTTATTGATCCTAATCCTGAATTAGTTGCTCCAACATGTGATGGTGATGATATAGTGGTTGACAATCTATATAAGGTGTTTAGATCATAAAGGGACGATGAATATATTTAAGGATTTGGACTTCGATGGTCGTGTGGATGTGATATACCTTCAGATACATCAACTAATTTGAATATGAATGTAATAGATAGTTTTAGAGAACATGACCCAATTGTAGCATCCATGGTTGTTAACAATACCTAATTGTATAAGGGGATAATTTGTCAAGACAAAGAAATACTACAACATTTGGTCAAGTATTTTGATATTAGGTGTCACACATTATATGAGGTTGTGGAGTTGAACACTTAATATTTAGACTCGAGCACATGATGGAGGATTTTAGATACGAGTGGATGATATACCTATTGCACCTCCACTCGGTCCTAGGCACGTACGATGTACTCGAGAAGAAGAATTTTGTTGGAACTTATGTCCTAATTCTCTTAGTCTATAAATTGTAAACAAGTTATTGAATAAATAAATTGTTATTTGTCATCTAATAAATAAAGTATTATTTATTTTCATACATACTCAAATCTAACAAACTAAGATCTAAGGTTATTTAATTAACTTAGGCAGTATGTAGTTGACATACAAGTGGATCGTGTTCAAGGAGTAACATAAAAAGTTTACAGTATATGGATAAGGTTTGGTGTCGTATCCTGGTAACACTATAGACACCGTCCACTTTGTAAGTATTACAAATGTTGTAAGTGTTACAAACGATTTGATCCAAATTATTCATGTGGAGACATGTAAGTGAGGGTATCCTATACAATGAGTCTATATAAGGCCATACCATGGAATATATAATCTCTCTTTTTAACACCGTTAACTGAAGAGATTAATATTTCAAACGATAACTATGTAACTAGATCTCAATCCTGTGTGAGGTATGAACTTCTGCTTATGAAGGTCGTTCTTTGATTTGTATGGGTGAGAGTCACCTTAGTTGTCGACTCAATATGCCTACCATTTTGGGAACAACACCAAGTGAGGAGCTGGGAACATAGCTTCACAAGATGAATTCACCTCTTCTCGACATCTTCTACAAAATGGGTCGTATCACCTTCTCACTGACCTGAGAGGGACTTTGTTATGGTCGAACCATAAACAAATTGTTCAATAGAGGATTAGTGGTACTCGATGAGTAACATAATTCACTAGTGTATAAAGGGGTGATTTGACAATTAGTACATCTCTAATTAATTTCAAAACTACTATAAAATTGTCGAGATCTACTAAATGAGTATATCACGAACATGCGCTAATGAATTATGTCACATATTACTTCATTTTTTTTATCTTCCCTAATAATTAAATAAATAAAATAAAAAGGGAGGTTTACAAAAATAGAAAAATAAAGGAAATTATGTACAGAAAATATCAAAATTTAATCTTTTTTATAGATACTGATAAAGGTTGATAGAAGATTGTTAATGTCTATTAGTGATATAAACTGATAGAAGTTTATCAATGATAGACGCTGATAGAAGTCTATCAGGGTCTGTTAGTTTTTTTTTTTTTTTTTTTTTTTTTATTTCTATAAATAATTTGACATTTTTTTTATCTGTGAAAATTTTTCAAATATAAATTCAATTTTCACTATAAATTAAATTTGAACCTTAAATTTAAATAAATGTTTACATTTAGTTCAAGTTTCAAGATATAGGCGATTTTGGACCAAATGACATACATTTGGCGAGAACATAGCAATAAAGTTGAGAAGATAGCATGATTCGAGTCAACGGTGACAACCTAATACCAAAATGGGCCTAGGAGCAGAGGTCGTCCAAGTCAATGTGCTTGACCTCGGTCGAGGCCAAGCCTCATCAAATATTTAATGGGGCATATCTCATCCATGCCCTCAACCCAAGTGACTATTGTAAGCCAAAAGTATAGTTAAAGTGAGGTGTTCGGGAAAGTTGAGGATTTTAGGAGCCACCAAATTTTGGTTTCCCTTTAAGCATAAATCCTTTACTTTATTTCCACGAGCTTCGAAAGATGGGGCGCACCGTTCGAGGCAATATAACAACCTCAAATCAATAGCATTTCATCAGAAAGAATAACCGCCTACTCTACAGTGGGATAATCGAGTTTGGAAGGCTCTTCTTGAGCAATGACTCTTACCAAGGCCGACCCTAGTGAAATGCCAAACAAGGCACATCCTCGCACACCCAAGCCTAATAAATCAAGGGATAAACATAAAGCAACTCGATAACCATAAGGGGAGGGTTTCTAGGTGAACTATAGGTATAAATTCACCATTATGAATAAGGTATCTAAGAACAACATACTCCTCTATATTTAGTTCTCTTGTTGGCACAAACATCGGAATCTTTTTCTTTGTTTTGTAGTTCTCTCTTCCCAAAATTTCAAATTTATCATTGTTATCATGTAAAGGTCAGGTACATTTTCCTTTGACCAAAAATTGACATCAACAATACTCTTCACCAGATAACAAAGCAATAGGATAAGATTAAGAAAATACCGCATGAATTCTATAATTTTAAAGGCAAATCAACTTTTACACAAAATTAAAGTTTGATTGATGCATTGGATTAACCGTTTAATATTATTTTTAACTCAATAAATTTCTAAAAGTAAAATAAGAAAAGCTCTAATATTGTTTTTAGCTCCATTAATTTCCTCGTACACATGCTATATACCACATTTATGCAAATGATAGTATTGCAACACTACTAGACTAGCATAATTTGATGAAAAATTGATACACGATATGTTGTCCATTTCAAAGGTAAAACTTGATTGTTTCAATTAAAAAAAAATAAAAAGAGAGAAATGTTGTTGTAACCATATATCTATATATTAGAAACATGGGTTCAATAAATTAGAGTTGACTTGAAAGAATAGTCTCATTCTCATAATATGCCAGCTTACTATAATTCTCATATGTTTTCTCTTTACCTAACATGCATTGTAGTACACCTACAATTCCTGGCCATGCTTAATTAAATTTGACCCACCAATGTCCCTTTCATGAAAGTTGGTATACATACCTTTCTCCTTCCCCAAATTTTGGTCAGGGAAGTTAGGTCACTCTAGAATAATTTAGTGTGATCAAATCTTTGTCAAAGTAACAATTTAATCCAAATAGCCTTGGAAACTTTCTACTAACTTTATTCGTGTGGTGTTGGGAGAAAGTCTCTAATGCTACTGTAGAAATGGCATCGGAAGATTTTTTTTCTTTTCTTTACAAATGTGCATTTTGGATTAGACTTTGTTGATCTGCATTTTTTTTAAACTTTGGAAGTTGTTGTTCACACGAGATTTCGATAAAGGAAATGTGGTTCGTAGAAATGAATTTGATTTTGTTAATTTGTTGTAGTGTTAAAGTCTCTAATGTATAATCTTCTGATGCTTTCTCTCGAATGTTGACTTTGACTTGAGGGTCGGCAAGCTTGTTCTCAAATTAGGGGTGATCGGTCTTCAATTTGTAGATTACAATTCGTTGGAGAAGAGACGATCAATTCGTTAGAGAAGAGATGTCAAACTTGTTGAAGAAAAAATGATCAATTCACTGGAGAAGGTATGCTCAATTTGTTGAAGAAGAGACGATCAATTCGTTGGAGAAGAGATGATTAATTTGTTGAAGAAGAAACGATCAATTCGTCAATTTGTTGGAGAAGAGATGATCAATTTGTTGAAGAAGAGACGATCAATTCGTTGGAGAAGAGATGCTTAATTTGTTGAAGAAGTCTTCTAGTCTTTGAATCTTCTGAGTTCTGAATCTCGAAATTCTCTAAATTCTTAATGCTTCAAATGATGGATAGCTTCCCCTATTTATAGCGTTTTGGGAGGCCCTATATGAGCTTGGGCTTGGTTCCAACTTTTGGGTTTCGACTTAAATTAATCTTTTTTTATAGATTTTTATTTAAATTTGACCCAATTCAATTTAATAAACCCTGGGTTGACCTAGCTTCAGACCCAATCGTCACATGACATAATTTGATTGGATGAATTGTCATTGCACAACGGATCAATTCTTAGACAAGTGGCGTAATTTGATTTGCCAACTTGTATATCTTTTAATTTAATTTGAGGGCACATGTAAATTTGTAATTGATCTCAAATTTATCGATCATTAATTTAAATTAATGACATGTCAATTTATGACCATCGAAATTTTTTAGTCAACAAATGTCCCTTTTTCAAAATTATGCCTATATGCATGTGAATTTCGAAAAGAGATTATATCGACATTAGTTTTTAGCCAAAATTATGACCTTTGACTTTTTTTTTTTTTTTTTTTTTTTTTTGTTGCCAAAGAATTGCAAAAGTGAGCCAAAATTTTAATTTTTGTATTTGAGAAAAATTTTAATTTTTGGATTTGACCAAATTTGTCCTTCAAATGACATGGATTTGGAGCTATAATCTATTTTTCCTATTGTGGGAAACTCTATATTTAATTAGGTAAAATCTTTCTCCAATTGATATGTGAATTTAGAATATTTTTCTAATAAAAATGGTAGGAAGTCTCCGTATTTAATTATGGCAATATATATATATATATATATATATATATATATATCTTCTTATATTCCCTTTTTTTTTTCTTTTGAATTTTATCACCGTTTGAAACTTCACAGGCATGCTTTCTACTTTACACATACTAAATATGTGTCACAAGTGTACAATTTCACACAATATGTATACATAATTTTTTTGTTCAAGTAATTTCTGAGTGCATTGTGCTTACATATTGCCATATAATGTTTGCATACACACATTTATATGTTTTTGTAATTTTACCGCCACCCACACACTGAGGCACATATATTTATGTTTCATATATATATGATATATATATATATAGTTTTGTTTGCTTTTTTTTAATCACATTGCCATGCATGCACACATTTGTTATGTGTGTGCTAGCACTTTTTTTTTAAACTAGTTTTTTTTCTTGCCATTTTTTATCTACTTAATTCTTCATTACGTATATGTCTTGTCATTGTTGCTTTTAATGTGTTGTTGAGATGTCGTCTGCTCAACGAGTGCAACCACAATGATCGGGTGATTGGTTTAGTCGGCATGAGTAGTCATCGACTTCAGACTCCAACGATCTGGCCCTCTGCTAGACACATCCTTTATGGGTGATTGGTTTAGTTGAAAGAAGTGGTCATCGACTTCAAATTTCAACAATCTGGCCCTTGCTAGACACATCCTGTATGGGTGATTGTTATAGCCTGTAGGAGAGGTCATCGACTCTAGACTTCAACATTTTGGCCCCTGCTAGACACATCCTCTGTGGGTGATTGGTTTAGTCGGTAGGAGAGGTCATTGACTTTAAGCTTCAACGACCTAAGTCAGTAGGAATGGTCATCAACATCAAATTTCAACGATCTGGCCCCCTGCTAGACACATCCCCTATGGGTGATCGTTTTAGTCTGTAGGAGAAATCATCGACTTCAGCCTTCAACAACCTGACCCTTGCTAGACATATCACCTTTTGGTAATTGTTGTGACCTGCAAGAGTGGTCACCAATCTTTCTACAATGTTGCCTGAATATATAGTTTAGAGTCATTTTACTAATTATTTTCATACTTAATAAATTTAGGGTCTGGCCTCTTTTTTTTTTTTTTTTTTGTGTGTGTGTGTGTAAAGTAGTGTTGTTTTCAAAATGGTATATTTTACTGAGCATCCCAATCTTACGAAAAATTGATTAGTCATCCTAAAGGTTGAGGATCAGCCACTGGAAAGCAGGGTTATTCTTAGCATAGAAGAGGTTGTATGTAGAGACGTTAGGGAATCACAACCTCTTTTACACAACTCTATCTTTCTACCTAAATGGTCTAAAAAGAAATTTTCTAATCATGATTCTTCCTTGAAAGTTTGGTTCTTAGAGTCCTCAATACATGGCAAGCCACCAAGCAAAAATCCAGAATCGATGTTAGGTCGTCGAATTATTGAAAATGATGAAGTTCGTCGGGGCTTTTCGTTAAACATCTATGGCGAGTTCTTTTATACCCCTTGTTATTGGGAAGGTCTAGAAATCATAGTTGCTCGAGATGAGTTGGTACTTAAGAAGGCTCACTTGTTTGATGTTGTGATGGCTTCTTTATATATTTACGACCGCAACAACGATACTTTTCGTGCTTTTTGTGAAGCGTGCTGTCCTTCAACAAATACCCTTCATACCTCATCTAAAGAGCTATCTATTTCTTTATGGGACATGGAGATTATAGGGCTTTCTATCAAAGGTAAATTTTATGATAAAGTTATCCCCTACTATAAGGAGTTGCTAGCACCCTCTGAGGATTGTCCAAGAAGTTGTAAGCATCTTTTTTTCTTTTTCCTTATTATAGCATTGCATCTCAACAACCCATCCTTCCAAATTTTTATTAGTTCGTGGATTTCTTTTTGGTTTAGAAAAAGTGATTTGATGTACCCAAAGCCTCATACCCAAAAGCAAAAGAAGACTTCATACCCTCATTCAACCCATAATCTAAATGGAATTCCCACCAAATCTCTCGACTAGTCTGAGGAAGAAACTAATCTATTTCACGAATTAAATGTGGAGGATGCATTTATGGACAAGACGTATTTGGCTGCTTTCCTTTCATGTTGGTTGTGTGTATTCATCTTTCTTAACAGACAAGGATCTCTCTGTCCAGGGGCTTTTAAGGTTGCCAGCCTTATGACAGAGGGTCATACTTTTAGCCTTGTTGTTTTTGTATTGGCCAACGTTTATGGTGGGTTATACCAAATGCACGATGCCTCGCCTTCTACTGGATTTTCAAAGGCATGTTTCCCTCTACATTATATTCATGCATGGCTTTGCCTTCTATTTAAACACACATTATAAAGTTCCCACACATTATAAAGTTCTAACTCCTGTTAGAGGTCCGTTAATGGTTGATTATTCTGGCGAATGAGGAGTTAAGTATTTTGACGAGTTGAAAGCTCGTATGCATATTCATAAGGGAAAATGTGTAGCATGGTATGCTACTCTCCAAGCCAGAAATAAAGTAAGCTTTTGAAAGATGAAAAAGTGTCATTTTGGTTTTCTTCGCTCTTTATAAATATTCAATCATGCTTGTTATCTTCATGATGTGGGTCTGAGATAGTCATAGAAGCTTATAACCCCTTTCAATTTAGTCGGCAATTTGGATTTTATCAAGATATACCATGTAAGAAAATGAGGAAATTCCTTAAGTCAATTTTTCCAATGTGTTACATCTTTGGATGATATGCTTTCAAGACAACACATTGTCTCAAGTATACTTCTCGTGTGTGCACCAAATCCACATACCCAAGTTACCCAGTGCTATAAAACTTGGTGGCTAGCCAAAAACATAAACTACCTTGAAAAAGGCATACAGCAAGATTCATCACCACTAGAAGAAGAAGAAAAATTGATAATTAAACTTGAAACTATTAAAGCTAAACGAGTCGAGATATCCAAGTCAATTCTTAAGAATAATGAAAATTTTAGCCAAAATAAACTTAATGCTTCAAAGTTGAGAGAGACTGTAAGCCATCTTCAAAATGCTCATGCTCTTACTAATGAAGATTCAAGGAATTTGGATATGCTTCAAAGGATGTTGGAGGAAGCATAGCAAGATCTGAAGAACTATAAATGGGTGCCATGATCAAGTTTTTTTTTTTTTTTTGTTATTTTAATTTTTCAGTCTCTTGTATTTATTTTGTTGTAATGACTTTAAACTTTATATTATAATGCAGTTAATGAATGAAATATTTTCTTTGCTTAGAATGATCTTTTTTAATGTACTGAGCTTAAAATTTCTTTTAAGTTGCCTAAGTACTTTTAACAATAGGGATCAGGTCATAACTTAGTTCAGTTTATTTTTCTTTGTTGTTCACCTTTTTAACTCATGTGGGTCAGGAGTATCATGTAATTTAGGCTTTTACGATAAGGAGCATTACATGATCTCAGGCGTAGTATTTCTTGATAAACTTTCCATTTATCGAGTCAATTTGAGCCCCTTTTTTGTCAACTATCTTGTATGCTTCATTTGTATAGACTTGTTTCACAATGTAGAGTCCGTCCCATTTTGGTGTGAACTTGTTCCCTGTATGTCAAGTTGTTATAATAGGTCTTTAAACTGTTAAAACAAGTTCTCCAATTTGGACTAAGTAAAGTTGTACTCTTTTTTTTAAAGCTTTACACATGTGTGCTTGATAGCATTTTATTGCTTGTTGAGCATCCATCCTTTTCTCATCCAATGCTTGAAGACGTAATTTAGCATTGTCTTCTACAATTAAACCTTCTTTAACTGTCATTCGCAATGATGAAATTTCTCTTTCTAATGGCAGGACAGCTTTAACACTATAGACTAGGAAATAAGGTGTGATACATGTTGGCGTACGATAGGTAGTTCAGTACGCCCATAATGTTACACCGATTCTTTCTTGATAATCTCTTTTTGTCTTGGAGACCAATTTTTTCAAAAGATTGCATAATAAATTAGTAAATGCTTCAACTAGGCCATTTGCAACAATGTTGTACATGGATGGATTATATTGTTTAAAACCAAACTTCTCACATAGCTTGTCCATTAGACTATTGGAAAATTGTCTCCTACTATCTGTCACAATGCGATGAGGAATGTTGTAACGGTAAATAAAATTGTTCAAACTAAATTTGCTACATTTTCTTTCTTTGCTTCTTTTAATGCAATAGCTTTAGCCCGCCTTGAGAAATAATCTATTGCTGCGAGGATATACGAATGTCTTGCTAATGATTTAGGTGTTACAGGGCCAACAAGATCAAGACCCCAAGCATCAAATGACCATGAGGCTATCGTTGCATGAAGTGACTTTGGAGACTGATGTATAAAATTAGCTTGAAACTGACAAGCTTCACAACTCTTCGTTTATTGCATTGAGTCTTGAACCATTGTAGGCCAATAGTACCCCATTTTTTCTAGTTGAAAGTGAAGTTTTGGTCCAAACTAATGAGCTCCACAAACATCTGAATGAGCTTCTTCTAATGTTGGATTAGATTCATCTTCCTTAAACATCAAAGAAAAAGATTTTCATATGAGCAACGATATAAAGCATCCATGTAGTAGATGATTTGAGACGTTCTTCTTTGTATCTCAGTTTTATGTCGCCATCGACTAGAAGTTTCCTATGCTGCAAGTAATCTATAATTGGTTGTCGCCAATCTTCTTCGTCAATCGGACAAGAAAAAATTGCATTTATTTATTGGCCTTCATCTCCAACTGGTGGCGCAATCCATCTTTGGTAGAGTGGAAGATGCAAAACTTCACTTTTTGCGTAGCTAGATTTTTCAAAGCATCTGCCTTCAAATTTTTGGCTCCTAGAACATGCTCTATCATCATGTTTTCAAAGCTTTCCATTACACGCATGGCATAGTTGAAATATGGTATCAAGTCTGCATGCTTAACCACATATTGGAGTAGTAATTTATTAATTATTAACTTTGAATCTCTGTAAATTTCAATACACCTCCATTTCAAGTGCTATTTGGAGACCAATAATGAGTGTTTGATACTCTGCAACATTATTTGAGCATACTTCTATAAATGTGAAGTTGTACAGTGACATGTGTTTTTCAGGTGAAACATATATTATGCCTATCCATGCGCCATTCCTTTGAGCTGCACCGTCAAAGTACATTGTCCAAGGCTCAACGATTTCAACATAGAAGATCTCTTCATCAGGCAAGTCTTCAGACAATTTCCAATTTGATGGCGTTGGGTGATTTGTCAAGAAGTCTGCCAAGGCTTGCCCTTTTATCGCCTTTTGCAGCACCTAGACGATATCATATTGTTGAAATAGAATTGCCCATTTTGCCAACTGCTCTGAGATAATTGGCCTTGATAAGACATATTAGTCTTTGCTATTAAGTGTACCATGAAAGCTTGCATATAATGCCTTAGTTTGTCAATGGCGAAGAAAAGTGAAAGATGCAACTTTTTTATGGGTGAATAATTCAATTCTGCCCCGTTCAAAGTTCTACTTAAATAATAGAGTGCACACTCCTTACCCCTCTCACTTTCTTGTGTAAGAAGTGTTCCAAGCGACATTTCTTATCCAACAATATACAATGTGAATGGTTTTCTTGCTATAAGTGCACCCAAGGCTAGAGGGTTAAGCAAATATTTATTTATGTAATCAAAAGCGTTTCTGCATGCTTGATCCCATTGGATGCTTGTATTTTTTTTCTCATTAATCTTTAAAATGGTTAGCATTGACCTACTAGATTGGAGATGAATCTTTTAATGTAAGTCAGACGTCCTTGGAGACTTCTTAGTTCATGCAAGTTCCGCACCTCTGGCATTTTCTGAATGGCATCGATCTTGGACTGGTCAATTTCAATTCCTCGATATCGTACTACATATCTAAGAAACTTCTCTGATGTCACACCAGAGGTGTAAACCCTGAGCCTTAATTTCTCTACTTGTGTATGTTCCCTACTGAGACCAGTATGGTGAGTAGGTTAAGGTGAGAATTAATGTTCAATTGTAGGGAAATGGTGAAAAATTAGAAGAAAATTTTAAGTTTGAAAGCTTGACTCTTGGGTGAAGCTAGAAGAATTGGTTAAGTGTAACCCATGTGTTAGAAGCTAGAAAAATTGGCTAAGTGTTTGCCCATATGTTAGCCTTATGCTAAGCGTTGGAATTGAGCCAAGGGCATTAGCCTTACTCATTTGAAAGGTTAGTTGAGCATTTAAGGAAGCCAAGTGTGGCCGAGAGAAGAAAAGCCATGCATTGGACAAGGCATGTGGCAACCAAGTCTTGAGAGGTTAGCATGCATGCGGCAGCATCAAGTGTGCGCGAGAGTAGGTGTTGGGCATCAGAGTAGCGCGCGCAGACGATTGTGTAGCTATGTGTGGCGCTAAGTGATGCACTAGATGATCGTGTAGCTACGTGCGGCACTAAACGATGCGAAGTGATGCGCTAGACGATAGCACTACACGATGGACGATACCGCTACACGATCAGCATCAGCGCTAGATGATGACGCTAGACGATGGAGCTACACGATAGGCATGAGTGTTAGACGATGGGCGTGATACGTTAGACGATAGGCGTCAGAGCTACACGATGAGCGACAGCGAGAGCTGTGCGATAGGCTATGTGCTACATGATGAGCGAGTGCGAGATCATTGAGTGATCAGCGACAGCGAGAAAATCACTAAACGATTTGCTACACGATGGACAGTGAGTTAAAAAATTTAAGCATGCATTGATCAATCTTAACCACTGATTAAGAGCAACAGCTTTCCTAAGCACCGGATTTAACTCCATTTAAGCTGAAGGTGTCTGGCTAGGCTTTAATGATAAGCGGTGGAAAGTAGTATAAAAAGGGAGGCTGAACTTCAAAAAATCAGTTTGATCAATTCCTCCATGAAAATTGAGAGATCTTATTGTCGTTGGAAAGCTCTGAGAGTCTAGTTTCAGAGATAACACTGTCAGAAGAAGGACTCACCGAAATAAGGCTGGAGAAGGGAAAAAATTACCAGAGGTTCTGTTCACAGGTGAATTCAGGCCATCAATGAAGAATTGAGTCTCTAAGACGAACCACGAGAAGTTTAAAGCTGAAATTTTAAGGTAAGCTTCCTGAGACAATATAAACATTGTAGAAGAAAATTTCTTGAGATGAGCTCTAGAATTTGAGTTATTAATTCCGAAATTTGAATCTGAAATTTCCTGAACAAGCAGGCAGATGCTTGGATTGAGTAAGCTGGCAGCTCGAAGTAAACACTCAGACAGACCAAGTGTCACACCCCCTTCTTGATTACCTTTCTTAATCCAAAAGTGAATGTGACGACAGTAGTTACCAACTCTTTTGTGGCACTTACTGTCTAACTAACACCCTTAACCTGCTTAGATCCCTGAAATACATATATAACATTCACCAAACTAAGGAAACTTTAAAAATAACCTCAGAACACCAGGGATCAACAACAACATAATTACATCATATTAACACATACAGAGTTCAGCGGTCCCAATATACTTTATTAGTCCCTAATATGAGCAATAGATATGTATAGACATTTACAGAATAAACATCTAAAACTGCTCTTTAGACTTTGAACTTTTAACTAGAGTCCTTGAGTGGCAGAGCAGCAGAACAGCTAACCTCTAGGGAGATGACCACTACCTGGGAAAAGAAAAACATTTGAAAGAATGAGCTACTCGCCCAGTGAGTGACTAAATAAAAACATAAATCTCATGCTTAAACTGAAAGCTAGAAAACATAATACTGGAACTAAACATGCCAAGCAAACGTGTACATAAAACTTTTAAAACCATTGTATCTGAAAACATAGCTAAACTAATTCCCGGTTGAGAGAGAACCCTTTTGTTCAATCTCTCAAACATAAGCCTGGGCTGAGGTGAGAACCCTTTTGTTCAACACCTTTTAGCCAATGCTAGGAAAGAACCCTCGTGGTTCAATCTCATCGTCGGATATCATGTTTAAGAGAGAACCTTTTTGTTCGATCTCTCAAACATAAGCCTGAGCTGTTTATAACTGAGCTTCAATTTTTTAGCTAAAAAATCTTCGTGATTCGTCCTGGAGCTTCAATTCTTCACTGATGGCCTAGATTCACCCGAGAAACGAGCACTTCGTCTTTATTTTGCTCCTCCGGCCTTATTCCAACGAGTTTTCCCTCGCAGTACAATCACAGAAAATAGACACACAGAGCTTTCGAATGCCATTGGAATTACACGAATAGCCCAAGTAGTTTGTTCAAACCAATTAAATGAAATCGGCCTTCCTGCTTACCACCGCCCAAAATCCTGCATGAGAACTCCTTGTGCCACCTTGCCCACTAATGTGATGAACGGCTAGGATTTAATCAATTTTCCTTTCCTAACTCCACCCATAGTGTTAATTCAGCACTACACTTCAAAGATTTGCATGACCTCATCCATATGCTCACTATGCACTCCAACGTCAAACAGGACCCTCCAATATTCGGCCAGCCACCTCATGCTTGGCTTGCTACCCGATTGCAAACTACCACCCACACCTTTCCTCATCTCTAAGCCCATTGCGTGAGCTCCATCCTTAGGCAACATTTAGTAAAATTCAGCTGATCAATTCACCCTTCATTCACTTTGCCACCTAAGTCATCTACCACATCATGGCTTCCTTCTTTCTTCCATAATTCCTAAGACATGATTTCATCATAGCTCATTAGAAGACATCACATTACCTACTCTTACTTAAAATAATTAAGGTTCGGGTTTTACACCAAGGGCTAAGCATTTCTTTGCGTTGGACCTGCTGTGTGGGCTGAGGAAATCTTGCATTGAAGTCTTGGATGCATAGCAGCCTTTATGGACGACCATGTGCAGCTGAAGGAACACTTAGAGCAAAGTATCGGTTGCACAAATGGGAAGCGTTTGTGAGGTGTGGTTGGAAGCATTGCAAGAGCCAAAGTCTCAAGGAAATTTCTAAGTGCTAACCTTATAATAAGGTATGTGTTAAGTGAAAGTCTTCTAGGTGAAGACTAAACGCAAAGCTTATTTGAGAGTTAGTCTCAAAAGGGAGACCAATGCTAGTAGCTAAATATATGTTTTTTTGTCCACAGGATTGATACCAGTGTTAGAAGCACATCGACCCTTGAGGAGTAATCCTAAAAGTTGTGAGTGACTAAATATTTACAATGTTAGAAACCATGTTTTAAGAAAGATTATTCTCATGCTAGCTAGTTTTACAAAGTAATTTTCCAAGCAAACCATGAGTTATATTTTAAACGCATGCCATGTACGAAAGTTTATTGAAAAACTATTTATGTGTGTTTAAATACACAAAGCATATGTTAATACTTTAAAGACATGTTTTCTATGCGTTTTTCTTTACATGCTTCAAAGAGAAAGTCATAGTATGACTAGTATTACTTGAAGCTCAATACTAAGGGACATTTGAGAAGATATCCGAGCAGCTTAATACTGAGGGATATTGAGAAAGTATCTGAGCAGGAGTACCTAAGGTATGACGGTACTTAGTTATAAGCATGTGCACGTAGATAGTATAAAGTCAGAGATTGAGCAAAAAGGTTCTCTCTTTACCAAGCAGTTGATGTTGGGATTTAACCACAGCAGGGTTATTCTCAACTAAGTAACAATTTAATGTTTTAAGTTGAAAACAGCTTTACATGTTTTATGCTTGAAAAATGTTTATATCTCAATACAAGGTTACTTTAAAGATTTATATTTCAGTATGATCTCTTTATTGAGACTTATGCATAAGAATCAGTTTTCTTTCTTAAGTCACTTACTGGGCTAGCAAGCTCACCCCGTTTTCAAATATTTTTCTTTCCCCCAAGTAGCGGTCAAATCCTCAGAAGGTAGCTCTGCCACTGAAAGACAAAAGTCATTGTAACCCGTCTGCTAAGTGGTTACTATAAATATTGTACACATGTTATAGTTGTTCACGTAGGGACTAAGGTTTTGGGTGTCGAGACTTATGAAACTTGTAATGTAATCTTTGTAAATGTTTGGTGTTTAATACTTATTGTTTTTGGCCATAGAGGCAGCTGCTGTGTTTGAGATTAAATGTTGGTATCAAATTATTTTCCGCTAGAGTTCATAGGTAGTAAGTGTCAGCAAAAGAGTTGATAACTGCTGCAGTCATATCCTTTCCTAGGCTAAGAGAGTAGTCTAAGAGGGGGTGTGACAAGAGGTGCATTGAGGGGATTCATTTTCAACTAGTACTTTCTAAGACGATCAAATACTTTCTTCAAATGCTACAAGTGCTCTTCTCGCATCTTATTTTTTACCACCAGATCATCAACATAACATTCAACTTGTTTGTGGAGCATGTCGTCAAAGAGCTTTTGCATAGACCGTTGGTAAGTTGCCCCCAACATTTTTTAATCCAAACGGCATTACTTTATAGCAGTATATCCCTTTTGGAGTTCAAAACGCGATCATTTCTTCATCTTCAAGGGCCATCCGAATTTGATTGTATTCTGATGACCCATCCATGAAGGATAAGGCTTCATGTCTCGTAGTAACATCAACCATATGCTCAGTGATATGCAATGAAAAATCATCTTTAGGACATGCATGATTTGAATCACGAAAGTAAATACACACACGAAGTTATCCATTTTTCTTTCTGACAAGAACAATGTTTGCTATCCAAGTTGGATACTTGCAATAACTGGGATCATTAACTCTTCCCATTTCCTCTGGCCGCTTATATTTTGGCAATTTAATGAGGTGCTTTTCTAAGAGTTGTTCTAACATGTTTGTGATATCACAGTCTAGAAAAGGGCAAATCTTATTTTGTCTCTCCTTCAGAGTTAGACGACGTCTTTCACCCTCTTTTTGCGGCCTCTACATTTCCTTTTCTTTCCTCTTCGAGAACTTAAAATGAGTTGTATTGATAATCATTAGCTCTTTCATAGTCCCTTTGGAAGTTTTCTCAACATTCTTAACTTCCTTTTTTTCCTTTTTAACATCCGTAGCAAGAAGATCTTTATTCCCTATGTTAGCTATGCTTAACTCCATATCATGAGCACGAGTTGCCAACTCTTCGAACGATCGAGGCTTTATTCCTTGCAGAATGTAGAGAATTCCCCAGTGTATGCCTTGGGTGCACATTTCGACAGTAGACACTTTAGTGAATCGATCTTTACAGTCAAGACTTAGGACTCTCCAATGATTGATGTATTTGACACCGGTTCACCTTTTCGTTGCTTGGTAGCGATTAGCTCAATCATGCTGACAGTATGTCGTGTACTATAAAACTCATAGAGAAACTCTCTTTCAAGTTGCTTCAAATTTTTTATAGTCTCCCATTGACTTGTTGAAACTTTGGTGGCTGATATTTGTTCGGTATCTTGAGATTGTCAATCTTTTTAATATAAGGCTTAGAATACAAGAGGGAATTTTGAGCAAGTCCACCATATCGAACTCTGATGGAGTTTAAAATCATATCTTAAGTTGTTGGACGGACAGTAAATCAATCGAAGTTGAATGTTGTGACTGGTCTTCTTGTACAATAGTTTTTCCCTTGTATTTTATGGCAGGAGCCTGACTTGATTCAGCAGCATCACAACTTCCGATCTGATTTTTTTAGAGAAGCAATCTCTTATTCTTTTTCTTCTATTGTTCACAAAAGCATGCTAATCTTCCTTTATACTTCAGCCATTCTTTCCTTACTAATGTTTGTATCAGTTGTCATGACAGACATCACGTCAGAATTGGATGTTTCTTTAGTTTGTTGAGAAGGAAGAGCAATTTTCCAAACATGAGATCTTCTATAGTGGCGATATCAACTTAAGCGAAATTTGTCATGCATCTCAACATCTTCTTCGCGCTGACACGCATTTGACCCTCTGTGTGTTGGACTTCTTTGGAGTGACTACATGTAACTAGTCCTATATAGAAGTTAGTTGAAGCAACCATTTTTTAAGAAACTTCTTTGGATATCATTGCTTTTTGGAGAGAAACAGATGAGAGGTAGAAATCGTCCCACTCATCGTGCCAATTTTTTCACACAAGATTTCGACAAATAAAATTTAATTTGTATAAATGAATTTTATTTTATTAATTTATAGTAGTGTTACAATCTCTAATGTATAATCCTCTGATGTTTTCTCTCAAAGTTAACCTTGACTTGAGCGTTGGTGAGCTTGTTCTCGAATCACGGGAGATCAGTCTTCAATTTATAGATGGCAAAGAGGCGATCAATTTAGTGAGGAAGAGACAATCAATTCGTTAGAGAAGAGATGCTCAATTTGTTGAAGAAGAGACAATCAACTCATTGGATAAGAGATGCCCAATTTGTTGAAAAAGAGACGATCAATTTGTTGAAGAAAAGATGTCCAATTTGTTGAAGAAGAGACTATCAATTCATTGGAGATGAGATGTTCAATTTGTTAAGGAAGAGATGATCAATTAGTTGGATAAGAGATCCTCAATTTGTTGAATAAGTATTCTAATATTTGAATCTTCTGAATTCTGGATTTTAAAATAACTTCTAAATGCTTCAAATGTTGGGTGGCTTCCCCTGTTTATAACGTTTTGGGAGGCTCTCTATGGACTTAGGCTTGGTTGACTTTGGCCACAAGTTTTGGCTTGGACTTGAATTAAATTTTTATTTAAATTTGACCCAATTTAATTTAATAAACCTAGGCTGACCTAACTTCGAACCCAATCACCACATGGCATAATTTGGTTGGATGAGCTATCATTGCCCGATAGACCAATACTTAGACAAGTGACATCATTTGATTTGCCAACTTTTATGTCTTTTAATTTAATTTGACACGTATAAATTTGATATTGGTCTCAAATTTATCAAACATTAATTTAAATTAATGAGGTGTCAATTTATGAGTGGCTAAAATTTCTTAGTCGACAATTGTATTAGTTAAAATCTTGAACTAATAAATGTATCAATTTAAACTTAAAATTTTCATATCATTCGAAAAATATCGTGTGAAACCATAAGTGAATCAGTTTAAACTATTTATCAAGATTGCCTTTGGAAATCATCAATGCATCCATTCTTATACATGTGTAGACTTCTTCAAATGTCGAATTAACAAAATGGATGATTAGAATTGATGCATGGATGACCTTTAGGGGTTATTTGGTTTAAAGTTTTATAAATATATGAGAATAAAGAATGTCAGGGAATAGAATGTCTAAAAATAAGATGTCTGAGAATTTGAAGATGACTATGTTTCGTTGTGCATGAAAAATGCTAACAGGATTTTATGATAAAAAAAATTATATCTGTATTTAATTTATGAAATTAAGCATGAAAAAATTATATAATTTTAATAGATTAAGTAATTAAACAATAAATATCACTCAATATATGAATAAAAATTAATTAATTAAGAATCAATGATCATTTTAATTATAATTAGTTGAAAATTGAGTAATTTGTAATTAAAATTAATCAATTAATATATTTAATGAATGTCATATTATTATACTTAATTAAGTTCGACATTAGTAATTTTAATTTTTAATTAAATAATTCTAAAATATATTTTATTAAACAATATATCATATAAAAAGTGAAAAAAATGAAATAAAAATATATTATATTAATAAAGAATACTAACTTTTTTTAATAAATATATATGTTAATAATGAATGAAGTAATAAAAATTAATCACAATAAATAATTTATTGATTATTTAAATAATCACTAACGGTTATATGTTCATAATGAAAGATGAAATTAAAATTAATCTCAATAAATAATTGTTTGATTATAAAAAATAATAATAAGTAATCAATTATTGCTATTGAAAAATGAAAATTTGTACTACCTAAATTTAATTAATCATAGATTACTAATTAAATATATTTAAGATATTGTTAGTTAATTAATTAATAATTTATTTAAATAAATATTTGCATTCATTTAATAAATTTTTGTTGTAAAAATAAGTTAAGGAAGTATTTTAATAGATTATAATTGATTTATTACAGTAGATATTTATATTATTTTTCCTAAATTAATATTAATTAATTAATTAACTTTATTCAAAATGAAATTATATATGAAATGAAAAATAGAAGAATATGGGAAAAGAGAAAACTTTTTGGAAGAGAAAAGAAAACTTTGTTTATAGGAAAAGAGGATGCTTAGGAATTACTTATTCCGAGGAAAGTATTAAAAACTATGAAACGAACATGAGTTTCGCAGGTCTATATCAATTCTTATGCAGAAAAATCTCCAACTAAACAACCCCTTAAAGAAAATTCAAACTTAGATTTGATTCACTTATTAAAAGTTTGGGTTTAATTAATAAAATTATGAGTTTTAGACAAGGTTTATCCAAAGAGGACGTAGTGAAGGGTATAAATTAATATACTTACGATAAATCAAAGTTTAAATTGATACAATTATTATTTCAGGATTTTAATTGATATAACCTACAAAGGTTAGAGGTATAAATTGATATTTTATCTTTTTCTATATGGTTAGATACCATTTTGAAATCAATTTCATACTTTAGAAATCAAGTCAAAATAAAATATAAACATTTAGGATCAAATATGTTACTCTTGGAACCTCAATACGACCAAAATAAACTAAATCTAAAGGCTTGTTTGGAATAACTTAAGCCCTGTTTTGTAACTATTTTGCTTTTTATTTTTATTTTATAAAATTAAGTTTATAAACACTATTTCTACCTCCAAATTTTTCTCTTGTTATCTACTTTTTACCAATGGTTTAAAAAACTAAGCCAAATTTTGATAACTAAAAAAGTAACTTTCAAAAAGTTGTTTTTGTTTTTAAAATTTGGTAAGAATTCAACCATTGTACTCAAGAAAGATGCAAATTATTGTAAGAAATGTGGATGATATACACTTAATTTTCAAAAACAAAAACAAAAAAAAAGCCAAATGGTTACCAAACGAGGCCTTAGAAAAAAAAATTTTCGAAATTCATTTTCATGTAAACAAGCTTTTGATAAAAATTCATTAAAATAAAAATTAGCATGTGTTTAACAACTTTTTTTTTCAAAAGTGTTTTTATATAAAGTTTGTTTGGTTTGTTATATAATAAAAGTATTTGTATTAATGTCAAATTACTATAAAAGAATTTTTCAGCAACGAGGTGGTCGAAGGTTGGCCCGTGGCAGTCGCCAGAAGTGGTGGCTGGAGGTTGGCCAACGGCGATCGCCGGAGGTGGTGAGCAGAGGTGGTGGCTAGAGTTTCTCATACAAGTTATGGAAAGATTAAACATTAAATACTCAAAATTTATTTTCCTAAAAGTTGGTTTCAAATATTTATCCTAAACCAATTTATTTTATAAAAATCATTTTTTTCAAAATCTATTTTAGATGGTTGTCAAATATATGATTTTTTTTAAAAATAATTTATTTTTTAATTTAATCACTTTCAAGGTATTTCAAATGCATCCTATACCTCGTTGACTACAAATATTGGCTTTGAAAAGTCAAGGACTAAATAGTAATTAAGTTCAAAGTTTATGGACCAAAAAGTGGTACTTTACCCTAAATTATTCCTATATTTTCATGAAGTTATTGTCTCGTTTTTTTATTAAAAAAAAAAGAGAGAGAGAATAAAAAAAAACTTTCATATCCTACCTAATTATTTGTTCTTGCTTCCTGCTTTCTGATCTCGTTTGTCGTTTTCTGAGAAACGGATTTGTTTGTAACCCATCTAATTTTTTGTTTCTAAATTTTAAGAAACATTTTTTAAAATAGGACCAAATTTGAGAAACTACTGGTTTTGCTTTTATAAAATTACTGCCTCTTTTATTTATCAAAAATTATTCTTCGCCTGTTGGTAGTGATGCACGCCAAGAAAAATAATTCCAACTCCCAGGTTACTCACTTTTTTTTATATTTCTTTTATATTTATTTCCATATTTTATATTTTATTTATTTTCTTCATTAATTTTGCTTTCTAAAAAAATAATTATGCTATATTTATATTTTTGTTTAATTTAAAATTTTTAAATTCTCCAATATTCAAATTTATATTTTATTTTAATTTTCAATAGGCATATTAATTTTTTTCTATTTCAAATTTTGAGTATAAAATTTTATAATATGCATGTTTATATATTATTTTAATTTTAGTATTTTTAGTACATTTGAAGCCAACTAGAATTTTGTAATATATAAAATTTATTGACTAAGATATTCATTTTACAACATGACATTTACATAATAATATAATTAAGTCGAATTTGACTCGACATCATTTAAAATAAATGATTCAAGTTAAAAATAATATTTCAGATTAAATTTGAGCAACATTTAAAAGATAAAAACAATAATTATATTGTTGTAGTTAAATTTGCATTTAGACTTATTTTTATTTGATAATGTAAATTTTTTATAATTATTATTTGTATTTGATAATGTAAATATTTTATAATTATTTTTTTATATTTTAATGCACATTTTATATGTTTTATTTTACATAATTAAATTATATTTAAACTATAAAATAAGAAGAAAGGTAAGGGGAAAAAATACTAGAAGCGAGAAACAATAAATAGTTATCAAACAAATTTATGATTCTGTTTCTTTTTTTTTTTCAATAAACAAGAAAATGAAAGAGTTATCAAATATATTTCTGTTTTTAGTTCCTGAAAAACAAGAAACAAGAAGCAAAAAACATACCAGAAGTGAGAAACGGAACATTATTAAACTGGCTTAGAGAGAAAACTTAGAAAGAAGTGCAAAAATAAGTCATGGACCAATTATAGAAATGAAAACATTGTTGGATTTGCACTCTCAACCTTTGATTTAATCAAGCAAGTCTTCTTTAATTGATCTGTTCAAAGAGAAAAAAATATATATTTTAAATGACAAAATTGTTAAAAAATATTTGTAAATATAGCAAGATTTCACTATCTATCTGCGATAAACTCGATAAACTATTATATGTGTCGCAGATAGACAATAAAATTTTACTATATTTATAAATATTTTTATCTATTTTCTTATATTTGAAAACAACCTAAAAAACATTGCAATAATTATCTATAAACTATAGAGTTTTGTCGGTATAATTACACTTGACTTTCAATTTGAATGATGTCTCCTAAATAATAAATTTACTAACATATTTCATATTATAAGTTTTGTATAATTATTTTTAAAATATTAGTAAGTTATGACATACGATGATATATATACTGATGTTCTACCGATTTTAACTTTAACAAAAATGAACCTTTCTAAAAAATAAACTTGGACAAAAATTAACAAATTTAGAATATGAATTAATAGATATGTGAAAGTCTATATTTTTGTAAAAACATGATTTTCAAATATTAAAAAATATATATATTTATAAAATATAACATGGTAGATTTCTATAAATTTGGATATATTTAGTAAATATTCTCATAACAGTTTCGAATATATTTATGGATTTAGTTTTTTTTTTTTTTTAATATGCAATTTCAAATCTCAAAATTTCGATCTAATTTTTGAATTTTTAATTTTGAAAAATCAATTTTAAGAAATAAATTAAACCAAACAAATATTCAATGAATCCATTCGATTCGATAATTCTACGAATAAAATATTTTCTAAGTACAAATCTACGAATAAAATATGAATTACATACTCCCCTAATTCTTATTATTTTGCTGTTATTTCAATTTTTTAATGGGTGCATCCAAAAACAGATATAAAAACAATTTCATGTTTCATTATTTTTAAATTTGTGTTTAGATTTAAAATTTTTTAAAAAATGTAAATCTTATTCCCAAAATTTTCACTTAAAATTCACGAAGGATACATCTCACAGGCAAAGTTTTGGTAAAACTTGTCTTGCAGAGCTAATAAATTTGTGTGTTGGGGTGCAGTGTTAAGTTATTAAGTTGGTATTTGGTAGAGTTCTTTGTGACTTAAAAAAAAATTATTTTCGATTAACTATTTCTATTTGTTTAACTTTTTATTTAACCTCCCACTTCTATTGTAGGAATAAACAAAAAAATAACAGAGAAATTAAAAGAAAACAATAAAACAAGCATTCTCTCAAAACTTTTGACTATTCATACTTTTTTCTCACTCTCCAACTAGAGAATGCAAAAGGAATTTAATTAGAGTTAGCACACTAAGCTTAAATTGTGTCTAACTGGGAACAACTTGAAATTAGAGGCATAGGCTCCTTTTATAGGCTTCAAGCTCATCCCCATTTTTCAATTTAATCGATGTGGGACAAACTGCACTTCTAATATTTTGTCAAAAATCCAACAAATTCCACCATATTTAAAGAATCCACAGCTTCTGCGACATCCATTGTCTTCACCGAAAATCATAATTCTCAACTCAGAGAACTATAACTCACTCCACCAAAAAGAGTAGATGATAATTTGTAGAAATACAAGTTATTATTCTCTAAAAATTGGAATAATTAGGATTATAAGTGATGTAAACGCACTCTTGTTAAAGGAAAATGCATGAAATTCTATATATGCGGTAAACTCATACAAAAGTATTCTCTTAAGTGAAAAACTATTTCACTAACGCACTTTAATGCAGGAATCAAAAAATCTACTAAGTGTTGCAGACAAGGCCAACTCAAGGAGTATGCATCCAAACTACTTGAGGTATGGAAGTTACATTTGGCTCGTGCAATCCATGTCAAATCATCAACTTGCAGGCATGGGCATCTGATCGAATCAGAGTGGAGGCGGTTGTCTTAGGGTATAGAATTTAATGCAATCACATCACCAAGTGGTTGAGTGATTGCCTATATAAAAGGAAGCTACCTACAAAAGAAAGAGTTAGAAAGTTAGACGGTAGACAGTTAGCAAGTAGTTAGTCATTCTTCACCTCTACCATCTACAAGCAAGGAATAGGAGGGACAAACATTATTTTCCACCATTGATAATGAGGTGCTGCCGGAAAGAAACTCGAGAGAGACATTTACTTCAACTCCTCCACCAATTTGGCCACAACAGGCATTAAAAACAAGCTAAAGAGGACAAGAGATTGAACTCTGCGACTTGATTTCTTCCTTTTTCTATATATTCTCATTTACCATTCCACTGATTGAACTAAGATTGCTTGTATCAAAACTTATATCTTTAATTCAATCTCATTTTTTACCATTCTCCACATCTCCATCTGTTTATTTTCTAAGTTATTTGTTTTTGTGAACTTTCTGGCTTGATGAATGCATAAAGTTTATGCTTGAATCCACTTGATAGTTTATTGAAGTGAAAAAAAAAAAAAACAGTTAAGTCACTCGAGAGAGTAGTTAATTATTGAACGCATCAAGCTAGGGCGTGAAGTAATTTTAGAAATAAAATTGTTCGTATATTTTGTCTGTTTTTTGTAACTAATGCCTAGATATAGGTTAAGTGTAGCAGCCACATCGAGAGATGTTGAACATGAATTAAAGAATAGATTCCCAACGCATCACACATACACTTAGATTTTAACAACAGTTGTACCATCTCCATGTTTATTGTCATTGTACTCATTTAGGCTTGTTGTTCCTATTGGGATGGATGCCCTAAATCTTGTAGGGTCTTGTAGTTTGTAATTGTATTGTACAAACATTTTATTTATTTAATCAAATATGAGATGTTTTATTTGATATTTAGTAGCATTAAACCCACAGAACAATAAACTAACATCCAAGGTTATCATCTATAGCTTAAACATGTATGTAGAGATATACGGGTGGATCATGTTTAAGTGATAACCTAAATGGTCTGTAGTAGATAGATAAGGTTAGATACTTTATCCTGGTGACACTACGAGTGCGGCCTGGTTTGTAGATATTACAATTATTGTAAAGTATTATAAATGATCTGATCCTGATCATTCATGTAGAGACATGTGAGCAAGAGTATTCTATACAAAGGAGTTTGTATAAGATCAGACCACTGAATGACTAGCCTCATTATATAACACCGTTCATAAATGAGACTTATATTTCACTATGATGACTATAGGTGACATGACCTGAATTCTGAGTGAGTTGTGAACTCCTACTTATGAAGGCAGTCGTTTGATTTTTATGGGTGAGAGTGGCCAGATTGCCGACTCAATAAGCCTACCATTTTGAGGATTCGTCTAATTGGGGAGCCGAGAACACAGTTACACAAGATGAAATTCACTCATTCTTCAACATCAGGGTAAGTAGATAAATTTCTCCCTTAAGGGCTGATTTTGGGGCTTGAACAATGTGGTGCCACACCCTCTCTTGGCCCGAGAGAGGTTTGATCACAGTTGGACTATGACTTATTGTTCATTAGAGGGATTGGTGGTACTTAGGAAGTTTGATGTAAATACAGGGGAAAAACGGTAATTTGACCTAGATGTACTTACGAGTAATTTGTAAAGGGTCATTGCACTGTTGACTGGTTATATCCAATGAACACATAAATATATCTATAATGCAAATAGTGCAATTGTTGGTCTTTAGTAAAGTGTCCAACAGTTAATGGATATTGAATAATTTAATTAAATGAGTTTAGTTAATTATTCAAGTATCATTGAAGCTTCAAGCTAAAGATCCATGAGGTCCCCTCTGTAGCTCAACAAGTATTTAATGATAATCAAATTTGGATTAATTCAAATTGTTTAAATTAATTAAGAAAATTAATTATATGTGATACAATTAATTTAATTTAATTATATATGATATAGTTACTTATAATGTATTTTATACATTATAGTATAAAGTTTATTTGAGATGAAATAAATATTTGAATATGGTTCAAATATTAATTATATGAATTTGATTTATATAATTAAATTTAAAATAAATGAGATGAAGGAACTCTCATCCAAGAGAACCAGTGAGTAGAAGCTAGATCTTTCCAAGCCCATTGTGAAAGAATTAAACGCATTCACAAACATACGGAACAGTTATGCATCTTAAACAATCAAATACAAAAAGAGAGACAAACCTTTGAAGAACACTTCTTCTATCAATCCCTCGCTCTCGTGAAGAATTGGTCAGCAACCTCTCACTATCGTTCAGATCGCATAGCCAATTGTCTAGTAATCACGAACAGTCTTCTTCTTGAAAAGCAACCCCTCGAAACAACCACTCGGTAACCTTGGTATTCTCGGAGTGAGAATCCAGGAGGTGTGGGCTCTGTGTGAATTTGGTAGAGGGATGAAGGAAGGAAACGATCATACTACATGATCAAGCAAGTGGGAGAAGGTTTTGTCTATCGTATAGACTGAGAGTACTTGATCGTTTAGTAAATCTCGCTAGTACACGATCATTTAGTAAATCACGCTGGATCGTTTACACGATCATTTAGTAAATGTCGCTCTATTGCTGGATCATTTACACGATATTTAGTAAGTGTCGCTCTATCGTTTAGTCTCTCGTGAGGCCTGTCGTGTAGTCTCTCATAAGTAAACAATTAGTAAAGCACTAATTGAATCGATCTTTTTACAAAATGAAAACACTTTTCATTTTATCCTTCAGTTATCCAAAACTAAAAATAACCTCCCACCTTCACGTTAATGGAGAAAATAACCAACCACAATTATCACATAATTGTTTTAATTATAAATAAATATAATAACTAACTTATCATATTATATTTATAACATATAGTTTTAATATCACATCATATGTAATATTTAAAACCATAGTTATTTTCTCCTTTATTTAATATAAATCATATTTATATCAATTTCTCCAATTAATGTATCTCATATATCATATCAATTATATCACATATAATTGAACCAATTTAATTATATCATATATAATCAAATTCACTCTTGTTAATTTGAACACTTCAAATTAACCCAAAAACTTATTCTCAACTTGAATCCATTAAGCTACCAAGGAGACCTTATGGACCTGTAGCTTGAAGCTCCAATGGTACGTGAATAGCTAACTAAACTCTTTAATCACGAATTCCACCATCGGTTAACTGTCGGACACTCTATAAAAGATCGACAGTTGCACTCTTCCCACTACAGATATATTTCTGTGTCCATTGGATATAACCAATTAACAGTACGATAACCCTTCACAGATCGCTCGTAAGTATAATTGGACCCATTTACCGTTTTGCCCCTATAGTTACATCTAACTCCTTAAGTGCCACTGATTCCTCTAATGAACAATACATCATAGTCCTACTATGAGTGAACACCTCTCGGGCCATGAGAAAGTGTGTGGCACTACATCATTTAAGTTCCGGAATCAGCCCTTAAGGAAGCAATCTATCTACTTACCCTTGCTTTGAGGAATAAGTGAATTTTATCTTATGTAGCTGAGTTCTCAGCTTCCCAATCAGACGAATCCTCAAAGTGGTAGATTTGAGTCGGCAATCTGGCCACTCGCACCCATGTAAATCAAAGGACAGCCCTCATGGGCAGGAGTTCCCAACTCACTCAGAATTAAGGTCATGTTACCTGTGGTCATCCTAGTGAAATGAAAGTCTCTATCATAAATGGCATTATATAACGAGACTAGACATTTCGTGGTCCGGTCTTATACAAACTCCTTTGTATAGGACATCCCCGCTCGCATATCTCTACATGAATGATCAGGATCAGACCATTTGTAGTACGTTACAACACTTGTAACATCTACAAAGCGGGTCGTATCCGTAGTATCACCAAGATAAGGTTTCCCTCCTTTATCCATATACTACAGACCATTTAGGTTATCACTTAAGCATGATTCACTTGGATGTCTTCACATACATGCTTAAGTTACAACGATAACCAGGGATCTTAGTTTATTAGTTTGTGGTTAATGCAAATAAAATGTCTCATATTTCATAGACAATAATGAAGAAAATATCTCATATTATTACATCACAAGTGTTTGTTCATACAGGTGTTTACAAACTACAAGACCCTATGAGATTTAGGGCATCAACCCCAATATGAGATTTATATTAAATGTCATTGATGAGAGAAGTAAAATTATAGGTTATATTGTAAGTTATATATATAAAAAATAAAGTAGTTATCATGTATACATATATATAATAGTTTTATTTAAATTAAAATTAATTTATTTTCTATTTAATTTTAATTTTTGAATTAATGGGAGGGAAGATCCATGATTTCTCTCAACTCACTATGTGAGTGGTGGTGTGGTTATGGGATTGGTTTTCTTCTTCACAAATTTTCATTGGAGAAAAAAGAAAGATAGAATGATCTCTCCAAGATTTTTTTTTCTCCCAGAAAAGAACACCGTCCCTCTCAATTCCTCTCAAATTTTGCCCCTCTCTTCCAAAAAAAAAAAAAAAAAAAAAAAAAAAAAAAAAACCTAAGAGCTTGCAAACACTTTAGTGATTTTTATCCGAATAGAGAATACACGAGGTTCTGATTGGTGGTAGCCAATTAAGGTTTCGAGATCGTTGCACCACGTATCAATTTCGGAGAAAAGGAATTACATGAAGAAGGTTGATCTTCAAGGGTAAGTTCCTAATCTCTTTATCTCAATTTCATATTGCATGTTGTAATTTTAAATTATTGATTATACACAATTTTCTGTTTATTCTGTAAAATTCAATGTTCTGCCTAAATTAGAATTTAGGATCGATCCTTGCTTCCACACTGGACCTTTGTTGGGAAAAAATGCATATATGACCAAAATAATGAGTTTGATGGTTGACCCCTTGAGCGACGTTTGGTCATGCCACCTACGTCATGTCCTTACCTACAAAGTCTGTAGAATAAGATGAGTATATAATATATCCAGTAAGTAGTTCTCTCTTGAGGTAGTGACCAAATGCACAGTCACATGCAACATGTCATGAAAACATATGATTGAGACCCAAAACATAAACTTATAATAACATGAGGTGGTCGGTTATGCTTCAAACATAAGTTCCTCCGCCCTGGTAGGAAGATGAGGACTTAAGCGAAAATTAACTCATCTGATGATTAGTAGGTCATGCAATAATAGGGCCAGAGTTGCATCCAACATCAACCATTAGCATAAACGTAAGATTGAACTAGAGGGGTACAACCATACATACCTTATAAGTCCCTAGTATAAACATAACGTAAAATTGAGTCTAGAGGAGTGCAACCATACATGCCCTGCCAATCCTGGAAGCATAACCTATAACTAATTAAAACTTGATCTTAACAAAATCGTGAACAAACATAATGCATGAGGCCCCTATAGAGAAACGTGTTTTAAACATGTAATGCAACATTACAATAAGAACATAATAAAGCAACATAACAAAGGTACACCACCATAAAACACTTAAAGAGAAAGTGAGATAAACTACTTACCTTTACTGAAATCCTAATTATTCCTTATGGTTTGGTCTTGAAATGCTCTTGATTTTTTTTTCCAACAAAGTGCCCCACTTTCCTATTTATATGGAAGTTTTAACCATCGTAAGAACAACAAAATCGATTGTGTCTTCGACACTATAACTATAGGTAGGACTAGTTGTAGGATGATCGTCGAGTGGCGTTCTACTCGATTAGGAGAATGCGAGTGAGGGATGAGCTTTCCCCGTTCGCTAGAAGGGAAACTTGGGAAGAGTTCAAGTAGAAATAGATGGTGAAAACCCCTTTGGAAACTATTAGTCAAGCGTGCCATATATATGAAGGGACTCCATATCATTCATTATTAAAGCGAAAGAGACAGCGTAACCTTAATGAAAATCGATAAACGGGAATGCTTTTCCTAATAATGAGCAATGTTGGTAACAGCAGATGGTTCCTAACCTCATCAAAATCTGAGTATGGCATATTCAACTGAGCATTTCGTGGTTTAAAAATGTCAAACCTTGTCTCATGTCAGGACTATTCGGAGTATGCTTTTAGGGCTGGCAGGACATGTATGGTTGCACCCCTCTAGACCCAATCTTACGTTTATGCTAATAATTGATGTTGGATGCGACTCTGGCCCTACTGATTGCATGACCGCTGATCATCATATGGGTTAGTTTTCGCTTAAGTCTTCATCTTCCTACCAGGGCAGAGGAATTTACGTTGGAAGCGTAACCGACCACTCATGTTAATATAAGTACATGTTTTGGGTCTCAATCATATGTTTTCATGACATGTTGCATGTGACTGTGCATTTGGTCACTACCTTAAGAGAGAACTACTTACTGGGTATATTATATAATCATCTTATTCTACAGACTTTATATGTAAAGACACAGTGTAGGTGGCATGACCAGACGTCGCTCAAGGGGCCAACCATCAAACTCACTATTTTGGTCATATATGCATAAACAAAGTGCCCCACTTCCCTCTCTGAACTCATATATCCTCTTTGCATGTGTGCCAGTAGTTAGTGTAAATATCCAACACCTATCAAGTAATTAGGAAACCTCTACAATAGATTCAAAGGTCAGTCCTGCGTTAGTATACTTTATAGTCCCTGCGTTCGACCCTAGGCTTACCAAGACACTTAGATTAGATTTATACTTGGATTTAGCTTAAGAGAACTTGTACGCACTAGCAAGGTGTACACACATATAAATATATCACCAGTCAAACACATAGCATCTTTTGCATACCAAGAGATAGATTAAAAATTCTCATCATTTACCATTATAATCATTCATCCCCATCATCATTCATCACCATTCATCATTATAAACACAATCGAGAATTAAAAGGCGAATAGTAGACCACTTAGAATACCATCGCCCAAGATTTTCCTTTTCTGTCATATACCAATAAACTTTGTTGATATTTATGGTGCAACTTCCACCTACTCGGCTCGTCTAGAAGTCTTTCAGCCATCAACATAACTTCCACCACACACCTTGCATAACTGCCAAGTCAATGTCCGTGGGCAAACTTGTGGAACCACTAACATCACATCCTCTATCATGGTCAAACAGACATACCACAAGGATGAATTCTATCTTTTTCAGATAAAGTAAAGTCTCCCATGATGAAAAGACGCCATCGGCATTCGATCTAGAGCTCTTCGATGAACCTGCTCTGTTTTTCATGTGCTCAAACTATCTGCATTCCCAGCAACCTATCTTATTATTGAAGACTATCTTCTTTGAACCTATGCTGGAATCACTCTTGGACTACACAACACCATCATTGCTTAATTTCCACTTGTGTAACCCAGCTTGTATAAGCATATCCTTGATTTGTACTTGCTACAAGCCGAAGTTGATCCTTCTATCAAATTTTTCCAAATCAAACTTTATTGAACTCATAAGCTTGATATGTCTGCTTCTCTTCCTAGTAAAACAACAAATAGTGAACATTCACATTATTCACAAATACCACAACCTATTTCAAGAATTCTTTTATGATGTGGAAGGTCAAGCAATACTGCAACTACATAGCATACTTAGAAGTTCAAAGAACTATATACCTGACGCTTTGATACCACTTGTTGGGAAAAAAAACCTTCCACTTCTATCGCATAAATAAGCAAAAAAAATAACAGAGAAATTAAAAGAAAGTAATAAAACTGGAAGCACAGGAATTTACGTGGAAAACTCCAAACTCGGAGAAAACCATAACCCACCAGAAAGAAATCCACTATATAAAAAATTGTTACAACCATTCAGAAAAATTCTCTCCCAGATCCCAATTACAAGAGTACTCTCTCAAAGCTTTTGACTACTCACATCTTTTTCTAACTTTCCAACTAGAGAATACGAAAGAAATTTAATTAGAGTTAATACACTAAGCTTGAAGTATTTCTAACTGGGACACTTTGAAACTAAAGGCATAGGCTTCTTTTATAGGCTTGGAGCCCATCCCCATTCTTCATTTAACTGATGTGGCACAAATTGCACTTCTAATATTTTGCCAAAAATCTAAGAAAATTACTATAAAATACTATGAAAATAATTTTAAATTTATATTTAAAAATACACTTTCACTACCCAAGTTTTTTTTAATATAGGTTGGTCGGGTTTGTTTGTTTTTCATTTTTTTAAATATATGATAAGTCGAGTTTGACATTAGAGTTAGATGTTGGAGATGATCGATGGAATTGGTGGTTGGAGTTTGTCACCAAAGGAATTTGGTTGTCGAAGGTAGTCGCACTGAGGTGGTCATTGGTGGAGGTGCTCTTTATTATAGATGGTTGCCAAGTGATTATTAGAGGTGGTATTTGCTGGAGTTGGCCACTAGAGTTGGTCTCCAAAATGTTGCCATAGTGGGGCAGTAATTGTTGCTGGAGTGTGCAGTTGGTGGTGGTCGACGAGTGACGTCATTGGAAACATTTGGGGGAGGGGGAGGGGGGTGGGGCGAATTGTCAACCCATTCAACAACTCAAGTTCATGAGTCAAACTTTGAGTTGATAATTTTTACCAACTCAATCCAACTTATGTTAGTCAGTATGTTTGACCCAAGGAGTTGGAGTTGGGTTGAAAACTTGATAACTCCACTCCACCTTTTGTTTGGCCCAAGAAATTTGTGGGCCCCACGACTAAAAGGAATCAATTTCATACTTTTAACTTATTACATTGTGGGTTACACAACTCAGCAACTTTACTCATTATCCTAAATGCCCCTAATGAAATCTAAGTAAAATACCAAACACGATCTTTTATGGCCATTATGTATAACTCAATTGATTTAAGCACCTTTGATCAAGAGTATGAGGTTGCAAAGATTGAATCTCCACCTCTAAAGATTGTACCCATTTCTAAAATGTCGACGCCAACAAAAAAGGTCTCCATTTTACAGAAATATCAATATCGATAGATATTTCTAAAAAAAATTATAAAACAAAAGTTTAGAAAATATTTAAAATTAACAAATAAACATTTACATTTTTTTAAAAACAAATTAACATGTTTATTATGTATATTATATTCACTTTAGTGATGTTTTATATTTTATATTTTTTACGTTTCATGAAGTTTTTATGATAAAATAGAAATGTCAATTTACTCATTGTGTTGATATTGATCTCATAAAAATATGAAAATACCAATGAAATTCTCTTATATGTCAATGAAAATTTAATACCATGATCCAACCAACCAAAGATGGTTTTTTACTTTTACTTTCTACTTGCCGACATTTTTTTTTCTTTTTTTTTTGGGTTGAGTAATTTCGTAATCCGAAAGTAATGTAAAATTGTGAAGAAAGCTTCTTTAAATGCAGCCGTAATAAAATAATCAGCCTACGGAGTTATTCTCTCACAGCGTTAATAATATGCCAATTGTACGGCTGTGGCCATTCCACGTCGACAGGGGCAATTTGGGAGTTTCGTGTCCCCCCCGCTTTACTAATCTAAATTTCCTTTTGCTTTTCTGAAAAGGAAAAAAGATTCCCCGAATCAGTTTATAGATTAAACGCGCATTTAAATGGTAGGGTATTCCGTACTTTTCTCTTAATTTTCATCAATTTTTCATTTTAATTTTTAAAGCTCTTTAAAAGTAAATAGTTAAAAATAACTATTGGCATTTTTACTTATAGGAAAACCGGCCGTTGGATTGGTGGTTATTAAATTTAAGGTTAAAAATTGCTTAACTTTTTTTTTTTTTTTTTAATAACTATTTAGTATATGAATTTGGTTTGCAATGATTTAGTCTCTATACTTTCAAGTTTGTAACAATTTAGTTCTTATTGTAGAAATTATTGTTAAGATTTAATGAGATTTCTTACATAAATAAATCGATAAACTAACTAGAGATTCAATATTTTTATAAAAAAAACAAAGTTTATATCATAAAATAATAAAAATTAACATCAAACTTTGATAAATATTTTTTACGTTAGGGACTGAATTGTTACAAATTTCAAAGTACGAGGACTAATCATTACATATTAAAGTTCATGAATTAAACGGTTACAAAATCGAAAGTACATGGACTAAATCATTACCAAATAAAGTTTAGGTTAAAAAATACTACTAAAATAAAATAGCGTGAAAACAAATTAGTGTCGGGTACAATACTACTAAAATAGTGTGATTTGCATATTATTTTTATAATAATATTTTACTATCTATTTTATTATAAGTTATTTGTTTAAAATTTTATATTATTTAATTTGCAAGTCATTTTGCTTAGTCTAAATTATTTGATTAAAAAAAAAAAGGAGAAACAATTGTCACAAAATGTGGGAAAATGATCGAATTTTCATGAAATGATTTTTTTTTAAAAAAAAAGAGTCAGGATTGAAATTTTAGAAGTTTTGTTGGATAACATAGCCAATTTTTAAAAAAGTATATGAAAAATTGAAAAGTGATTTTAGACAAATAATTGATTTTATTTTCTACCAAACGTTCATGATTGCTTTGACCTTAGAAAAGTAATCTTACAACGATGGCAATATTGTATGTAGTAGATTTTATTTGGTACGTATGAAAATTAGATATACACGAGTAAATATGTGTGACATTTTTTTAATTTTAGAGTGTGCGTGAGTGTTTTTTTTTTTTTTTAATCTCAAAAATGAAGGAGGAGGATTTTTATTTTTTATTTTTTGCTACGGAGGGAAAGTCCAATTGGTATTTAAAAGACATCAAAATCATCCACAAACTATAGTTAAATTCACATTCTTTTCAAGTCCTTTTTAATAACTATATTTAATTTCTGGTACTTTATTTTTTAAAAAAATAAGCTCGGCTTCTAACGGACGGGAAAAGGGGTAGAAAATGTATTTCCTATCTTTATCTCTGTTTAGAATTTTTTTTTTCCTCCCACTCCCTCCTTCATTCTTTGTCTAAACGAATAATTCTCGCCCCATTAGGTGTGGGTCTCTGCCGAAAAAATGACCATCTCTATTCAATCTAGTGATATCGACTTTGAAGATGGTAGAAAATTTTAAATTATTATACTTTTAAACGTGTTTATACCCATTGTTCAAAATTACAAACTTAGCAAACCAAATCAAAAGGGGGGTTTTCATATCCACGCGTATTGATAACAAATTTAGAGAAAAGAATCCCAAATTTGGGATCTGAGCTCCAAAAAACTGAATTTATGTCTCCATAGTTCCTTAGGGCCCATTTGGATTGACTTGAGAAAAAAATATTTTTCAAAAAATTTATTTTTATTTAAATACTTTTGACAAAAATTGTTAAAAATACACTTCGAAAACTATTTTGAGTGGTTGCCGACAAACACTATAGTTTTTTTCAAAATGATTTTTTTACAAAAAATTAAACACGTGAAAATGTATTTCAAATACACCTTTAAATAACTTGTATTGCCAAAAGAGTATCAAATATACAGAAAAAGTCATATCCTAACTTTTATAATAGTCAAGAAATACTCCCAAATTCAACTTCTAAAGTCTTGACATGTTAAAACATGGTGAAGCTGCATTTATAGTTTCAACTTAAAAGCAATTGGATGTGGTACCATATTTGAGCTTATGTAACATCTATGAAGCCAATAAATAAACAATAAATTTAAGGTCGGTAATTATTTATTTTATTTCTTTTTTCTTTTTTTTGAAAATCAAGCATCTTTCATCTACATTTCTTACCATAATTTACATATTTCTTAAATACAATGACTGAATTCTTAACCAAATTCCAAAAACAAAAACAACTTTTTGAAAACTACCTTTTTTAATTCTCAGAATTTGGCTTGATTTTTAAATTAATGGTGAAAAGTAAATAACAAAGTAAGAAATTTAAGATGAAAGTAATGTATATAAGTTTAATTTTGAAAAATAAAAACAAAAAACAAAATGGTTATTAAACAGGTCTAAACATTTTGTTTTTTTTTAATATATATTTTCAATTACGTGTGAAATTATAAAATTCACATTTTTTTCAAAGCAATTAGATGTGCTACCATATTTGAGCATATGTAACGTCTATAAAGCCAATAAATAAACAATAAATTTAAATATTTTGTTTTTTCATATTTTCAATTACTTGTAAAATTATAAAATTCACATTTTTTTTAGTACTCATTTCAACTCAAGAATTTATAGCACTTAAACTTTGTAAAAACTTTGTTCTTTAGTTGATTTAGTTTCGACAATTTCACAAGTTGTTACAAATTTAGAGGGTAATTACATAGACCAAATTTTTGAGTGGATGTCATTGTGACAACTCACTCGTGATTTTTATTTTATTTTTATTTTTTTGCAAAATTATATATATATATATATTGGAACAAAAATAATACTAAATTAACAAACAACAATTTTTTAAGACATGGAATGGTTAAATGAAAGGTTAGTTTATACTCTATTAAATTTATTAAATGCTATATAGGTACAAAAGGAGACAGATTATTCATTGTTTGGCATCTCCTTGGAAATTCATGGCATGGTCATTAGTTTTGTTTTATTGTATGGAATTTTCCTTGAAAATGTATAGCATCTCCTTAGGACCATTAGGGAAGGGGGGGTGTTGGTGTGAAATTTGGGAGTTGCAAAGTCGTGGATCGGACAATACGTAAGTTAAATAAAATAAAAAAAATTGATGTTTTTTAGTCGTAGGGTCCATAAATTTGTTGGACGAAACAAAGAGTGAAGTTCACAACTCATTCTTTTTACTCCTTAGACCAAACATCTCCAGATGATTAGTTTAGTTATAACTATATTTTGTTTTGGTTTTTTGTTTTTGAAAATTATATGCGCTTTCTTATCACTTCGTTTCCATGATTTTCATATGTCCTTACAAAACATATGAATTATTAGTTAAATTATTAAAAAGAAACAAGTTTTTAAAAACTATATTTTTTTGGTTAGTTTTCAAAACTTGACTTGGTTTTTTGAACCACTACTAAAAAAACAATAAAACAAAGAAAAAAAAAGGTAAAAGTAGTGTTTATGAGCTTAATATTAAGAAATTTAAAACTAAAAATTAAATAGTTATTAAACCAACCTAATTTATGCATTGCTTTAATTCCATTAATGTCTACCCAAGGAAAAAAAAATCTCATCAATATATCATTTTGTAATTCTTGATTATTTACTTCCATCTTCTTTGTGAGAAGAAGGATTTTTAGCTCCATCTGAAATTGTTCTAACTTTTAAAATAACTTATGGCAATCGTGTTAAAAAAAAAAAAAACAACTACGGTATGAAGTAGATTAGTATATGATACATTTGAAATAGTAGATTAGTATATGATACATTTGAAATTTAAAACATAAAAAATTAGATAACAATGTTTGGTAAATTTAAACTAGATTTTGTTCGAGCATGGTTTTAAATTATAATGACCAAATTATACATGTTATTTTAATTATTAATATATTTAATGTCTGACTTTTTATAAGTTAATTATTTATAATTTTCATAATTTAAATTATAAATTATATTTTGTTATTTCTTTTAAATTATATGATAGAAGGATAAACATTAATTGTCATACAAAATTGAAATAAACAAATATTATTTCAATTTAAGTAAAAGCAAAATGTAAGACAAAAAGTAAAACCAATGTTATATATTTCACTTTCATCATTAGACTTATAATAAAGTTGTATTTTAGAGCTTCTAATTCTCGAACATAAAAATAAATATTTCAATTACATAAGAAATATTGATGTTGTTCTCCATTTTTTCATTTAAATCACCATTATGAACGTTCAAATCTTTCTTAAAATAAAGGTTACATGTATTTTTTTTTTATAAAATAATACGAAATTGTTGTGATTTAGATATAATGATTAAAACATGTTATTATTTTAATTATTTTTATATTACAATTTAACATCTATTTTATTATAAGTTAATAGTTTAAAAAATAACCTGATTTAACTTGCTTTTAAAAAAGTTTAAGGAATAATCAATCAACGCAGTTAAGATTCACTTAAATTACTTTTTAACCCTCCAAATAATTTCAAACAAACCCTTAACCTTCTACATTATTATTTATTATTATTATTATTTTAAAATTCAACTTTATCTACAATAAATTGAATTTAAAAGAAAATCATCCGTCATAGTGTAACCATAAAATGAAGAGTAATTAATTGTACCTCCTGTTAGCTTAAATTATCTAATTATATAATGGTAAATTTATTAAATCAATCAGGTTTGGAAAACCATTATATATATATTTTTACAAAAACAATAGATTTTATTACATAAAATACTATATTTGTTAATATCTTTTTTATTGTGTTACATTTTTAAATTTTAAATTCAAAATCTAAATACACATGAAACATAAAAATATTGTTTTTCATCATTTGCACTATTTGAATCATAGAATTCAAAACATAAACAAAACGGTATCAAATACATATGAACTCGAATTAAAAAACATAAAATAGAATCTGAATTTTCTATCAAATCAAGACCTTAAGTATTTTTAGAAAGTTCCAATTCTCTTATTAGCACTTTTTTTTTTTTTTTTTTTTTTTTTTTTTTGTATGCCTGCAATTTTGAAATGTTAAAAAATATGATCTCTGTAAATACAATGGAATTCAACCATCTAAAATTTTGAAATGTTTAAAAATATGATCTTACAAATATAATGGAAACACAATGGAATTGTATATTACAAACTTGTATTTTTTGGTTGTGGAATTTGAAAAGGTTAATAAACATCCTTTATTAAAATTTATATCTATTTATAGTTTGACAATAATTTGGTAAAGGAATAAATATTTTGAAAGATGAAAAGTATTTTAAAAGACGAAGATAACTAAAATTTAGGGATGTAAATTGAAATTTTACCTAATAATTATTAGGAAAAAAACCATTTATCATCCTCAATTTCAGGTTGGGATCAATTTAGTGCTTATATTTTAAATTTTCCAATTTTAGTTCATATACTTTTAATAAATCTTAAATTTAGTATCTCGAAGTTAATTTTTATCGAAATTGATTAAACAATAATAATAATTTCCCTATAAAGAAAGACAATGCATGAAGATCTTTTTTTTTTTTTTTTTTTTTTCAAAATTCAGAATAAAAATGCTAATCAATAGCAAATTTTTTTTTTTTTAAAAGACAACTATAAAATAAATGGACACTAAATTTAAGAATTATTGAAAGTACAAGTGTTAAAAATGGACAATTAAAAGTGCATAGACTAAAATTATGAGATTTCTACGTATGACCCTTTTTCAAGGGCCCAAATGAAAAGTGGCATGTGGTTAAAAAACACTTGAAAAATAGTTGATCGACCGATTGTGTATGAATGATAATTATAGAATAACTACGATCTAATTGCAAGTATACACTGACAATGAAGCAATAAATTTGGAAGTATTTCAAATGTCGAATCTCACGAAACTAAATTTCATTTAAGTTCTTTATTTCAATTGTCGAATCCCACGAAACTAGATTTAATTTAAGTTCTTGGTATTGACTAGATGGTGCTTAGGTTGAATGTTGTTTAAAAACAGCAAAATAGAAATGATTGGACAGGGATACATTTATGGTTCAACCAAAGGAGCATTATGCCTTGTGTAATGCGAACATATCATACCTAACAATGACTTAGTCATAGACAAAAAAAAATCTCTCCTATTCGATCTCGTGTCAAGTTCCTTTAGGAGTCTAAGTAGTTAATGTCTATATTTCTATGGTTAGTTAAATCTCATATTGATTTCATGCAATTTTTTTATCTCATGGTGTACTTTATTTCTAAGATTACATGACAATCATATTTTTAGGGTGTTAGTCTCGTATTTTTTTGTGAAATCAGTTTACATCCTTACTTTCTCAAGACTCCACTAAATTGCTAATTTAAGTGGTCAATTAAATTTAAGACCATTGTCAGAACTAAATAATTAAAATGTGCCCACATGGTTAGATGAATGATTTTTCATTTTAGTTTAAGTGAATATTAAATTATTGATTATAAATTTAAATACCAAAGCAGGATTTTTTTTTTAAAAAAAAAAAACTAATTTAGAACATAATTGAAATCTTCTCAAAATATTGCTTCTCTTTATTTTCTTTCTTTTTTCTTCAATCTTCCAAAAAAAAAAAAAAAAATAGAACCGATAAAATATTGTTGCCAAAACTTGTAAATTATGAACCTAAATTTGAAATAAAAGTAATGACATATAACCTTGAAGAACCAAGAAATAATGTATTAAATATAAAAAATTATTGAATATTTATTATTTTACATAAATAATTATAAAACTAGATATTTTTATACTAAATAGATAACAAAACAATCAAAACAATCGTAAAATAAAATTAAAAAATTAAAAAAAAAAGAGGTACCTGAATGTGGAAGAGTTTAATTTAACAAATTTATAAAGAAAAAGTATAATTTAACAAACTTATAAAGAAAATCGAGTAGATTTGATTTTGCCTAAAATATAAATCATTATATGGTTAAAGTAAAAACATCAAATTTTTTAAAATTAAAAAACAACAAATAATTATTTTAAAAAATTAATTTAATAATAAGTATATAACATAATAATTGAAACTGAGTCTAAATTAAAATTTTGGATTGGATCAAATTAGGAGAGTCAATTGATGAAAAATTTTATTTTAATTTTCACGATTTTATTATTTTCTTAATTTGAATCTTTAATTTAATTTTTTTAAAAAAACTCGTGACCTCTTTATTTTTTTTATTATAAAATTTTGTACTAATTCTCTATTAGTTAATTTTCTTTACTTATGTTTGGATGATTTTTTTATCATCATAATTTCAAATTTTATTTAAACCAAAATATTGTTTTTCTATTGGAGAAACCCTAAAATCTTACTGTCATTTGCAAATTTCCAATCTTATTTTCTTAATTTCAAATAAAATATTATTTTTTTATAGAGATGAAAACCCTAAAATAATATCATGTAGATTAAGCATATGAGTCACATAGTATTTACAATAAAATTGAAAATAAAAACAATAATGAAAGTACAACCATTAAACTAAATTCATTGGTGTACACGTACAAAATTAAAAAGTGGAACTAAAAAAAAATTAAAGCTTAAAACCCACTAAATTGCTTGAACCTCGAGAGTAATAGATCTTTTACTCCACCTCTCTTCAATATGCAATGTGTTTGGATTAATAGTGGTCTTTTTCTCTAGCCTCTTCGATATATGAGGATCGTAACTGAATCCATGTGTATTTTGAATAATTATAAAAAGAACAAAATCTACCAAATATTTAAAAAGTAAGAAATTACATTAAATTATTAATCTTATATATGTCTATTGATTAACCTTGAGAATGATCGAGAATTAAAAAAAAATTGAAAAGTAAGATTTAAGAATTGGAAAGATTGAAAAGGTGTGAGCTTATGTAGACATCAAATAAAATATTACCATACTAATTAATATATATTAAAATATATAGGTATATAGATTTATAGATAGATATAGATAAATTCATGTAATGTGAATATTAAAAGAATATGATTAAAAAATAATAATAATAAAAAATGAATTGGTATTAGAGATAAAATATTACTTGAATGTTAAAAATTTGAACCTTATTGAACATCAACAATAGGATCTTCTAGACCTAAAAAGACACCCTAAACATAACAATTAAACTTAGGGAGAGGAGACACTTCACGAAAATGAGAGGTTGGATTTTAGATTAATGTGAATTTAACGAGAATTTTTTTGTTATATATATATATTTATTTATATTATTTAATGTGAATTTGAGATTTTAGAGATAAAATGTGATTTTAAAAAATCGTTAATGCATACCAATAGGGAGGAATTTTTTTATTTAATAATTTTAATGTGAAATTACACTATATAACCCTACAACCATAATCTAAAAGAGGGAAAAGGAAAATCAAAAGTTTCTCCCTCTTAAACTTTTTAAATAGTATTTAGACATTTAGATAGTACTAGTTTTTAACACGTGCTTTGCATGTGGTATTTCATTTCATTTTATTCAATTAATAATGTTTTCATTTCATTATAATATAGAATATTAGATTGGTTATACTTACAATTATAAATTATTTATAAAGTATATGTTTAAAAAAAACTTTACAATGAGATAAAATATTTCTTCATGACAATAATAAACAACATTCCATGATCAATGACCATTATCCAAACCTTGAAGCTCACGAAGGTTTTGACATGCATTCCAATTAGAGACTCGTTGTCAATATGTTTAGAAAAGTACCAAGTAGCATCAATATTTTCACGTTCTAAATAATTTTATTCTTCTCATAATTCATCACTATTATAAATTGGTTTTTTTTTTAATAATTATTTAAAAATAATTTTAACCTTGAAAATCATAACTTTTAGAATTGAATTTTGAAACAAAAATAGACAAATATTTTTATTAAGCTTTTCATGATATATAATAATACGTGTAATTTTTTTTCCCTAGTGTGAATTGTTATATCTAAAGAGAGAGAATGAACTAAATTTAGGTTAGATTGATATGTTCATTTTTTCTTAAATAATTATATAACTATGCATAAACTCTTAGAACAAATGTCATAATAACATTAATTTCAAAAGTTCATTTTTTTTAATAAATCGAGAAATTTGTGGTTGAAATCTCTATACCTTCTATTGTACTTAAAAAAGATAGACCTTTTTTTTTAAAAAAATAAACACACGCATAGGACGGATGAATGCATGCATTATAAATATTTTTTTCTTCAAAGAGATGTAGGTGTCGTGCATTGGTGTTCAATATCAAACTAAAAATTATTTCTTGAAATTGTATTATTGCTTGACAATTTACTTAACAATTCATTATTAAAAAAATATATATTTTGCTTACCTATCATATATATGTACCTATACTATATAAACCAATAAACTTTGGAAAAAAAGACTAATAAAAATAAACCAAGAGATGATATACAAAGAGCATAAGACACATTGGCCTTATCTAAATGTTAAGTATTGAAGAGGTTGTAAAACTATTAAAATTCCATTCTTAAATTTTTTTTTTTAAAAAAACCACTTTTGAAATTTTGATATTAATTGCTATTAATATCCCAAACTTATTTCTTGTATTGAATTGAAAATATTGAAAGGTTTATTGATTTTTAAAAATAAATATTTATTAAAGTAGGAAGTTTTATTTGGAGGTTTTACATTAAAGCCACCACTTTTTAAAAATGAAATTTATATTTAAATAGAAAAAATTTGAAAAACAATAAATCCTAACCAACAAATGAATAAGATGGAAAAGGTAGTCATCTAACAATTAGGAAATGAATAATTATAATATTATTCAATAAAAAAAAAGTTATGGGCAAGAGATTTTTTCGAAAAATAGTGGGTTTAAGATCTAGAATTTTTTTGCATTAGAATTGCAATGGTTATGATTTTCATTCACTTTTGTTTTTATGAAAAAAAATTATTATTTTTTAAATAGAAGAAAGCTAGAGTACTCATAGATTAATTATAATGTGTTGCATAACATATTATACAAAATAGCTTTGCATTAATGGGTGAATTCGCCAAATTACAATATTAAAACAATCACGAAAATTAAGAAATTAGTAATATTTTTCATTATTATTGTTAAAAGGAAAGAGAACGAACAAACTAAATTAGGGTTAGATGGATAAGTTTTAATTTTTTTTAATGAATTAAATTAAGAAATTCTCACCATTTACTAAAAGATATTTCTAAAAATAGAAAAATAAGAGAAACTATTTACTCTAAATAACAAAATTTTATGGAGTCTATCAATGCTTTTTTAAAAAAAAAAAAATAGTTAGACATTTTTTTTATATGTGAAAATTTCTCTTCAACAGATTCTCAATAATAATATAACATTAGTTTCAAAAGTTTCTTTTTTCAATTATGTATAAATAAAACATAATTGGAGGAATTAATTAGTTCATGCATATGAGGTTGTTTCTTCAAATATATATTAATGTCTCTATGATTTTATGATCAAACTAAATTTTATTTCTTGGAATATTATAATACATAGAATTGTTAGACAATATAACTTACTTTGCAATTCATAATATAAAGAAAAATAATTATTTTGCATGCCATAAACTTTGGAAAAAGGGTTGAGAGTGAGGAAGGAAAACAAACCATTAATACATGCATATGAGATTGCTTTCTTCAAAATTCAAATATATGCCAACCTCTCACATTTGTGTTTAAGATCAAGTTAAAAGTTATTTCTTTAAATACAACAATATAATTGTTGGACAACTTACTTTACAATTTTAAAAGAAAAAAAAATCATTTTGCTTACCTAATTGAAAGTAAAAAGGAAAATAAACCAAGAGAAGATGTAATGATAAAAGAAAAAAAAGCATAAGACATAAGTCTTATATAATTTTAAGAAGTGAGGAGGTTGCAAAACTTTTTAAATTCCACAACGTTTGGAATTACGGTATTAATTATAATTAAATGTAAGTAATTATAATATAAAAAACTTATCATATTCTTGTTTTGGGTGGAGGAATATTGAAAGGTTTATGGGTTTTTAATAATTAATATTAATATTTAGTGAATTAGATAATAATTAATATTTTAATTATAAGCTACTACATGTCCATTCTAATCTAATAGTTGAGTTGATTTACTTTATACCGTGGGATTGATTTAATAGTTGGGTGGTTTTGAATGATAGTTTTGACATTATCAAGAAATGCAAGGTCAATATTGTCAAAAAAAAAAAAAAAAATCTTCCACGTTCATATTTATATATTATAAATTATAGATATATAGATAAGATGTGATTTTTTAATATCTTTTTTCCTTGTATCTAATGTGAATTAGATTTAAGAAACAAAATGTGATTTTTAAAATTTACCTTCTTTTAACCTGAATTTGAGATTTTAGAGATAAAATAGGTTTTTTTAAAAAAAAAAAATTAAAAAACCATTCTTTTAATGTGAATGCATAAAAATAGGGAGAATTTTTTTATTTAATAATTTGTAAAATTACATTATATAACCCTATAACTATCATCTAAAAGGGGCAGAATATCAAATGTTGTATCAATGGCCTTTTGTTGATGTCAGCCACATGTGAATATAGTAATTTGTCCTTAGAACGCGCATAAGGGCTTGACGCTTCCACGAATTCTCGTTTCTCCCTCTCACTCCTCAATGTTTCCTCTCGCTTATTCTTCTTGTTCTCCATCAGGCATACCTGCAATTTTTTTCTTTAATTTTTTTTTCTTTGTTGGGATTCTTCCTTTTGCATCTCCATCTAGCTTCTCGCTCCTTCGTTTGGATCCCCCCCCCCCAATTTGGCATTTCCTAGTCTTTTTTTTATTATTTTATTTTAATTTCATTTTCATTTTTCCTCATCACACTTTCCTTTTCCATTTTCCTTAATCGTTACATCACCTAGTCCTCCGTCGTCCACACCTTCCAAAAGACTCGTAACTTCCTCTCATCTAGGCCTCTCCTCGACGCCCTCCCTGTCTCCTACATCGACTCCAACGTTGTTTCTCCTCTCTCTCCCTCCGGATCCAACCAGTCTCCTCCCCTACAACCTCTCAGCAATTCGAAAATCAAAGTCCACATCCTCAATCGAAGGTATCGCTGGCAGCTACGTCCAAGAGAGAGAAACCTCAAAATATACAATTGTTTTTCAATCTGATGGGGAACGAGAGGAAAAAGCGAGAGGAAGATGTTGGGGTTGATGCCCTAAATCTTGTGGGTCATGTAGTTTGTAATTGTATTGTACAAACAGTTTATTTATAAAATTTGAGGTATTTTATTTGACATTTAGTATCATTAACGCACAAAGCCTATAAACAAACATCCAAGGTTATCTTTTGTAGCTTAAACATATATGTAGAGACATATAGGTGGATCGTGTTTAAGTGATAACCTAAATGGTCTGTAGTATATGGATAAGGTTGGGTACCTTATCTTAGTGATATTACGAATACAACCCGCTTTGTAGATGTTACCATTATTGTAAAGTTCTACAATTGCTATGATTCTGATCATTCATGTAGAGATATATGAGCGGGGGTGTTCTATACGAAAAGGCTTATATAAGATCGGACCACGAAATGAATAGTCTCATTATATACACTACAAGAATTTTAGTTTTTCCCAACGAAACTTTCCCAACGAAGAAAAAAGCGTCGGGATAGTTTATTTTTCCCAATGGTTTTTTTTTGTGGTGTTGGGAACATATAATCTCCCGACGAAAAATAGAATCACGTTAAGATAAATCGGCTCTCCCGACGCCATTCTATTAAACCATCAGCATAAACCACGTTTAGGAAAAAGATTTGTTGGCCTTTCCTGATACTAAAATTGCGACATCGGAAGATAGTGCCTATCTTGACGATATAGACGAGGTGTCGAGTTTTAAAAGAAGGTCGAGAAAATTTTATTAGAGTTATTCCGACAGTGGGTCGAACTACCATCGGGAGAACATGCTTCATCCAACGGTTTTAAGAGCATTGGGAGAGGGTCAATTTTTTTTTTTAAAAAAAAAAAAAAGTTTGGGAAATTTTATTAAAGTTATCCCGACAGTGGTTCAAACAACCGTTAGGAGAACGCAGTTAGCCTGGCGGTTATACTAGCATCGAGAGATGGTGAATTTAAATAAAAGGGTTGCCGAAATTTTATTTAAGTTATCCCGATGGTAGTTCAAACTACTGTCGGGAGAACATACTTATCCCGACAGTGTTACAAGCGTCAAGAGAGGGTAAATTTAAAAAAAGTTTGGGAAATTTTTATTAGAGTTATCCCGATGGTTGTCCAAATGAACATCGGGAGAACGTACTTAGCCCGACGGTTTTAAGAGTGTCGGGAGATGGTCAATTAAAACCCTCATTTTCCCCCTCTTTCTTTTTCAGTAACCGTCGCCCGATTTTTTTCTTTCTTCTCCCCGTGTCTCTTTCAGCAGTCGTCTACTGTTCGATGTGATACTCTCCCCGCCCTCTGTCGTTGTCTTTCCCATCCTTGTCGTCCAATGTGATTCTCGTCATCCTTGCCCTCTGTCGTCATCCCCAACTAGGTACAAATTATAAATAGGTTGAGTTTGCTTAATATGTAACCAACATGTTAAGTTTAATGAATATCGTCAACATGTAGAGTATGAAAAAACTTCCATCGAATACGTGATTTCATAAAAAGTTCATCTAGTAGATAATAGATTATAATTTTGTTTCTTGATTTTGGTTATTTTGTAGTTTTAGTTTTACATGTGCAATTCTATGTTTAAGTTTTACATGAACGGTTCTATGTCCGGGCCAACTTAGAAGGTGAATTTGGTTGCAATTCGTGCTTCTAGTTTATGATCTTACTCCACTTCATGTTGGGGAAAGTGGCTTGTATGGTTTTGGATCTAATTCTAGTTTGTTGGTGTAGTGGTATATGGTAAATGCGAAGTATATGGTAAATGAACAAGTATAGGTAATTGAGAAGCAAATTTTGGAAAACAAATTAATATTATGAAATTCCATGTTATCTCCCTTTTCTTCTAGCTTATCTATAAATAGAATCAAAATTTTCAATCTCTAACCCCGCGTTTCATCATCTAATTCATCCTTTCTTTTCCTTGAGCACACTTTAAATCTCTAAACAAAAATCTTTTAAAACCTCTAAATAGTGATACTGTCAAGTTTTTCATTAAGGGCAAATAAGAAAAAAATTTCAAACGAAAAATTCTTCTTCAGATATATTTAGAAAATTTCTCTTTTAGATGTATATTAAATAGAGAAATTGTCCGAAATAGCATATTTATGTTTTTACCTTATAAAACTAGCATCTTTTTTAAAACTCGTGAAAATAATTTTCATTTTTTTATCAAAACATATCAAGAATTGAGTACTTGTTACAATTTACAATTAATAGTCATTCATGGTTGGTGCATGCATAACATTAGCAATATTTACAGATTGTGCTTTTACACACTATGTTTCATAAAATAGTTGGTATGTATTTTTATATTATATCAATTTAGTTAGGACTTAGTGACTATTTTCTTTTGCATATCAATGAAAGGAAGTATTGCTAATGTTTCTTAAGGAAACTACGGTTAATCTTTCTTACACATACATTATCACTAATATGTATATTTAATGGTTGACACCATGGATAACCTGAATTTAGGTGTAAAATGATTATAGGTTTGAACTGAATGATTCACAACACACAAGTTTTCCACACTTACAACATACCTTAATATAAAATCTAACTCATCTTTGTTGATATTCCAAATAAGTAGTATGAAAAGTGATTAGTTTGTTTGCTAATAAAAGGACATCTTATATAGCTTAGGTTCTTCTGAACACTATTTCTTCCATCTTTACTATAGTTTAAGTATTCAGTTTGTTCTCCAATTTCTTGTACCTTCTAAAATCTCAGTTTTTAATTCTTTACTATTCTTTACTATAACTTCTTCCATCTTTACTATAGTTTAAGCTAATAAATTTTTAACACAACTTGGTATAAAGGTAAGTTTAAATTGAGATTTAAGCTCAATAAGTCCATATTTGTTTATGTTACCTATGTGTCTGAATTCATTGATAGTTGCAAATTTGTTTATTGCCCAAACACTTGGAAGTTTCTTACTTCGGACACTTCTTCTTGTATCATCCCTTTCTATTTCATTTTGACCTTTTTTGTTTGATTGGATTACAAGTGATTGCCAAGGGAATGATAATCCCTTGTAATAAAAGAAAGAGACCCTTAAAAGAAAACTTTATTTTGAAGGATGATTGGGGAAATTCACCAAAAAAATGAAACACAAACAAGAAATAAATTAAATTAAATTAAAAGTCTTAATATATATTTTAACTTGAGTTTATTATTTGTGGTCGAATATTGTTCTTAAAGAAAACAACTCTTCTAACAAAAAAATAATACTTACAAATTGAAACTATGTGTTCTAATATAACTAATTGTCTAAATCACACAGGCTCAATTTATCACATATATTATTAAGAATGGATAAGGAGTGGATTAAGATTAGGAACAAGTTATCAACTGAGTATGCAGAAAGAGTATACCGATTCTTTGAAGTTACAAAACTTTATGTTAATAACTCGAGAAAAACAAGACATCTATGCAAAAAATTTATGAATGCAATGTGGGAGCCAATAGATGGAGTTGAACACATTTATTCATTTAACGGAATTTCTCCATCGTACCATCAATGGGTATATCATGGAGACCCAGTCGACTTGTCTAGGGGATACGGGAGTCACACATCTCAATTGATACATAATTATGATGGATTAAGTACGACAGAGATGAATGTTATAAATGAAGAAAATGAAATTTTGAATATTATAAATGAACTATAGTGTCCAATTGCTGATGTAAATGAAGAAGATAACAAGAATGAGATGCACACCAGTGCCCAAGAAAGAGATAACAATTTAAGACCCTGGTTGTACAAAATTTTCTTCATTGTTGTTCTTGGAGAATTCGATGCATATTAAGGTTTTTAACGGTTGGACTAACAAGTCGTTTGATTTGTTACTTGAATTGTTAAAAGAAGCATTTTCCATTGGAGAATTTATACCTAATTCATTTTATGAAGCTAAAAGAAAATTATGTGACTTAGGACTAGGTTATGATTCTATTCATACTTGCAAATATGATTGCATCATCTATTAGAAAGAATTTGTCAATTGGCAGCAATGTCCATTATATGGTAAGTCTCAATACAACGTTGAAGATGGAAAAAGTAAAAAAATTTCACATAAAATTTCACGACATTTTCCTTTAATACCAAGATTAAAGCGATTATATGCATATAAACATATTGAACCTGAAATGAGGTAGCATAAAGATAAACATGTTGAAACTAATGGAGTGTTGCGACATTCAACTGATGTTGAAGAATGGAAGCATTTTGATCGTGAGTTTCCTCAGTTTGCTTCAGACCCACAAAATAATTGTTTAGGACTAACTTTAGATGGCTTCAATCCATTCGGGAATATGAGTACTTCATATAGTATGTGGGCCAATAATGTTCATTCCTTACAATTTGCCACCTTGGAAATGTATGAAAGAGACAAATTTCCTATACTCGGGCTGAAATCTCCTAGAAAAAAATTGATATTTACTTACAACCATTGATTGAAGAGTTAAAGGAGTTATGGAATGATGGTGTACACACTTATGATTGTGTTAGCAGTGAATACTTTCAACTAGCGCGAGCTTATTGTGGACTATTAGTGACTTTCATGCGTAGAGTGACCTATCTGGACGGAGTACCAAAGGTTACCAAGCATGCCCTATTTGTAAAGAGGATACATCATTATTAAGACTAAGAGGAAAGCAATATTTTATGGGGCATCGACGTTATTTTCCAGATAATCACAGTTGACTTAAGAGCAAATAATATGATGGAAAAGTGGAACTAGACCTCCTCCAGTTTTCATGGATGGAGAAAATATCTTACAGTAGGTGAACTTGTTAAACTTTTCTTTGCTTAGCAAACATCCAGAGGAACGTGATAAAAAACATAAACCAAGTTCAAATTGGAATAAAAAAAAGCATATTTTCCAACTTCCATATTAGTCGAAACTTTCATTGAAAATAAAATTGGATATGATGCATATCAAAATGAATATTTGTGATAAATTGGTAAACACATTGTTAAATATTGAGGGAAATAATAGGGATGCAACTAATGCTCGTTTGAATTTAGAAGATCTAATATACGAAAAGAACTACATTTGCAAAAGGTATGAGGTAAAATTGTAAAACCACATACTGCATACAGATTGACTAATAGTGACAAACAAGATTGCATTCTGTAAGTGCATGAAATCAACCAATTTCCTCATGGATTTGTATCAAATATATCAAGATATATGAGTGAGAAAGATGGAAAGCTATGGGGATTAAAAACTCACGACTTTCATGTCCTGCTTTAGAGGCTTCTTCCAATTGGTGTTCGAGCATACTTAAAAAAAGATGTGTACATTATTGTTGTTGAGTTATGCAATTTTTTTGTGATCTATGTGCAAAACAATATCTATAGAAGATTTGGATCGATTACAAAGAGACATTATAATCATGCTTTGTAAGTTAGAAAAAATATTTCCACCGGCATTTTTTTGATGTAATGGTGAACCTAATAGTCCATTTGCCATATGAAACAAAAGTTGCAGGTTTAGTTAGTTATTGTTGGATGTACCCTATCAGAAGAAGTTTATGGACATTGAGATAATACGTAAGAAACAAAGCACGTCACGAGGGTTCTATAGCGGAAGCGTAATAATAAATGAATCATTGGTATTTTGTTCTTTGTACATAGCTGGAATTGAGACGAGGTACAATAAAAATGAAAGAAATGATGATAGACTTCCAAATAATGAGATATATGGTGAATTTTCAATGTTTAGACAAAATGCGCAACCATTAATAGCACCAAGAGTAAAGACATTATCAAGAGAAGAGAAATGCAATTCACATTGGTACATTTTGAACAATTGCATGGAAATAAAATCTTATCGAAAGTATATTTCAAGCATTCTATTATAATTGATGATTTTGATACAAAGTGTGAAAATTTGAGACATGTCTCTTTCTTATAGGCAATATTTGAGACTAATTCGACATGAGGCTCAAAGTCAAGGTGATTTATATGGAAGGCACCCGCGAGGCTTTCTTGATTAGTTCAAATCTCATGTAAGTATGACTTTAAAAGACAAGTAACAATTCCATTGAATTAATGTGAGTGACATTAGTTTTTAAGATCTAGTGTGTTATACTGAATTAATAGGTTCTTTCATTGCAAGAAAATGGAGATATATTTGATGATATATATTCACTAGCCATGGAGCCGACTTCGGAAGTCGCTTATATAGTGGATATATTGTTAATGGAGTACGCTATATTTTAATGTTGAGTGTGATAATTGTCAGAGTACACAAAATAGCGAGATCATGGTGCCTTCAGAAAGTGAAAGTGGAGGTGATCTCCATAATTTCTATGGTGTTATCAATAAAATCTTGGACTTTCAATATGCCAAGAGAAGATGTGTAATTGTGTTTAAGTGTATATGGTTCAACACATACTCTAAAAAGACCAATAAAGTACACATGAATTTGGGGTATAAATCAATTAATACAACTCGTCATTGGTTTGTTAACAAGCCTTTTGTATTTGCCAGTCAAGTTAAACAAGTGTTTTACCTCAACGATCCCAAATATGGTAATAATTAGAAAGTGGTGCAAGTAGTCCAAAACAAGCGTGTGTTCATGCCAGAAGTAGAAGAACATGAGAATGACCAAACTGAATTATTAGAAGTTGTGAATAGTATTCTTTGTACAATCGATGAACCAATGAACGACATTAGTTTATGGAACATGGAGAGATATACCAATATAAACTAGAGAGTTTGTTAAAAGTCGATTAATGGTAAGATGATTATTTGATATTTTACAAATTATATATATGCGTTTGTATGAATACTAACTATTTTTTAAAAAAAAAAATTTAGAACATCTGTTTAACTTGTCCAATCAACTATTCAATGATTTCATTGATGAACAGATGAAAAATTATTTAAAGAGTATAGGGTGGAACTACACAAATACTATAAAAAAAAATATATATGTAAGTCCTGAAGAGGCATAAGCACACCTACTTAATCGACTTAAAGATGCCATCGAAGATTGACACTTTTTATGTACCAAGTTTGAATCCACAAAATGGAAAGTAAAAACTTTAGTGTTTATTTCAGTTTATTTACATTTCAATTATTCCTTTCCTCTTAATTTCTCATTTTATTAGAAAGTGGCAGAGACTAATAAAAAAATCGATCAACTCTAAAGTTCACTCAAACAACTGGTTCTAAGACTTTCATACGCATATAAGAATCCATGGTAGAAATAAAAGTATTTCTATATTTGATTTGTAAGAAAATATTAGTAATATCTTCTATGTAAATTGTTTTACAAAAAGGACCCGACGGTCAAACAATGGACATAGTAGATTTATTTAAGCATACGCACTCTAAGAGTGACAACTCATTTGTTACTCAGGCTGCTAATAATGCATATGTAAGTTTTTATTCCTCAATGTAACTTTATTTATATATAATTGTCATATAATTATTAGTCTTAATTATTTGATGTAGAGTTAAATGATCGAGCTGAGAGAAGCCTCCACCCAGGAAGGGTCTGAACCATATCAGAAGAAGAAATATGCAAGCAGGTGTTGGGCACAAGAGTGGGTCTTGGTAGGACATCAAAGTGTAAAAAATCAAGAAAAAAATAAATTATTGTCTAGTGCATCCTCCTCAAAAATTATAGAGGAGCAACAACAAAAGATATAATCCTTAAAGGCTAGATTGACTAGGCTGGATGAACTAGAAGAAAGAAGACAAACTGAGATAGATGATATGAAAGTTATGATCTTACAACTCATAAAAGAAATTGAACTAGGTATGAGCTCTTCAACTTTTGTAGTAAACTAATTAGAAGATTGTGTATGTTATTATCCTGCAATTATGGTAACAATATAAACGTATAGTTATGTAAAGTATAGTTAATGTTCTGAAGTTGAGTTTTAAGTTTTATACTGAGTTGGAGATTAATTTTGAGATGAGAATATGCTATATTAGGTTTGAGGCTAAAGTGAGTGGGGGAGGAATTGAATAAAGTTCATTTATATTTGTCAATGTTCTTATGTTGGGTTTAAAGTTGGTTTAGGCATAACACTTACCAAGCTTCCACCATTAACAAATCTGTTTCAATAAAGTGTTATGCCCAAACGAATTGGTTTGTTTCAATTTGTTAATGTTCTTAAGTTGAGTTTTAAGTTTTATGTTCATTTTGAATAAAGTTCATTTGAATATGTTAATATTCTTATGTTGGGTTTCCATTCGTATAGAGGTGATTGTCTAATTATGTTTATGCTGAAGTTGAGTTTTAAGTTATATACTATTGAGATTGTTATTTGTATATTGAGTTTGAGTTTAAAATGTGTATATACAGATTGGTTTGAGGTTAAAGGGGGGGTTGCCAAAATTCATTTATATTTGTTAATGTTCTTATGTTGGGTTTAAAGTTGGTATAGAGATAAATGTATAATTATATTTAAGTTTAAATTGGGTTTTAGGTTCTATATTGAGTTCGAGATTGAAATATGTAAATTTGAGTTGGTTTGTTTCAATTCATTAATGTTCTTAGTTGAGTTTTAAGTTCTGTATTTATTTTGAGATTGGTATATAGTATATTGAGTACTAAACTTATTTAAATTTGTATTTTGTAGGTATCTTGAGATTTATGTTGAAGATGCATCTCCCAACAAGCTAAGTTAGGTTGTAGAATTGTGTTTTATATGTGCTTTGTGGATATTATTTAATGTTATTTCGGAGTTAAGAATTTGTGGATTTATGTTATATTTAAGACGAATAGTATTAATAGTTATTTATTTGACAAATTCTTAAGATTCAAACATGTTTTCTAGATATTATTTAATATTGTAGATATCTAATTAACTTTAGAAATTTTTACTTTAGTTCATTTGATATTTGTAAGATTCAAACATATATGACATTTGTTAAAAAAAAATAGACATACAATTTAGTAAATAAAGAAAAAAATATTTTTGACGCCTAAATATGTAATCTTGATAGTGCATGGGTTTGGAAAAAGTGTAATTTCATGCTTGTTTTTTCTTTACCTTTTTCACGACGCTAAAATAAATCACCGTCGACATAAGTAACCATCTCTTGACGGTACATGGGTCGGAAAAAGTGTAATTTCACACCAAAATAACTCTCAAGATAACTTTTACTGACGGTCGAATCGTAGATTAAGCGTCGGGATAAGTAACCATCTCTTGACGCCAACTAAAACTGTCGATATAAGCTGACTTCTCCCAATAGTGGAAAATTATTCTTACATTCGGGAGACATAACTTTTTCCGATAGTATCTCGGCAAAAGCCCTCATCTTTGTTCCGTTGAGATATCTTTTTCTCCCATACAACAAGACTTTTTTAGGTTGATGAAGGTTTTCTCAACGACACTGTCCTAATGATACTGCTGACGATTGGGTTACTGTCAGGATAGATTTTCCCGAAGGTTTTTTAATTTTTTCCAACGATTTTCGTCGTCGGCAAAAGTCCAAATTCTTGTAGTGATAACATTGTTAATAGTAGAGACTTACATTTCACCAAGATGACCATAGATGATATGACCTAAATCTTGAGTGAGTTGTAAACTCCTGCTTATAAAGGCGATCTTTTGATTTGCATGGGTGAGAGTGACCAGTTCGCCGACTTAATATGCCTACCATTTTGGAGATTCGTCTTATTAAGGAGCTGGAAACATAGCTATACAAGAAGGAATTCACTCATTTCCTACTGTCAGGGTAAGTAGATAAATTACTCTCTTAAAGATTGATTCCGGAGCTTGAATGATATGGCATCACACCCTCTCTTGGCTCGAAAGAGGTTTGGTCATAGGTGGACTATGACGTATTGTTCATTAGAGGGATCGATGGTACTTAAGGAGTTAAATATAACTATAGGAGCAAAATGATAATTTTGGCCCAACTATACTTATGAGCAATTTGTGAAATGTCATTACACCGTTGTTTGGTTAAATTTAATGGACATAGAAATATATCTATCATGTAAAGAATGCAATTGTCGGTCTTTAGTGGAATGACTGACAGTTAATGAAAGTTGAGTAATTTAATTAAAATAGTTTAATTAATTATTTAAGTACCATTGGAGCTTCAATCTATAGGTCCATAAGGTCCCCTCCATAACTCAACTTGGATAATTGAGATCAAATTAATTTTGGGTAAATTTGAATTGTTCAAATTAATTTTATATGATATAATTAATTTAAATTAATTTTATATGATATAATTAATTTAAATTAATTTTACATGATATAATTAATTTAAATTAATTATATCTGATATAATTAACCTAATGTATTTGATATATTATAATATATAGTTTATTTTGAGAGGAAATAAATATTTGATTATGATTCAAATATAAATTTATATAAACTTGATTCATATAACAACTATAGCTTAAAATTTAATATGAATTAGATTTATATTAAACACTATAGATTTGATGAGAGATAAATAACCTTATGTTGTATTTGATGTAACATAAAGTTAGTTATATATATATATATATATATTAATTGTTAATATATGTATAATCAGTTATATATTTATATACATATTGATATATGATATAAAATTTTATATTTTATTTTAAAATAAAATTGAGAGGGAGTTATGTAATTCCCTTTTCCTAATTTTTTTTTATCATGGATTGTTGGGAGTTGGGAAAAAGAATAGTCTTCTTCCTCATCCTGCACACAAGAAGTTTTTTTTTTTTAAAAAAAATGATTTGCTCTAGTAAAATCTCCCGTCATAAAGATTATCCTATTATTCTTTTAAAAAATTAACACAAAGCCCCGCACTGTCACACCCCCTCCCAGTTTACCCTATAAAACTGGGGACATGACACGGGCTGTTACCAACCTACTTGGTAGCACTTACTGCCTAACTTAAGTGAAACTTGCTTAAGACCTTAATATGCAAAAACAACTTAGCAGTAAACCAATTATGACTTTAATCAGCAAAACAACTTAAATACAATTCCGAAAAGACAACAAACATATGTCCTACAAACAACACAAGAACGAATCATGGGTCCCAAAATAAAATCCATAAGTTCCAGACTTCTCTCAAAATATGTGTACATCAAAACAAGTTTAACCTAAGCTTCTTCCTTCTTAACCGAGCTTTGAGTGGCAAGCAGCAGTAGGTTTAACCGCGAGGAAATTGACCGTTACTTGGGAAAAAGGAAAACATTTGAAATGATGAGCTAGTTGCCCAGTAAGTTACTCATAGAAATACAGTTCGTCTCAAGCCTTTCATACACATTATTTTAAACATATAAACATGTTAGAAATAATCTCAAGCAACTTACGTAGTTTCACGGTTCCATTATATTGACTGTGGCCAGGAGACCCATACTTCGGCTTCTCATATAGAACCACCTACGTGCACGTGATACTAAGTACGGTCAACACTTTAGGTACTTTCTCGGATACCTTCTATACCTCCGGTATCCGATTTTTTAGAATCATAACATTCATAGAAGATTTGGGTACAATAAGCTTTAAGCATAGCACTTACCTAGCTTCCACCATAATAGCATTATCACAATTCAACATGCATACTTCACAAATTATAAACATGTAGTTTTGCAATATCTTATCATTCAACCTTAACATGTGCTAGATTTAGTAAACCTCATTTAAATAACTTACAACATCATGCTTAAGAAATGCCATGAATCATTTAAAAACATAAGTATAAACTTTAGTTGCTTGGAAAACCTGTAAACCCTAGCATGAAATTCATTTGGAACGTATGCTCCTTTGATATATATATATTTTAAAACATTTCATCACTCACTGGTCTTTAGGCTTGACTTTTCGTAGGCTTGGTAGGCGTCTCCAATGGACATCGCTCCTATATATAAGAGTAAGAATTTTAATTACTACTTGGGTCTCCCTTTTGAGACTACTCTTTTTAACCAAGCTCATACTTAGCAAGAAGTTGCCTGTTCATCCACAATTATTCAACTTCTAACGTCAATAACTTGAAAACCATAACCCATTTTAAGAAAGTTCATTTTTCAAACATGCTCAGAATTTTGTTAACAATGTTACCTCAACCAACGTAACACTCTTGTGGTTTAACCTGGGCCTTTAGATCTTTCTCGATGGCCCTAAACCGCAACTCCCTGCTTAAACAAAGATTCTGGGTTTAACTTCCAAAATATGTAACTCGAACTCCATATCTTATCTTACCAAAGTTCCTTCTACAAACTCACTAGAAATGTGTTAGCAATAATACCTTAAAATTTCAGCTTGAAAAACCAAGTGATTCGATTTAGATCTTTGATTCTTCGTCGAGTGCTTGGAACGCTCAACAACAAACCTTTGTCTCTCTCTTCCTTTTTCGGCCCTTTTTCTGGCGAGAACTCCCTTCCAAAGGCTCGATTTTAGGAACTAGACTCACAGAGCTTTCAATGATACTAAGTTTGTTTGGTTTGCTCGAGGAAATCGTCCAAAACGAGCTATTGAAATTCTCTTCCCTTTTATACCACCGCCCAATCCTTTTGCATGAAATCTCCTTAAGTCACCTCACCCACTAGTGGAGATTAAGGGCCCAGATTAAGCCATCTGTCTGAATAATCAAAAGAAAAGTTTAAAACTTACCGTTTCAAGCAAACTCGATCCTTGCTGGAAAAACTCGATGGAGAAAGGCCATAACTTGATGGAAAATTCAACAGTTCTCTACTGAATACTCGATGGGAAACTTGGTGTAGGATGGCCTGCTTGATGCACGTTCCTTACTCGATCACTCGTACTCGAAGTGCGACCCTTCCTCGATTGCTTACACTCGACGTTCTACCCTTCATCGATCTCTTATACTCGACGCTCGACGACATTTACTTGATGCTTGCCTCATGCTTACTCGTTGCTCAGCCACCACTTTTCACGACTAACACTTAGCAAGAAATGCTTTTTGCAAGGCTAGATTAATAAGTATTCGAGAGCTAAGTTCCCATACGTAGACATTTTTCCTTCTTCAAACTTATCCTTTACCTCAAATCCCACAATTCCAATCTAACTTAAATATTTAACCCCACTCCTTTGCTTAACTCAAACAATAAATATAATTAAAAAGGGAAAGTAAGGTGTGGGTTTTACATGCACATTCTTGTGGATTCTCACCCCTAAAGAAGAATACCTTGGTAATTCTTGTGGTTGTGTACATTCTTTTGGCTTTTAGAATTGTTGCTTTTGGGATTCAAAGTCCAAAGAATTCAAAGAGTTCGTGACATTTCAGGATGAATTTGTGAAGAATCTTGTCTTCAAAGAGGTTGGATTTTTGAAACCCTATTATTCTTTTCACTGTTTTTTTTTAAAGCATGCTGTAAAATTAAATTTCTTTTAGAATACATATTTTATATATTTTTTTGTATTTTACATTGTGTGAAAAACTAAAATTGGGACCGATTTTGCTTCCGCTTCAAACTTCACAATTCTTCAGAAGGAATGAGACTCAATGGGAGCACCAAGTCCTCGCGCTGGTTTTGGGGACAAATAAGTACTTTCACACATTGTTGAGCCATTCCCCCCTCCCCCCCACCCAAAAAAAAAAAAAAGAGGGCCATCCATACAAATTTACACTAAAATGGGTCAAACTTCAAAATATAAGGATCAAAATGGTATCTCAACCAACTTTTGAACTAATAGTTATATTATTTGGTTCATCTAAAAGAATAGTTGTATCAATTTACACCTTCTTTTATATATATATATATATTTAAATATATATATATTGTGTGGGACTATAATTGTTTAAATTACGTTCATAAAATATCATAAGTGAATCAATTTAGACCATTTATTAAGATTGCTTTTAAAATCATCTATGTATCAATTCTTGTATGTGTAAATAAACTTCTTCAAACGTTAGATTAACAAAATGGACAACTAGAATTGATGCATGGATGATTTTCATGAAATCCTGACTAAGAGTCTAATTAAATTGACTTACCTAGAAAAGTTTTAGTATGTAATTGATAAAATTCTAAATCTCAAACGATATTTACTCGAACAGAACGTAATAGAAGGTGTAAATTGATATATCTACATAAATTCGGGGGTTTAATTGATACAATTATTAATTTAGAATTTTAATTAATTCAATCCCAAAACTTAGAATATTAATTATGCAACATAATTGAGTAAGAGACTATAACTCGAGAACATACTAAAAAAATAATTATTTTTTAACTAAATAGTTCAAAAAGTATTTGAGCTAAAGAATTATTTTTGAACTATTTTTTAGCTCAAACACTTTTTAAGTTCGTAAAATAGGCTAATATTGTAAAATTGGTATAAAGAGTATATTGTGGACTAAGATATTTGAGTCTTAGAACGGATGTTGAACTTCAAAATATAGATTTTATTGTTATCTTTCTTTTATAGGTGGTTTGACACTTGATGTAGTCACATTTGTAGTGTTAGAAAGATTGGACCATACTAAAATGCTTAAATAAGAAATTGGAGAAGTTATTATCATGCACCATCAATATGGTTTTTGCAATTCTATCTTAAAGATTATCAGAAGTAAAAAAAGGTAATATTATTAAACATAAAAGTTTTAGATGTACTTAACATAACATTGAATAGTTGTAAATATATATGTATTTTTATGAAATCAAACTAGGTTAGGTAGATTAAAACTTAATAGGTTAATTAAAACGATTTCTTTTATTCGTGAAAATTACTAATGGTGTATATCAATCGACAAACAAATTATTTATTTTATTTCATTGGATAAATTCTTTTTATTTTTGTTACTCCCCAACCATGTTATAAACATAATATATTTTTATTGTAAAAGAAATTCTCTTAAATATGTGGATTATACTTTTACACCCCGTAAAAACTAATACCATATTCAACTAACCAACTTAAATCGTATACATTTATCATTCCACCTATTAAAATGAATCAAGTTGTACAAAAAAAAAAAAAAAATTCGAACCTAATTTAGACTTGCTAAAATGAGCATACATCGACTACATAAAAAAAAACTCTTATTTAAAGTTAGAGGTTAAATTCCTTACATACAAATGGTCAAAAAAAAAATAAAATAAAAAAAAATCATAACCTAGATCAAACCCTGCCTTTGAAAAGTTAAAAAAAAAAGTTTAGTACAACCCTAAATTATTTACTTATATAGATGATGATAAAAATAATAGAGTGGATACTAAAAAATAAAATGACTCTTGCCAAATTGAGCTTAACTCAGTGGTATTGATATGCACTTAAAAAAATAAAGTGACCCAATATAATCATAATAAATTAGAAAATATAGATTGATACACAACCTGGGTTGTCGAGTTATTTTTCTTTCATTTTTTAATATATTCTTTATTAAGTTAAAATACTTAAGTTTGTTTATAACACATATTAATAACTAAAATTTCATTAAAACTCAAATGTTAAATATCAAAATCCAAGATATTTATTACAAACTTCAAGCAAACATCATAACAATATACATTAGTTATAATATAAATATATTATTTTAATAATATTAGAAATGGGTTAGGTCAACCAAAACTTTTAACCCAAGTGTAACACGAATTCAATCTAAGTCGAAAAAAAACACCCAAAAAAAATTCAACCAAAAATAAAACTAACTCAACTCAAACCAATTTAGATTGAATAGTCGAGTTATTCGGGTTGTCGAGTGGTTTGAATATCTAAGTATTATGCTGGTCATTTTGACAATCAAAATATTTTATTTTAATCTAAATAACTAAAATTAAATAAAATAGATTTACTATTCCAACAATTGGAATGGATCACTTGTAAACCTAACTTAGACTAAACTCTACCTTCTCAAACCCTAGCACAACCCTAAATTATTATTATTATTTTTTTTTTTGAGAAACACAACCATAATTTATTTACCGTCATAAAAATGGAAGGTGAATGATTGTTTTTTTTTTTTTTTTGTGTAAAATATATTTCATTATAAAAAAAAAACGATTATTTGACTCGGAAATGTCTGCCCGGCTGGTTTTTTATCAGATGCCTCTCTGATTTTCGGGGAAATATCGTGGGTACAACATCTATAGAAATGTGATGAAGTGGCACAATCAGAGGCATTCTTCTACACCACGTCTTCAAATCTGGGCCGTCGAATTAAAAAAAAAAATTGATAAATGATAAAAAAAAAATTAACGTCGTGAAAAATTACACACGAGTACAGCATATCGCAGCCCGGACATGTTCTCCGTTCAAAAACCGGAATGGATAATCGGCGATGAGTCCGAACTTTGTAATTGGAGGGGATTTGTTCTGGTTGGGGTTTCGGTCAAAAAGAAACACTAGCGCTAAAGGACAGGGTCGAGTGGGGAAGTCGGCGTGGGCGACCCGAGCCTCTGTTCATCGATATACCGCTTTCAATTCTTCTTCCACTTTGTACAAATCCAAATTTTCCTTTAGGTAAATTTGCTTTGTAATCTGTTTATACGCCATCTGTTGTTCAATTGGTGGTTTTTTTTTGTTGATTAAATTTTGCTTCAATTTTTGTAAGTGAAATCTGATTTTGTTTTGTTTTTGTGTTTTTGTTTTTTGTTTTTTTTTTAAATTTTGGTTGTTTTCATGAGATCAATCGCAGTTTTGAGGCCATGCGTTGGTGGTGTGTATTGGGTTACTGTTAAAATCGTCTTTTTGGCATACCATCGTTAGGGATTTTGTGGGTTGTTGCTTTGAAGGGATGGACTTGGTTGCTAATTGCAAGGTACTTTTTAATGTTGGTTTTTAGTTCAATTTGTGATTTTGTGCATGTTTTTTTTTTTACATGAATTTAAGGATACTCATTTGTCTTGTCACTTGGCTTGCTTCAGGATTTTGTTGATGTAATGTTAGGTTAATGTGGATTTTGACTTGTGAAATGAAATGCCGTGTAGCTAAATTCGTTGGAGATTTGCTTCTCTGCTTTAGTTACTTTTTTTCTCTGTTAACTTGAGATGATCAGGATATCACAAGTTTAGTTTAGAGTTTGTTTGTTACATTTTTCTAATTACACTCTGGACGTTTACTGTGATTGTTGAACACGAACAGTGTTAAAATTTCCTTGAATTCAATCAACTGGCTAGCCTTTTGAGTGATTGTGTCGTTCAAGCTCTCACATCGTTCATGGATTACTGTTGAACTAGTTGTTGACTATCAAATATAAATGTTCAGATGTTAAGTATTGTTGATTGGACAATAACCTCGAGTCTTAAACTAAGAGATGATAGAAAGTCAGTTGGACTTCTGTTTTTATATAAAGAAAGAATTAGATATAGCAGCATTTGGCCAATTGAGTATTTAGGAAGGGTTTCCTGTAGTTTGGTTAGGTAGTCGTAGTACCATACCATCCAACTGTTTAACTAATCTATCTACATCATATTTTCAGGTCATTTTAAATTTCAATGCTGTATAGGATTGCATAATTGAGAAGAGAAGACGTCTAGTTTTGACTTAAACTGAATGCAACTCATCTAGGAGACTAGAACAATACTTTGATCTTGTATAGTATAAGATTGAACACTTGTTTATGATTTTAGTCGTGGTTTTTTATATCCACCCATGAAAATATTTGGAAAAATTTTCATGCTGTCTCCTATATTTTCCTTTTGAGAAGGGATTCACAAATTGATTATCATATACTAGTTAAGAAGAGGGCGATGGTATTCAATATTATGCTTGTTTATCTTCAAATTGTGGATAGTTTCTGATGCATATTGCCTTTGGTACATTTTATATATGCATTTGAGATGATATCTAGGAATGAATTAGAGTCCCTTCCATTCTTCTTACTTGTTAACTATGATGTATTTTATGTTTTACTTAGTTTCTTGTTAGTACGATATACTTACCATTTAGTTTTGCAGACTAATAAAATGAAGTGTACTCTCTGCCGTAGTTGATAGATTGGTTGTTCCTTATTTTGATGTAGTCTTAGTTGTCCAAAAGTTTTGTTTGTCATTTCTGTTTTCTATTTGCTGGTTAATCTTCTTCTTTAATTTCAAACTTCTAATTCATCTTTAAGAAGCTCCAGATCAGGATTAATAATTAAATTGGATTTTTAGATGGTCGTTAGATTGGTTAGACCGAGTATATCTTTTTCCTTTCCTTCCTTGCTCAGATTTTATTAGATCAATATGGATCTTGTGAAGAAATTTTAATACCACTGATTTGAATTCTGATTGTGCTTATTTCATTTTCACTCGTAGGATAAATTGGCTTATTTTCGTATAAAAGAGCTCAAGGATATTCTCACTCAACTAGGTCTCTCAAAGCAAGGAAAGAAGCAGGTGAATTGTCCGAATGTTGACGGTTATTTTTTGTTTTTTATTTTGGTAAGTAATGGTCTCATGTTCAGAGAAATGTCAAGTACTACACAAGAAGTCAAAGAGGGTTTAGGTCAATACAAAGGTTCAAAAGACAAAAAGCAAGCTGTTAGAAGAAAGAGCCCTAATTGTTGGTTTCAGCATTATCAACTTGAACGTGTTGTTTGATTCACATAGTATAGTGGTGCATATAGATAATTTTTCCTGCATTGAGAAACGACTGATGATGGTTTTTGTCTTTTTCTACTCTTTGCTCAGCATGCTACATGAACATAATTCATTTTCGATGGAGTTTGGATGTCACTGAACCAAAAAAAAAAAAGTAGTATATAAGTTTTTGGGTTGCGTGATTGAAAAATGTAAACAAAATTTTTATTTTTGAAAAATATGGAACTATGTACAGCGTTTTTGTAAAAGTTTGTTTGGCTTTAGAGAAATGAAGGTTCTTGGATATTTCTTCATTTATTTATAATTTATTTTTGTTTTTTCCCAAATAAGAAATGGTGAGGTTGTGAGGGAGCCTTTTTGACAAGACACTTTTTTAAAGCACTGTTTGGTGATTTGTGAAAGTTGAATTCTTTATTCAGTTGTTGAGGTTAATTAGGGGAGACTTTGGTTTTGTCTAGGAAAAGTGTGTTCGTATGTCTAGCATATGATCTTTGATGATTCTAGAAAGAGCTTTTTTCAGATTATTATTAGTCATGCCAACCAGATATAGGTCTTCTAGGATGTCACTTGTATAAGAAAGTAGAATCCTTCTGGCAAGTAGGGGGTGTGTCTTTCATAGAGGCCTTTTGTATTTTTTTTTTTTTTTTAAAGGAAACAAGACTTTTCATTGATAAAATGAAAAGAGACTAATGCTCAAAATATAAAGGGCTTTTGTATTAAATTCAAAGAATGGGATCGAGCAGTCCTTGAGTGAATCTCTGTTATTCCCAACTGTTGAGGCTGGATTACAATTTCATAATCTTCCTTTGAACTTGTGGAAGGACGTTTTGCAATCCTTATGGGGATGCATGTGAGGATTTCATTTATTGTACAATAAATCCTTGAACTGAACTGATCTGAATGTATGGGAGTTATTATCAAAGTTCCAAAAGATTATCTTGGGTTTGTGCCAGCAGAAGTCACTTGCTCATTTTGATTTTTTTTTATGTTGCTCAGTCCTTACGATAAATTTGGACTTCTAATGAACTACAAAGCTGAAATTCATGAATGCTTCATTAAGATTGTTTTGAGGAAAATTCTTCCTCTTCGGCTTTGTATGTTATCCGGACAGCTTCAACTTCTGGGGAGTAGGGAGTTGTGACAAGAGCTGTGCGACTTATTAGGCATTTGTAACAGTCCTGAGTGTATTAGTGGGCATTCAAATGTAGTTAGATGAGTTTATTTTATTTTATTTTTTGGGTTATAGTTTTTCTATTAAGTGGCTTGGATGGGTTTATCAAAGCCCTCGGAGTGTGCACTTTTATTTGTTCTCATTGGTTTTATTGTAAGCTTGAGCATTGTATGGTTTGTTTTGATGTTTTTATTTTATTGTCTTATGGTAGAAGGTTTAGAGACTTTTTGGATAGTTGGCTTTTAGTCGGGTGTCTTCCTTGTAAGTTGCAGCAACTACCATTGTGACTTTTGATTTTATAAATAAAAATTTCTTTCTGCTTTCACCTTTTTTTGGTTTATTTGTTTGTTTAAAATGGAGTCTTCCTGCTAGCACAGGATGTGTGAAAAAGTTTAACAAGCTTGTCTCGGAGCTTTCTCATTGATATCAACTACCATTTTGACTTTTTATTTTATCAATAACAAGTTCTTTCTTCTTTCACCCTTTTTTTTTTGGTTGTTTGTTTAAAATGGAGTTTTCCTGCTAGCACACCTGTGAAAAAGTTTAACAAGCTTGTCTCGGAGCTCTCCCATTGATATTCCCCTGTCAAATGGTGGTTCGATATGAACGAGCAACTTGTTTTTGTTTTCATTGATTGTTTTTTGCATCGGTGCCCCCCCACCAAATATGCTATCCAGCAAGTTCAAGAAAATTTTTGGGTCACTTCCCCATTCTCCTTGAAAGTGCACTTGTAGGGTCTAATGGCCTTCCACAAAAAAAAAAAATTCTGGCTTCATCATTATGGTCTTCGCACACTTATTTGGGGGGGTGGGGAAGGGATCTTATTGGGGGGAAGGTTTGAATCCTTCTGATAATTCCTTGATTTTAGGAGAGTTTGATATCCTTTCTCACTTTTTTCACACACCGACTTCTCTTACCGAAAATATCTGTTGCCAAAGAAGAAAGACTGGAAAAGTTCAACCAAAATATGTTTCCATGCTTATCAAGTTGAGTTACACATTGATGTATATTCCTTCCAATTCCTACCTTATGCATTACAAGTTACAATATGAGATGTTTTCTAGTGATTGTCTGGTATGTTTTTGTAGGACCTTGTTGAGCGGATACTAGCCATTCTTTCTGATGAACAAGGTAAGATTTATAAATTTTGATAATATTCTTCTTTATAACCATACATATGCTGTACAATTGAATACTATATGGCCCCCTTTGTCCACGAGGAAACCTTAATAAATTGGATTCTGTTTCATAATTCTTTGCTGGAATACGTTGAAGTCTTAGATATATGCTACACTTTTATGTTGATTGTTTCATACTGCATGTCTTGGTTGAGAGGCACTAAGGGAAAGCCAGTTGGTGGTTCAGTATATTAATGTTAAGTTCTCACGTACAATTCTTTTTGGTTAATAAAACCAACAATTTTGTGGTTTCTCCTGGTATTTGGTGTTGAATGACCCTATCATGTTACTTCTGTGAACTTAAGTTTTAGTTAGTTTATGGCTTTGATGATACCTGTCTTTTTATTTGTTTATTATTTATTTTTTAGACAAAGACTCGTCTTTTATGTATAATCAATATTTGATTATTTGTTTCAGTTTCAAAAATGTGGGCAAAGAAAAATGCTGTTGGCAAGGATCAAGTGGCAAAGCTAGTTGATGACACCTACAGGTTTGTCTTCTGGTGTCATATTTTTCTTCAAGGTTCTTGTTGACAAATTTTCTCTTGATTCAATAATTTTTCACACGTTTATGTTTCATAAATATATCTTATCTTGTAGTGTTTTCTGTAATCATCTAAAGTGATGCTTTATTTTTCACATTTTCTCATTCCTTTTGTATGCCCCACTGTCATCTTTTCTTTGTTTCATGTTCTTACTCGTATGATTTTCTTGTACAGAAAGATGCAGGTTTCTTCTGGGGCCACGGATTTAGCTTCTAAGGGTCAAGGTGTCTCAGACAGCAGTAATGTGCAGGTAAAAGGTGAAACAGATGATTCTTTGCAATTAGATACAAAGGTTCGGTGTCTTTGTGGAAATGGTTTGCAAACAGAATCGATGATTAAGGTATATCAAACCATTCCTTTTAATGCATTTTTCTTTATAAGTTCCTCCCATGTTTTATTTTTTTATTTTGATCCCTTTCATGGTTCCATCTGATCTGCCTTGAAGCATCAGTTAATTTTGCTCACCAGGGTGTTTTTTTTTAGATTTTTTTTTAAAAAAAAAATTTAATTTATTTTTGGCAGTGTGAGGATCCACGGTGCCAAGTGTGGCAGCACATTAGCTGTGTTATAGTTCCGGAGAAACCTACAGAAGGAAATCCACCATATCCTGAACACTTCTATTGTGAGATCTGTCGACTCAATCGCGCTGACCCGTACGTATCTACTACCGTTGTCTTTCGTTTAGACTATAGGGTTTGTGAATGTCTGTATGGATTTGTGCAGTAGAGGGCTGTGAAGTATATTGTTTGCTTGAAAGTATCTTCTTCATACGGTTTGATTTATTTTGGCTTGTTTTGTATCTCTCTATGTAGAGATAAGGGATAAGGGATCTCTTGATTTTAGTTTGATGCACGTCAACCATGAGTTAATTTTTTGGGTTCCCAGATTCACCTTTCAAATATCCAACTAGTTAAATTACTAATGTTGTTTTATTTTCTTCTTTCGTGGTGTATTTTCTAACAATTTTTTAATACAGTTTTTGGGTTTCAGTTGCACATCCTCTGTTTCCCGTAAAGCTGATAACCACAATGTCCGCAAATATTCCAACGGATGGGTGAGTTCACATTCGTTGACTTCTGATTCAAGATATTCTATATTGCCCACCTCTAGGAAAGTAAATGAAACCCAAAAACACCGTTTATATTTATGTATGGATACAATATATTAGCTTAAACTTAAATGGTAATGTCATTTCGGTTGCTGCTTTTTGATGTTGACTTAATAATTTCTTATGTAATTCAATTTATGATATGTGGACTGAGTTGAGCGCTTTCTTTTAGACTTAATTGTGTCAGGGAAATGTTCTGTTTCTTTTCAGAAAAGTATGGATGGTTATATTGACATTTTAAGAGTTGGAAGTAACTTAAAACGAATGGATGAGGATCATATTCTGGAGATGAATCTCTCTATTACTGAATAGTGTGATTTCTTTGATTTACACTTGAACTAGGTGATTTCTCTTTTTGTTTTATCCATCTACCTGATGCAAGCAGTTCTCCTGGGAGTCAGCAGAAGTTCTGATGTCTTGTTTGCATATTCCCGATTCAATCAGTTTTCCCAAAAGGTTGGATAGTTTTCGGGAAAATGGTAAATGACTTCCTCTTATCTTTTGAGAACAAGATGCATTCGGAGGCTGAATCTTTTCAATTCTTATGATGAGGTTTCTTCTTCTCTTTGAGTAAGAAAAGAAAAGGAAGTATGAATTTGAATATTATCTCATTTGGTGGTATTTCGCTTGCATACTTTTTGAAGGAAGTTCAGTTTTCCTTGGATTATTTTCTTTCCAGAGTTTATATTAATCCTATTATGGATGATAAGGCTTTACTATGACTACGCTCCTCTTGTGACAAGAAACTTTTGAGCCATGACAAAGAATTTCAATTCCTGATTGTGATATCTAGACAAATGCCATATTGAACAAGGTTGTAGACAGTGTCAGCAATAATTGTCCATACAAGAGTGGTTCTAAACTTTCCTGAAGAGCGATGGTGAAAGATTTTCCAGTTAGGAGGAAACAAGTGATAAAGACCTTCAAGGGACAACATTAGTGCATTATTTAGCCTTTTGCCTTTTCACCCACATAATTCATCGGTTATTAGGTAGAGCTGCAACTCATTTTTTCATTAGTCCATAAATAAGATTATTCTTTCTTTTAAAAAAAAAAAGATGATAAGGCTGTAGTAAATATTGACGATGATTATTCAGACCTCAATTTAAATGGTAGATGGAAGCTTTTTGGAGGCCATCTGAAATTTGAGCGTTGATCTAACAGGACTTACTCTCATCCAAAGGTTATTAAAAGTAATGCAGGTTGGTTATCAATTTAAAACTTTCCTTTAGGATACTGGGAGAGATCCGTCTTAGAAGCTATAGTACAAAATTTAGCCAAGTTAGTTAGCATTGCCGCCTAAATCCTCAATTTCATAGATTGTTCAGCTGCTTAATTGAAGTTAAAAAGACATTTGTGGCTTCATTCCAACCGAAGTTAATGTTTAGGATGGTATTATTAATAGTTTCTCTCTTTGATTTGGTGATATAGCTTCTGTGGACACTCCAAATTCAAGTAATTTACTTCATGGCGATTTATCATTAAAAAAATTCTCAAATTTGGTGGATTTAAAGAGGATCAATAGGTAATGGGAGATTATGCAATTATTTTGTATCTTGAAGTACTTGTTTGTTCAAAGGCCCCCTTAGAGCATGATCCGCTTCTTAACTTGAAAGACTTGGATGTCTATGGTCCTAATGTGGCTATTCCTTTTTCTCTCTCTCTCATTGTTGACACTTTTTCACAAGGAGAGCCATTAGAAGAAGCCAAGTATTCAAAGGGAACTCTTCATAATTTTTCATCTCCTCACCCGACAGTGAGTACTAGTGAGTAGGGTCAAGATATATGAAAGCCTTCCCTCTTCATTATTCTCGTAAGAAAGAACTCCCCATTATCCTTGAATGCTTAAAGGGTAATTCAGATGCTTTAGACGAATCTTGTACTTGTTTTTTGATTTCCTCTTCACATTCATCAGTGCCTTATATGTCGTTTCAAAGCCGCATCAGTCATTGGATCCTGTAAAGTCTTTTAAGCAATCCATTATCTCTCTCCCTGGGTCAAACGTTCAGTTTCAGAAAGGGGTACTCAACCCCCTTTCTCCCAGAGTAGCTTTATCGTCTAGGGACTATGATGAATCAATTGTAAATGTAAGCAGTGAGGGAGAAGAGCTTCTATAGAGGAACCACAGCAACAAGAGTCATGTTATTTTTCAAGTGAAGACAATGAGTCGCTTAGATTAGAGCCTATCACAGTAGCAACACTAGTGTCTTCTCCTTTGATTCTGGACAAATTCTCTTCTCTGGTTGAGATTTGTGGTCTTCACTAATTACCCTCTGTTTTGGCTTCTTCCTCCACAAGCAACCTGTAAGAAGCTATCCTGTTCTGAGCTTTTAACAAACACGATAAATGTCGAAATTCTGCTGTATCCTTGCGCAAGGGAAATAATTGCATTCAAGCAAACTCTAAAATCTTATTTGATTGATCTAAACCCATTTTCTATGTGGTTAAATAATTCTCTTCTGTGTTTTAATTGGATTACCAACCCTTTTCATCTCATTTTCTATGTGGTTAAGTTTCAATATGCAAGTTCTCCTTCAGAAAAGGAAAGCTAAGTTGCAAGCTGTTTTTTCTTCTCTCTCTCATTTTCTTGACTGCTTTCTGCTTAATTGCCTTTTGTTCAAGCATGTTTGCAAGCTAGTCTGATTTTAGTCTGTCAATGGCTTTTCCATCTAAGCTTCAAGTCTCGCCTGCTGCTGGTCAGTTCCTCGGATGGAAGCTTTGGATTAGAAAGTTTTTGCTAGTCGTCTCTTTGGTTGGAAGATTTTTCGTTTTGGTTTCTAGTTGTATTAGCTTGTTCGTTTGGTTTCTTCTTGTTGGTTGTAATGGCTTGTTCTTCTGTATTTTTTTGTTACTATTACATTGTTTCCTTGTATTCAGAGCATTAGTATCTTTTCATTACTTCAATGAAAAGTCTAGTTTCCGTTTCAAAAACAACTTTTTCATCAACTGGTCAATCTGTGGGTGACAGTTTGTGTTAGTTATACTGCAGGGTTTTCTTTTTAGATTAGGTGTTGAGTCATGGATTGAAGTGCCAATTTATTTTCTATGGGACAAGGGTACAGTGTTCTACTTGGCAGATCAGTCCGTAGAAGAGCCTGTTTACAGCCAGTGTTCATCAACTTTGAGCTGAAGTAAGCTGCTTCTCATGAGTGTGGTTTGCTGGATTATGTGTAAACCACTGATTATGTGTGTGATTGGCTTGATTGCTGCACTCAAGCAAAACAACCTCTACCTAGTGATCTGTGCTCAAATGGACTACTGGCAAATTAAAGACGTAGCAAAATTGTTAGAGTCAAGTGAACTTTATCTTATTTGACCAACCTTAACCATTTTTCATATGATCAAGAAGTTCTCTTTGGGTTTATATATATGCAAAGAGGCTTTTGAGGCTTCTGATACGGCACCAATGTTTTCATCATTTGGTTATTTGGTAGGTGATTAAAGTTCACATTAGTTACAACAGCAGGTTTTTATCATAGAAGAGGTGTTGAGCTATTAATTTTTTTTGGGTGAGAGACTGAGCTCGTGTCAACTTCGTTTTCTTTGGAACAAGATAAGCTGTCAGGTTAAAAATTGGGAGATCAATTTTAACGTTAGAAGTCCTGTTTGCAGCCAAAGTATGTGGTCTTTGAGCCTAGATCTACGTAATAAGGAAGTTCTATACACATATCATTATCCTTTTTTTTTCTTTTTTTTTTTTGAGAAAAGGAAACAACTTTTGACTGATAAAATGAAAAGAGACCGATGCTCAAAGTACTAGGAAACCATGGACAAAATTACCAAAAATATTAAACGAATATGCATATCGTTATTGTTACATTTCTGCATTCACATTAATTCTTTCCTTGCTTCTGATCTTGGAGGTATGAACTTTGCATGTAGTACCTCGGTTTTTATTTGAGTTTTAATGTTACACTCTTCCTCACATTCCATATCACATGTGAAATGATTTTATGTATTTTACATGATGGGCCTCTTGTACAAATTTGTAGTACAAATCCGATGCAGAGTGTGGATAGAACGTTTCAACTCACAAGGGCAGATAAGGACCTACTTTCTAAGCAGGAATACGATGTTCAGGTTGTTTAGTGCATCATATGGTGAATCTCTTTCCCTGTAAACTGATTATTTTCTTGGACTAAGTATGTCTTTGTTATGCTAGGCGTGGTGTATGCTTTTGAATGATAAGGTTCCATTCAGGATGCAATGGCCTCAATATGCAGATTTGCAAATTAATGGTATGATATTTTTTTTTAAAAAAAAATCAAGGATATGCTATAAATTTGTTGCTTTATGTATCAAAATTATAGGGCTCTCGGTTTTTGAGCATGTTGGGAGATTAGGTGGCTGTTGAAAGTACTTGTGATCCGGGGCATGAAGCAGTTGAAGTTGATGATTTGTTTTCCAATTTTGCGATGACATTTTTTTTTTGGGTTTTGTTGTTTCTGTTTCTTAAATTTTTTTAAGAAACATACTTGTTTGATAATCCATCTCGTTTCTTCTTTCCAAAATTTGAAAAACGTTTCTAAAATTGGGGATGAATTTAAGAAACTACTAGAAGCTGTTTTTCTATATTCCGTTTCTTTTTTCTATTATATTTATGTTTCTCCATTCTGTGGTGTGGTGTGGTGGGGTGGGGGATTGGAGGGGAGGGAAGGGACGTATTTTTGGGAAGATCATTGGGTGGGGAGAGACCTTGTTGTACTTTGTTTCCTTATCTTTATCATTTGTTGTCCCTCGAAAATCAAAATCATTTTGTTGTTGACTTCCTTTTGTGGTCTAGGAACTTTTGTTCTTTTTATTTCGGGTTTCGTCGCTCTCTTTCCAATAGGGAAGCGATGGACGTGGCCTCTTCTTTCTTCGCTTGAGGGTCACTCCTTTAGGCGTGGGAGAAGGGATGTAAGGAGCCCCAATTCTTTAGAGGGATTCTGTGCAAGTCTTCTTTTTGTAGTCTGGTTGATCTCTCCCTTAGGAGTATCGACCCTTTTAGTGTTTTGGAGGCTTAAGATCCCCAGGTAAGGGAGGTTCTTTACTTGGCAAATTTTACATGACTGTGCTAACACGATGGATTGGATCGGTATTGGTCCGTGTTCCAACTCCAACAAACTAATCACGAAAATGGCATGAAGAAAATAAGAATGGTAAGAAAGGGAGGAGAAACCAGATGAAAGAAAGAAGAAAATGGAAGAAGAAAGGGAGAGGAGAACACTAAAAGAAAGAAAGAAGAGAGGGAGATTGGCGGCTCTTGGTTCTTCTAGTGGAAGACACTAAAAAGAAAAGAAAATCAGGAGAGAGAAAGGAGAAAGAGATAGAAGAAGGGAGAAAAATGAGGAGGAAGAAAACTAAAAATAAAAATGAAAAGAGGGAGGAAATGGAGAGTGAAGAAAGTAATAAAAAATGTATGTGTGTGTATATATATATTTGAAATGGAAATGAGCCTCTTCATTAATAAATCAAATGAGACTAATGCTCAAAGTACAAGAGAATTATACAAAGAGCAAAAAGGCCTAAGGATCAAGAGGTGCACCCGGGCATCTCAACTGGGTTGACACCCCCTTAGCGCTCTCATCCTTTCTGTACAAACTATCCTCAAGATAAAAGAAACCAGGTAACTATAGGTAATCATTACATAAAGATAAAAACAAGTTGGCAAACAAGTTGGTTTTAATGCAATTGTTTTATTTATTGTTATATATATATATACACACACACACACATATACATATATAGGCTTGCTGATTGATCATCTTGAGTTATTTTTAGGCCTGCTGACTGATCGACTGGTCAGGTTTTCTATGGGCAAAACCGACATTGACTGACATATATCACTAAATTGACCAACCAAAGTCGGTTTGGTCAGTTTTGGTTGGGAAACTTGATTTTATATTCTATTTTAATTTTTAGTACACTTGGTGCCAGTTTTATAATCTAGTTGGATTTGAGTCAAACCTGAGTTAAGATGAATAACTCGAGTGAGAGAAAACATTGCAGATCAAATTTGAAGGATATAAACAATTTTATTATGGTTGTTAATTTTGCCTAGGGACTTATTTATGGTAATGTTAGCTTTTGATAATTGCTTTTTATATGTTTTAGTTTTATGTATGTTATATATTTTTACCGTATATAACCAAACTTCTATTTGAACTTCAAAAAGGGAAATAAAGGAGAAAAAGAACAAGAAACAAACAAACAACAGTTATAAATTAAGTTTATATTTTTGTTTCCTTTTTCGGAGAAACAAGTAATAGAATTTGTTATCAAACACATACTTGTTTCTAGTTTTTGAAAAACAAGAACCAAGAAACAGAAGACTCAAAAAAAAACAAGAACCAAGAAACAGAAATGTTATCAAACGTGGCCATAATTTCCAGTTTTACTTGTTGTATTTATCTATTTATGTATCCAAACTATATAATTGTCAGTTTTGTGACTGTATTTATCTATCATAGATCATATTTGTAAGTTTGTAACTAAGTAGGTCTGCATTTAATTCTGGATAAATTCCTTGTTGCATTATGCACGTACGATCGAGGATATCTTTTTGCAGTAGGACAGTTCATTAAATGTTGAGGAACCAATTGTAATGGCTTCACAGGTTTAGCTGTTCGTGCTATTAATAGGCCCGGCTCTCAACTTTTGGGGGCTAATGGTCGTGATGATGGCCCAATTGTGAGTTCTCATGCTAAATTGAGATTTTCCTGTATTCTAGTAGAGCAATTATATTCTCTAACTCCCATCTTTCTGAGTCTTTTCTTCTTTCAGATCACAGCATGCACAAAAGATGGAATGAATAAGATAACATTAACAGGGTGTGATGCTAGATCCTTTTGTTTAGGGGTTCGGATTGTGAAACGTCGCACTGTTCAACAGGTAACTTTTCTGGATTAATGAAATGGTCTGTTCCCTAAAAGAATGTGAACCATAGTTGTTAAATGTCTGACTGGGTTTTGGCTTTTGGGTATCATTTTGGAGCACCTTTTATGTTTTTAGCCTATTTAGAATATGAAGCAGCACATTTTTCTAATCGTGCAATTTTCTAAGACATAAGTATGTCTTCTTTATTCTTATACACTGTCATTTCTTGTTATGCATGCATCTTCATAGAATTAAACTTATCTTTCTAATTAAGTTACTAGTTTCTACGGCCAAAAAGATAGATGGAGATGTTGGGAAAATGTTGTAAAAGGGGATGGATAGTGATGGAGGCTTCTTGGGTTGATGGGGTGTGGTCACTAAGCCTTAAACTGGTGGATGTTTAGGCGTTTGAGATTTTATTTATAAGAATTTTGCTATTAGGAAAGTGGTGCTTGAGACTATCACGAGGGATAAGCTTTTTGGGCATTATTTGTGAGAGGTAAATTGTAGTTGGGTGTATTTAGTGAGGGAGATGGCTGGAAAGAGAAGCAAAAAAGGTTGGATGCTTTTCCCATATTATAAAGGAGAGGGGAGTGAGACATGTTACAAATGCACGTCTTTGTATTCTTTTTCATTTCTACTTTTATTTTTGTCTATCACCAGCATTGCCGTTTGCCACCCCCCCCTCCTCCTCCTCCTCCTCGAAACTTCAAAAGTTATATTCCAAAGGAGGGCTTTCCAATAACTAATAGTCATCAAAAGGTTGTAGTTACAAAAGAATTTCTGGTGTAAAGATATCTGGCATGATGTATTTTGTATGCTATACCAAAAATCTAGAAAGCTAAAAGATAATACAAGTTTTGTGTTTTGTTATTGCTAGGATTTTAATTTCTACTTTTTTTTTTTGGTTGTCTTTGCACTTGTTTGTTTACATGTGTTTTTTCCTCTCTAGATTCTAAGCATGATCCCTAAGGATTCAGAGGGTGAACGTTTTCAAGATGCTCTTGCCCGTATTTGCCGCTGCATTGGTGGTGGGAGCACGGCAGATAATGCTGATAGTGACAGTGATTTGGAGGTTGTTGCAGAATTTTTTGGGGTTAATCTACGCTGTCCTGTAAGTCTCATGCTAGACGTTAGTCTTGACATTGTATTATCATGGTTATCATTTGGGGTATTTGTGAGAAGGGGGAGGGACTCTCAATCCTTTATGGATTATGCTTGTTGCAGATTCATTTTCTCAGTGAAATGATAAACACCTTTCATAGGTTCACTGGGGTTGGACTAATGAAATTGCTACAGAAGGGGAGGGATAGCCAAACCCCAAAAGAACACAAAAAAACTCTTCTCGTGTGCATTAAGAGGATTTAGACTATCATTGTTTTGTTTATTTGGCAAGGAACCAAACTTTCATTGAGAAAAATGAAAAAATATACAAAAAATATACGAGGGGATGCAAAACTCAAGCCCACAAAAAAGGATCCAATAGAAGCTATAACAATGGAAGACGGTCTAAGAGAATGTGACAAGCTGGTGATTATAAAAAAATTAATTAACAGACAGCTGTGAAGAAGAATTAAATATGGTTGACTCCTTCCAACATCTCTCAACCCGTCTAAAGATTTTATTGTTCTCATAAAAAGAAAAAAACTGCCCTCTTATCTAAAAAGGGAGGGTCAAGAGAGCCTACTCAAACGTGAAACGGAAATCTTTGTTGACCTGAAAGACTTACTCTAAATAAAATCTGGACGAAGCAGGAGACAACAAAATTGAAATTATCCAGAGACAGGAAAAAAAAAAAAACTTCTACTAATTGCTAAAATTATTCTTTTTCTTTCAGACCACATGTTCCAGAAGAAAGCTCTAATTCGTTGTACCGGTCTTCTGTTTCTTTAAATGAAGACCCCAAGAGATTACAGAATATGAGGAGGTGGGTTTTTCAATTGGGAGGGTGCTGTCCAGTTGTAGGTAAGAGCATGAGATTACACATCCAATCAATTAAGTGCAATCCAAGTTAAAGAAAGAATGACTTTGAGATGTAACTCCTTTTCACGATAGAACACTGTCTAGAGGGGGGAGGGTGTGACTGGGGAGTCTTCTTTGGATAGTGTCATGCATGTTAATTCCCATATATACAAGTTCCCTCAAGAAGAAATTTACCTTTTAGGGTACCTTGGGAGGAAATGGTTATGAAGGAATTCTTCCTCAAAGAGCTCAAGTTCTTGCCTTGGGAGCTCAGTCATTCTTGCCCCAATACTCTTCATCTGGAAATAGAGGATTAGTCATCCCTGGATGGCCATTTCACCAAACTGGTGCCAATGGTGCAAAAAGGACAATGAATCATACTTGCGCTTCCCTCACTAGCTTTGGATGGTCTGTGGTTTCTCCGACCAATATCACTGCTTGGTTATCCTTTATCTTATTTGATAGCCTTTATTTGGTTGCTACAGAATGAGAGTAGCCACAGAATTTTCTTAACTAAGAAGACATCAAAAATCCTTTTTGGATCTCGCTGTTTTGGCTTTGTCATGGTGTAAAAATTTTCCCATGGAATAAGCACTCTTTCATCGAAGTTGGAGGAGGTTTTTTTGGATGGGTTTTCATCCCTTGTATAATTTCATTTTATCAATGGAATTATTTCTTATCCAAGAACAAAATAATGATAATAGGCTTGGCTTTGGCTTCATTTCGACATAGCCTTTATTTGGTTGCTTGAGAATGAGAGTAGCCACTGTATTTTCTTAAATAAGAAAGACCTAAGAACTCCTTTTTGAATCTCATTATGTTTTGGCTGTCATGGTGACAAAAATGTCTCCCCCTTTTGTCCATGGTACGAGCACTTTTTTAATCTAAGTTGGAGGATTTTGTAACCTCCGTTGGATGGGGTTTTTATTTCACCCCTTGTATAATTTCATTTTATTAATGGAATTGTTTCTTATCCGATAACAAAACGATGAAAATAATAATTGATGATCACAATATGGAGATCTAATCCATATTGGAAAATAGTTTGGAACCAAGTGACTGGCCTAATAGATCATCTAGCCATCTGGGTATTGAGAACCTATGGTTCAAAATTATCAGACATGGTCACGATTATCTTATTATTGGTTCCGCGCACAGTTGACTATCAATTTTTAAGTCCCTTTACCTAGGGCAATAAAGTGGATCATGTTGAGTATTAAGCTTTTTCTATGCACCATAAGGTTTTTTTTGTACCATATACGTACATCTGAGGCCAGGTTCCTCATAGTTTTGAAGAACATTGCACACTTTTTCCTTGGTGGAGCTTTATATTTTAGTATCTTTTCATTATTTCAATTAACTATGTAGCAGTGTTTCAAAAAGCCCTCTCAGGCACCAGGTGCGCATAGGCTCAAGGCGCAGGTCTGGCGCCTCGTCTTGGAGAAGCGAGGCTCACAAAATAAGGCACGCCTCAGGTGTGCGCCTTTTGTGAAGCCCCAAGGATCAAAGCTCTGCGTCTTGGGGCTTTTCAATTATTTTTAAAAAATAGTGATAATTAAGGGTTTTCCTTCTTTATTAATTAAAAGAATCACGTTTACCAGACCTAAATGCAAATTTTTTTTGTGTTTGGGGTCCCTTTTTTCCATTGTACTCTCTTTTTTGCGCCTCACAGAATAAAGTCCGCGCCTTTTTGTACACCTTGCGACTAGGCTCCAGAGAGCCATTACGCCTTAGTGCGCGTTGGGCATTTAAAAACACACGAGGAAAGATGGTTGAAGCTAGTGTGCAAATTCATTTTTCAGCAAGAAAGATCTTTAATCTTTTTTGGAAACTAGCATACTCTTGTGTGGCAGAAGTCATTTATTGATAGTAATCTGTATTTTTCCTCTCTATGCTCCCGTTCTCTAGATGAGTGGCTCAAGGATGAAGATTGCTGGACGATTTAAACCTTGTGCTCATATGGGATGCTTTGATCTTGAAGTGTTTGTAGAATTGAATCAGCGTTCAAGGAAGGCAAGTTGCTTAATCAATTTCTTAATCAAATCTTGTTCTCATCTCATATTTAACTGTTTGTACTTTTACTGCAGTGGCAGTGTCCAATTTGTCTGAAGAACTATGCACTGGAGAATGTTATTATAGACCCTTATTTCAACCGTATAACAGCTCTGGTACTGCCTTATGCATTCTTCATCTACATTTTTTTGAATGGAATTGATTTAATGATATTGTATTATGGGTGTACAGATGAGACATTGTGGAGAAGATGTTACAGAAATTGAAGTTAAACCTGATGGTTCCTGGCGTGTGAGGTCAAAAACTGAAAGTGAGCGCAGGGATCTTGGTGATCTTTGCATGTGGCATTCCCCTGAGGGCATTGTGTGTGTTTCAAACGAGGAAGTTAAACCAAAGATGGAAGCATTGAAGCAGATAAAGCAGGAAGGTGGATCAGACCGTGGTCTGAAACTTGGCATCAGGAAGAATAGTAATGGGGTTTGGGAAGTCAGCAGAACTGAAGATATCAATACTTTCACTTCTGGTAGTAGATTACCAGATAACTATGGGAGCCATGACCAGAAGATTATCCCAATGAGCAGCAGTGCCACCGGCAGTAGGGACGGTGAAGATCCAAGTGTAAACCAAGATGGTGGTGTAAACTTTGATTTCTCTACTAATAATGGGATTGAGTTGGATTCTCTTTCCTTAAATGTTGACTCAACGTATGGACTTACTGAACAAACTCCAATTGCTCCAGTAGGTGAAGTCATTGTTCTAAGTGATTCAGATGATGACAATAACATTTTAATTTCACCTGGAACTGTTTATCCAAGCAACCATACAGATGCAGGTGAAGTTCCTTTCTCCATGCCACCTTCTGGACTCACAGATGCATATCCTGAAGATCCAACTTTATTATCTGCTGGAAATTCATGCTTGGGTCTTTTTAACTCCCATGATGATGAATTTGGCATGCCTGTTTGGTTACCTCCTGGAACTCAAGGAGGCGCTGGCTTCCAATTGTTTAGCTCTGATCCAGATGTATCAGATGCTCTAGTTGACTTGCAGCATAATTCCATTAATTGTTCCACCATGAATGGATATGCAGCTACTCAAGAGGCTGCTATAAGTCCTGCTTCTCTTGTTCCAGGTTCTTCAATTGGCCGTACTGATGGTGACATAAATGACAGCTTGGTTGATAATACCTTAGCTTTTGCCGGTGATGATCCATCTCTTCAAATATTTCTTCCTACAAGGCCTTCGGATGCACCTATGCAGTCTGATTTCAGAGATGAGGCTGATGTATCAAATGGTGTTCATACTGAAGATTGGATCTCTCTCAGGCTTGGGGGTGATGCCGGTGGTAGCAATGGGGAGTCCAGGACCTCCAAGGGATTAAATTCAAGACAGCATATTCCCTCAACAGGAGGGGAAATCAATTCATTGTCTGATACTGGTCAGTTTTCCGTTTTCCCTCTCCTGTTGCATTTGTGAAGATTGGTTAAATTTCAATTCAAACCATCTGTTGGTTGAGGATATATACCTTAACCAAGGGTTGGAAATATGTCTCATCCAATTGAGCTATGCTTAGGTAGTAGCATTTTTGTAATTAAGTACTTTCTCTTTTTTCATAGCTTTCCCATCTTTCAAGCGGTCAATTAGAACTAAAAATATAGATTAATTAATAGCTCTTTGAAAAAAATTGGTAAATCCAAACGAAAATGGACATGATCAGTGAAGTGGAGCAAAAGAAAGGTGAAACAAATATATAAATAACACTTCTCACTGATATGGTAAAAAATCATAAAACATTAGTGAAGAAATAGAAGAAGAATAAAACACTTTGCAGGCAAAACATGCCCATTGACCAAAATTTAGTTCTTGCATCGTGGTTTGTTTATGCATAACATGTTTTCTGGCCGTTTTTCATGATGCTGCTGGCTTGTGATTTACTTTAGAAAGAACATTCCCGAACGATCTCTGAAATTATACTCAGTGAAGGGTCTTTTGGTAACTTTCATTAAGCCTTTGCGGAGGCTTTACTGTACCCTTTGTACATCTCATCACATTAATGAAATAATGTTTCTGATTTTATTTTTTATTATTAATTTTTAAAAACCTATTTAATTTATCTCTCGTTTCTGCATTTGTTTTTATTCAAAGTTCTGGTGTATTCTTGATTTTGAGGCTAACTATAACCTTGCATCAGCTTCTCTGCTTCTTGGAATGAATGATGTTAGACATGACAAAGCAAGTAGGCAAAGATCAGATAGTCCTTTCTCCTTCCCTCGCCAGAAACGTTCTGTCCGACCGCGGATCTGCTTTTCTATAGACTCCGAGTCAGAGTAGGCTATGGACTTTTAGGTGACCAAGAATTGTTGCTGCTCTCATTTGAATTTTTTCTGGGGATAGGCAAGACAAGACCGTAAATATTCATTTTGGTCCATCTCATCTTCAAACTTTGAAGTATGTTCAATGTTTTTGTGGGTAAGAAAGTTGATGACACTGATTGTGCTCATAAGCGAGCCATCGTCGTGGAACGAAGCTAGCGGAAGGAATCTGACCACTCATTTTGGAAATAGGTAAGGGATATGTCATACCCTAATTTCAATTCTCTTCGCTCCTGATGCCTAGTCCTAATTTGATTTATGAGAGAGCAGGTTGGTCGGATGACTTGTGTGCCTCTAGTTCCGGTGCGGTTAAACTGTACAGAGAGATGTGGTCATATGAAATTTGGTGGCCGTCATGTAATACAAATTTTTTCCTCTGCGATGAGAGCAATTAGCTGTAAATATCTTTGATTGAGATCTAGTTTATTTATAGAAATTAATTTTACACCAGAAAGAAAATTTTAATGTTTAATTGGCCTAACCTTTCTAGATTTCCAAAGGGTAAGGTAGTTTATTGTCATATCAAAGCATTGGTAATGTAATGAGTGGTTGCTGCCCCTCTTTCTTTGTTGTTACGTTTTCGAAACCGACAACTCGAAATACATTGATCGTTTCATTGCCAATGAAAATCGTTCAGGAATTTGTGTATCTATTTTCTAGGCTCATTCCTAAGGTATATATTTGAAAGAAATTTCCTTTCTCATTCTCATCGTTCACTTCCATTTCCCCTAAAAATTCCCGTAGAGTCAATATGATATGCATTTGAGAGACTAGATCAGTACAACCTTATTGACTAATGGTCGCAACATTGGCAATATCTTTTATGGTTCATACAATATGTTTAAAATGTCGTCCAAGAAATATCGATTTTACAAAATTTTGATATATCTGGAAACATTATTAAAAAAAATTGAGTAAATGAACATTTTGTTTTTAAACTAATTAAAATGTCTACTTGAAACAATTGATGGAAATATTTTTAAATATGTGCAGACTATTGTTTATCAAATAAGTTTACTTATTTATTTTTCTAGATTGGAAAATAACTTTGTTCTATATTCACACATTTTATATTTCAATGAAAATTTGGCATAAACAATTTCAATAACTTAAAATGTCAAATTAATATCAGATAATTGAAATCAAGTTCCTAAAAAGCCTCGTGAAAATGGAAATCGTCTATTGGGGGTCAACTTTGGGTACACCCCAAGTAAAATCACCACACTACGGCCTATAAGAAAAGTAGACTTCAGCCTTCCAGCTTGAAAAATCTTGTCTTCAAGCCAATTTCAACAAAGGCATCAAAATGTAGTCCATAAGCTTTGCATCTCTATGGAATGGGTTTAGGAGCTGCCCAAACACGAAAGACATGCTTGAAACTTTGTAAACAGTGGTACAAAGCATTGCCATAGCCATATGGAATATTGAGTTTGAATTTGGTTAGGACCAAGCAATTGCACCCGCAATTGTATGTTCATCCGTCAGAAGTCTGATTTGGAACGCCGAAGCTCTTGCAGCCAGGACAATTGTGCAAGCTCTTGCGAGTATAAATATCACAATCAAGATAGGAAATGTTGTTTGCACTTTGGGCAAGAAATACAGAAGCCTGTGTTATTACCTGTGCCTGAAATGAAAAGTACATTTGAATGAGTATTACTATTAAAAGACAACAACAATTACCATAAAAAGAAATTGAAAGCTTCCAAATATCATGTTTATTTGAGTTCTTACCAGAGTTCATGAGGCTTTTCTTGGTATCCAAAGCAAACTTTTGGTAGTTGATGTCGTGGATCATGAACTACTTTATCATAGATTTTATCAAGTAGTTAATTGGATGGAGATGATGATAAGACCTAGCCAAATGGAGTGAGGAGATAAATATGAATCCACAAATCCGAAACTTTGGTGGCAGCTTAGAAACTCGTGCTTTGCATCGAGGGCAAGTCTAGCCCCGTCCAACTTTAGCTTCCTTCTGGCATGAACATAATGCAATAGAACTCTCTGCCGCTCTTTCTGTAAAGCCATCTTGATCAAATTAGGCATTGCAGAGTCTGCCATTGCTGGGGAGGTGGGGCATGCTCCAATTACAACCTTTTGAAGTGGTACTATACACAAGGAAAGCATTTCATAAAGGTTTAGGAAACAGAACTTCCATATGTATAAATATCAAATAGAATTTTGCAATGGTAATTTTACTTTGAACTTCTGTTTCATAACTGTATTCTCTGTTAAGCTTCCTTTGTGGTCAGTTCTATTAGCTGGTCAACTAAAAAAAATAGGATAAATAGCCACTTTAATTTTTCTCATTGTGGCGAAGTCCATGATGTCCCCAAGATCACAGGAATTAAGAGCAGGGTATGAAATTAAAACTTCTCTATGCTCATATGATGAAATTTGATTTAGATAGCTGTGGACAAGTTCCATACCATTCTGCAAGGATGCTTTATCTAAGCATTCCAGTCTACCCATTAAAGCACTAACATGGGGTTCAGTACTTCTACTTCCACCAAGATCTGCTAAGCAATGAGCCACTCAACCTTTTATAGTCACCAAAACCAATATGAATGAGTGGATTTTGGTCAAAGAATTCCCTGACAAAAGCCTCAGCTAGTTTTGCCACAACAGCCATTCGACCTGGTTGAAAATCCATTTATGCAGCTGCCTGGCTGCACATGGTAGGATAAGCAAAATAAGAGATAGAAAAAGCAAAACCTCCATTCCATCACCTTCCACTCAAAATCTTCATCTCTACCGTCGTTTATAGTTTCTATGGATTGAAATCATCCTTGCTTATGACAAAACTCGAGGTAGCACATATTTCATCCACTACATGGAGGTTGGATTGGGTAGCCTAGTGGTAAATAAGGGAGTATTCCACCTAGTGGTAAATAATGGAACATCCAATCGATAAAGGGCTAAGAGATCATAGGTTCAGTCCATGTGGCTACCTACCTAGGATTTAATATCTTAGGAGTTTCCTTGACACTTAAATGTTGTAGGGTCAGATGGGTTATCCTGTGATATTAGTGGAGGAGTGTGTAAGCTGTTGGACAGTCATGGATATTTAAAAAAGACATGGAGGTTGGATTGGATGACCAGACAATCCTCTAAAATAACTGTGAAGATACTTCTTTAGATCCATTGAAACATAATCAGAGAACAAACACAAGTTGGGAAGATGACGACATTACACGACAGTACAGTTCTTGGGTCAGGTAAAAACAACAAAATTATTAATTCACCAATCCAGTTTGATGGTCATGAAAATTTTTTCAACAGAGAAACCCTGCATTTAACTTGATGAACATTGCAACAAAACCGTTTTTTCAATAAGAAGATTAGAGGCCAAGGCACATAACACAATAAATCAAACGGATGGAACATTTACAAATCTAATAATGGAGAGATGGGAGAAAAAGAGTACCCTTGAGAAGTCGATGGCAATATAGAGATATAGTGAATAAGACCTTTCTTAATTCAACCAGTGGTTGCTAAGGAAGAAAGGGAACGACGATGCCTTCGATACTGAGCATAGTGTCCTCTTGCAGGGCTTCCCACGACCCATTATCCGCACACGTTGTTTATTGTCACAATCGTCTTCTTCATTGGCTTTCACATTAAATTGCCTATTGTCGGCATTGTTCATGCTCAGTTTAAGGACTTTCTCAGGAGCTACGGTCAAGGGTTTTGAAACATGATGAAATTGATGAAGACCCAATACATAAAACAAGCTCTACACAGGGGGAAAACAGTAGATAGGTAAAAAGAATAGGGAAACGAGGCCCAATTGGTTGATACAAGGTGCGATGAAGAATGGGCAAAGAAGGAACTCAGTTGGGTTTGATTTCATTTGGTCGGATTAGAGAGTAAAGAGAAGAGAGATCGGTGGCAGCTGATTCCATGGGAGGAAAGAAGATGGTTTTGATTCGGTGTTAATTGTACTAATAAAGGTTATGTGATGAGCAGGTAACCCCTAAAATTCCCAAAATTGTCGTCGGTCTGTTATTTTTCCTTTTTAGTTTGCAGAATTAGGTCACTCAGGGCTGGTTTCTTTTTAATTTGCAGCATGCCTCAGCCTCACCTTCTGGTTAAAACACATATGAATATGTGTTTTATAAGAAAAAAACCTAAAGCCCATATGGGCCCAGGCCCAAATTAAGAAACCTTCGATTTGACCACTTCTTCAAATTGACTATGGTCAAAATTACATATTGTGTGTGTGTGCACCCAAGTCTGCAGGTAAATAAGTTGAAGAGACCATTCAGTCGTAACCGAACCGACTGAGATCACCCCACAGCCGCTAAAGGTCATACCTCCTTCTCACTCGATTTGTACGAGTCAATGTCACTTCGTGCACCATAAAAACCACCCCCAATTTATACGACATTCATCATTCAGCAAAGTTGCATTGTGCTTTTTAGTACAATTCACTAGAGTGATACTCTTTTTCGGTTGATGGACCGAGAATCTTCCCCTTCCATTCCGCCTTTCTTCGCTGTGTGAATAACCAGGAGCGGTCTGATCAAATAAGGGGTCAACGCATCAGTGGTCGGGAAAAAATTCATTCATAGTTGAGGCTCCGAACACATGAGATGACTTGAACTGACCTTCTGTTATGCATGTGCATGTGTGTGCGAGAACTTTAGTTAAAGAAAAAAATTTCACTTCCATATATATTGAGCTCTAACTTGATTGTTGTTATTGTCAAAAAGAAAAAAAAATTGTTATTATCAATATTTAAGTAGAATCTCTAATTTGAAACATAGTAAATAACTGGTGCGTGTGCGTGCGCGTACGTGCAGGTGTGTGAAAGAAAAAACAACCTGTAACGCCCTTCCAAAGCTCTCACATTTTCTATAATCTTTTCCATTTTTAGTTTATTAACTTTTGGGCGAATTATATATCAATTTCTTCGTTTTCCCCTCTTTTTGTTCATCTACATCTTACATTTGGTTGATTTTAAGTATATGTTTAGCCTTTTGGATTGAACCATGGAGTTTGGCAACGCCATCCCATTGGTCGACTAGATTCTCATCGTGAGTATGGAGGTTAGTCAATCTTGTAAACATTGTGAGACTTTGGGCTGATTATGAATGATTTTTTTGAGTTATTTGTCTTTTAATACTTGCCGTGATTATGAACGTATTTGTTTGATTACATTGAAGCCTTAATCACCCATGCAAATTTGCTAAGCATGATTTTTTTTTTTTATAGGAAACGGATATGTATATTTGATTATCCAAGATTACTGAATAATACCCTTCCAATTTTGTTAAGCATGATCTTAGTGATCCATAATTGTCATTTAATTCGAGCTTCATGTTAGTAGTGTGCAGGTTGCTGCATGTGTGTGTTGTTTAGGCTTTTCTTAGATTTTATAGTTTGAATCATAGGTCTTAAAATTTAAGACGTCAAAATTAGAGTATCTCAATCAATCAACTTAATGTAAATATTTGTATGAACTGTTTCTCATGCCCCAATTTATGAGCTTAAACTATTGTATTATCAATATTTTCATCATTCAACTTCCCATGCAACTAATATTATCTGTTTTAAGTTTTGACATGTTCAAATAGGCTTTATTACCTAAAAAGTATAGAAGAGAAAGTATGTGAAAAGATAAGTTTATAAAAGTGATTGTAAAAGTGGAATGTAGGAGTCTGCAGCATGATAAAAACTACTTCTTAGAGTTTGTTTAAAAAAGGGCAAAAATGATAGATCTATGATAATAGATGTCTTATCTACTCAGCTAGTTACTTGAACTATGCTCAAAAGATTGGTTGCAACCACTAACATGACAAAGCTAAAAACATTTCACAAAACTACTATTTCTTTTTTTAAAAAAAGAGCATAAAAAATCAAAATATCAGTAGAAGTTGATAACAATAACTCCCTCTTTACAACATTCAACAATCAATCGGGAAAATCAAAATCCCAAAAGACTCCATTATCTTTCGAATTGGAAGAAAGACTCCTCGAAAAATTCTCAAAACCAGCTATAACACAAACTAGGAGTATTCGTGGGTTGAGTTGGGTTGGGTTAAAGGACTTTTTAGACCAAACCCAATTGTTTAGGTTGTAAATTTCTTCAACCCAAATAACCTTCATTAAAAAATGAACCCAATCTAACCCAACTATGAAACATGTAGGTTGGGTTGGTTCGGATTACATGGGTCATTTATTAAATTTTTGTTATAAAAGGAAGTAAAATGTTAATACGTAAAAATTCAATATAACTATTTTCATATATGAATTAAGATTAACAACTCAATTTCAATTTATATAATGTATAATCTTTTTTCAAAGTGCAAAAACAACTATTTTTAAGAGTTGTTGAAGAATAAATTACCAAAAGAATTGATGAAATTAAAGAAAACTAAAATAAATATATGTATATCTAATTGTACATAAGCAAAAAAAAAAAAATACATTTTAAAGTTAATAATAAGTTTGGGTTGGTTTGGGTTATTTCAGGCTGATGAAGTGCTTGCATGCTGAAGAGTGATAAAACACTCGGAATTAAAGTGGAAGAGGTAGTGCTTTGAGCTGAAGAAAGAGTTTGGAGGGTATGGATATTTCATCAGGTTCGTTGATGACTATTCTAGGTATGGGCATATTTACCTAATGCACCAGAAGTCTAAAACATTTGAAAAGTTCAAAGAATATAAGGTTGAGGTTGAAAACCAATTATGTAAAAAGATTAAAATACTTCGATCAGATCAGGGTGGTGAGTATATGGACTTAGAGTTCCAGAACTATTTTATAAAACATGGAATCAGCCCCTGGTACACCTCAGCAAAACGGTGTGGCAAAAAGGAGAAACAGAACCTTGTTGGACATGATTCGTTCCATGATGAGTTATACCCAGTTACCAAATTCTTTCTGGGGACACGCAATTGAAACTGCAGTGTACATTTTGAACATGTTTCCCTCGAAAAATGTTTTTGAAATACCTTATGAACTCTTGAGAGGATTTAAAGAAAGTTTACACCATTTCAGAATTTAGGGTTATCCAGAACATGTGTTGGTGCGAAATCCTAAAAAGTTGGAATGTCGTTCAAAAGTATGCCTATTTGTAGGTTACCCAAAAAAAAACGAAAGGTGGTTTCTTTTACGATCCTCAGGAAGACAAAGTATTTGTATCAACAAATGCAACTTTCCTGGAGGAAGACCACATAAAGAATCATCAACCTCGCAAGCTAGTAATAGTAGAAATGTCCAGAAAAACGACAAATACATCAATAAGAGTTGTTGACAGAAAAGGTCCATCAACAAGAGTTGTTGATGAAACTGGTACTTCAATCCGAATGCCTCGTCGTAGTGGGAGGGTTATGTGACAACGGGCAGAAATGCACGTTATTACAGTGCTAAGTTATTAAACCATGAAGGTTTGCGTTGATAAAATATATAGAATTGCGTCTAAAAAGCATTAAGTTCATAATATTGCGGTTGCATGCGCCCATCGCATGAAAACAGTTAACTTATGTATTTTTGTGCAGAAATGCGTTGACGCAAGGCGAAAAATACGATCACAAGAAATCAACGGTTGAATGCAGTGCTACCACAAAGTTTTGCGGTGATTTGTGCTCGCAAATATCTGCTCAAGAAGGATTGCCACATAGAGCTGACGCAACTTGGTGGGCGCATCTGGGTGAAAAACATAATAAATCACGATGGGATAGAAAGCTGATGACGGTCGAGTCCGAATTAAGTTGACAAGTCGCTAACGAACTACTGTAGCAAGTACACTCAACTTTTCGGTGAAAAATATTCGGCGCATCAGACAGAAAATTAATGCCATCCCATCAGTGCAATCATGAGAGAGAAGACGCCTTTCACCCCGAAGCTCTATAAATACTGAAGGCAACCTTCAGTAAAAGAGTTCAGATAGTTAGATAATTTTCCTTAGAGAGAAGTAGCCTTATTCATAGTTTTCCTTTCTACTTAGAAGGCGGAGCGAGAGAAGGGAAGAGACACCAGAACATCGCTCTGATCAGCTCGAGAGAGAATCCAGAGGCGTGAAAAAGCAGAGAGAGGGTCGACTCTCACGAGAGCGAGACTATCTTTTGAACAGAGTAGAGAAGAACAGTGTAAAAAGCCTTGGGAAGCAAGAGATTGCTACCAGGCTCTTTATTCTCATTTCGCATTGTTATTTTGTATTTCAACTCTACATCTATAAAATGGAACTTGCTTATCTACATCTGTTCACTCTCTTAAAAGCACGCATGATTAGCTAAACTTATCGAATGGTTGAGAAGAACTAAGCTAACATGACCTAGGATCTTCATTGCATGCGATTATCTTGTCTTATGCTGCGCCCAACATCCCTTTAGAGCTACTCGAGAGAGAGTCTAAAAAAAAAACCTAAGACTTGAGAGAGCTAGGATAGAATCTAGACTCGAGAGAGCGAGATTAGATATGCATAAACGAGAGATAGGGACTTAGAGATAAGCTCTGTTTGCCAACATGCATCGCATGCATCCTAGAGATAGGTTATGATATTATGTGGTCGCCTTATTTGTGTGTGTGTCATTTTTCATCGCATAAATAAGAATAGAGGCTTATGTGTAGGTCCTATAGACTTATCGCATATATCGCATGCGTTCTAGAATTAAAAGCTGTAGCATTTGTGTTGAAAGATGACTTACTATTGTATATGTGTGTTGCATGATCACATAGCATGAACGCATCCTAGGAAGTGTTAGCTGAACCCCTTCTCAACCCGTTCCCCACATATTCATCGCATCTTCCGTATTATCAACTCTTTTCGTAACTCCGCCGCATACATTTATTTTATACCGCAAACAACAACCTAAAACAACTCTTTGATTTATTGGTTACCGCAAAGTCTTCTTAAAAATTATCACCGCATACCGTTTTTCCAAGTCCCTGAGTTTGACCCTGGACTTACCAGGAAACTCAGTAGAATTTATACTTGGGTTCTGCTGTTGCACAACGCATTTCCATCACCGCATTTCATTCCATTATTTTATAACATAAAATAACGCATCATTATGCAACAACTTGATCGATACATGGGTTTAATTGAAATTTAAGTTATCATACCAGATGATGGCTTAGAGGATCCATTGACTTTTAAACAAGAATGATGTGAATAAAGACCAATGGATTAAAGCCATGGACCTTGAAATGGAATTTATGTATTTCAATAATGTCTGGGATCTAATAGATAAACCTGGAGGGGTAAAATCCATCGATTGCAAATGGATCTACAAGAGAAAACGAGACCAAGCTGGTAAGGTATAGACCTACAAAGCTAGACTAGTGGCAAAAGGGTTTATCCAAAGAGAGGGGGTAGACTATGAAGAAACCTTCTCTCTTGTTGCCATGATAAAGTCAATTAGAATACTCTTGTCCATAGCTGCATTTTATGATTATGAAATATGGAAAATGGATATCAAGACAACCTTTCTGAATGGCTATCTTGAAGAGAGTATCTATATGTCTCAAACCAGAAGGGTTTATTGAACAGGGTCAAGAGCAAAAGGTTTGCAAGCTTAATCGATCCATTTATGGGTTGAAACAAGCATCTAGATCCATGAATATGAGATTTGACACTGCGATCAAAGCTTATGGCTTTGAATAAAATGTTGACGAACCTTGTGTTTACAAGAAAATCGTTAACGAAATTGTCGCTTTTCTGGTGTTGTATGTTGTTGATATTCTACTCATTGGAAATGAAGTAGAATTTCTAGCTGACATTAAGAGATGACTGGCTATGAAATCCCAAATGAAAGATTTGGGAGAAGCACAGTATGTTCTCGGAATCCAAATAGTTTGAAACCGTAAGAACAAAACTTTAGCACTATCTCAAGCATCTTATATAGACAAAATGTTGTTTAGATATAAAATGCAAAATTCCAAGAAATGAACGTTGCCTTTCAGACATGGAATTCATCTGTCTAAGGAACAAAGTCCTAAGACACCTAAAGAGGTTGAGGATATGAAACAAATTTCATATGCATCAGCAGTAGGGAGTTTATGTATGCTATTTTGTGTACACGTCACGATATATGCTATGCAGTTGGAATAGTTAGCAGGTTTTAGTCCAATCCTGGATATGATCATTGGATTTTCATTAAGAACATTCTCAAGTATCTTCGGATAACGAGAAATTATATGCTTGTTTATGGTGCTGAGGATCTGATCCTTATTGGATACATTGATTCTGACTTCCAAACTGATATTGATTTAAGGAAATCAACTTCGGGGTCAGTATTCACTCTGAATGGAGGAGCAATTGTGTGGAGAAACATCAAGCAAAGTTGTATTGCTGACTCCACAATGGAAGTTGAGTATGTAGCTTCAAGTGAAGCAGCAAAAGAAGCAGTATGGCTCATAAAGTTCCTAATGGATTTGGAAGTAGTTCCAAATATGCACATGTCATTTACCCTGTATTGTGATAACAGTGGAGCAGTTGTAAATTCAAAGGAACTTCGAAACCATAAACGAGGAAAGCATATCGAGTGGAAGTACCATCTCATCAGGGAGATTGTACATAGAGGAGACGTGATCGTCATGCAGATAGCCTCACAAGACAACTTAGTTGATCCATTTACGAAGGCCCTCTCGGCTAAAGTGTTTGAGGGTCACCTAGTAGAACTGGGTCTACGAGATATTTGTCACTAGGGCAAGTGGGAGAATTTATGGGTATCTGATGCCCTAGTTTATTGTATTTATACCTTTTATTCTCTCAGTATAACTCAACATTGTATATATTTGTATATATTGATCCACTGGAATTTTAGTCCAAGTGGAAGTATTGTTGGGTTGTGTGTCCTAAAACTCGCAGTTTGTAAACTTAAACACATTCTATTATCAATAAAGATATTATTCAAACATTTCTTCAATAAAGTTGTAATTGAATCTTTAAATTGCATTCATAAAGTCTAAATCCAATAAACTAAGATTCATGGCTATTATATGAATAATTGAACTTTATGTAGAGATATAAAGATGGATCAAGTTCGAGTAAATAACTAAAACGGTCTATAGTATATGATTAAGGTTGGGTACCTTATTTTGGTAACACTATTGGATGCGGCCTACTCTGTAGTTGTTACAAATTGTTGTAAAGATACTACAAGCGAAGTGATCCAGATTCGTTCATGTATTGACATGAGGAGTGGGGGTGTCCTATGCAATGAGTTTGCATAAGATCGGACCAAGAAATAAGTCACCCTTACTTTAAAACGTTGTTTACTATTTAAGACTGACTATTTTGCTTAGATGACCTAGGTAACTCGATCTTATTTCTGAGCTAACTATGAACTCCTGTTTATTCAAGATTATCCTTAAATTTGCATAGGTGAGGGTTGACTCAACAACGTTGGCTCAATAAGCCTCCCATTTCAGGGGTAAGACTGGGTAGATAACTGGGGACATAGGGTGCAAGATGGAATTCACGCCTACCCGATTTAGGGATAGAAGAAAGGTTGTTCTCTTAAGTACTATATCCATGTCTTAAACAAGGGGCCTCACCCTCTCACTGGCTCGAGAGAGATTCGATTTAGTGATTAGATCATAAACCAATTGTTCATTAGATGATCAATTGGAACTTAAGCAACAAGACGTAATATCGGGGGTAAAACAATATATTGACCCAACCGTTATTACGAACAACCTGTGAAGGGTCGACTTACTAGTTATGGTTAAATCATGTGGACACAAATACATCCACAGTGAGAATAGTGAAACTATCGAGCTATAGTGGTGTGACTCCATAGTTAATGAATACTGATTAATTCGGTCTAAAGAGTTTTAGCCAATTAATCTTAATTGTTGGGGTTGATGCCCTAAAGTTTCGTGTCCTGTAGTTTGTAAACAATTTGTACGAACACTTGTGATGTATAATATATGATATTTTACTTCACTTTTTGATTTTGCTCAATTGTTTGTTTATTTGCTTTACTACAAACCAATAAACCTAAAATCCCTGGTTATCTGTATGAACTTAAGCATGTATGTGGTGACATACATGTGGATCATGTCTTAAGTGATAACCAAAATGGCCTTATAGTATATGGATATAGGAGGAAAACATTATCTTGGTAATGTTACAGATGCGACCCGTTTTGTGGAATGGTCACAAGTGTTGTGACTTGTCACAGATGATCTGATCCTGATCATTCGTATAAGAGACATGTGAGTGGGGGCATCCTATACAAAGAGATTGTATAAGACCCGACCACGAAGTGTTAACTTCTCGTTATATAACACCGTTCATGACAGAGACTTCACTTCACTAGGATGACCATAGGTAACATGACCTCAATCCTGAGTGAGTTGGGAACTACTGCCTTCGAGGGCAGTTTGATTTGTATGTGTGCAAGTGGCCAGGTCGCCGACTCAAACCTACCACTTTGGGGATTCGTCTGATTTGGGAGTTGGGAACTCAACTACACAAGATGAAATTCACTCATTCCTCAAAGTAGGGACAAGTAGATAGATAGCTCCCTTAAGGGCTGATTCTAGGGCTTGAAGGATGTGGCGCCACACACCTTCTCTTGACCCGAGAGGTGTTCACACATAGTTGAACTATGTTGTATTGTTCATTAGAGGAATCCGTGGTATTTAAGAAGTGAGATATAATTATAGGGGCAAAATGGTAAATTGGCCCAGCTGTAGTTACGAGCGTCTATGAAGGGTCATCGTACTCATGATTGGTTATATCCGATGGACACAGAAATATATCTGTGGTAAGAAGAGTTCAGATGTTGGTCTTTAGTGGAATGCTTGGCAATTAACGGATGGTGGATCTTGTGGCTAAAAAGTTTAGTTAGCTATTCACGTACCGTTGGAGCTTCGAACCACAGGTCTATAAGGTCCCCTTAGTATCTTGGATAAAGTCGAGAATCAGTTTTGGGTCAGTTTAAAATGTTTAAATTGACAAGAGAAAGTTCGATTATATATGATATAATTGAACTGATTATATATGATATAATTGACTAAATGTATGAGATATATTATTTAGGAGGAAATTAGATATAAATATGATTTATATCAAATAAAGAAGAAATTACTATAGTAGATATGTGATATCAAACTATAGGTTAAGAATATAATATGATTATATTCATTATTTATTTAAATAGGCGGTTATGAGATAATTGGTCGAAAATTTCTCCTAAAGCGTGTGAAAGTGGGAAGATTGATTTCGGTTATTGTAACTGAAGAATAAAATGAAAAATGTTTTCATTTTGGAAAAACGGAGTTCGAAAATTCGCTCATGGTATGGAAACTTCACGATTGCTTAGTTGAAAGCCTATGCGATAGCGCCCATCGCTTAAACGATCGCACACCCGCGCACTAAACGATCACACGCGATTTCTAAACGATCGCTCACCTTTTCTAAACGATTGCTTAGCGCACCGAGCTTTTCTAAACGACCGCTTAGTAAAACCTACACGATTGTGTACCTTTCTCTAAATGACAAGTACCTGACTATATGATAGTCACCTACTATCTCCCACTTGCTTATTCGTTCTACACGATCGTCCTTTCCTTCTTCCTCTACCAATTCCATCAAAGTCCATTATTTGGATTCTCACTCCGAGAATTCCAAGGGCTTCAAGTGATGGTGTCGTCACAGATTGCTGTTTGTTCGTGCATTGCCATTCGTGTATACGACCGTAGAGGGGTTGCTTCCGCTGGATTGAGTTCCAGTGAAGACAGTCTTCAATTGGTACGTTTACTCAACCTGTTGTATTTTAATTGTTAAAGCATGCCTATAATTAGTGTTAAAATGCATACTTGTTTGTTAGAATGTGTGTGTGGTAATTTGGTCACAATAAAGTAGGAAAGATCCAACCCCCCTCATCGATACTCTTGTTTAAGAGTTCCTTCAATTGGTATCAGAGCCAGGTTACTGATATTCCAATTTCATTGATGCAACGAATTGCATAGACATTTGCGATGGGTGCATATCTGCTCTCTATTTAATTGTTAAATTGTTTGTGGATGTGCAGTTAATGGAGTTTTCTGAGATGTAACCTCAGTTTGATTAATTCTTTTATATTTTCGGTTAATTGTAAAGGCCCCTGCGTTTTTGGGCATAATTAATTGATGTTGAGTATGTAATTCAAAGTCAGTTTGAGTCTTGAGTCGTTCGTGAAGAAGTCCGGAGCAAGAGTTGCTGTTCTTCGAGGAATAAGATGATCAAGGGTTGATCGGGTCGTGTAAACGATGGGGTAAGCGATTGCTGAGTATTAGATGGTCGAGTGTCGTTTAACGCGCACGCGCACACTAGACGATCGTTTAGCTCAACAAACTTTATCGCTTAGTAACTGACTAAACGATCGCGGAGTAACACATGGTAAATCATTTACCTTTCGCCGTGTTAAACGATCGCCTAGACGATCAGGCTTCGCAGCCTCGTTGTCGTCTAAGCAATCGTTTAGCTTTTGCGCTATCGTCTAGTGTGCGTTAAGCGATCGTTTACCTGCGGCGTTTACTAAGCGATGGAGTTCTCCTGGCTGTTCAAAACCCGGTTCGCCTGTGAATCGGTTTGCTCGGTGAAAATGTAATAGATAGAGTTATTTCATTCCGGTTTTGTAAAGGTTCATCCCGGTCCATTAATCCTTGGTTTATTACATGAGATGTATGGTTATTTATATGTCATATGGTATGCACATATAGTAAATCCCACCTTAGGTTATGCATTGGTCATGCATCATATCTTTATTGTAAATGTTATAATTTAGAGAAGCATGATTTAATTATGTAAGAGCATGCTCATACATCATATAATATAAGAGTTATATCTATGCATGCATAAAAGACATTGACATGCATCATCTTTATATTATAATTGTTATAGTATAAGGATGTATGGAAAGCATGTTTGCTTGGTTATTACACATATATAAAAATTATGTATAGTAATGACCAAACATTGCATAAAGCATGACACATAGGTTTCTTTATAAGTATTATGAACACCTAGTTATGCGCAATGTGTTTTAGTTGTTTCTTTTTAAGGGTTAAAGAGAAATTAGAACTAAAAGCAATAAGAAAGACATGCATGCTAACTTAGGTTTAATTCATGGTTTTAAAATGTTTAAAACTTGGATAACATAGGCCTAAGATCACGGTTCTAATTTGATTAGCAACCCTTAGGCTTTAATCTTTTAATCAGTTTAATAGAATTAAATTGACTAATAAAAGGTTAAAGTGTAGCAAATCTATCTATAAGGGACCTTTTGTCTAAGGCAGGTTTTGTCTAGGTTGGGGTATTTAAGTTGATGGGAACGTAACACCCTTACCTAGGAACCTACCTGGAAAGGTGAATTAGATAGATTTGATGCATGCATGCAAGTTAAGGACAGTCCATTAAAGTGTTTAAATGTGACTACTTGAACTTGTTCATATTTCATAGACAAAAGTTGTTTATGGGCGGACTTAAAAAGATGACTTAGACTAAAATCAGTAGCCGGATTGTCTAGGTTAACCCCTAGGTAAAACATTCAGTGGGAGGTACTTGAGACATATGATGCTTCACTTAAACCTTTGACGTTTCTCTTACATAGTCCACACCGTGAGATCTACCCTTGACCTCATGGAACCCTGAGAATGTCCCCCTAAAGGATGGTGTTTAGGTAGGTCAATATCAAGGTGGATAGAGAGAGTGTTCATACTAAGTGGGAGCGGGAAGTGCGACAGCATATCCCTCGGTCTCCTTCGTTGGATTGAATAAAGTTACTGCACATCGCCTTGAGGCACCCTAGGAGTGTCCTTCTATAGGATGACAGTTTTGTCCGTTTCTTTATTTGATTTCCTATAAGAGGACAAGGTTACTTAGTCTCTTGTCCTAATCTGCTTCTTCCCTATGGTGGGCTCATTAGGGCGGGACTCTAGCGCCGAAAGCGAGGGGTCACACTTACGCGGAATTGTTAAAGGTTAACAGTTCTGGACCAAATAAATGGTGGCTGTTAGGTTCAGTTCCAAGAATTAGTTCTGCCTAATGGTTGAGAATGTCTCATCCCAGTGAAAGGGCATTTGATCACCCCATCGGTGATGTTTGTTCTGCCTCGCTAGGGCATCATTGCAAAATAGAAGTCTTACACTTAGGGTACTTGAAACTGTTTTGAAAAATTAATTGGTTAAAATGTGGTTAGCAAAATCTAATAAAAGTTTTGTTCGTTTTTTAGCAACAATCTTTTGAAAATGGCCACATCCACATTAGCTTTGCTTAGCGCCGAGAAATTAACTGACGATAACATTTCAACATGGAAACGTATGATTACGACGATACTAATTATCAAAGATCTCATGTTTTCCCTTACAGAGGTTTTTCCTCCTATTCCAGCTCCGAATGCCCCTCGAAATGTTCGAGAGACATACGAGCGGTGGACACGGGTGAATGAGAAGGCTCGAGCCTATATCTTGGTAAGTCTTAATGAAGTCTTGGCCAAGAAGCATGAGCCCATGGTCTCAGCACGTGAGATCATGGAGTCCCTGCGGGGAATGTTTGGACAACCGTCTGAACAGCTCCAACATGAGGATTTTAAGTATATATTCAACTCCAAAATGCAAGAAGGTAAGTCTGTTCGTGAACATGTGCTTAACATGATGATCCACTTCAATATGACGGAGTTGAATGAGTTTACAATCGATGAGGGCAGCCAAGTTAGCATAATCCTGCATTCTTTGTCAGAGAGCTTCCTGCACTTTGTTAGTAATGTGATTCTTAACAAAGTGAAATATAACCTTGCAACTCTCCTCAACAAATTGCAGACCTAGCAATCTTTATTGAATAGTAAGGAGAGGAAAATGTTGCTTCATCTTCCAGGACGTTCCATAGAGGTTCGACCTTAGGAACAAAGTCTGCATCTTCTACTTCTAACTTTGCAAAGGGGAAGAAGAATAACAGTGGTAAGGGAAAAAGGAAGTCGCCTGCTAACCCGCCGCCTGTCGCCCTAAGAAGGCGTCCACCGCGAGTTGAAAAGGGAAAATGTTTCCACTGCAACCAGAATAGACAGTGGACGAGGAATTGTCCTTGCTGGCTGAAGGAAAGGAAGGCCACCAAGGCTAAGGCCAAGACTGATAAAGGTAAATATGATTTACTTGTACTTGAAACTTGCTTAGTGGATAATGATAATTCAGCCTGGATAATTAATTCGGGCGCCACTAATCACGTTTGTTCTTCTTTTCAGGGGATTAGATCTTGGCGACAGTTGGAGGCTGGTGAGATGACGATGCGAGTAGGCAACAGGCACGTCGTCTCAGCTATGGCAGTGGGAGGGATCCAGTTATCTTTACATAATAGGTTTCTAGTTTTAAATGATGTATATATTGTTCCTGAACTTAAGAGGAACCTTATTTCTGTAAAGTACTTGCTAAAATGTAAATACACTATTTCTTTTAATATGGATAAAGTATTTATTCATAAAGATGGTGTTAATATTTATACAGCCTATCTGAAAAATAATTTGTATGTGCTAAGGCCATTAGCCATTAGTTCCCTCCATAACACAGAATTGTTTAAAACTGTCGTAACTCAAATTAAACGTCAACGAATTTCTCCAAAAGAAAATGCCCAACTTTGGCACCTTCGATTAGGGCACATCAATCTCAATAGGATTGAGAGATTGGTGAAGAATGGACGTCTAAGTGAGTTAGAAGAAAATTCTTTACCGATGTGTGAATCTTGCTTTGAGGGTAAGATGACTAAACGACCCTTTACTAGAAAAGGTTATCGAGCCAAAGAGCCTCTTGAGTTAGTACATTCTGACCTTTGTGGTTCGATGAATGTGTGAGCCTGAGGTGGCTATGAGTATTTTATTAGTTTTGCTGATGATTACTCTAGGTATGGGTATGTTTATCTTATGCAACGGAAGTCTGAATCCTTTGAAAAATTCAAAGAGTTCAAAGCTGAAGTTGAAAACACATTGGATAGACAGATTAAAACACTTCGATCGGATCGAGGTGGAGAGTTTTTGGACTCGCAATTCCATGACTATTTGATAGAACATGGAATCGTTTCCTAACTCTCAGCGCCAGGTACACCTTAGCAAAATGGTGTAGCAGAGAGGAGAAATAAAACCTTGTTGGACATGGTTCGTTCGATGATGAGTTACGCTTCCTTATCAGACTCGTTTTGGGGTTTCGCAGTGGAGATTGCGGTATATATACTCAACTGTGTTCACTCCAAGAGTGTTGCAAGAACACCTCTAGAGTTGTGAAATGGGCATAAAACTAGTTTACGTCACTTCCGCATTTAGGGTTGCCTGCACATGTGCTTGAGGCAAATCCCAAGAAGTTGGAACCACGGTCAAGGTTATGCCTCTTTGTAGGCTACCCCAAAGGTACACGTGGGGGTTATTTTTATGATCCATCGGAAAATAGGGTGTTTGTTTCCACAAACGCTACTTTGCTGAAAGAGGATCACATTAGGGAGCACAGTCCACGAAGTAAAGTCGTGTTGAGTGAGCTTTCCAATGAAACTATTGAAACTTCAACAAGGGTAGGTCGGTTCCACCTCAAGAGTTGAGGGAACCTCGACGTAGTGGAAGGGTTGCGAACCCACTCGTTCGTTATTTGGGTTTTACGAAAATCCTTGCTATGGTAGCAGATGACGACGTTGAGGATCCATTGTCTTATCAGAAGGCAATGGAGGATGTAGATCAGGATGAATGGGTCAAGGCCATGGATCTCGAGATGGAGTCGATGTACTTTAACTCAGTATGGGATCTTGTAGATCAGCCTGATGGGATAAGACCTATAGGTTGTAAATGGATCTACAAGCGCAAATGGGGTGCTGATGGGAAGGTGCAAACCTTCAAGGCTCGACTTGTGGCAAAGGGTTATACCCAGGTATAGGGAGTTGACTATGAGGAAACTTTCTCGCCTGTGCCATGTTGAAGTTGATCCGCATCCTCCTGTCCATTGCAGCTTATTATAATTATGAGATCTGGCAAATGGACGTCAAGATGACATTTCTGAATAGAAATCTTGAGGAGACCATTTATATGGTGCAACCCGAGGGAGTCATAGCCCAAGGTCAAGAGAAAAAAGTTTGCAAGCTGAATTGGTCCATTTATGGGTTGAAACAGGCGTCTTAATCTTGGAACATACGGTTTGATACTACGATCTAGTTGTATGGCTTTGACCAGAACGTTAATGAACCTTGTGTCTATAAGAAGATCATCAACACTTCAGTAGTATTCTTAGTATTGTATGTGGACGATATACTACTCATTGGGAATGATATAGGTCTACTGACTGCAGTTAAGAATTGGCCAGCGACCCAATTCCAAATGAAAGATTTGGGAGAGGCTCAGTTTTTTCTAGGTATACAGATCTTTCGGGATCGTAAGAACAAAGTGCTAGCACTGTCTCAGGCATTATACATTGACAAGATACTGCTCAAGTACTCGATGCAGGACTTCAAGAAGGGCCTATTTCCTTTCAGGCATGGAGTCACTTTGTTTAAGGCCATGTGTCCTAAGACGCCTCAAGGTTGAGGAGATGAGATGGGTCCTATATACGTCTGCTGTTGGCAGTTTGATGTACGCGATGCTCTGTACTAGACCAGACATCTGCTATGCTGTGGGCATAGTCAGTAGGTATCAGTCTAACCCAGGCCAGGGTCACTGGACCGCAGTGAAGAATATCCTTAAGTATCTTCGGAGAATGAGGGACTACATGCTCGTGTATGGATCTAAGGATTTGATCCTTACTGGATACACGGATTCTGACTTTCAGACTGATAGGGACTATCACAAGTCCACTTCAGGGTTAGTCTTTACTCTTAACAGAGGAGCTGTAGTGTGACGAAGCATTAAGAAAGGGTGCACTGCGGACTCCACTATGGAGGTGGAGTATGTAGTGGCTTACGAAGCTGCTAAGGAGGTCGTTTGACTCAGGAAGTTCTTGACAGAACTGGAAGTTTTTCCAGATATATCTAGGCCCATTACCCTCTATTGTGATAATAGTGGGCAATGGCGAACTTCAAGGAGCCTAAGAGTCACATGCACGACAAACGTATAGAGCGAAAGTATCATCCGGTCTGTGAGATAGTGCATCGAGGGGACGTGATTGTCACGAAGATCGCTTCGGAGCACAATGTTGCTGACCCGTTTACGAAGGCTCTCACGGCTAAAATGTTTGAGGGTCACTTTCAGAGCATGGGTCTACAGGATCACTCACGGCTGGACTAGGGCAAGTGGGAGATTTTCTTGGACTGGGCTTTTATGCCCTAGTTTATTATTTTGTACTAGTTTTATGTACACCCCACTTCGTTTTAGGACAAGTGGGAGATTGTTGAGGTTGATGCCCTAAAGTCTCGTGTCCTATAGTTTGTAAACAATTTGTACGAACGCTTGTGATGTATATTATATGATATTTTACTTCACTTATATAACACCGTTCATGATAGAGACTTCACTTCACTAGGATGACCATAGGTAACATGATCTCAATCCTGAGTGAGTTGGGAACTCTTGCCTTTGAGGGCGGTTCTTTGATTTGCATGGGTGCGAGTGGCCAGGTCGCCGACTCAATCCTACCACTTTGGGGATTCGTTTGATTTGGGAGCTGGGAACTCAACTATATAAGATGGAATTCACTCCTTCCCCAAAGTAGGGGCATGTAGATAGATAGCTCCCTTAAGCGCTGATTCCAAGGCTTGAACAATGTGGTGTTACACACCTTCTCTTGGCCCGAGAGGTGTTCACACATAGTTGAACTATGTTGTATTGTTCATTAGAGAAATCAGTGGTACTTAAGGAGTGAGATATAACTACAGAGGCAAAACGGTAAATTTGGCCCAGCTGTATTTATGAGCGTCTATGAAGGGTCATCGTACTCATGATTGGTTATATCCGATGGACACAGAAATATATTTGTGGTCAGAAGAGTTCAGCTGTTGGTTTTTATTGGAATGTCTGGGAGTTAACGGATGGTGGATCTCGTGGCTAAAGAGTTTAGTCAACTATTCACGTATGGTTGGAGCTTCGAACCACAGGTCTATAAGGTCCCCTTGGTAGCTTGGATAAAGTCGAGAATCAGTTTTTGGGTCAGTTTGAAATGTTTAAATTGACAAGAGGAAGTTCGATTATATATGATATAATTGAACTGGTTAATTATATATGATATAATTGACTAAATGTATGAGATATATTATTTAGGAGGAAAGTAGATATAAATATGATTTATATCAAATAGAGGAGAAATTGCTATAGTAGATATGTGATATCAAACTATATGTTAAGAATATAATATGATTATATTCATTATTTATTTAAATAGACGGTTATGAGATAATTGGCCGAGAATTTCTCCTAAATCGTGTGAAAATGGAAAGATTGATTTCGGTTATTGTAACTGAAGAATAAAATGAAAAATGTTTTCATTTTGAAAAAAAAGAGTTCGAAAATTCGCTCACGGTGTGGAAACTTCACGATCGCTTAGTTGAGAGCCTATGCTATAGCGCCCATCGCTTAAACGATCGTACACCCGTGCACTAAACGATCACACGCGATTTCTAAACGATCGCTTACCTTCTCTAAATGATTGCTTAGCGCGCCGAGCTTTTCTAAACAATCGCTTACTAATTGCTAGACGATCGCTTAGTAAAACCTACACGGTCGTGTACCTTTCTTTAAGCGACAAGCATCCGACTATACGATAGTCACCTACTATCTCCCACTTGCTTGTTCATTCTACACGATCGTCCTTTACTTCTTCCTCTACCAATTCCATCAAAGTCCACTCTTTGGATTCTTACTCCGAGAATACCAAGGGCTTCAAGTGGTGGTGTCATCCCGGTTGTTGTTATCCCAGTTGTTGTTTGTTCGTGCGCGGCCGTTCGTATAGACGATCGTGGTGCTACTAGGCAACTGTTTTCTGGGTGAGGGTCGTAGAGGGGTTGCTTCCGCTGGTTTGAGTTCGAGTGAAGATAGTCTTCAACTGGTACGTTTACTCAATCTGTTGTATTTTAATTGTTAAAACATGCCTATAATTAGTGTTAAAATTTTGTTAGAATGTGTGTGGTAATTCGGTCACAATGAAATAGGAAAGATCCGAACCCGCTCATGGATACTCTTGTTTAAGAGTTCCTTCAATGATTTATAGGTCCATAAGGTCCCTTTACTAACTCGTAAAACATGAACATTTTGAATTAATAAATTGAGTGAATTTGGAATGATATCAGTTTGAATTGTTCAAATTGAATTTCAATTTGAAAATATTCAAATTGAAACTAGGGTTTGAATTTGAATAGGTTCAAATTCGAATTTGGGTTTGTATAATTATATATGATATAACTAACGTTTAGTTTATTAAAATTAGACGGGATTGGAAGAATTCATCAAAGGTATGAAACTTGAAACCCTCTTGTGTTTTTCTAAAAATGCATGCTTTAGAACTCAAATTAAATGTAATTAAAGTACTTATTCATTTTGTTTGCTTCCGTTGCATACTTGTCACGAACCAATCTAACCTATAAAATTTTCATTTATTTAAACCCAACCCAACCCAAGAAAATTCATAACCCAATCCAAAACGAACAGATTAAGTTAGATTGATCAATTTTTTCGGGTCATCAAGTTTTTTGAACACTCCTAACATGGACAATAGTAGTACAATGAGCTCTACAATTTCCATCCCTATAGCAAGATGAAAAAGACAACAAGGGATCCAAAGAGAGCGTTAGCTCTTCGATTTCATCGATGGATCACAAAACTACCGACTGTTTTCATTAGAAACCCCTCTAAAATATTTTTGGCTTCTTTTGAGAACGATTCAACATTATACTCAAACATGTATCATTAATAAATCAAAAGCGGTTTAAAGAACCAAAAGCACTGCCAAATAAACTTTAAAATGGATCACTCAAGCTCAAAGTTCAATACACACTATCTATATAATACAGCCAGCCAAACAAAATTCTAAAATGGTGTTCTATGAAAATTCCTCATGATGGACCCTTGTGAATTTGTGGTCAGTACTACTACAGCTATTGAAGAATTCAGACTAGGATACATGAACATTCAAGCTGGGAAACTAAAGTTAGAGGCTTTCAATAGCCAGACCTTAAGCAAATCCCCCAGGATACATGTTGCCCAAAGGAGAAAAATTGTTGCATAAACACAGTTTGTGCGTATCATGTAACAGCTAGTGAGTTTATGCAATAAAAAGACTGTTGGAAGTAAAAACACGGTGATTCACTCAGTCTACAGGATCTGGATTCAAAACTGGAAGGATTCTCAAGGCAGATGAACCAAGGTGCATTCCCCGAATAATTCCACCATATCCGATCTTCACTCTGTGACACAGAAGCAATATGGAATCCCACAATGCTGTTCTTCCCTGAAAATAAAGATCAGAACAGTTATTTTTATCCTAATAATGTTCCAAAACTTGTAGTAGTTGAGATCAATTTCAATAACATGCTCAAGGGCAAACAACCTGAAGAGAAAACTGAAGCTTCTTATCCCAATACAAAGAGAAAACTGGAGGATTTTTCCTTCCAACAGCCAGTATGCAAGCTCCGGGATGAATAACGGAAGGAACACCATATATGATTGCTATGTACTTCTCGGGAAAGCGTTCTTTTGGAGGAAGAACACCCAAGAACAAAGGATTTTTACTGGACTGAGCCCCGGCATAGATTGAAGGTTCCAGATGTAACATCCACTTTGGATGCTCTAGGAAAGCACAGAATAAATATAGGAGTAAGTGAGAATCGGTTGGAAGCTCAAGTGTCCACTTCTTGTTCTTCTTATCATAAACCTCTCCAGTCCCAAGATACTCGTAATTCTTCAAGCACGTCCCTTCGGAAAGCTCTGTAGATTCACAAAGGCATTGGTGTGAAAGTCAGTAAAGTTTTTTTTTTTTTTTTTTAATCTATTCTTCTGCAAATTCCGGAGAGACCAATAACACGGCGGGAAACTGGAAAACATAATAAACTGATAATCTACGGCCTATGCCTACCTTTGATTCTTTGTACTGTATAATCTGCTCGAATACTGCTTTGAGGCAGTAAGCCTTTGACCCATTCACCCTTCATCAAAGCAAGGAGTTTCTGGTGCTCTGTAATGGCATTAACACACTCTTGCATGGTTGGAACTAAGGGATTCTGCTGAGGGGACTGTGGTGCATTCGCCAGAGGCATTTTGACTGCATTGGAGGTGGATGATTGTAAGCAATTATTATTATTTCTATAAGTTAACCTAAACTCCACCCTCCCCCCACCCCCAACCAAAAAAAGAAAGAAAAAAAAAAAAAAAAGGAAAACCAACTATCACCAGAGACCAATAGGAAACAGAAATTGTAGAAACTTTTGAACAAAATGATGGAAAGCCTTACTTGTAGAGGCATCTATAGATTGCAAGAGAGTTGCTCGTAATTGGTGGAGGAGTCCATCTTCATCAAGAGTCAGTGTTGGTTGCCATTCATTAGTCCTGTCAACCGAAGACACAGTGGGAAGGGATCCTGTGGAGTCGCCTACAGGACTTATAGCAATTGAGACACCGAGTTTAGCGGCCACTTCTTTTACCTTAAAAAACCAAGAAGATAAGCAGACTCATAAGGCGCAAAGGATGTGTAACCTACCAATATAATTATCATTAGATTTGAAGTTCAAAACTCCTCATCCAACTAATCAAATATCACTCTCAAACACAGCCATAAATCAGCCTAGTTTGAAATTCGCACACATAAATCTTAATACAGAGATACAAAAGAAATTAAAATGTTCCACTATACAGGTTAAAATTATAGGTTATAGCACATGCTCATATATTTTCTATGACATATAATTTATATTTATACCAAAAACTTGATCATCAACAAGTTAACGTGCCCAATATAGACTTCCTAAATTTTGGTGGCTTTGACTAAAGAAAATGATTGAAATTTCAGTCATGGCAAATGAAAATTAATTACTAAAGCACAATGTAGAACAGCCATACCTGAACATGACTGGTTTCAATCTTTTCTACAAGAGGATGAAGCAATGTGGAAGAAAACCATTGCCTGAGACAATCACGCCATTCTTCAATTTGTGGATATACTCCCAAATGCTTGAAAGCTTCAACCATTTCCTCCATAGACATTGGGGAGGGAACATCGCCCTCTACTTTCTTAGGAGGAGTGGTGAATTTCTGTGAACTCGGTGACATCCTTACAGGCCTCAAGGGAGTACTTCTGGTAGTTCCAGAAGTATTGGCTGAAGTAGCCACAGTACTGGGACTGGCTATACCAACACTGCCAATGGTGGGGGGTGGAGTTGCCAATTTTCCTGCAGACTCGGTTAATTTTTCATCTACTTCAGTAAGAAATCGTTCAAAGCCTTCTTCAGATGTAATTTCTTTAAGAGAGGATACTCGCTTGCTTGACCACGGGGTACACACCACTGAATCCCGTCCTGATGAACTCTGAGTAGAAGGCAATGGTGAGGCCACTCCAGAGACAAGATACAAGGAAGATGCAGAACCCGGGGATGTCGAAGGTGTTGCAAAAGACTGCATTTTGCTCCCACTGGCAGAGTTCGATTTATCTATGTTTCTTTGAGATGAATAACTAAAACTGCTAATTGATTGATGAAGAGGAACAAGAACATAAGAAGGAGAAGGTGATGAGTAGGGTTTAGATTTTGGAGGCTTTACAGCCTTTTCAGATGTCCCATTGTCAACCTTTGGTTTTAATCCCATAAGCCCCAGTTGACGCTTGGAAAGAGGTGTTTGTTCCTTGGTTCCTTTGGTGGCAGATACAACAGACACAACACCACTGAATCTTTTCCTATACAAGGATATCGCTTTGAAAAAGGCTAATACTGTTCCTAAAAAGATTAAGCCTACCACAATCTGTGCAGCCTTGGCAGACAAATCTGAAACATAGAAGCGAAGAATTAAAAAAAAAAAAAAAAAAATCAATACAGCCATAAGTGTCCAAGGTGGTAGCTCAAGCTCAAAGCAGACATAAACAAATGAGAATAATCTAATAGCTTACAGGCTGCCTCTTCAGGAAAGTTCTTGAGCTTCAAATTGCCAACAATCGCATTTTCCCTTCATTAATTCAGGAAGAAAAAAAGAAAGCCTTAGCTTCAATTAACTGGAAAACAGAACCCAGAGCATAAAACAATATCTGGAAACGAATTCCAGCAGAACTCTTTCTCAAGCACTAGTTCAAGACAACATTCATAAAACCCTCATTCATAACTAACGAAAATCTACATCCTTACTTGAACAGGACTGTGTCCTTCAGTTTTAAGGAGTCAGAAGTAACGGAAAGATTCACAGTCCACACAAAACAAAGCCATATACAGAAAAACGAAGATAAAAAAGTTGAGAAAATTAAAAAACACATAAAAGGAAGGTGCAGTAGATCAAATTGTACCAGGAAAGAATACGAAGAAAGGCAAATGCAGATACGGAGGAGAGGGAGAAGATGCAGAGGAAGGTGAACTTCGAAGGTTGGAGGCTGTTGGCGGTGAGAGCGGCGGATAGGGCCGGGTTCTGATAAGCTGAGAACTTCAAGGGCTTCGGAGAAGAAGAGCTATCGGCTCTTCTGCCATTTTCGGCAGCTTCCATTCGTAATGGGCCCGAGTTTGGGATTCAATTTAGGGTTTTGCAACAGAAACAGGGATTCGATTATACTATGACATTGGGGAAGATTTCTCCAAGATGTTCTTCTCTACAGAATCTCTTCATCTTGAGTAACGAGTCCCGTCAGTTTGAAATTGCAGTAAAACCCCATAGCCTCCAAGGGTTTTTCTCTCTCTCTCTTTTTCTCTTCAATTTTTATAAAATAAATGTAATATTCTTATTAGAACCCCGGACCATTCATTTTTTTGTTAGTATAATAGAAGATGAGAGATTTGAAAGATAGACCTCTTTGTTGTTGATCGTATGTCAATCGAGCTTCCTTTGGTGAACCTTCAACCTTATATGTTAATTACACCTAAGTTTAAGAAATAAAGATGTGTATTTTTTTGTCTTAGTTTAAGATTTTTTCCTACTCCTATTAGAGAAAATGGACATCTCTATATATGTTAGATTCCTCCACTTCTCATAATCTCTTATCTAATATCAAACCCCAAATTCAAAAAATATATATATACAAGAACATATGCTCCAATTAATAATCGGTTAAATAACCCACACTGTGTTTGGGGCATAGGGAGTAAGAGTTGTTTTAACTTCTATTTTGCTACAATAACACTATTTATTACTCGTGGTTAAAATAATCAACTTCCTCCCCTTCCAATATTTTCAATGACTTCACCAACTAGTAACCAACTCCAACGACCACCTTCGACTATTTTCTCCAGTGAAGACCACCTCCAATAGCCAATTTGGTGACAATTACCTCCGACAATCAACTCCAACAGTCACCTTGACCACCTATGTGACCAACTTTAGTGACCAATTCATAGTGTTTAATAGTCTTTTTTATGGTAATTTAACATGTTTTTCTGCATTTTCTCTTTTCACACTAAACCCTTTGTTTATTTAAGAATTTAGTTTGTTGAGACTATTCTCAGGCTTCCCTATGGATCAACCTAGTTTCCTATTAATACCACTTACTTTTGGTAGTTGTAGAATGGTATATAAATTATTTTTTATTGTAGACCTTCATAAGTTAACTTTTGAATTGTCGCGTTACTAGATAAACCAATTAGTTTTGCCTAGGTACTTTTCTAAAAGCTTTCTTTTGTGTTTGATTTTTTTTTCTTTGTATCTTTGTCCTATGCATGTCATGACATTCTCAATGAGGTTGGAAGCGATATAATGGAGTAGCTTGGCCAAGTAACAAGGTGAGGAACCTTAACCGTTAGCTTTCTGAGTACCTTTTCTTTTGTTGGTCAAGTGGTTGCAAGGAGATTGCAGCAAGTGCAGGTAAGTACAACTAGGCCAAATTATCGTTTTGCCGCTGTAGTTACATCTGACTCCTTAAGTACCACTGATCCCTCTAATAAATAATAGATCATAGTCTCACTATGACTAAACCCCTCTCGGGCCAAGAGAGGGTGTGGTGCCACATTGTTCAAGACTCGGAACTAGTTCTTAAGGGAGTAATTTATCTACTTACCCCTGCTTTTGGGAAGGAGTGAATTCCATCATGTGTAGCTGAGTTCCTAGCTCCCCAACCAGACGAATCCCCAAAATGGTAGGTTTGTTGAGTCGGCGATCTGGCCACTCTCACCCATGCAAATCAAAGGGCCGTCTTCATAGGCATGAGTTTACAACTCACTCAGGATTAAGGTCATGTTACCTATGGTCATCCTAGTGAAATGAAAGTCTCAATTATGAATGACGTTATATAACGAGACTAAACATTTTTTGGTCCGGTCTTATACAAACTTCTTTGTATAGAATATCCTCGCTCGCATGTCTAATACATGAATGATCAGGATCAGATAATTTGTAGCACTTTACAACATTTGTAACACCTACAAAGCGGGTCATACTCGTAGTGTCACTAGGATAAGGTATCCAACCTTATCCATATACTACAAACCATTTAGGTTATCACTTAAAACATGATCCATTTGTATGTTTCCGCATACATATTTAAGTTACAACGACAACCATGGATCTTAGTTTATTGGTTTGTGGTAAATGCAACTAAAATATCAAATATTTCATAGACAACGTGAATAAAATATCATATATTATAAATCACAAAATGTTTGTTCATACAAGTGTCTACAAACTACAGGACCCTACGAGATTTAGGGCATCAACCCCAACAGTTGAGAAGTTGAAGATGTGAAGGAATTATTTGGAGGAATAATTGTAGGGTCGACTGGTTTTTCAGTGTTGAACAGAAGACTATCATTACTTATGGCAGGAGGTTGAAGACGAAAAAGAGAGCGGAAGAGTAAAAAAAAGAAAAAAATTAGAGGAAAAATTGCTTTGATACCATATTAACAACCAACATTCAAAAGAGTGAATATCTTCACATATTTTATTAAAGAAATTATGAGTATATACATACACAGAGATGGGCTTTAACAAACTGATTAGGCCCAATCGAGTACTTCATTATCGAGCAACGAGTATTGCATCGAGTATTTTAAGAACTACTGATAATCACCATCGAGTATCACCTCATCGAGCATCGACTATTTTAAGAACTTCTGATAATCACCATCGAGTATCATCTCATCGGGCATCGAGTATTTTAAGAACTTTTGATAATCACTATTGAGTATCATCTCATCGAGCACCGAATATTTTAAATAACTTCTAATACCGGACCATTTTTTTGTTAGTATAATAGAAGAAGAGAGATTCAAAAGATAGACCTCTTTATTGTTGATCGTACGTCAATTGAGCCTCCTTTGGTGAACCTTCAACCTTATATGTTAATTACACCTAAGTTTAAGAAATAAAGATGTGTATTTTTCGTCTTAGTTTAAGATTTTTTTTTCCTGCTCCTACTAGAGAAAATGGGCATCTCTATGTATGTTAAATTCCTCCACTCCTCATTATCTCTTATCTAATATCAAACCCCAAATTCAAAGAAAAAAAAAAAAAGAAAAGAAAAGAAGAAGAAAAAGAACATATGCTCCAATTAATAATCATTTAAGGGGTCTTTATGACTTTAACTTGGAATAAGTTGATGAGTTAAATAACCCACTTTGTGTTTGGGGCGTGTGTTAAGAAAATGGGGAGTAAGAGTTGTTTTAACTTCTATTTTGCTACAATAACACTATTTATTACTCGTGGTTAAAATAATCAACTTCCTTTCCTTCCAATGTTTTCAATATCTTCACCAACTAGTAACCAACTTCGATGACCACCTTCGACTATTATCTTCAGTGAAGACCACCTCCAACAGTCAATTTGGTGACACCACCTTCGATAACCAACTCTAACGGTCACCTTGACCAACTATGTGACCAACTTTAGTGACCAGTTCATAGTGTTTAATAGTCTTTTTTATGGTAATTTGACATGTTTTTCTACATTTTCTCTTTCCACACTAAACCCCTTGTTTATTTAAGAATTTAGTTTGTAGAAACTATTCTTACGCTTCCCTATGGATCAACCTAGTCTCCTATTAATACTACTTACTTTTGGTAATTGTAGAATGGTATATAAATTATATTTGATTGTAGACCTTCAATAAGTTAACTTTCAAGTTGTTGCATTACTGGATAAGCCAATTAGTTTTGCCTAGGTACTTTTCTAAAAGCTTTCTTTTGTGTTTGATTTTTTTTCTTTGTATCTTTGTCCTACGCATGTCATGACATTCTCAATGAGATTGGGAGTAATATAATGGAGTAGCTTGGCCAAGTAACGAGGTGAGTAACCTTAACTGTTAGCTTTTTTAGTATCTTTTCTTTTATTAGTCAAGTGGTTGCAGGGAGATTACGGCAAGTGTAGGTATGTATATTTTTCTCGTTCGTAGGTCATCCTATGCAAGCATGTCCTAGGTTGCAGTAGAGTCTAATGCCACACGACTACTCTATGGGAGGGTATCAAGTCAAAAGGATTACAATTCCTACTGTCCTTGATGAGAGGAATCATTTGGCTATGGAAATCAAGGATGGGAGTAGAGCCAATACGATTCATACCCCGTTGTGCCTAATATGTCGATGCAGACTCATAATGTCGACCCAAATATGTCCCTACAAAATGTGGTGAGAGATTGCTAACAAAAATGTTCTTTTTAAGAAAGAAAATCTCCGTTTCCAGCATAAGAGTCTTTATTTTGAACTAGAGACTTGAATTGAGATATAGAGTTTAAGTGATTTAGTCACTCAAATAGTTGAATCATTTAGGAGGCAAGATGAACCCTTGTTGCAGTCATCTTTTGACACCATCGAGGCACATAATTGTGAGGTAATCCACATCGATAGTAAGAGTTGGAGTATAGCATATAGTGCTCAAAACTAGTTGGTAGACTAAAGAAGAATTTGTGATGAAACCTAAAAAAGCTCGGGTGATAAAGTTTAATGTTGGAAAGGCTTAGTTTATTTTATCCTCTAGGATTTCCCTTATTCATGAGTCTTTCTTCTTTAATTTCTTACGAGTAAGAAGTGTTATTTTTCTTTTCATTCTTTTGTTTATTTTGAATAAGTTGTTGAGTCAGTTTTTATTTCTTTTACTTTTATAGATATAAAAATCCAAAATGACTTACTTGCATGAGCACTTGTTGGTTTTGAAAGCTATATTGACCCAAGCCAAAAGATACGGCTAGAGAAATACGAGAACTTTTATGTGCCTAGACATATGAATCTCGTCAAGCATAATGACATAAAAAATTTGTGCTTCTTGGACGCAGCCAAGCGTCAAACATTTACTCACTTTCTTAGTTTAATTTCTTTTTATTTTTTGTTTTTTTTTGTAGGTTAAATTTATTTTTCTTTTCTATTTCTCAGGTGTCAATTGAAAGGAGAAAGATTAGGGAGAAGCAACCCTCGCCACTGGTGCACATCCAAATTTAAGCGAAGGTTTTATGTTTTCCTTCTATTTTTTCTTCACCTTTTATTGTTTTATACATTAAGAACAATGTGTGCTTTTGAAGTTGAGGAAGGTTGGATTTTGATCAAGACCTGTGATCTTGTTGAGTCATTGAGCATCTTGTGCATAAACTGTTTGTTTGCTTTATTGCTCGTCTTATTGATTAGAACCATTGATGATATACTTTTTATGTGATGTTGTTTGCTTTTGAGCAAGTTTGAAGTATAATTATGATTTTTTAGCCCATTTTTCCAAAAAAAAAAAAATATATATAAGTTTTCATGCATGCTTAGTGCTTTGCCCATCTATTTTAAGTCTCAAGAACCTAGAATCTTGTTCTATGGTCTAATTTTTGTTGCAATTCCAAAAGACCTTAGTGGTAGTTGTTAGGTTGTTCGAAGCACAATTCCATGATGCATGCTTAGATTTTAGCTAAGCCATTTGTGAATAAATAAAAAAAGAAAGTGTTGAAAAGCATAGTAAAAAAAAAAAAAAGAGAGAAAAAGAAAAGTCTTTGTTAAACTTATATTGCTCAATGCTAGCCTCTTTCATCATTAGTTGTTAGTGTGTAGGAAAGAAAGCGAGAGAGTTACCAAAGTAAGGCTGCAAAGTTGGAGTTCTTATACTATTTAGATGCACGTTGTTGCCAAGATTATTTGCTTTGTGATACGTAATTGCCTTGTTGAAATCACGTAGGAGTAATGTTAGGATTGTGTATTATTGATGAGTTGGTTGTTCCAAGTGGTTAACATGCATTTAGGGCTAATTTTAGTTAATAAATTGGGGACACTTGTTTGGGTCAACTAAACAAAGTGGGTGAGCCTTTGCATGATTGAATGACCGTTATCTTTATATGATCAATCAAGCAATTGGGTGAATTCGAGTTCCAAAGCTAGACCCATTTTACACTTTGATGTGAATTCAACCCTTGAACCATTGCATGCACCTAAAGAACCAATTACAAGAAGCAAGGCAAAGAAGATTCAAGAGGCATTTACACTACATCTTAAAAAACTAGCAAATTCACAAGAATCGACAAATAATTTTGAAACCAAAGTTTTATATAATGTTAGTTCAATGAGTCAAGAAGAGAATGGCATAAAGATGGCACGGGAAAAGTCCTATAGTTGGAAGATGATATGGTGGTCAAAAAAAGTGTGCAGATTTTGTAAAGAAAATATTGTCAAGTATGCACTGCATGGGGAAATGTGATGTCAAACCTTGTCAAACGTGAATAACTACTTTGCCGCCTTCTAGAGGAGATATAAAGAAATTTGAAGACTTTCTACATTCTTAGTTTTGCATTTTGACTTATAATTTAGTATGCAATTAAGTTTCAAGTTTCTAGGTGTTATTTTCTACAATTTGCAATTAATTGTATTTGAATGACTTTTGAGTTTCTTGGTCTATCCACGACCATTTGGCCTATAAAATGGCTTGTAATGTTCTTCAAAACTCAAATTATTGATGTAAAAAGCTTGTGCTTATTCAACCCTTTGGTGTTGTCTTTTTCTTTCAAATCTTGCTTTAGATTTGATATTTAAATCAATTCATTGGATTAGTCTTGATCAAGCTAATTTTGGAATGAGTTGTCTTAGGATCTAAGAGTGACCATCATAGATTCTAAGTTCGATCTAAGCAGCTTTCTTTGTGAGTGTTTGCAAGGATCCTAGAAGGACCTCTAGCTTTGCATCCAACAAGCATCACGGGCTTATCATTTGGTATAAGAGAATTTGTTCATTGTTCTTGGCCGACTTTAGAGGTGTTATCTTTACTTTATTTCATTTTTTTTCTCCATAGCAATTACCTACATCTTGTAACAAGACATACTAGAACTTGTCTTGAAAACTTCTTCAAATAAGCTCTTGGATCATAAAGGAAAAAAAAAAGTCAGCAAGAAAAAAAAAGTCAGCAAAAAAAAAAAAAAAGAAAAAGAAAAAGAAAAAAACAATAACAAAAAAAAAAAAAAAAAAGAAGAAAAGAAATCAAAGATCCAAAGCACATGAAAGTTTCTTGTCATTCATTTGAAAAAAAAAATCCTGATTTGTTTTATTTTTAGCCTAAGTTTAGTTACTCTAGTCTTAGCTTGTGAGAGTTGAACATTTTGAATTGGTTTTTATCAAAATTTTAGTGAGATTGCACCAAAAATATAAGCCAACCCTTACATCTTTAACCTAGTACCAAAAGCCTACCCTTGAGTGATAAACACGAGTGTTCTTAAGTGAAATTGGTGAAAAGTGTGGTGAGGTCCTTTTATTACTAACTTTAAAATGTCACAGGGTGAAGGAGTACCACAAGTACAAGATACTAATATGGCTATTCTTCAAGCCATTCAAGGCATAATGGAAATGATGAGAGAAGATAGGCAAGAAAGAAGGGCACAACAACAAAGAGTCTTACAAGAAGATGAAGGAGTAATTGACTTAGTTGAACAAGAAAGATAAATTGGAGGAAGAGGAAACATGAGAGAAAGATGAAGAAATAATATGCACCCTAGACGAGGAGAAAGAATCCATGAAGATAGAGATAGTGAAGTCAAGCTAAAAATTCCACCATTTTGTGGATCGTCGGATGCGGAGGCATACTTGGAATGGGAAAGGAAGATAGAACATGTGTTTGATTCTAACACATTCAGTGAGAATAAGAAGATGAGACTTGCCATTGCTAAATTCACTAACCATGTGGGAAATTGGTATCAACATCTCAAATCCGAGAGAAGGAGGAAAGAGAAGGATCCCATTGAAACTTGGGAAGAACTTAAAGAAGCCATGGGAAAGAGATATGTTCCAAAAAATTATGAAAGAGATTTGAGAACTAAATTGCAAGTTTTGAGGCAGGGAACAAAATGTGTAGCTGAATATTATCAAGAGATGGAAACTTGGATAGAAAGAGCAAATATTCGAGAAGAAGAAGAAGACACCATGTCTAGATTCCTTGGAGGTTTAAATCGAGAAATTGCTCATATCGTTGATAGATATCCACAATTATACTTGGAAGATATGTATCCTTATGCAATCAAAATTGAAGAACAATTGAGAGAAGAAAAGGAACATTCCAAGAGGTATAATTCTAAAGCTAATATCTTTTCAGATTCTAATGTTTGGAACAAGGATGGTTTTGTGAATAGGGGTGAAGCAAAAGGGAAGTTTGTGGCTCCTAAAAGAGTGGAAGCCGGGAGCACCTATACTAAAAAGAATGAAGCTTCAAAGGAGGAAAGAAAGAAATCTAGTTCCATTCAATGTTGAAAGTGCAAAGGATTTGGGCACATGAGCAAAGATTATGTCAATAAAAAAGTCATGGTCATAAGAAATGGAATTATTGATTCGGAAGATGAATGTGACAAGGTGGCCAACTTGAGGAAGAATCTGAAGCCTTTGATCATATTCTTAATTGAAAAAAGAGTACTTAATGTGCAGATCAAGGAGGAGGAAGTTGAAGATCAAAGGGAGAACTTATTTCACACAAGGTGTTTGATTGAAGGAACCCCATGTAGCTTGGTGATTGATAGTGGAAGTTGCACAAATGTAGTAAGTAGTTTTCTTGTAAAAGGACTGCAGCTCACTACTCGTCCACATCCAAAACCATATAAACTTCAATGGTTAATAAACAAAGGATAATTGAAGGTAAACTCCCAAGTTCTTATTTCTTTTACTTTGGGAAGATATAAGGATGAGGTTCGTTGCGATGTAGTACCTATGCATGCAGGTGATATGTTATTGGGCCAACCTTGGCAATATGATAGAGAAGTCATATATGATGATTTGTTGAACAAGTACACATTTACTTTGAATGGGAAGAAGTTTACTTTGCTTCCATTATCTCCATATGAAGTACAATGCGATCAAGTGAAATTAGAAAAGAAAAGAAAAGAATTTGAGGATTAAGAGAGGAGAGAAGAAAGTAAGTTAAGGGAGAAGAGCGAAAAAAAGGAGAAAAGTGAGGGCAAAAGATGAGTGAAATCCAAGAGAGAAAAAAGAGTGATTTTGAGGAAAGAAGAAAGAGTGTGAGTTTGATTATGAGAAAAAGGGAAGATAAGAATATGTTTTCATTCGAAACACCAAACTTTGTACTTATGTGCAAAGGAATGTGTTTAGTAACTGAACCTAACTCTAATGATGATTTTTCTAGTGCATTTAAATCTCTTTTGCAGGAATTTAATGACATGTTTCCACATGAAGATGCACCTACAAATCTACCTTCTTTAAGTGGAATTGAGCACAAAATTGACTTCATACCTGGGGCAACGCTTCCAAATATGGCAGCCTACAATCCAATCGAGGCCAAGGAAATCCAAAGGCAAGTAGAAGAACTCATGGATAAAGGTTATGTTCGAGAAAGCATGAGTCCTTGTTCGGTTCCAGTCATTTTAGTACCCAAGAAAGATGGAACATGGAGGATGTGTGTTGATTGTCGAGCCATCAACAAAATAACAGTAAAGTATCGACATCCTATTCCTAGATTGGATGACATGCTAGATGAATTACATGGTGCAAACTTGTTTTCAAAAATTGATCTTAAAAGTGGTTACCATCAAATTCGAATGCATGTGGGAGATGAGTGGAAAATGGCTTTCAAAACAAAATTTGGACTTTACGAGTGACTTCTTATGCCATTTGGTCTTACTAATGCACCAAGTAATTTTATGAGGCTAATGAATCATGTTTTGAGAGGATACATTGGAAAATTTGTTGTGGTATACTTTGATGATATTCTTGTTTACTCTAAAAATTTGAATGAACATATATTGCATGGCAAGACAATTTTGCTTAAACTTAGAGAAGAAAAGTTTTATGCCAATTTCAAAAAGTGTAGTTTTTGTCTAGACTAAGTCAATTTCTTATGATTCATTGTTGGAAAGGATGGGGTGAAAGTTGACGAAGAAAAGGTCAAGGTTATTCGAGAGTGGCCAACACCCACCAATGCAACCGAGGTGAGATCTTTTCATGGTTTGGCTAGTTTTTATAGAAGGTTTATTAAGGATTTCAATAGCATAGCCTCACCGTTGAACGAACTTATTAAAAAGAATGTGAAATTTGAATGGAAAGAAAAGCAAGAAAATGCATTCAATGAATTAAAAGATAAATTGACTAATGCACCTCGTCTTGCTTTACCTAACTTTGACCAATCTTTTGAAATTGAATGTGATGCAAGTGGGATAGGGATTGGAGCTGTTTTGATGCAAGAAAATAGGCCAATCATGTTCTTTAGTGAGAAGCTAAATGGAGCACAACTTAGCTACCCCACATATGATAAGGAATTGCATGCACTTGTAAAGGCTTTGCAAGTTTAGCAACATTACTTGTGCCAAAATATTTTGTCATCCACACGGATCATGAAAGCTTGAAGCACCTCAAAAGCCAAACAAAGTTGAACAAGAGGCATGCTAAATGGGTAGAATTCATTGAGACATTTCCATATATCATTCATTACAAGAAAGGTAAGGATAATGTGATGGCTGATACATTATCAAGAAAGTATGCATTGTTTTCTTCCCTTAGTGCAAAAATTCTTAGTTTTAAACACATGATTGATTTGTACAAAGTAGAGACATCTGAGTTTCATGATGTGTATATTCAATGTTTAGAAGGGAAAAACGTGTATGATTATATTGTGTCTGATGAAATGCTTTTTAGGAAAAGAAAACTTCGTATTCCTAAGTGTTCCATTCGAGAGTTTCTTGTGAAGGAAGCTCATGGGGGAGGATTAATGGGGCATTTTGGGGAATTTAAAACATATAACATGTTGGCTGAACATTTTTATTGGTTGAAAATGAGAAAGATAAAGTGTGTAAACAATGTTTCAAATGTAAGAAGGCTAAGTCTAAGACACAACCACATGGTCTTTACACACCTTTAGATGTTTCTAATGAACCTTGGGTTGACATTAGCATGGATTTTGTTTTAGGACTACCAAAGACTAGGAGACATCATGGTAGTTGATAGGTTTAGTAAAATAGCACATTTCATACCATGTAATAAAACAGATGATGCTACTAACATAGCTAATCTTTTCTTTAGGGAAGTGGTTAGATTGCATGGAATGTTGGGATTGGTGTCCTAATTCTCTCGGAGTCTCGTTGTTTTGTAAAGATACACATTGTTCAATGAATAAAATAAGTGTTATTTAATTGTGGCATTTACTCATATCCAATAAACAAAGTTCCTTGGTTATCTTATGTGAACTTAAGCATGTATATGTGATATACAAGTGGATTATGCCTTAAGCGATAACCTAAATCGGTCTGTAGTATAAGGATTAAGGTGGGATATCTGATCCTGGTGATACTACGGATATGGCCTGTTTTGTAGAGGTTTACAAGTGTTGTAAACTACTACAGATGATAGATCCTGACCATCCATGTGGAGACGTGGAGCGAGGGTGTCCTATACAAAGAATTTGTATAAGATCTGGACCACGAGATGACTAGACTCTATATATAACGCTGTTGATACTAGAGACTTGCATTTCACCTAAACGACCATAGGTGACATGACCTCAATTATGAGTGTTTTGAAAACTCCTGCCTTTGAGGGCGGTCCTTTGATTAGTATGGGTGAGAGTGGCTAGATTGCCAACTCAACATGCCTACCTTTTCGTGGACTTATCTGATCTGAGAACTGGGAACTCAATCCACAATATGAAATTTACTCCTTTCTCAAAGCAGGGATAAGTAGAGAGATGGCTCCCTTAAGGGCTCATTCTAAGGCTTGAACATAGTGGCCACAGCTTTTCTTTGGAAGAGAAGACTCAATCATAGTAAGACTATGACTTATGTTCATTAGAAGGATCAGTGGTACGTAAGGAGACAGATGTAACTACAGGGGCATAACGGTTATTGGCCCAGCTGTACTTACGAGCGATCTGTGAAGGGTTGTCGCATTGCTGATTGGTTAAGATGGACACATCATATATCTGTAGTGAGGAGAGTTCAACTGTCGGTCTTTAGTGGAGTGTCTGGCAGTTAACGGATGGTGGATCCCGTGACTAAAGAGTTTAGTCAGTTATTCACATACCATTGGAGCTTCGGATCTACAGGTCTATAAGGTCCCCCTTGGTAGCTTGGATTCTATTGAGAATTAGTTTTTGGTGTTGATTTGTAATGTTCAAATTGACAAGAGGTATTTTGATTATATATGATATAATCGGTATGATGTGTAAGATACATCTAGTGGAAGATTGATGTAAATAAGATTTACATTAAGTGCCATGGAATAGAAAAAGAACTATGGTTTATATGTTTCATGAGATGAAGTATTAAAACTATAGGTTATAAATATAGTATGATAAGTTGGTTATCATTTATCTAATAATTAATACTTTTTCTTTTAAATAACCAAAGTAGTGGGTGGTTATTGAATCATGGTAACCGTGAGTTTAAAAGGAAATTGGTTTCCTATTTTGAAAAAGAAGTTTTCACAAAAGTTTGAAAAAGTATTTGAATTTTCTCTCTAGCGAAAAAGAAACTCACGTTAGTCGTCAAGTAAATACAGATTTACTAAACGATGGTTGGGCGAGCTAAATGATCGTGCAGTGTTTACTAAACGATCACATAATTTTGCTAAAAAATCGCTGGCCCAAGGTAAACGATCGTGTAGAGTCTATAGGTGATAGACCAAGCTAAATGGTCGTATAGCTTTTGCTAGACGATCACATAACTTTATCTAAACGATTGGGCATCGACCTATACAATAGGTCTCGACTTCTCCCACTTGCCCAGTCGAGTACGCGATCGTTGTTTCCTCCGTTCATCTGCCTCATACCAAGTCCGAACAGAGCCCACCCTCTGGATTCTCACACCGAGAATATCAAGGTCGCCTTGTTGGTGGTGTCAGACTCAACTTGACACCGTTGAGGTTTTCTGGAGGCCGTTCGTGGTGCTGTGGAGGCCGTTTGTGTCGCGAAGGACAAGTGAGGAGTCCGTTCGTGTTGTAGAGGAGATCGTGACCGAGGATTTCGTTGAGGACGAGCGCGAAGTGTTCATGCTGTGTTCGTGCAATGTTGCAGTCGTGTAGATCGATCGCTCGTGGTCGCTGTTGTTCGAGCGGTCGTGCAACAAAGCATGGAGACATTTCTGCCTATGTGCGTAGAGTTTGTCTTTCTATGCATTTGAGTTTATTCATGCTGTAATTTCTCTATATAATTGTATAACCATTTGTTTGAAGTCGATTGTAAATGGTTTGTTGATTCATGATTATAATTTATAATAGTCTTATTCCGCTACTCATGGAAATCATCACTTCCGATTTCCTTCATGGAATTCCTAGGACCATTGTTAGTGATAGAGGTACAAAATTTTTAAGTCATTTTTGGAAAGTTTTGTGGGGTAAATTGGAAACTAAGCTTTTGTTTTCAACAACTTATCACCCACAAACCTATGGGCAAACTAAGGTGGTTAATAGAACATTAGAAACTTTGCTTAGGTCATTAATGTCTAAAAATCTCAAGACTTGGGAGGATACTCTACCTTTTGTAGAGTTTGCTTACAATAGAGCAATACATAGCTCCACTCATTGTTCACCTTTTGAGGTTGTGTATGGCTTTAATCCATTAACTCTGTTAGATTTGTCACCCTTACCACCTAATATGTTTACTAGTGAAGTAGTTGTTTCAAGAGCAGAATACATCAAACATTTGCATAAAGAAGTCAAAGAAAGGATAAAAAAGAAGATCAAAAGCTTATCAATAGCAAGAACCAAGGGAGAAAGAAAATGATTTTTAAACCCGGTGATTGGGTTTGGGTTCATCTACGAAAGGAAAGGTTTCCAGATCAAAGAATGTCTAAACTTCAACCAAGAGGAGATGGTTTATTTCAAGTGATAGAGCGGATAAATAATAACACCTACAAATTGGATCTTCGAGGTGAGTACAATGTAAGTTCTACTTTCAATATAGCTGGTTTGATTCCTTTTGATGTAAGAAATGAAGACCTTGATTTGAGGACAAATCCTTTTAAAAAAAAGGGGGGGATGATATGAATTCAACCATTGAACCGTTGCATGTACCTAAAGGACCAATTACAAGAGCAAGGCAAAGAAGATTCAAGAGGCATTCACACTACATCTTCAAAAACTAGCAAATTCACAAGAACCGACAAATAATTTTGAGACCAAAGTTTTATATAATGTTAGTTCAATGAGTCAAGAAGAGAATGACATGAAGATGACACGGAAAAGTCCTATAGTTTGGAAGATGACACGGTGGTCAAAAAAAGTGTGCAGATTTTGTGAAGAAAATGCTGTCAAGTGTGCACTGCATGGGAAAATGTGATGTCAAACCTTGTCAAACGTGCATAACTACTTTGCCGCCTTCTAGAGGAGATATTTAAATAAATTTGAAGACTTTCTACATTCTTAGTTTTGCATTTTGATTTATAATTTAGTATACAATTAAGTCTCAAGTTTCTAGGTGTTATTTTCTACAATTTGTAATTAATTATATTTGAATGACTTTTGAGTTTCTTGGTCTATCCACGACAATTTGGCCTATAAAATGGCTTGTAATGTTCTTCAAAACTCAGATTATTGATGTAAAAAGCTTGTGCTTATTCAACCCTTTGGTGTTGTCTTTTTCTTTCAAATCTTGCTTTAGATTTGATATTTAAATCAATTCATTGGATTAGTCTTGATCAAGCTAATTTTGGAATGAGTTGTCTTAGGATCTAAGAGTGACCATCATAGATTCTAAGTTCGATCTAAGCAGCTTTCTTTGTGAGTGTTTGCAAGGATCCTAGAAGGACCTCTAGCTTTGCATCCAACAAGTATCGCGGGCGCTTATCACACTTGTTATAATTTTCTTATAACTTCTACTCCTTTATTTTTAGGGTTGTATTCAAATAAAGAAAAATGAGCCAACTTATTTATAAATATAGCAAAATGTCATTCTCTATCAATGATAGACCGCAATAAATTTTTATCACTTAGATTTTTTCAGCATTTATCTTTTTGTAGCTTCTCTTTCCACAATAAACCCCTCATTATTACCATTTTATTTAGAAATTTAGCTTGTCAAAACTATCTTTAGACTTCCATTTGATTGTACCTATTCTCCTACTAATACTATTTAATTTTGATAGTTGTAGATGGATATTACAAAATTATAGATTTTTTTTTAAATAATGTTTTTTTAAAATATAATGACAAAAATAGGGTTGGAGGGAAACATTTTCTAAGAATAGGTGTTTTGTGAAACTATTGACAAAATTGGAGTAGTGGAATCGTGTACCGGGTACATGATTTCTATGTGGCAAACTCGTGTACCCAGTACACGAGTACCGTTTAATCTAGTCAGCACCATGTCGACTAACTGGTTGACCAGTCAAATGCAAACTCGTGGACCCAGTCCATGATTTGCTTTTTTTTTTTTTTTTATTTTTTTTAAAGTTTGTTGACTATTTTTTTTAATTGTAGATGTACAACAATATAAAAACTTTAGGAATTGATCCACAAATTCCTTCATTATTAAACTTAATTATATATTTAATCTATAATGAAAACATCTTGCACTCAT